>NC_087246.1:15907500-16532500 GCF_037042905.1 Lytechinus pictus
CCCTCCTTCAATTGAGTACTGTATTTGCATAAGAGGTGTGAACCAACACAATCATCAGTGCCATTGGTAGGGGGGAAAATGTGGGAGGAAAAACGACAAAGAGAGTAAGAGAAACATAGCCACTTTCACACAAGAAAAAATGTTTGAATGAAAATTTCTGCCCAAAATGTTCAGTCAAGAGGGGTACTTATTAAAAAAAAAAACTTTTGTTTTGATATCATCCCCTGTACTAAAATTTTGCTTGTCTACACAGTAGTACACACATATGTAGATCATAGACTAGATGCCTACGTTTTATTTACTTCCAAATATAATTTCAGAAAGGCACCATGTCACTCAAAATCCAAACTACATTTGACTGTGTATGTGTATGCCTACTCCGCAAACCAGGTCCTAATTCAGCACTCGGATGGAGAGTGGAAAAAATAGATTACTGTCTTGCCAAAGGCTACTCTTGTTGGGATCTGATCCTATCAAATTTTTAAAAAACATTTTAATATCAATTTGAATACAATGTAGGCCTACTCTTAAGTGCAAAATGTCGATTTGATTTCATACCTTTCTACGTAATAAT
This sequence comes from Lytechinus pictus, assembly GCF_037042905.1. Lineage (NCBI taxonomy): Eukaryota > Metazoa > Echinodermata > Echinoidea > Temnopleuroida > Toxopneustidae > Lytechinus > Lytechinus pictus. Next base: position 15,908,075 of record NC_087246.1, read on the forward strand.
GATCCACAGTTTCCACACTATGTGTACTTCCATAACATCAATTTTGAATACCTGTACCTCTATGTTTGAATAATATTTAAATAGATCTACATATAAATTTCAATTTTGAATACATGATACAGCAAGTTTCTACAGAGCCACATTGTATCCAATTACAGTGTACATGTACATGTAACTTTAAGCCTCTACAATCCATGGGCTAATGAGTAGCTTTACATTTGAATTTAATATATTAATGTAGTTTTGGCGAGGTGCTTGTGTCACCTTGAGCCAATCAAAAGCCAGCTTATGATCATCCAACAGACCCTGGTCAGGTATTATAACATAATAAAAAGACACCCAAAATGTAATTCCACTACACAATGTCTTGTTATATCATGCTGTATTGTGCAGTGTTCAGTATTGATTGCTATATTATGTGGAAAAGAATCTCGGTAATATAAGATAGCTAAAGTTACTTAACATTCATGGACATAGATCAGTACCACATGTAACTAGTACATATTGCAGTTTAATACAGGCATGTTGGTGAGTCGTGATCACTCTCAGAGAAAAATGCACTAAAGTCCAAGTAAAGACTGAACTATTTAAAATTAGAACCGAGCAATCTCAAACAATGAAAATTGTGCAAGTCAAACAGGACATACTATTTGCGGGTTCCATAATTTTGCTACCCAATACTCACTGATTCTGTATTAAAGAATCAATAACAAATTTGAAAAAGCATCACATATGCCTAGCCCTAGGCCTACAACTTTCTTATTTTTTATCCCCGAGTTATAATGAAATTTTCACTAAACATTATATAAAAATAATTTGTATTCATGTATGGACTTGGCCTACAAAAACTAAATGTAAAGAAATGAAGCTAATCTGAAGATCACAAGTTCTAGGTACTCAAATCTTAATGAAGTATTGTCTAAAATACTAGTAAACAAATAGTCCTCTGGCTCTCAACAGAGACATTACATTACTTCATCTGTTTGCTGTTATCATGTGGTAACTGTAATGCACGGATAACTGCATACAGATGAGACTTCTAAAGGATTGAGATGAATTTCGCCAGTGTGAATAGGGGGAGGGTGGGGTTAGCAGAAGGAGGGTAGTAACCCTTTGGGAGCTATTAAATTGTAAGTTGGTTGAGCCCAAGAAAAGTCATATAGGATTTCATGCAGGACAATGAATGTTCCCGGGCGCTGTTCAGTGTACGGTTCCTGTACAAACCCGAAGGATAAATAAAGATTTCCAACACAGTCACTCACCTATTCATGGGGCCTGCATCGCTCTGGGATACGGCCAATTCTGAAGTGCATTTGCAACAAAAAACATGGAACTTTGATGACTTGAATAGTATTGTAGAAGAAGAGATTTGGGACAAATGTTGCACAAAAGTTAATTCCTTACCCCACATACAAGATCTATGGAAGGAGTATGAGTGAAAGGTGGGCGAATGCAAAGTTGGTTCGAAAAACAAGAAATCCTTGTTGGTACATGTAGGCCTACCTCCTTGCCACAAGAGTGGTAGACCATCACACTTTTGACTAATAGTGACATCAAGTCAAACATCCTGTAAAATTCTTATATGGACTAAAAGCACTTGAAAAATATTTCAATTGGCAAAATTAATTAGTTAGACAAGAAAAGGATTAATGACCACACATTGAATGTAACCATCCACGTTTGAAAAAAAAATCACTATACGTCAAATCCATTATGGTATCTTTCTTGCTCAAATTTTCACTCCTTTTCTCAACTCTTGCATCACACAACTGGGCCCTGTAATATGATGCTTAGCGATTGATCATGGAGGTAACTTTTTTTTTCTCTATCGATCATAAACTATTAAATGCAAAATGCACTGAAGACCAGTAGCTTTCTGTGTTAAGAGCATTTTTGTTATATACAGGTGGCACTCGTCTGGCCCAACTCCAACTTTGGTAACCACCGACTAGTCTACACTCAGCAGGCACAAACCCTTGATTTTCACGTACATTGTATATAAGAATCTGATGCTAAGTAATTTAGATTTGTTCATGTTCTGTGGCTGCTTCATTTTTAGTCTTGTGTCCACCCTAGACAAATTATTTTTGTTTTATTTTAGTCAGTGCTCGTAGACTAACCATTGAAAGTCTCCATAAAAATTTAATTTATATCAAAATCTTTAGAATGGAAAGATGCTGAGAAAAAAGAACAAGGACATACTATCATAATCTAGATCTTACCACTGGGAAAACGTGCATGTTGCAAATCCTGCACAACCAGTGTAAAAGTTACCATTTCTTTTTATATGTCACAACTCACAAATGTTATTTTACAAATATTCTTTATACTTGTTTTTTTCAATAAGTCTGATTATGTTCCTTCTATAAGGATATTCATAGAGCTGTAAAAAAAAAGATTTTGTTTTACAATTTCACATTATTGGTTAAAAAAAACCCACAAGAGTATGGTATAGGGCATATAAGTGTAGGACTAGATCTTTCAATCGGGGGTGTGTGAATGTTACACCATCAAAACTGCTAAACTCGGACTCATAAGTGATACTTTTTGAGTATGGCTATTGGAATCAACAATTTCAACAGGATCATTCACCAGCATCCCAAGGCAGTGAGATCCAAACAAGCTACTTCTTCTCTCCCCTTTCAAAGTCAAACAAGTTATTGTGCCCTCCCTGTGACCCAAGTATACTCAGAATCCCCACTCAGAGACAGAGTGTGAAAAGGATTTAAGGCATCAGCCCCTTAACACAATAGTGTCTGTTCCATTGTTTGGTCCAGCTTTCTTCTTCCTCTGACCACTTCCTACCCACTTCTATTGTCCAAAGTCCCAATCGAGATGGCCTCATATGGCCACAAAAATCTCCTACACCTGAAACAGTCAGAGAGTTTTACTGGAGAAACATGTTTAGGCCTACACTGTGACTGTGGGAAACAATATGGCCTATTGTCTTTTCTTGAAGGGGGTAGGATAAATTAGGAAGACTCTGTATTTGGGAGTGATGAGAAATTATAATTATATAATTCATTACCATTTAGATTTTTAACTTGGCTTATCAGATGTCCCCCATAACAATACACCAGGGCTTTCCTGGTAAATGTTCAGTGTATACTTCAGGCCTCCTAAGACCTAAGAGCAATCTAAATACAACCTATTGTCATAGGTCAAACTGTTGAAGCGAATCAATTTGGACAATGAAAATAATGTACTCTTCCAAATATCTACACAATTGGGCATTATGGCATGCACATTTAATCAAACTACATGGAAGTTAGAATTCTTCAAAGGTCCAAGTTCAATTCTAAGACTCTCAGGTCTCTTCTTTGTTTCGATAACACTCTCTTGTATCCTTACTCCGTTAAGGTCAGCATTCAAGACTAAGCCATTCCCTAGATTACTGATACATGAAGTCTGTAAAAACCAACAACACAGAATACACTCAATATCTAAATTGCATGACTTTTTTTCTTAGATAGAAGGCAATAAGAATAAAACTATCACTGTGATAGATCTATGTTATCAAAAGAAAGAAGATAGTCTTAGAATTGAACTTTGAAAAATAATCTAACTTCTATATAGTTTGATTGTTTGAAAAAAATGAAGCCAGTTGAAATGTAAAAAAAAAACAGTCTTGCATTAAAATTTCTGGAAGGGCACTAAGTCTAAACATTTATGTTTGAAAAAATGAAGCAACTTGAAATGAAAAAAAAATAATAATGCATCAAAATTTCCCGAAGAACATGTGACTTGTGAAAAACTTGAACCCACTTTGTTCATTCAAAACTAAAACATGGTTAATTGGTGCAGGTACAAAATCTTTAAAACATTATCCAGCTTACTTATCATTGACCTTGTGGCAGTGAGTGATTGGATCTTTGACAGAAAACCAAATATCGTATTTTTATAATATGTTTCATTTAAAACATCAAAAAAATCATATACAATACTTACACTAGTATCATGACAATTCAAATGCACATTTTTAAGAGAAACAAATCAAGATGTAGAAATTTGTTTGAAAAAGAAAAAAAGGAACAATTCAATTTCAACATGAAAAAAATCCACTTAACAACATCTAACTTTGTTAACATTTTAAACCTAAAAAGTAAAAAAGTGGATCATCCTAAACACCTCCCCAAAGCAGCCATAGTCTAGACCATATCACTCATTTAATGAACAATGTTATGATATGAGAGTGACACTGACAAACTTTTTGATCTGTTCCCGCCCTGCCCTGTCTGAGTTTAATACCTGGATGGGCTGCATATAGCCGCCGCTGCGTAGAACTGGGTGAACACCTTTCCATCGCGAGCCAATCGGTTGAGGTTGGGCGTAGACGACGTTGGGTGTCCGTACACCTGAAGGTCTCCATATCCCAAGTCGTCTGCAAACAAAATGATCACATTCGGACGACGAATTTTCTTTTTCGCATCGACGAAAAAGATCATCAACAACAACAGCAGAGTGGTGCTTAGTAGACGTCTAGAATCCATCCCTTCTACATTGAGAATTTGAAACACAAGTGTTACTTGTAGATAGTTCTACTTGTCTTGGACTCTTTGGAGTTGGCGTTAGCCACCGGCACCAATTCCAATCGATCGGTTTCGGCGCTGTTGCGTTGTAGGCTAGCTCGGAGCCGAGGAGGCCGAGGCTAGCTGGGCCGAGGGGATTCTCAGAAGTTTATTTCACGCTGGTCTTTTGATGGCGCTGTTCAAAAGGCGCAAAATTACCACATCAATATTCTGTCGTGTTATGACTAATTATAAGGGGTTGAAAATTATGTGATTTGCAGATCTATAACAATACAATCAGGCAAACATAATATTATAAACGAAAAATTCATAAAAATCGGTAAAGGAATAACATGTTAAGCTTTTCAAAAATTTCCATTTTTTGGTGAAACAGTAATAAGCTGATGATCATCTTCCACTAGGCCCTATTTTTTTTGGTATTTTATCATATGAAATTATGTTCTTTTCATTTTTTTTGTTCAATTAAGAATGTAAAAAAAAAAAAAGAAATGAGAAAGAAAAGCATAAAAGACAATTAAAGTGCGATGAGAGAAAACACCAACAGTGTAATTTAGGATAAGACGAATATGACGTATTTTAGAAGATCAACAATCTATTGTGATTATTGATCTCCGCATTCCATCCCCTGAGAAAAAGTTGTCCATCTGTTATTGCCACTGTTTGTGGCGTTGAACCACAAGAGTTCCCTCCCCGGGGAGGGGGGGGGGTACTCACGAAATAAGGCATACAAGGACGTGCCGCTGGAATGGATCTCTCTTTTGGAAGAAATCCCTAAACATGGGTTATGGTTTTATGCTGGAAAATCTCTAAACATGGCCCCAATTTTTAGATACTGGCCTTAAACATGGGTCCATATTTTCCTGTATAATGTCTTAGGTGCAAATACGATTTTTTTTTGCTTGCTTGTCAAATTTAAATAAATCCCTAATAATGGGTACCTTTTTAGCCTAACTACCCCTAAATAATGGGTATGGGTTTTGAACCTTCATCCGCACACCCCCGTCCAAACCATCTAAGTACCCCCCGGGAGTTTCCCCCGTCACTCTTACATTAAGAAATTGCATGGCAGGGGCGGATCCAGCTTTTGCCAATGGGGGGGGGGGGGTATTTTTTTCACCCATATTTTCCGCGATCGGTTGAAAGTTGATTTTTGTTTCTTTGAAAAGGTAGTCCTAACAGTCACTTCTCAGCTTTAATCGTATAGAACAACATAATAATCGAATAAGCCCTATTTAAATAGTGCAAGCGCGAAGCGCGAGCTAAATCTTTTGGAAATTTCATGTATTTTATCCTGAAAATTGAACATTAAGGGCAATCCGGGTAATCCTGAACATGTTCTGTATGAATAATTGCTGCGAGCACGAAACGCGAGCAGAATTTTTTTGATGTACGTTCTGACCTAATCGAAAATGGACTTTTTAAGGAGTGTTTGTAGTTAGCCATGAAGACGATACATATTTCAGTAATCAAAAAATGCGAACGCGAAGCGCGAGCTGAAGATTCTTGACATTCCGACCTAAAAAATGAATGTTCTAAACAATTTTTGTAATCATGAACAGGATAGGTATATAACTAAACAATAATTTTTACGAGCGCGAAGCGCGAGCGGAAAAAATAAGAGATTTAAACCTAAAAACAGGACACTCTATTCATGTTTTGTAAATCATGAAAAGGATGGGTAATTGGGTATTTTCCTACATTGGTAAAGCGAGAGCGGAGCGCGAGCAGAACAAAAAAAATTCTGGTCTGAAACTGGATATAGGACGTTTTAAGTAAAGAATAAGCTGTGTATCTCAATAAACATGCGTGCTCGTGTTTTAGATTTAGACCTAGAATCTGGGCATTCTAAAAACATTTTTTTCATCATGAAAATCAATAATGCGAGCGCGAAGCTGGACTGTTAAAAAATATTTGATACTCCGATCTGAAAGGGTCAATTTAAGCACTATTTCAAGCTCTGTGTAGGAAAATTGCGAATTTTTTGAAATTATTATATTGACCGAGGATCGGGACATTCTAAGAACATTTTGTCATAATATGAAAATGATGACTATCTTCATATTCCTCTTCCTACGCGCGAGATGAAACTTGTCGATATTCCATTCTGAAAAAAGGGACAATTTAATTATGAGGAATTCATGAAAATGTTATTATCTTATTGATGAATCTGATACTGATAAGCCTAATGAGGGCGCGAAAATTGGACATTTTAAGCACTTTTTAAATTATGAATAGTCAAGAACGCATGGGTTAATATATTTTAATAATTAATGCAAGTACAAATTGCGAACCAAAACTTTTGATAAACTGTCATGAAAAGGGGATTTTAAGCAGTTTGTTATAGAATTAGTAAAATGTATACATAACTCACAAATCAAAATGCGAGTGCGCAGCGCTAGCTGATACGTTTTGACAATCAGATCTGACTGGAGAAATTTGGAGAACTTTATGGAATAAGATAATAGGTACTTGACAAATCAAATAACGCGAGCGCACAGCGCGAGCTGAAAATGTTGATACTCCAGAGTTTGGACTTTTAACAGAGCACTTTAAAAAAATGTAAATCAAACAAAATAATGAAAGCTCGATATCCGAGTTGAAATACGTGTTGTATATTGACTTAAAAACTTGATAATTTAAGTCCATGCATATTGAGCAAAATGTGTATCTCATCGAACATGCACTGCGAGCGCGAAGCGCTAGCGAAAAATATATATAGTGTCATGAATTCGTTTGAAATTATTTTCCAAGTCTTCCCTCACTTTATTTTATTCACTCGTCTTACTCCTCTTATTTTTCATCTTTTCTTTTCTCTCCTCTCTTTCCCCTCTTTTTTTCTTTCCCCCCTTTTTCTTTTTTGCTACGCCAATATTGGGGGGGGGGGGGAGACGAGCCCCTCGGGCCCCCACCTAGATCCGCATATGCATGAAAATATTTTTAAGCACAAAGATATCTGAACGAATACTATATATAGCCCACTAGCCCATTCATTATAATCATGGAATCTGTATCTGGTCCCAAATATTTAGAAAAATAAATAAATGTCAGCTAAAACAAAAATGAATTTTGGCCAAGTCGGGGCCCGAGAGAGAAAGAGAGAGAGGGGGGCGATTTCGCGTATTAAGTTCATGATTCAGTTATTGTTACGTCATCATATTTCGCGCGCACTGGTTGCTTGGCCACTGCACTGACACTCAAAATATTGAGATTTGATCACAGATCATTGATTGAATAGAATATCACTTGCGTGAGATTTCTTTGTCGATTATTTTGGCCAATTTGTTGACGATTTCGTTTTCAATATGGGTTGTCTACAGGTTAAACCTTGTAAATATCCTTGGGAGGGTAGGGGATTTCGAGTTTTGAAGAAGGGCGGCAAGGGACAATATCGTAAAAAGGTATTTATAAAATCATAATCAATAATGGTTGATCGTGTCAAGAATTTTCACAAAGGCCCGACAACGCATTAACCTAACTGAACAATAATTTACATCTAGATCTAAATAGAATTATTTATTTTGAAAGAAATATAAATGGAGATTAATAAACTGGGAAATGTGAAATTTTCCTGAAGTATTCATATTTTCAAAAGATTTAGGTCCATGCGCATGCTTGTATCTCCATTTGTAAGACTTCATGATAAAAATGTTGGTAACTGAAACGAGAACTAAATGAATGAAAAAGGGAACTGGACCTCACTCCCTCTCTCTCTACCCCTCCCCTCCCTCTCTATTTATTTCTTTTCTCTTACATTTTTCTTTCGTTTTGTTTACACAATTGCACTATTGTCTGCTTTGTTTCAGCTATTGGCGCCATTCATTAGATTTTCTTTACCTTCATTAACCACCTTCACCTTTTAACTTGTGGTAAACTTGTGATCATTTGCAACAAGCTCGCTATTTTAATCGTGAATTTTGATTAGTTGTTTGAGAGCGTAGATTTATAAATTAACCCATTAAAAATTGGTTTATTGCAGTATACTGTTACATTTAAGAGGATTCATTTGTGAGTGCAAGATCTCTTTATTTGACATACCAAATATATTTTCATCTTTTTTTTCATATACCAGTGGGCGGGAGTAGCAGGGTCACTTCCTCCCAGTTACGATTATTGTCCAGGGAAAACAAACGATTCGTATTACTTGAGGAAGGTAAAATTGTTTCTCTATTTCTATACCCAATGCAATATAACGAGTTATTCTTGGCTTGATAATATGTCAGTGGAATGTTTTTTTTATTTTTTTTTATTTCATTTTTCATTCCTCATTATGAGGGCAGTGACCTAATAATGAAAAATGCCCCAAGGGGGGAAAAGCAATCGACAAATCCGTAGGAAAGCTTATTTGCTTGACTTGAAATTATACCATAACTAAACTAACTTTTAAAATGATGATAAAGAGGAATATTATGATATATACTGATGGAAAAACATGTAAAATGTCATATAACAGCAACAACACAGTGTAGGCCTATGACGTCTTCGCGAGAATGTATACTTGTTGGCGATTCAATTACTAATTATTTTTTAATGATATTTCGAATGTTTTAATCCTCTTGATACTTTTCATTAACTTTGATGTAACCTGCTCCACTACAGTGGGCCAAAGCGGACGGTACCAGGTTGACTAGACCACACAGGGCCGTAGCCAGAAGCATTTTGTTGGGGGGTGTACCAGCTAAATTTGCCAACTAAATTTGGCGAGACAGCGCCAACGTGAGCACAGGGGGAGTCTGATGGGGGATGTGCCCCCTCCTACAATAATCAATTGCTAAAAGATTTTGAATTTTTAGAATTGAATTAGTGGCATTTGGTGAATACTTTAAGGTAAATTATACAAAGATATTTGCACTTTAAAAATAAACATTTTTGATCAAAAGAGAAAGGCTAGTGTGCCGTAGTTGCTAACTTGCAGTATATAATGATATACCCTATGCATTAATAATATCAAAATCAAAGATTTGTTAATTTTTAATTGACCTTCTGTGCAAGATGTCTCAACTAAAATTTCAAGAATGCTACTGCTAACAGTGGCGTACCGTGGGTCACGGCATTGGGGAGGGGGCACAAGCAAAAATTTAGAGTCATTAAGTGGGCGCGCGAAGCGCGCTCAATTGCCAGGTATACTGACCTGATAGAGACATTTTAAGGACTGTGCCATTAAACGGATATGTATCTTAGTGATCAAATAATGCGAGCGCGAAGCGCGAGCTGAAAATGTTTGGTATTCAGTCCTAAAAAGGGACATTATAAGCAAAGTTTTGTAATCATGATACGTATCTGTCTTCAAAACAAACAATGCGAGCGCGAAGCGCGAGCTGAAATTTTTTGTATAACTTAACCCTAAAAAGGGACATTTTCAGGACTATCTTTTGGAATTTATGAAGTGCGTACGTATCTCATCATAGTCATCTAATGCGAGCGCCAAGCGCTTGCTGATTTTGTTAGAATTACACTGGCACATGAAGCACTTTTTGTGGTCATTGTAATCATGAACATGATACGTATTTCACTAATGAAATATTGCGGGCGAGAAGCGCGAGCTGACAATTTTTGAAATTCAGACCTGAAGAGGGGCATTCTATGGCTTGTTTGTAGGAATTTACTATTTCACTAATTAAGTAATGCGAGCGCGAAGCGCGAGCTGAAAATTTGTTATAATTAGATCAGAAAAAGGGACATTTTAAGGACTGTCTTTAGGAATTCGTGCACTGCAGAAACGCCGGTGATTTAACACCAGCCCGGTATCTATATCGGTCCACACCAATGCGAACGTAAGCACAGACTGGAAATGTTTTATTAAGGCCTTAAATCACTTTAAGTATATAGTCATGAAAAAAGCATATGTCACTACATAAAACAATGATAACTTGAAGTGCGAGGAGATAGTTTGGTGCATAATCTTTATGGACTTAAACTACAACAGGACTATATATCTCATTAGTCAGACAATGCGAGCACCAGGAATGATGCAACCCCAACCTGCCCCCACTCCCACCCATCCCCATCCTAAGCACCTTCTGACACCATAAAAAAAAAAAAAAGTTTAGTAAAAATAACTTAGAAAATTTTGGTGTTTTTTGCCAACTGCAAACTTGTAGACAAGTCTACAAGTTGTAGACTTGTCTTCATGAATTTGCCAACTGCAGAGTTACCATTTTTTAAGTCTTGTGTTCTGTTCTTTTCAGATCTGAAACGGGGCAGTACTTGCACATCACTTTGCTGACTGGTAGAGCGTATAGTGTTCTGCCACTTTAATAGGCCCACTTTATAATTTGCCAACTATTCTTTGGCTTTGATTATTCAACTTAAACCTTGGAAATTCATCCCACCCAATATTTATGTACCTAGTCTTGCCTTTAATTTTACAAAACTAATGTGTTTGTTAAATCGTCAATAATTGTGGTATAATTTGCAAACTAACAAGCTTGTTCATATTGGGGGAGGATCGGGGGCTTACTTTGTGTGTTATTATAGCTCCATCTGTTATGTACTTAGTATTTTGCTGACTAGTAGGGCTCTAAGCCTGGCTACATGGACTTGGATTTGCCAATTGGTTGTCTTTACTCTAAAAGTCGTAACCTTCTTCGAAGTTAGTACCCCTATTTTTCTTTCCTTTTCTTTCTTTCTTTCTTTCTTTCTTTCTTTCTTTCTTTCTTTCTTTCTTTCTTTCTTTCTTTCTTTCTTTCTTTCTTTCTTTCTTTCTTTCTTTCTTTCTTTCTTTCTTTCTTTCTTTCTTTCTTTCTTTCTTTCTTTCTTTCTTTCTTTCTTTCTTTCTTTCTTTCTTTCTTTCTTTCTTTCTTTCTTTCTTTCTTTCTTTTTTTCTTTCTTTCTTTCTTTCTTTCTTTCTCTCTCTCCCCCTCTCTCTCTCTCTTTCTTTCTTTTTCTCCCCTATCCTCAATTTTGCCAACTGGTACATGATTTTGCCGACTGCCACGAATGTTGGGGGGGGGTGTCACACCCCCCCATACCCCCCCCCCCCTCTAGCTACGGCCCTGAGACCACACCCACCTGGAGACCCGATGACTTGGGGTACGGATACCATACCACAGACACCTACAAGTACCCCTGTAGGACCAAGCACCTCGGAGAAAGCACCCATTGGTCCGGGACCGTCACCGACGTCTTTGAGCGTTTCTACCAGTATTACCAGTGAAGAGGGAGACACTGCTATGATTTACGATGAAGGGGAGAAGGGGGTCTGCTGCCCAGATAGTCTTTGACAACATGTGCGCAGAGGGTACATGTCAATGAAAATAAATTAATATCTTAGTCATGTAACTTGTCTAATTTAAGTTTCTGATTCGGATGCTGTTTCTTTTGGAGGTATTTTATAGTCATTTCAATTTTTTCGATAAAAAGATATTCCAAAGAAATACATAAATAAAATATGAATGGACTAGGAATAGAGTTATAAATAAAGAGTTTGTTCTGGTCTAAGATTTAGAAGTAAATTTTCGCATTGCCTAATTTGGTTAAAATTACTAAGAAATTATCTACTTTTTTATTAACCATGTTAATATTGTCATGAAGATATGTACAGAATATCGTCCAAAATTAAGCTTGTAAATTTTGTAAATTGATGGCGTCTTTATAGAAAAAGTAAATACACAGATATTTCATTATAAGCAGAGAAAGAACACAAGACAAGACAAGACAATAAATTACAGGTCCTGAGTAGATCTTGATAAAATTAATATAGCCAATTTCAAACAATCCAGAACAAGAACATTACGTACAAAAGTGTGAAAATGCAGAATTTTGATTTTGTGAATGTTTACCCTGTCAAATCGTCCGTCGGCCCATGTGGACGAGTTCCTGATGAGAGAGCCATTAACTTGATGTTTCAAAATAATGTAGCAGCCGTTTAAATAGAATGGGGCCCTAAAATAAAATTGAGATAATAAAAGATAAGAGCATTATACCTTCAGCTCTAAATTACTAAGGATAACATAAGTCCCTTTATTAAATTGCCAATGTTTAAAACATTTCAATGATATTTATGTGTTTTTACAATCTGACTTCTCCTATGTGTATAACAAGGATGCTGCACGGGTAGTCTTGCGACGTCTTTACGATTTGAACACGGCTTTCATCATGGCGATCGATCAACACCTGATGAATCAACAGCAGCCAGGAGAGAACGATGATGAGGAAGAGGAGATGGAGAATGATGAGGAGAAGGTGGAAGGCGTGGATGCCTCGCAAAAGGTATAGGCGAAAATAGTGTTTCGTTGATTAATTCCCGCCAAAAATGTTTTACTTGTAAATTTTGTTTTGCCTTGGACATGTTTGATTATACTTACCAAAAACGTTATCTCGACATCAGGAGAGTGTTTGATTAATATCTTGTTCCATAAGTTGTCGGGTCTGACAACTTTCCTTGAATCTTATTGGCTAAGAAGCGGAGTTCTCAAGGTAATTGTCGAATAAAACCTTTGATCTGATAAAACACCCGACAACTCCTGTCATGAAACGCTCACTGGATTACACTTTTAACATCTCAAGATTGGATTTCGTTCTCTTTAAAAAGCATGGTTATAAGCAGTGGCTTTAGGAATGCATTAAGAGTATACATATCTCACCATAGTCATCTAATGCGAGTACAAAGCGCTTGCTGATATTGTTAGAATAATATACATCTAAACACATGAAGCACTTGTAGACATTGTAATCATGATTAACATACACATCTCAATAATCAATTATTGCGAGCGCGAAGCGCGAGCTGAAAATTTAGGAAAGTCAGACATGAAGAGGGATATTTCAAGGCTTGTTTGTAGGAATTCACGTAGATCATACGTAGTTCACTAACCAAATGATGCGAGCGCGAAGCGCGAGCTGAAATTTTTGTATATATTGACCCAAAGGAGGGATAAGGACTATTTATTTTTTTAAAGGATTCCATTAAGAGTACAGATATCTCACCATAGTCATCTAATGCGAGTGCCAAGCGAATGCTGATTTTGTTAGAATTACATCTAAACACATGAATCACTTTTGTAGTCATTGTTATCATGATTATCATACGCATCTCAGAAATCAAATATTGTGAGCGCGAAGCGCGAGCTGAAAATTTAGGAAATTCAGACCTGAAGAGGGGCATTCTAAGGCCTGCTTTTAGGAACTCACGAAGACCATGCGTATTTTACTAACCAAATGATGCGAGCGCGAAGCGCAAGCTGAAATTTTTTACATTCAGATCAGAAAAAGGGACATTTTAAGGACTGATTTTAGAAAATTCATGACGAACATACATATCTCACCAATCCACGAATGCGAACGTAAGTACGGACAGGAAATGGTTTATATTAAGACCTTAAAATCGGGCAATCACTTTAAGTAGTCATGAAAAAAAAGTATATGTCACTACATAAAACAATAATAATTCGAAGTCTAAGAAAATATATTTGGTGTATATTGACTTGAAAACGGGAGGTTTTAGTACAAGAAGATTATATATATTGTTAAACAGACAATGCGAGCACCAGGAACAATGAAGACTAGGCCCTGTGCAAATTATGTTTCATAAAGTTATAATTTATTTATGTAATAATAATAATATTAATAGTTGGATTTATAAAGCGCTTTTTGCCAGAGGATACAAAGCGCTGCTATTATTACCCCGGCTTTAGCTCGAGCTACCATCACCGGCGCTCAGTGCATGCAAGGAATTACTCCTGCCGGGTACCCATTCACCTCACCTGGGTCGAGTGCAGCACAGTGTGGATAAATTTCTTGCTGGAGGAAAATACGCCATATAATATAACATAAGATAATCATAATATAATATAACATTATAATTAACAATAATTTATTCTTTCCCACTACGTTTCTTTCCCTTTCTCCCTCTTTTTCTCCTTTTCCCCGTTTTTTTTTTTTTTTTTTTTTTTTTTTTTGGCCAGCCGATGGGGGGGGGGGGCACGTGCCCCCCCATGCCCCCCCGTAGTTACGCCACTGGTTATAAGCAATATATAAATTCTGCGTATGATGGAGGGTTCTGACTCCTGCGGGGAATTATGATAAATGATATTCTGATCTGTCTATTACAGTATTGAGTTCATACTTCAAAATGAATATATTCTGACGGTGCCCTCATTATTTCAGATACATTGTAAACTAAACCCGTTATTCTGAGACAGTCTGACTGTGAGTGCATTTTGTGATTGCATTGATAGCCACAGTCAAATGGAAGGAGGATGCGAGGAAGGAGGAATAGAAAGAGGAGAGGAAAGAAAGGGTTTCGACAACCGAATGGGTCTTCTTCCATCATGATGACGAACGATGACCAGATCAAATCTTGGCTCATCGACATCATGACGGAGGTTGTCGAGGAAATCAAAGCTGATCTTTTGGTCGCCTACATGCTGGCGGATCTCGATGCTTGTAGAAAACGCGCAGACGAAAGAGGTTGGTTGAAGATCAAAGCCCGTTCATTCAAGGGCTTTTTTTACATGATTATATTATTTTCATAGTTTAAATTGTAATACTTCAAAGAGCCCCCTCCCCCTAGTTCCGCGGCCCCTGTGATACCTCATTTACATATAATATGTTATCTCGTCCTCAGAATCAGGGATTCTTCCAAGTCATTTGGAGCGAAGAGAAACCAAATTTGAAGAACATTATAGGTGAGCACGGTAAGCATAATGCCTAACATAATTGAACATTTGGTTTTACATGAGGATTAATACTTGAAAACTTATGATGGTGATGATAATGATTATTGGTGACGACGACGATGATCTAACAAAACTGATAATAATAACAATAAAACACTTAAATCTCAATGATAATGATGATATTAATGTTACATTAACAAGAACAGTGGCATAAACTTGGGGGCTTGGAGACTGTTCCCCCTCCCCCAAATGAATCTACGACCACATGCCAAGGGGTGGGAATAGGCGAAAATTAAAGAAAAGCAGAAGGGAAACGTCTATTTCAAAATTATATTTTCATAATGAGAAGACTAAAATTTGAGCTCGCTTGCTTCCCTGGCTCGAAATTTATCTCCTTTAAAAAAGAAAGTTTACTCCATAAAAAATGTTTAGCAGTATTAACATGTTTGGCTCATTGGGCAACTGAACAACAACACAAATTATAATTTTTCCTGACAGATTTATCTGACTTACAGCATACACCAACACCGAGCAATCTGTCTACTGAAGATGATATTTCAAAGAGAGGTGTACAATGACTGCTGTAACTAGATAAATTAACACCAGAAACCAACACCAGGCAGGCTGTCTACTGAAGATGGCAGTCCAAACAGAGGTGTGGTCTTAATAAATAAACACCAGACATCAACACCAGGGAAGCTGTCTAATAAAGATGACATTTCAAAGAGAAGTGTATCCTCACTACTGTTCTGAATGAATAAACACCAAACCCAAACACCAGACAAGCTGTCTACTGAAGATGACAGTCCAAAAGAGGTGTACAATGACTGCTGTTCTGAATGAATAAACACTAGACAACCAATACCAGGCATGCAATCTGTCTACTGAAGATGACAATACAGACCGAGGTGTACCATGGTTGATGTTCTGAATGAATAAACACCAAACCCAAACACCAGCCAAGCTGTCTACTGAAGATGACAGCCAAACAGAGGTGTACCATGGATGCTGTTCCAGAATGAATAAACACCAGACACTAAACATCGGCAGCTATCTACAGGCCAGGAGATGACAGTCCAAAAGAGGTGTACATTAAATGCTGTTCTGAATGAATAAACGCCAGACACCAACACCAGACAAGCTGTCTACTGAAGATGGCAGTCCAAAACAGAGGTGTGGTCTTAATGAATAAACACCAGACATCAACACCAGGGAAGCTGTCTAATGAAGATGACATTTCAAAGAGAAGTGTATCCTCACTACTGTTCTGAATGAATAAACACCAAACCCAAACACCAGCCAAGCTGTCTACTGAAGATGACAGCCCAACAGAGGTGTACCATGAATGCTGTTCCAGAATGAATAAACACCAGACACTAAACAGCGGCAGCTATCTACAGGAGATGACAGTCCCAAAAGAGGTGTACAATAAATGCTGTTCTGAATGAATAAACGCCAGACACCAACACCAGACAAGCTGTCTACTGAAGATGACAGTCCAAACACAGGTGTACCATGGTAGATGTTCTGAATGAAATAAACACTAGACATCAACACCAGGCAAGCTGTCTACTGAAGATGACAGTTTAAAAGAGGTGTACAATGACTGCTGTTCTGAATGAATAAACACTAGACAACCAACACCAGACAAGCTGTCTACTGAAGATGACAGTCCAAACAGAGGTGTACCATGGTTGATGTTCTGAATGGATAAACACCAAACCCAAACACCAGCCAAGCTGTCTAATGAAGATGACAGCCCAAACAGAGGTGTACCATGAATGCTGATCCAGAATGAATAAACACCAGACACCAACACCAGACAAGTTGTCTACTGAAGATGACAGTTTAAAAGAGGTGTACAGTGACTGCTGTTCTGAATGAATAAACACTAGACAACCAACACCAGACAAGCTGTCTACTGAAAAAGACAGTCCGAACAGAGGTGTACCATGGTTGATGTTCTGAATTGATAAACACTAGACACCAACACCAGACAAGCTGTCTACTGAAGATGATAGTCCAATCAGAGGTGTACCATGGTTGATGTTCTGAATTGATAAACACCAGACACCAACACCAGACAAGCTGTCTACTGAAGATGACAGTTTAAAAGAGGTGGACAAGGACTGCTGTTCTGAATGAATAAACACCAAACTCAACACACCAGGCAAGCTGTCTACTGAAGATGACAGTCCAAACAGAGATGTACCATGGATGGTGTTCTGAATGGATAAAACACTAGACACCAACACCAGACAAGCTGTCTACTGAATATGACAGTCTAAACAGAGGTGTACCATGGTTGATGTTCTGAATTGATAAACACTAGACAACCAACACCAGGCAAGCTGTCGGACAGTACAGACAGAGGTGGACAAGGACTGCTGTTCTGAATGAATAAACACCAAACCCAACACACCAGGCAAGCAGTCTACTGAAGATGACAGTCTAAACAGAGGTGTACCATGGTTGATGTTCTGAATTGATAAACACTAGACACCAACACCAGGCAAGCTGTCGGACAGTACAGACAGAGGTGGACAAGGACTGCTGTTCTGAATGAATAAACACCAGACACCAACACTAGACAAGCTGTCTACTGAAGATGATAGTCCAATCAGAGGTGTACCATGGTTGATGTTCTGAATTGATAAACACTAGACACCAACACCAGGCAAGCTGTCGGACAGTAAGACAGATGTGTACAATGACCGTTGTTCTGAATAAATAAACACCAAACCTCTACACTTTGCAACTGCCTACTGAAGATGAGAGTCCTAATATACTATCATTGATTTTCTGAATGAATAAACACCAGACACTAACATCAGTCAGCTGTCTACAGCCCAAACAGAGTGACTGCTGTTGTCAATGAATAAACACCAGACACCAACACCAGCCAAGCTTTCTACTGAAAATGACAACCCAAATAGAGAGTTGCCATGACCAGGACTGCTGTTCTGAATGAACAAAAACCAGACACTAACACCAGATAATAAAACTTTCTACTGAAGACGACAATCTAAACAGAGGTGTACAATGACTGTTGTTCCGAATGAATGAACACCAAACCTCTACACTTGGCAACTGCCTACTGAAGATGAGAGTCCAAATAGAGGAGTACTATTATTGATTTTCTGAATGAATAAACACCAGACACTAATAGTCAGCTGTCTACGGTCCAAACAGAGTGTACCATGGCATGTCTGCTGTTATGAATGAATAAACACCAGGCACTAACATGACTAACACCATGCTGGCTGACAATGCCAGTCCAAACAGGGTGTACCATGGGTGCTGCTATGAATGAATAAACACCAGACACCAACACCAGGCAAGCTGCCTGTTAAAGATTGCAGTTTATCCTAGTCCATGCAGAGCTGCATCATGACCATTGTTACTTTTACACACTTAAAACCTACAAATGGAAAAAAAGGATCTTGTCTGAATAGGAGGGAAGTTGAAAAGAGAAAATAATGTATGGAAATAAAAATATAAACAGAATGACCCAGAATGAATGGTCGCCCTTCTCTAGTCTTTATTACCATATGCTGTCTCATATCTTTATTAATATTTCAATTGCTCCTTCAAATCATAATGTCCCTGTACTATATATCATAATTTGGCTGGAAAAAAATGGTTATCACTTCAAATGTCAGGTCATTTCGACCAAAATAAATTTAAATTTGACAAACGAAAAAAAAATAGGGGTAAGATGTTACCCAGAAAGTTAGGTCATCTCGTCCAAAATACATGTTTTATTTCGATTTTGAATGATGTATTTCTTTTCATCATAAAAGAACAAAAATAGTAGGGGGGACATTTCATATTGTGTCCCCCTATTATTTTGGGTAGGGGGCGCGTCCCTCCTGTCCCCTGGGATTTCCGGCCATGACTGTCTCATTGTTACCAAAAAGAGGGGGGGGGAGCAAAGCATTGGCGAAGAATTAAAACCAAAAACTAAAACAGATCAAATGATTAATGATTATATAATTTGTCTGTTTTTTTTTAAATATATATAAACAATTGAATTGAATTGACAAAGAATTGAATTGAATGGATAGAATAAGGAAATGATTTTCTAATGAATTTCAATTGAGAAAAATTGTGAGCATTAATGAAATTCGTTTTTTTACTTCATATCTAATCGAACTTAAACAATATTTCCAGCATGTTTAGGGAAATTGCCGATAAATTGGTTTTGTAAATACAAAGTCATGTTTTGTCATCCCCCAATCGCTCATCTTATTTCAGGGAGGAAGAATGTGTATGGAGTGTGGGTGTGGTGTGTGTGTGGGACGGGTGTGTTTAAACCAATCTTATAAACTCATGTAGGAATTATGTATAAATCACGATCATAAGAGGTTTCATTCGCACTTGTTTGGTTTATTGATATGGATATGTTGATGTTTATTTTGAATGTTTATTTTGAAATGAAATCTAAGAAAAACACTATAAAAGTAAATGTATAAGGAGAAGAATCTTTAGTTTTTCTGAAATGCAAAATGATAAAAATCTAATGAAATGCCTACATTTTGGAAATCAAATTTAAAGCATATATCATCATACCTTTAAGATTAATTTTGTCCGTTATCGGAAGAAGAGCGTCAGGTGATTTCTGGCAGATAAGGGTGTGTTGAGTTGTCATGACAACATCACTTGCTTCCGACATTCTAAGTGAAGTTAGAATGATTTGACATTTGATATTTTGCTCTTTGAAAAAGTAGTGATGATATTCTGAGAGCCATGCAGTTTTAATCTGGGTTTTATTCATGAGTGTAGACCCCTATATATAATTCATGGTTCCAAGAATATTGTCTTAAGAAAAGTAAACAAACTTTTACTAAATCTAATTCTATATTGGGCCAAGATTTTTGTTTTTCCAGAGTACAAAACAGAAAAAAAAATCATTTAATGAAATCCATTGATCTTAATCAAGCATTCTCTTTAAACATTATTCACCAACCCATTATTTTCAAAACAAACAAAGAACGTATGAATATGAACTATGACACATTTTGATAACTCTCCCAAAGATTAGCTTAGATTTGAAAAGAGGGGGTGGGATGAGGCAGAATTTTGGACAAGGAATGGGTGCGGGGGGGGGGGGGGGGCTCCAGAAATAAAGGGGAATACAATAGCACGCGTGACTTGGCGGGATACCTGTGCCTGGGGCAAATAGTGTGTGTAACCTGAGACCTTCGGCCGTGCGGGTCGCGTGCCGTTTACCTTTTATGGCACGAAATACGGACGTGGGCAAAATCAGAAATGTGCTTCTAGTCTCGCATAACCAGACCAACAATTCAGTAAATTGATTAATTTTCACTTCCAATTTACAACAAAATAAACATTCAGAATCTAAGTATCTATTAAGTATCTGTTTAATCTTGCTCAAACTGTCATTAGAGTTTCAGATGATTAATATACTCCGATTTTCTTGTTAGAATGGACATGATGGAATCGATCACAAAATAATTATGACAACCTTCACCTCAACAGGGTGTCCAGAAACTATGGTTCATTTGGCAAAACTACGTTCTGAAAGGAGCAACTTTCTTTGATGCCCATATTCGCCCTCATCGGCATAATGAATTCGATGAAAATTCACCGCATATTTTTAATGTGGTGGCGTGAGAAGTCTTTGTTTCTCGATCATCTTCAAGTTATTGACAATTTACAAAGTTAAAGAGCTTTTGTGAAAGCATGAACCTGGGTCCATTGTGAATAGCATCTTGCATTATAATTTATCAGTGTTTTCAGTATTGATTTATTTACAGACCTGTGATGTGGAAATTGACCAGTGCGCTATAAAAAATGGGAATTTTTTAACATTGTGAGAGACATATTCTGAGGCTGTGTATGTATGCTCCAATTGCTTACAATCCTTACATCAATCTAGTGTTTGAAAACGAAAACTAATTGGCCTGTATTTTGAAGTCGGGTTTAATTTAAACTCTGGTTTAAAGTTATGATTTATGGATAGCCATGGAGGGAGGGAGGGAGGGAGAAGAGCGGTCGAGCAAAAAACATTATTATTCTTTCGCACTTTTAATATGTATCTATAAGATGTGAGGGGGCGTAGGGTTACATCATGGACCTATACTACCATGGTTACATGCAGTAAACATCATTCATTTTGATGTGAAATATTGCGTTTTTGTTCTGAATGTGCTACTGCAGCAATCATTATTGAATATTTTTGTTTAATATTCAAAATTTCCTAGGGATCACCCCCATTCCTTCATAAAATGAAATAAATATATAGATAAATGAATCAAAATAAATAAATAGAAATGATAGTGACAAAAAAGTACGGCAATGAAGATCACGAAGATGCAGGTTTATTACTATGTTTGAAGCAATTCGGCAAATAAAGAACCTTTGTATTCCTCCACAGACAAACGAATATCAAAATTTTCTATAATTCAATCATGTAGATTCAGCTACTCTCTACATCATATATGTTGCTGGATATAAACTTTCGTTGATTTTCTTTCAAAAGCGTTGGAGACTACCACTGCTAAATTTATAGCATTATTCAATTAATTTGTGAACCCCTCTCCGTTCATAAAACCAAGTTGATTTAAAGTAGTCTTATTTATTAATTTTTCATTATGAAGTGACATTACAGTGCACCAAAATATATTCACTGTACTGTGAAACAAATTACACGCAAACACAGAATAAACACAAATACAAAAAAACAAGCAAACAAAATTATTAAATGCCAATGTGAGGTGACCGTGCTGTACGCTCTTTGGGATTTAACAATAGATCTCGTGTGTGTTTTGTAAAGAATAGTTAAAAGGTTAAATCCCTATCACAAACCATTATGTCATCTTTGTACTATTTTACAAATTTGAGGGTACAATTGCGGGCTTCGTATTTTATGATCTATTATTATGTGTTTTCAAAAGAGAAGTAGGCCTGCGTTATGTAGAGGTTACGGCAATGGTGTTTGGACTTGATTCTCACATGACTATTTTATAGTAGGACCATGATTCTCAGAAGGCACTAGTAACGAAGATTAATTCACTGATGTTTCTACCGGATGTTTGTTACGATTTTCCCTCGACCACATGCCCGAGGCTTGTCATTATGACAATTGCTGGTGGGGAATACCGTTGTTTTAATGTTTCCCGATAAATCCACAAGCACCTATTTTATCACTTTAAGAATACTGTCGTTCTTTCATGAACTGAAAAATCAAAGATCCGATTATAAAAACAGCCAAGAGAAAAAAAAACATTCCAAACATTTTACCAAAATTCGTTTATAATTATATACAATACATACGTATTATCTTCGCCTTTATTTCCCATTTTGTATCCCTAACCGAATACATCTACCTAAAATCATGCATAATCAGGGTTATTAGCTGAAAGGCATTTAAAAAAATAGTAGTTCCTCAAGCTTAATTTCAGTCACAATGATTGGATCGATCAGAAGGGAGAGCGGGAAGGAGGTACAAGCGCACACTATGCGACGCGATTTTTTAATAAATCGCATTTTGCATTTAATGTGACATTTCCAAGAAGTAAAATTATTTAATTTGAAGTTCGGTATAATGTCAGGAATAATAAAATTATAATTTTGCTTTGCGGCAAGCCCTGTGTTCGGAGTAATAATAATAATAACCAGTCCATGATCTATTAAAGTCCAAATCGGCTTTAAAACGCAGGCGATGATGACCTTATCTGACACTCGAATCCTACAACTATCAGGGGATAATGGGTTAAATAGATATCTTCATGATTAAAGCACGAGGAATCATCGACTTTAAACATAAAGAAACATACGATATCAACGAAATTTGATACTTTCGGCTTCTCATATTTGAGCAGAGAATTGGAAACTAGATTTCAGAATATGAGCCTATGGAATTAGATGGATTTATTTGAGTATACCTGATGAATGATAAACATTAGAAGGAAGTCATGAGTAACATAATTTCACATGGTTTGTATGAAAAATAAATGAAGAAAATTAAACTACCATTAAAGCAGTATTTTGGTTCAACGCGGACGAATTTTCTACAGTAGTGAAGAAAATATATAATACGATTCTTCTTTTTTTGGAAATGAAATAAACGAATATGAAAAGGGGTGAATATAGTACCTTGTATTGCATTTCACTTGAATTACAAACTCCCAAATATTGCGTTTCATAAATAGCAACAGGAAACAAGTGATATCGACTATGCATTATAACAAAGGGTATAATTCTCATTTGCCAGACTTGATGCAAGACTACGAAATTATTGTAGTCTTGGTGTTCATACCTGTATTTGAAAGTACACCGTCTTCATAGTCACTTCTTACATGACTGCGGAAAAAATTGCTGCTTCTTTTTATTCTTCTTCTTTCTTTCTTTCTTTCTTTCTTTCTTTCTTTCTTTCTTTCTTTCTTTCTTTCTTCCTTTCTTCCTTTCTTTCTTTCTTTCTTTCTTTCTTTCTTTCTTTCTTTCTTTCTTTCTTTCTTTCTTTCTTTCTTTCTTTCTTTCTTTCTTTCTTTCTTTCTTTCTTTCTTTCTTTCTTTCTTTCTTTCTTTCTTTCTTCCTTCCTTCTTTCCTCCCTCCCTCCCCCCTCCCTCCCCACTCTCTCTCTCTCTCTCTCTTTCTTTCTTTCTTTCTTTCTTTCTTTCTTTCTTTCTTTCTTCCTTCTTCTTCTTCTTCTTCTTCTCCTCCTCCTTATTCTTCTTCTTATTATTATTCTCCTTCTTCTTATTCTTCTTCTTCTCCTCCTCCTCACTCTTCTTCTTCTTCTTCGGCTCCTTCTTCTTCTTTTCTTTTTTTTCGGCTCCTTCTTCTTCTTTTCTTCTTCTTCTTCTTCTTCTCCTCCTCCTCCTACATTTCCTTCTTCCACTCCCTTTTTATTAGGGTAAAACAATAATTAGAAAGCAAATACCATACATGGCGTACTGATGCATGGGGAAAAGGGTTATAAATGGTTATTAAAGTTGTATTAGTGATTATTACATTTGATTTGATTTATTGTTTTCTTCTGCATCCATAACATTCGTATTATACATTTTTCATAACATAATAAACACAATATGCTAGCATTTTTGGCATGAATCATAAATAAAGAGTATTAAAAAGATAATTTCAGACAAAAATGATTAACTATATGATATTCACAATTTGCAGGAGAAGGATTGTCATCATAAGCAGATTGCTTGAAAAAAATGGCAATCCCTATGTTAAACGCCAAAATCATAGATTTAAATTAATGTCTGATGGTCAATTATTTTCTACGGCATTTTGTTCCAACAAAATCAAACGGATTTAAGAATTATTTGTTTACCTCTTTTGCTCTATGCATTTTGCCTCAAATTCATGTCCGAAGTCAGCCCCCCCCCCCCACCGGCCTTAATATACGTTTCGTGCTGTATAATTCTTACTTCCTTCCTTCGTTTTTCTTTCTTTGTAAATTGATTTTCTTTCTTTGTTCCTTCCTTCTTTATTCCTACATCCCCCTACGTATTTTCCCCTTATCTCGGCATTCAAGCCTACCAGCATTTCAGCTTACCTTATACTACTAAATAAATTGGAGTTTGCAAACAGCGTGAACAGAAATCAAATAAATAGGGTATAAGCAGACATGAGGGCTGTAAATGAGTCTGACATACACGACTAGCTATCAGCTGACCTAAACACGTGTAGTACGAGCGACCGCCTACTTTTTCTCAGGCTCTCCCTGCATAACAATAACATCGACGATCAACAAAGCGCTATTTCATTTGCGATTCAGTTGCAAACAAGCTGTCGTCTGGTTCCAAATCGTTCTGAATTTCGCCTGCGATCGAGGGAAAATACGGAAAGATTCCTTCTTATAAGTACCCAAATAAGCTTCATCCTGTGAAATATAATTTCTACGTTAGGCCACAACGACAACGTGAATTTCACAACTTTGGGGTAAAATATTCATTAAATCTAAAGCAATTCGTGGACAACACGCTGACTGGTCTGCAACGTTTCGCGCTCGCAATATTTACCATAAGGATTTGGTCATTGATTTATCGAGGGATCGGATTTCTACAGGCCAGCACGCTTAGGATAAATCATGGTCCAGTTAAAAGTACAACGAAGTATCGTCATCAAACGCACGGTAAGACATACTTTCTCCTTTTTTTATGATATCATTTTAACAAAAAACAAAACAAAAAGTTTTCTTTGTTCAGCCAGGGGCCTCCCATAATTCCCTGGTTCCACAAGCACCCGACCCAGTCCATGTACGTGCGCCACTGGATTGAATGTTTATGTAAAGCACTAGGGCTTTGATTGGCAGGAGGAGAGGTTGGTATTACAAAACCCCAAAACACAATTATTCCAGAATTAAAATTGATATGTCCAAATTATTTCTACATGATAATCTAGCCATTAAGATATCAGTAAAATCAGCGCATTGAACGTCGCATGAGGATATAATACACACAGATGATAAACGATAACAGATGATATTTTCAGAAGGAAATATATGTTATTGATTGTTGGCAAGCTATCTCTTATATATGTGACAGGATGAGAAAAAGGGGTACGACGCTCCTTACTGGACTGGGTTCAAAATTATTTTCTAAATGCAGTTTCCCTTGAAAGGGAAAGGTCGCCAAAATCAATCAATCAATAAAGAGGTCTTAAGGATCAAGGTTTTCGCCCTGAAAGCCCCTTTAGAAACATGGGTAAGGTAGGGGTATGCGAAGTCAATATCATCCTGCTTCTAGTTGCAGGCACTTGACGTCTTGAAAACACAATCAAGGGTTCGAATATTGCGTGGTGCCCTGTGACAATGATAGCGAGCCATACACATGCTGACATTGAAGAAAGAATGACATGCAGGGGCCTGTTTCATAAAGATTTAAAACTGTTGTAAGTTCCATGGAAACTTTGATGTGATTGGCTGCTAAGCCAAGTTACCATGGTAGTTGTCATAATGACAATGCTACAATAGTAATTACTCTTTAAGAACCGAGTCCCAAGTCAAAAGCCCCTAATAATTATAATCAAGAAGAGGCCCTATGCGCATGATTATGACGATAAATTTAACAGAGCCTTCGTTTACACTTGCTTTTGTTGTGTTTTTACATTTTGTACCTGTCGAAGTTCCTTTGGATGACATACAGTC
The DNA here is from genome assembly GCF_037042905.1 of Lytechinus pictus. Lineage (NCBI taxonomy): Eukaryota > Metazoa > Echinodermata > Echinoidea > Temnopleuroida > Toxopneustidae > Lytechinus > Lytechinus pictus. The sequence continues at coordinate 15,934,345 of NC_087246.1, forward strand.
ATCAAGGCCTATAGGCCTACTAGGGAGCGTTTCATGGAAGACCCATTTTAAGTTTACGACCGTTTACCATATAGAAACAATGCTTTTCAGCCAATCAGAATCAAGGAAAGATGTCAGATCTGTCAAGTTGTTAGACGAAAGTGTTGATGAAACGGTCCCCTGATCTCGGTTAGCAATTAGACAAGGACTAAAATGATTGAGGAAATCAAATTTGTGAACGTTGGTCACTTATATCACGATGAATATTTTCTAGAAAAGTTGGTGGTGAGGGCCCCAATCTGTTTATCTTACATGTGCCTTTCACCTGTATGAATATTATTTCTCAGAATGTGTGGTTTCATATTTTGATAATTACTTTGTAAAAACTGTTTCGGTGTGTGACTTTGTTAGTTACAGTCAGGAAGATTCGCGGGGTGTTCTGTTATTGTTGCTCAGTGGTATGGATGATTGATGGAAACAAGTGAATGTGAAATCATGATGTTTTTCATCTTTGATAATAGGGCAAAGTTTGTGTTACTGTCTGTTACCCTTAACTTTTTTTGAGGTCTACGTATTGTTGAAATAATAGTAGTGTGTATTTGTATGTTTGTCGTCATTTGCAATGTAAATTTATTACGCAAGTAGTACCAAGGAGTGTGTTGAAAGCTCCTTGGTAGTACATGACTCTGGTTTCATGAGAATGATAAAACATCTCATTGGGAAGTTTAAAGCGTATATAGCAGAGAAGAGGAAAAAATGTATACACAGGAAAGGATAAATCCATTATCCAAGAGCTCTACCCCCCCCCCAACTCTTCCCCCTACTCCACCCCTCTCTCTTTATTTTACTCCATCTCCACCCCCCCCCCACTCTCCATTTCGCTATCCCAATTTCTCCCTCCCTACATCTTTCCACTCTCTGGCTCTCCCATTCTCCCCATCCCCTAACTTTTCTTTTAATCATCCCTCTGTCTGCCTTCCTTTATCTCGGAGACATTTTAATTTCATCTTCCACGCTGACTGAGTGGGTATATATCATTAGCAACTACTTCACATCTCGTATACAATACAGGGGCTAATAGATACGTTGAACTTGTGTACGGCAAATGAATATTTCAACAAATAAACATGAAAATTTTATCTACATTGATAATACCATGGAGGTAGAAAAGCTTCCATGAAGATTTTATTGTTTTCGACGTGTTTTATGCGAGTGACCATCCATGAATTATTTCCCTTCCAAAAATGCTTGTTTCTGTTTAGTCACAGTTGTTTATTGACACTTTGCTCTCAAAATAATGGGCTTGTGCAAATAAACAAAATTTTGAAATCCTTGAGCGTGACTTCAATTACCTGTAATTAATTCACCACGTTGTAACATCGGTATACATCATCATACAAGAACGATGTACTCAACAGGTTGAATTAATCTACCTATTCCGTGAGTGTATAGCGTGTATAATTATGATGATATCATTATCTTCTGTACTTTCGCTAATACAAGTCAGGTCCCTTATAGTTATGTTTCGATGGGAAACAGTGCGAAGATATCATGGCCCTTATACTTAAAGCATGCAATACTAACGGAGAGGGATAAATATGATTTTTTTTTCGTGCGTGTTATGATGTATTGTTCTTTCCAACTTTCGTGTATGTATACATTTATCTGAAAGCCATTGGAAACTATATTTCTTTGTATATGTGCACAATAAAATAAATTTGAATATTTACGTTGAACAATAATAATATGCCATGAGTTGTTTGAAGATTATTTTGACATGCTGAAGTCCCTGATGTACCCGTCCTTTCTCAGTTGACTTTACTTGCCTTTCTTGCTCGCCGCCCCTTCCAGCCTTTATTCTTTCCCTATATCGATGACGGTACCCCTATTACCCCTCTTTCTAACTCTATTACCCCTCCGCTTCACTCCCATGCAGTCCGTCCCATTACATTTCCTTCACCTCAAGCACGGTCATCCCGCTATCTTTGCTGTCTCTTTCTTTATAAATATAAATTAAATTTAACGCATATATGCATGGTATATGGGTCCTTGAAATCCTGTACCCACCCCTCACACTCTGTGATGTTGATCTATAATAGGTATGGCCTACATGTATAACCAAGGAGATAATGATAATACGCGTTATTTCCAGACAGTAGTCATTAGCAACGGATCGCCTTACACCAGTCTAATAAGATAATCTTTGCTTAGTGATAAAGATTGTAATATACGTCTGCAGATCTTGGTCCATAGTCCACGAGCTCTGACCATAATTATTGTAACCGTTATCACTGACCATTTCAATACACTGCATGGTAATGGTAATGGTCCTTACTTTAAAGGAACAGATCCACTCTAAGCCAATCAATGCAAATATTGATCAGGAGGGATACTGGCTTTCACACCACCGAGGGGTGTAAGATGGCTTGTCCAGGTTCAATCACAATAGTTGAAGCCTTTTAAAGATTGGTCTGTCCTGATGGGCCAATTACTGAACTTATTGTGAATGGGGGAACGTCTTGTATACTGCATACCCTGCATGTAGTAAGTGTAAACTCGCTGCATTTTGTTTAAACCAAACACGCACACATACATTTTGCAATGGAGGCTTAAATGAATATTTTGTAACGCATAATGTTACAAAATCATGATCCTAATCTGTTCTACCTTTTCTTTCTGGTGGGGGGGGGGGGGGGGGGGTAGTAGCCAATATATAAAAACATCATGTACTATAATGGACTTAATGTATGTCGAAGCGACCGCGCTTACAAGGCACGAGGGTCTTCCTTTTGGGACAAATTTCAGTGTATTTTCTTTTAATTAAAAATCCCCAACAACTTGTAATTGAATTAAATTTGTGGAGATGGTCTTGTCCCATTGCCCTTTACCCTATTGCTAGTGCGGATCTTATGTTCTCGTGACGTAAATATTCCTTTATTAATACATCGTTTGCGCTTTCCACGAGAATTACTCGAAGTCTGTTATGTAACAGTTTATTTTGTTGCATTGTTTTATCACTCCCTTGTATTAAAAAATGCAATACAGTCTACATTGAATCATTGTAATACAGCAGTCCCATTTAGGCCTACATGACCAATTAATATACTATGCATGGAGGTAAATGTTTAATGCAGGGGAATGAAAGATCTGTATAATTAAGTGGCTGGTATATTATGCATTCTTATATCAAGGTTATCTAGTAATCTAATACTATATATTTGTACCCGTATATATACTCTCTGTTCCTAAGGATTGTATAACGAGGAAACACCACGATCGTTTATTTCCTGATCGATATTTCTTGTATATATTCTACAATTTATTGTGCAGATTTAGGGTAATTGAAAATAAGGAAATGATGAAGAATCAGCTGTATCTTATGAAAACAGTCTCGGTTATGATATGAATACAATGACTAAAATAATGTTTGCTTAGTGGAGGAAGAAGGAGAGAGCCTCGGAGAGGAAAATGCGCCATTTGAAAGTGAGAGTCCACTCTTTAGTTCTCTGATTATTTTTATCGGTATATGATAAAGGCCCTTTTTGTTTTTACTGAAACTATATTTCTTACACAGTTTCATAATGTTAATTGTTTTGGAATTTATTGTTTTAACAACCGTTCAGTTGGATAGCACATAATTAACTAGCCCATGGATTTTGCAATATTTTCCTTGAGTGTTTATGGGGTTTCCACTGTTACAAATCATCGTACATGGAAACGTTTAATGAAAAGATGGATTATGTCATAAACTCACCAATCTCTTTCGCGATGGTGATGAATGGAAAGGATCAAGGCATCTTTCATCTCCAATCATACCAATTAACTGGTTTAATGTGATCCTAATTTATTTTGAACATTGTGGTTGCTATACGGACCTAACCAATAACTGCATGAGCACTCATAAAACCAGACGTAACTATATATCCTACAGTTGTCGAACCACGTCCAATACTACTGTATCATTTGGATTGTGTTGAAACAACGCCATTCCATTAATTCTGATCATTTGCTAGCGAATTGAGGGTGCGGTCGGTCCCTGTAGTTATGCAATTAAAATTCATCTAATTCATTTTAGATAATTATACCCGTGTGATGAGAGATCACTTTATAATAAGCACCACCCAATTCCATTATGGCACACCCTAGCTTGCAACCCCCTTGTTTCATCTGTTTGAGTTGTTCAAACCTTATACCCTAATTGGCAGAAAACATTTGTGTACTTTTGCTCGCTCACATTCTGCAAACATCGTAGCAGGACCATCTTGCCAAGTTTTATATGCAGCTTTTGTCAGTTTGTTAAACAATTGTATTTGGCCTTTTGGTAATGAATCAAGTATCCTTCATAAATCAAACTGTTTAACAGGGTAATGTAATCTATTAGGTTTCCCTAGTTTAACTTTTACGAATTAAACCGTGTCCCCACTGCCATATAGTTATGAGAGGGAGACTCTCTCTCTCTAGCCACCATCGGACTCTACATTGACCTCAACTGTTTCCTCACCAATCTCAGTAATTTCCTCATCCCCAAACTTTCCAATCTTTTTTAAGTACAGAGTAAACTTACGTTTAAACTCTTAAAATATCACGAAAGAACTGGAATGTTTGAAATAGATAAAGTGACATACCCAACCGATCCTGCTCTAACTAAACCCCAACCCAGAAACATGCATGTGGGGCTCACTACTTGATATCGTGGATTCAGGAGTGCAGATTCACTCATCCAAAATGAATGACCCTCTAACGGAAAAAAAAATAGTGGAAGAAACGATGAAGAAACTGTAATGGATGAATTAATTGCGATAAAAATTTCCCTCCTTTTTTTCCTCGATAATATATATTTTTACTCTTCTTTGAATAACTGATCATTGATGTATTCATGGAGTTTTACCGCTCGGGTTCTTTTTTAACGCTTTCAAACATTTATTATTTTATTTTATCCATGCACGAATTAATAATGATTGCCCAGTGCTACAATAACGATAATTATGAATTCTTAGATAAAATATCAAGAGTATTAACCTCTTCCTCTGATTCTTTGCATACACATGTCAAACTTAACCGTTTAGTGTTTGAAAACCATTCAATAGTGATGGGCCATAACTTAAAAACTGGGTTGATTCTTCATCAAAATGTCATATGACATTGAATTGTGAGAATTTGATTTGTCTTCACTTTATTACATTGAAAAGGAATAATAATCCACGTTGACACGATATGACAATCAAGGGAGAAGAAAACACCTTAGTTATATGCAGACATGACATTGAAGGCGATATGCCATCTGTCTTCACATTTATCAAGAAGATCCTCTGGATAAAATATCTTAGAGGATAGAGAATTAAGAGTGATGATAGTTCATTGAGAAGTTTTTAATGCTGTGGTTCAGCACAAAGTGCCACTGGTTTTCGAAAGTGTGATTCATTAAACTTGATTAAGAAATGAAATAAGACAGAATAAGTGAAATAAAATGTAAAACAAGACTAGAATATTCAATACAAAAATTGTACAATATCGAATTTCTGTTCATTAATTCGAACTGCCGAAGGTCGAGAGGTTCGCAATCCCGAAAAATGGGTCTCGCCTCTATACTGACCCCCCTCATCATTTAGTCTGCTGCGCAAACCCTTCACTCGAGTTTGGGTCTGAATGTGCATGTGCTAGACTTTGCGTGGGGACCCACTTGTTGATCAAAGTTTCAATCAGGGTCTGTGCCTGCAGACTACCCCATCATTACCCTGAATTTCACAATTAACTTTTCCCCCTTTTCGCTCTTTTATCCAGATGCCAGTGTGTGTATTGTATCATTATAGACCCTACGAATTTATGCAAAACAAAATATTTGAAAATATGCAGACAATCGCGGGTAAAGAATTCTTAAAAGAGAAGCACTCAAATTATGTTTCTTATAGGTCATTGTACCAAAAAGCAATAAAAAAAAACCTTTCACTTTAAGGGGGTAGTTAATTTTTTGACAACCGAAATAAGGCGTGGGGCTGAGGCTAAGAGAGTGAGGGGCTAGGTGAGGGCCCTCACTCTCTTGGCCCCGGGGCAAGCCGGGAATTGTCCACGGAGGATTATATATTGTTACTTGGGTGCTGTGACAATGCTCAGCACCCCCTGTAACAACATAATAATCCTACGTGGACAGGGCCCTGCCAAGAGATTACGCTTGTCAGACTTCATAACAAGTAAAAAATAAAAATAAACATCACTTGAAGAAAAAAAACATACGAATGCACTGTTGCATTTGGTTATAATCGTTCGCTTATGCACCTTGGATAACCTGCATATACACCCGACAGTTAATGATTTTCCGAGGGACATGTTGATTTTTCTCGCTTTAATTCTAGATCGTAAGCAGGAAAGCCAAGGTCAGAAAGACAAGAGTATATCAGGTTGTGGAAAGATGTTTGCGGAATAACGAGCTTGCGTTAAATTACTGTTCTACCGGTTAAAATTGACAGGATTTCAGTGAAGAAGATCAACGCCATTGTAAAATATTCTCAACAACGTCATGAAATGAGAGGAAATTGTAGAGTATAGCCGGTATGGGCCTCTTGAAGCTAATGACGATATCGAAAAATCTTTCCGCTTGAGTTAGCAACATGCACTTTTAAAAAGTTCGTAAAAAATTATTTGCGCAGAACTTGAAAATCAACGCATCATAAGAAATATCAACCGTAAATCATTTGATTGTCTTTAGTTTAAATACGGTTTATTTGATTTGTTTTATTCTTAAGAAAATAAGAAAAAATAATAAATTGTAAATTTGTCCAAAGATTTTATTCGAAGATAAATAGATAAGACAAGCATACAATTTAAACAATTTGTGGAATAGTGGCCTCTGACCAGTGATGAGATTAGAATTCGTTTGCTGATTTTGTAATATTGTTACAAAAAATCTTGGTGATAAAATTTGCAGCATTACTGATAAGAAATTCATTAGCGAGGAATTTTATCCGAGTTAATATCTTACCGAAGTTATCGTATTTATCATGGCCAAGTTCTACGGTTTATCATCTAATCACACATCTTCGCCTTGATAAAGTGTCTGCATATTTGAGTAATAAATTTACATTCCTACGGCTTTAGTAAAATATGAAATCCAAAATGAACCAACCGATAATTTTGAAGGGACCAGGTCGATTCACGAAACCGTCAACCGGTATCAATATTCTGATTTAATGGGGCACTCCGACAGTCTTGCCAAAGCTTGTTATCTCAAAAATACAAATCAATATTTTATCTCGACATTAAACGTGGTCATGGTGGTCAATTTGTGTGACGTCTTTCAGATTTTACATAGCAATACAAAATTTAAAGTAAAAAAAAAAGGAGAAGGGAACAAGGGAAACTATTGAAACTCGGGTAATTTCTTGTGGAATATAATGAGATTCTTCAGAGAATCATGAATGAAGTCTTGTTATTGGCTTTATTATTATGACAAACCAGAATAAGAGAAAAAAGAATATGAAGGAAGTGGAGGAGGAGTATAAGCAAGAGGTGGAGAAGCAAAGACGAAGAAGAATTAGAAGAAGAAGAAGAAACAGAAGAAGAAGAAGGTGAAGAAGAAGAAGAAGAAGAAAAAAAAGAAGAAGAAGAGGAAGAAGAAGAAGGAGAAGAAAAAGAAGAAGAAGAAGGAGGAGGAGGAGAAGAAAAAGAAGAAGAAGAATAAGAAGAAGTCGAAGAAGACGAAGAAGAAGAAGAAGAAGAAGAAGAAGTATAAGAAGGAGAAGAAGAGGAAGAGGGGAGTGTGAAAAAAAAACAGAAGTAAAACATTGAAAACTATAAGGGTGTGGCTCTATTGTCTGTCGATAGACATGCAGATGGAGTTTCCTGATCCCATGACGTCTATACGTTTGATGACGTAACAAAAGATCATAAGTAAAGATATCATTCCATTCGATATGTCATCATTAGAAGGGAATCCCCGTACTACGTGACCTGAAAGATTGTCAACAATTCAATTGCACCGGCAGTTTTATTGAAAAGACCTCATGTAGGTTCTGGGTTCGATCCTTCGTGTTTGCATTCTTGGGAAAGGTTAGGTGTAGGCCATTATGCTTGCCTCTATTAAGGAAGGTGAGGGTTGACGAAACCGTCAAGTTTTTTACACGTGACTTAATGACGTTGTTGAAAATTATGATTATACATCATGTTAAATTGCTGTATTGAAGATATGTGTATTAAAACTATCATTAATTTTGTTGTCAGCAATAAAATGTTAATGGCCACATAGTTTTGCAATTCTGATCTGTTATAGATCAACTCTAGTTTGGTCTGTCACAGTCAAGTCCTTCGCGAGCCTTACCTATGAGTCTGACTATATACGCACCACTTTATGAAGTTCGCCCGGATATTAATCTATTGACGTACAAGCAATTAGCTTTGTTTCGTTAATATCATATTAAATGAGTAATCGTAAAATTGCCTTCATCATGTACATTCCATATTTATATAGTCCTTACTTGTCCAACTGTGAACTGGTGTAATGGAGATCAGTTTTACGATAACATACCAATTTGTCTTACGAAGAGAATCCCGAGGTGACCCGCAAGAAGATGTTCATCTCTCGCCCTGTCTCATGTAAAATACCGCTGGCATATACGCTCTGTACCATATAGTATTGAAAATCTACCGTCCTATTATTATTGCTGTATTGATATATCAGGTGTTGAGCGTTTTATATTTTTACACTCGCTTGTTCGAAATATGGAAGATCTGGTCAGAGATACAGTAAAAAAAAACATAATTTTTCAAATTTTAACGTATTCTCCAGACTGATGACTTACAGTTTATTATTTAATTCAGCATTGTGGGGTATTTACACCTGTAATTAGGCTGTTTGTGGAAACCAAAGCTTGATTGGAACTCTTGGGAGGACCGGGGTTCGAACCCTAAGCTGGGTCACAGTCTTCCGGATGGTGACGTTAAATGTAGTCTCCAAACGCATATAGTCATATCTGATTGATACACTTCTGTTAAAAAAAACTAAAAAAAACACCGAAATACTGTATACAAGTCGAACACATTTATTTACAAATTACCCACAAATATTATTGTATACTCTTCTTAATCTAATCGCCCTTTCACACGGAAAAAAAATCGTAATTTGAATGATGATTCCAGTGAAAAATAAGGCTAATTACTAATTTTTAGTACATGTGAAACCAAACCAGAACATGATTAGAATCACGAACGCTAATCACTATCACGACTTCAAATTCTACTCCGGAGGTGTATTCCAGTTAAGTTTCAATCACAGTTTTCGAGTGAGCGTGTGAAAGATCCGATGATTCTAAAGACGAATTGCAATCATCATTAAAATGATGATTCAAGATTCACGTGTGAAAAGGCCCTACAGCTTCCCTTTGTGAGTCGGCCTTCATCATTTTAATCCGAGCGCTCTTATTTTTAGTGAATTTCACACGCAGCCGCTATAATTTATAACTGACATTTTACTTCAGTCAGACTCTTCTATAACTTTGGCATTGAAAACATCGTAACAAATGTTATTCATGCATATTCAAAACATCGAGACTCAATTTTCCCAGTCCAACTTCAAGGCATTTAGAATGCGTGGCATATTTATTTCTACCTCCATGATTTGACGTCAAGAAAATATTGCCACGTTATTAACACATTTAAAGTATTTGCACTTTGTAGAAATAATCACTCGAAGCAATATTTCCACTTCATTCGCCTGCAGTCCCCTGTGACATTTACAATTCACCGTGCTTCATAACACTGATTCTGAAATGTCTTTTATTTATCATGTTTACAACGAATTTAGTCTGGTGATAGTAAATTCGGGGTAAAGCACTTCATATTTGCATTTTAGTCGTGTACATATAATCACATTTATGTTTATGTTCATCTGAGAATCTTCTTCAGATTTCGGATTGAAAGAAAAAAATTGCAACCATAATTATTTAACCCGTGCATTAGAGCTATAGTGTAGAAGTCAATAAACAAAACAATCGAATTATATACAAGGTCATTTCCCAATTTCCTGATCGATTTTGTGATTTTCATGCTTTGCTTTTAAATTTTCTTCCTCTGTAGTTCTTTTTTATTCGGTAGTTCAGGAATTCGAATCGGAATCAAATGCTATACTTTATCAACCCCTAGATCGATTTTATGAGCATCGTCGCTTCAGCCCTTGAGATATAAAAAGTCCCTGGATTTCGTTTCCATGGCAACTGCATATTAAGGTCTATGATAGTGTGTGAAAAATGCCACCACATACAGTAAAGATGCTGTTACAGAGTGGATGGAAATGTCGTCGGTGACCATCACGAATATCTTCATGTTTACATCTTGCTATGTAGTGTGTTGCATTTGAATCTAATAAAAATGATTCATTAGAAGAAGCTCAAACCTGCATAAGTTTATTTGACAAAACGATATTTCATCATCATCAGCATCATCGTAATCATTACCACTGTCACCATGCACCACCACCTCCCGCATGCACTACCATTTCCTCCACTTCATCGTCGTCATGATCGTCACGACTATCACCACCATGATACCATCTACCATTATCATGATCATGATCATCGTCCATGATTATCGTGATCATCAATCACCATGATGATGTGCACATTCTTTTGCAATTACAGTAATTTTAAACCAGAACATTTCGTCTCGAAATTGGAACTCCACGAAATATTGACAATTTTATTATAATATAGTGAATTAAATTTAGGATACTCTCGTGAAACGTATTCGTCCTTCTTCAATGACATTACACAGTCACATTTCTACGCAAGAGTATATCCAGGGAGTCCTTGAACATTGACAGAACAATATATTCTGGAATATGATATAGCAACCGAAACTAAAAACTACATGTAGAAATAGAAGGAACTTGCTTTTATATATAAACAAACGCTGATAAGTGTACTTTACGAAAAACAAAGATTTGGTCAAGTCCATATAAATCCGAAACTCACACGATTATAAACGAGCATTGTTTGTTAGCAAACAGTGGTTTAGCAATCAGTGATTTCATTTTCGGGCTTTGGGTCAGTTTGTGAACCTGAACCTGACTTTAGTCTGGAAAAGTAATCAGCAATTTTATCGACGAGTGTTCTCGATCGAAAGACGATGGTCTAAGTGTTTTGTGTTGAAGTGGAAAGATTCCAGTGAATAATCATCAAAATTCGATTTGTATTTTATTCAGAGTTGTGGTTCTCCCCATTTTATCTTATTATTCCAAATACATTTCTGATATATAGGTTTTACAATATAAACTCCTTATTATGACCTGCGATAAAACCATTCATATACAGTACATACAGATTAAGCATGGAGCTATTACAGATAGCTCCATGGATTAAGTGTACCTAGAAAATAGTGAAAAAGAGAAAGTGGTATATAGAGAAGTGGTATATGGTGTAGACCATGCAGACTGGTAAAAACATCACTGTTATTACGTTATAACATGTCCCTGTAATTGCATCCGCACGTTTTAGATAGAGACAATGGAGACGGTGAAATTATTTTTAGATCATATTTTTTTCATTAAAGTATTTACAGGTATTACTTCATTGGCGATGTATTTCCCTGTTTCATAAAAAAATATATATGTAGGCCTCTTTATACCCCTCTGTTTTGTATTTGTTGTCGTTGGTGGTTATTTCTGAAGCTGTCTTTTGTTTCACTTTGATAGGGATATGCGATTTATCAAATCCTGCATTTTAGTATTCAAGTTTCCTATTGAGTATGGTTTGTTTTGTTTTTAATGTGAAGTTTGAACCGAGGTCATGAGCATGCTGAATAACTTTTCATGAAAGTAAGAATTCATTTATATCATCTTGCAATCTTATCATTTTTAGTATTAAAGGAGCTGAGAAAATATCTAAATTGATTTTAAAATCATATGGTTGGCAGTGGGTGACGTTCCAAGGAGAGGGTTGCTCCCAACAAATTATAATGCGGCAATATAGACCTTTTTAATATAAAGTGATGACATTTATTTCTTTTGCAATTTCATCTGTGTCCGGGATGGGGCGGCTTCTTTTATTTTATTTGTGTTAAAAATATTATGTGTCCCATTTTTTCAGGTTTTGCGAACTCCTGGATCTGTCACTGATTATCACCTACGTGCATATTGTACTTATTTGACGCAAAGGAAATACCAAAACCTGTTTAATTTTAAATTGGATGACAGTGTATCGCGCCACTCGTTAGAGCAGAGAGGAACATTCTGTAAACACATTCTGAGAAACATAATTATTCCACCTCCTTGGATATAGTCTATATGCAATGCAGCGTGCAGATATCTACGACATGCTCAGACACCCAATTATCATACACGATTAATCTTGTATCGACGAAACAACCTGTTCTTTCCGTACACATCAAGGGGGTGCATCATCACATACGATGATCTTATTAACTACCCCAGTGGGTATGGTATATGAGTACCCTCACACTCATATTCCACGCTTCTTGCACAAATGAAGGTCTCTTGGGATTCGAATGGGAAGGAGTGTGATAGCAAAGTTTGAATACTTCTCGTTATTGTTACTCTTATATTGTTGTAGATGCTTGAGGTGCTGGGTTGATTGAACCTTATTTGTTGTTGATCGATAACCACCCCCTCCTTGTTTGACCCCTACTTCTTCAAAATCTTTGGAGCCACTCCAGTTACGTAACAAATTGTCATTCAACAAATTTGAATTTCTAATTTATCATATTGTTGATTCGATGGTCATTCACTGGTCTTAAGAAGAGCGGTATCCCTCCTTCACCACATAACACACCAATAACCTAATTATTCTAAACTACTAACCAACATGCGTCCTTTTCTAAAAATGTTAAATGCTCAGATTTTCTTATAGGAAAATTGTCCTAAAGCGCCATCGCAGACAGACGATGACACAGGCATCAATTCGCATACTTTCAATGACTACCCCCTTTTTTCCACATACCCCTATAAATATTCAAAGGTGTGTAGATTTATGTCGTGGGAATGACGCAGCTGCCTAGAGTTGCCTGCGATGTGTCAAATGCAATTCGATTTTGGCGGGAAAAGTGATGGATAAATTCATAATGATAGAGAGATCGGTGGATCGTTGAGTCTGGTGTTTTACGATATCAGATGGTATGCGCGGGTATATTTATGGGATAGGGGCAGATCGGATTAGTAAATATGATCAGGTTTGTGATGGCATAATGCATCATACATACCTGACTTTTTTTTAACAAAGGAACACCTGAGCTAACTGACCTAGGGAGCGTTACAGCACTTAATTTCGACGGTTCCCGAACGCTTGCTTATTTGTGATCAAGTTATGAAATGTTTGTATTTTCATAGTTACTTTACTTTGCTTTACTCATTCGATCGTGTGTAAATTTTGTTGTGATGTTTTTACGCCTATATTGTATTGCATTTGTATACACACTTTGCGGCTGAAGCAGGGTTTTTTCGCATTGAAATTAAGTCGAACAGACAAACAATAAAAAACAAAAGATGTTGCAATCGAATGATTTTAAGGACCCCCTCCTCAATAAGCCCTTACACAATTTTTTAAGACAAATTAAAAATACAGCATACATCATGTGCTTCGGTTCGGTTGCTGTGAAATACGTTGCGATGTATGATGACTTTCCTCACGATCGCCTTCACAAAAAGTCATATAGCCTGTAATGTAGCAGCTATAAATTATGATGATTTTTGTACAACTTTTACTCGCTTTGTTTGGAGTGACCTTTTTTCTTCAAAGAAAATTTACATAGTGTTTGCTTATCACCAGACTCCACCATCATCTACTTCCGTTCTGCACCGTCAAACATAGTACTTGAGCTGTGAGTGAAAATTCAAGGTGCCATTTAAATGGCCTTGTTTTGTCTCACTTTTTCTTAAATGTTTAAATTTATTTAGGAAATGACCTTGAATGTTTCTTGATTTTGCATTAAATGTGACTGAAACTAATTCATTAAAATCAGAACTAAAACGACCGAAGTTTACTGCGACAAAATTCGAAAGAATCATCGGTTTCGCTAAGTCATTTTGAATTCTCAGGTGTCCTCTTTATTTCATATATTATTTTGATGATTAACAACTCTTAGACTCTGTTGATATAAAAATGGATGATATCATTAAAATATCATTTAATATTATACTTTGCCTATTTTCTCTTCAAAATCCTGAAATGAGCAAAGAATAAGAAATAAACTGCATTTTCCATTGTTCTACGCAGTATGGTTATAAATATATTTCTCAACATTTGGATTGAACTTTATTTGACATAATATACTATGAATCATTTTATGGAAGTGATCATCCCCTGGTGAAAATTCCCTCGATCAAACAACCTGTGCGGGTTGAGGATGTACCCTCCATACACCGATAGTTCAAGGTCAATTTATTACTTCCGGAGGTCAAGTTATATTATGAGTCAATGTATTGTACCGAATGTTGTTCTGCATTTATTCATAGTTTCATATAGGTCTATTGTATTTGAACTGGATTCCTTTCCCGTATTTAGTTGTTTCTTTTCTCTCCATTTTGTATAAATAGATAAATGTTTGTAAACCCTTCTTTTATATATATAGGCTATTATTTTCGCTATCATTTTGTTCTGAATAACCTTCAAAGCTTGCCAGATATTTCTCAGGCAATATAAATGATCGATTCTATGTATTCACATAAAGCAGAGTTCGACAATATAGCTGTTGTTATTGATATGTCAAAATATAAATGTTTCCAGCCAAAATCATTGGCTGAAATATAACGATCATTGTCCATGTTCAAAGATGAATAAATGGGAGTAATACCCCAGATATAAATAATACAGGATTCATTACTTTGGATTCTAATATAATTTCATTCAAAATATTGGCAAGTGAGGGAATGAAAATTAAGAATGTCCATAAAACAATACTACAAAATATACATGAAGATCACATATAAATTAGAGTACCTTTTCTCCAATATCGGTCTTTCTCTCTTATATTTGCTTTTCATTTTCATTTTATTTTGTGTTTTTCGGCGTTATCATTCTAAATTTATGAAAGCGGTACAACTTAAACATTAAAAGTAAACCCCGTTTCCGGTAGATTTCAAAGTACATCAACAATGAGTCAACATTTTATTCTTTTAATCGATGATCTAAACTGTTGTAGGCCTATTTATTCAACCTGAAAAGAAGTATTAAAAAGGAAATTAACCTAAATGACCGTCTGCCATATTTTGCGAGAACTTTTTTTATCAACAGGTGGAGGAAAATGTGAATAGGATGTGAAATATTGCCTTGTGGTTATTACCTCGCATGAAAACCAGAAACGAGACATATAGGCGCCGCTTTTCCGACGTTGTCGGCGGCGGTAGCGTCGTCGTCAACATCAAAATCTTTTCGGTCATGGCAATGTATTGATTTAAGCCTTGATATTTTATAATCAGATGGTATAAATAAAAAGAAATTAAGTTTGATAGTTTGATGTCAAAACGCCAATATTGCTGAAATATTGAATTGCGTATAATGCATGCGAAACTGCCAGGGACGTTACTATACAGTTAAAAGCATGTTTTTCTCCAGATTTGATGCCAAATCAATATATATATTGTTTTAAGTTGTGTGTGTTTTTACCAACATGTTTAGCCCGATCCAAAGTATTGTACAATTTGATGAACACAAATACACGTATATTGCTGTGTGTTACATGCATGAAACTCCTGTGATGATGGTAATAATGAGGATTACGATGATGGCGGCGGCGGTGGTGTTCCGGTGGTGTTATGATGGTGATTAATGAATGAAATGATGGCGATGGCAGCGTGGGCGAGGAGAACGAGTGCCTACGAGCTCGAATGATAATATTACACTGATGATGTACTTTCACAACGATGATGATGTAATTGTCAGAATTTTAAAGGCAAAGATGTTATTTTAGAGACCTCCCCCCTCTCCCTGCCTGTCAGGAAAGTTTAGAAAATATCGCTTTGTTTTTACCGCCTTAATTCCAGACCCTCTCTGATAATGATGCTTCAAACCCTGATATCTCAACTGTAAAAAGAAAGTGTTTCAAGTTCTGATTGATTAGGCCTATACACAAACTTGATAAATAAATGTAAAGTGACAGGATAATTTTCAATTTCAGTGTGAAAAGCATAATATAGGCATATGGGATATTCAGGCTTGTTTGACGAGGCCTGCAGTCCTGTGCTTTGAGTTTCATTTCAAGGAACATTTGGAAGTGGTTTTCTTCACTTTCGCGGGCCATTACTCCTTCACACCTCTTGACTTCCTATTTTCAGTCGACCATGGGATGGGACGGAGATAGGGGATTTAACGGTCATTGACTGGGTCATCAATGTCGAGGACATGACATCCCTACAAATACATATCCATTGTGTATCCTTGAGAGCATTTCATGAAGCAATGTCAGTGAGTTTCACTTACAAATTTGTTCTTGGCTAATGAATTGCAAGTATTTCAGTATCTTATATTATGCAAGTGATTATTACACTGACAATAATTTCTTCATGTTTTCTACAGGTACATGAGAGCATAGCAAGTCTCTTTTGCCTTGCATGTTATTGCAGGTTAATTGAAACTGTTATTTTCTTCTTTTTTCATTTTTTATTTCTATTTTCAGTTCATTCTGAGTATCAAGCTGTAAAATTGCAAAAAGTGTGCATGTTTTTTTTTTCGCACATTTTGCACAAAACATACTTGACACACATATATACCCTAATATGTATATCATAAGTCAACTTGGTTTGCTTGTCGAACGCAATGTCGCCCTCTAACGATGAGGCCTTTACAGACGACAATTCTTGAAGAGTTTGGTTATTCCAGAGGGTTATTCAGTCTTGACGTCTTTATTTTTGACATACTGAACTTGATGGAGCGATATAAAACAACCACAATGTCGCCCTCTATAGTTACACGGTTGTTCATGCTGGCATGGTTTTCCGTATTGTTGCTCGCTTCTATCTATACATTCATGAACAGATGAAGGTATTTGGTAGATTTTATTTGTTCATGTTGGCATATATAAATTTATATATATATATATATCACATTTACTACTCTAATTTCAAAGAATAATTGCTTTGTAACGCGCAGTTTTCAAGACAAACCAAACAAGGAATATCATAAGTGACTATTGTGATGTAGGTCTGTAATTGTTTTTTTTTTAATGTGTTGGTCTATCACAAGTTATATTCCCTTTTTTGGCAATTTTTCTCATCATTTTCTATAACTTATTTGATGTAAATTGTTATTTTATACATTGTTATTCATTGTCTATTTTATGTATTATGTATTTTATCTGATATCTTGAGAAATAAACCCGCAAACTTGAAACTTGAAATTGTTTTGACAAATAGGGAATAGAATTTATTTTCATCACAATCCATATAACGTGCAGAGATAGACAAGTTCTAAATTTCATTTTGGTTTGAGTGATCCAGTTGACCAATCATCAGGAAATCTAGAAAACTTCGGAATGTTAATCCACATATTGTCTTGATTGTGCGGGGACTCTTTTTTTAGGTACAATTTTTTATTCTATTTAGCCTAATAGTACCCGTTTTAAAGCCCTTTTTTGCACGCTCATTTGATTTTGAAGGGATGGTATTGTCGATTATTCTTTTTGATCAGCTGATAGCTTCTCCATGCAGGGAAGTGGTTTCTGTAAATTCTTCTCTCCTTATTGCATTGAAGCGTTAACTATTCCATAAATATGACTTAAACTCGCCAGCATTTTTAGTCTCTTTGGTGCACTAACCTACAGATGGGGGAGGGGGGGCATGCACCCCCAAAAAAAAGGAAACAAGAAAAAAAATGCAGAAAAGAGTGAAATATCTATTTCTGAATATTTTGTCAATATCTATCTCAACATTCGATAGTAATGAAAAAGGTCAACATTTTGTTCGCTCGCTCGCTTCGCTCACTGGCAGCTCTGTATTTTGCGCCACACGTCATGTCGCCCCCTTCATTTTTTAGGCTCACTATGCTACTGCTAGTATGGTACAAAAAAGATTGATTAGATCAAACCTATTATATTTGCCGTTCTTCGATCTAACGGTATATATGCAACCATGCGAACAAGGTGCTCAAAATAATGGGTGAATATGTTATTCAGTTTGTACTTAATAGGTCTTTATGGTCCAACCAATTTCTAAAGTACAGTTCACTAATGGTTTACCACACCTTTATATTTTATTCAATATACCAGAAGGAGGTTTCGTCCTTGAAACAGGACTATGACAGGATTAACACGCCATATAGGGTGCTAAGCAGTAAAGAAGCACTGAGTGGTAATAAAATGAAATAATATAATGTTAGATTTGATTAAGAATTGTATATCAAAGTAAATTTGATGAAAATGAAGTATGAGAAGTTTTTGCCATACCACTTTCATTGTTCATCAGAATCAATCTGCCCATGTGTTGCTCATACTCGCCCTCCCTAAACTTTTCCCCCTTCAATTCCCACATGTTTAGTTGTGCCTCTCCGCATCCGTAAACTCACAGTCCTCTACAACTTCCAGTTTTCCTTTAAACTTTGTCGTTGATGTTTCCATAGATTTTTTCCATCATCTGTAAATCATCAGTTCTATGTGATTACACAGTGTGAATCATACTCGATGTTACGGATATATATGAGTCACTTGACAGAGTTTAGCTCAGTATGTTCTTCCAAGGTCTTTGCTTCTTGGGAAGTGAATTATGTGAACGAGAGAAATAACAAGATGAGAGTCATATCCATACAAGTTCATGTAAAATCAATTAATGAATTATTTGATTCACTCTAGTATATGTTCACCATTGTAGCGAATTTCAAAAACACGAAACCTGTATACAAAACGATAACAAAAATCAAAACAACTAAAACAAAAAGAACGAATAATAATAATCATGATAATGTTAGAAAGATATAAATCAAAACAAAAGGCATAACCTGTTAACCATTACAACAATAAAACTGACCCTACGTATACTTAGAAGCCGATTTTTTTTTCAAATCATCTTCTGTTTATTCAGATATTGCTATATAGCTCGTTTCAATACCTCAATAAGAATCCTTGGACTCCGTCCTATATGGTTCTCGAATTACGTCAGAGTATCCTCCCAATTCGGTGCATAAATTTATAATAGTATACCAACGTATTCGCTTGCTTTCTTGGATTCAAGCGATCGAAATTAATACTTTCTTAAAGTTATTATAATAGGGCCAAGAATTTCCTTGGTGAAATGTATTTTATTTTTCTTCGAAATTTTCTTAAGGCAAGGATTCAGTCGATCGCAGCTGGGCGCCATTTTCACTTTCGGGATGTTTTTGTGAATCGTCACCTCAGTGGTCACGTGTCATAGTGAGTTTGGTCACATGACGTCACAATAAGATGGTCACCTGCCAAGGAGGTCACCCACAACCTCCTCCACCCAATATTTGTTTCATCCTTAAAATATTTTTCCTTTAACCAAAAGTAACAGAAACAATTGTGTCATGATAGTTCAACAATATATTATTAACCATTGAGTAGTTTTTTTTTATTTTGGTCAGGAAATGATTTACCGAAAGTTTTGAAGAACAAAAACATGTCACTTGCCATAACTGAGATTCAACATTGCATTTGTTTGTTTATTTGCTTGTTTGGTGATTTGAATTTACGCAGGAAGATGGAAAGATATTCGCTTTAGGTATAAGGCCCGGATTTGATTGAAGCCCGTAATAATATATATTGAAATATTCTTTTAGTTTACCAGAAAATGAAAACGGAATGGGAGACGGGAAAAGAATGATGGCAAAACGAGAAAATCAAGCTAGAGTAAAAAAAAGATAGAGAATACTAGCATGGCAAAATTAGGAAAGGGTAAATAATAGAGAGATGGGGAGAGAGAGAGAGAGAAGGGAGGGAGGACAGCAAAGAGAGTGAAAGAGAGATGGACAGGAGAGGTTTTACCTACCTCACATATTTTCTGTCTGTTACCTGCTGTGTTTTTCACTTCAGGATTTGCTCTGCGACACTGACTGGCAAATAATTTTCTCACCACAAATTGGTTTATTCAACCATGGACCTAGAGTAGTAGGTCCATGATTCAACAAAATATCGTTCAGTTTTGGTATCCCATAAAGTGCCATATGGAATCTAAACGCAGCATAATAATAACCATCAAAGATATTTAATGCGGCGGAATATTGCTTCGTGTTTTGTATTAAACATCAGTCTTCCTTTTTTCTCAGAAGTTTCACATTAAAAAAAAATCGTCCCAGGTTGCCTGTTGTATTTCGCTGAAGTTTTTATGGAATTTGACATTCTAATTATCTGTTTCCATGATAAATTTCAAAAATTATCATCAGTAATCATGATAAATTTTCCAATGCTTACTTTTTACATGATTTAAAACGGTCTGGTCCCTAGACTCGACTGTCTTTGTTAATCATCAATTAAATTCTATATTTCGAACAGGAGGTATGTGTGTTGAGGAGGGAACACCGACACTTTACTTAAAATGTTCCAAAAATCAGTGTTAGTCTCATGATTTTGATAACGACTCAATGTTTGCCTATTTTTAACTCAAGGCCTTTTAGATCCAGGCGATTTGGGTTTAATTCATGTGATGTCTCTTTAAAATCAGAGAAGTGTTTGCTTTGGGTGCTAATTATATGGAACA
Source organism: Lytechinus pictus (assembly GCF_037042905.1). NCBI lineage: Eukaryota > Metazoa > Echinodermata > Echinoidea > Temnopleuroida > Toxopneustidae > Lytechinus > Lytechinus pictus. The sequence goes on from NC_087246.1 coordinate 15,954,962, forward strand.
TTTAATTTCAATAGAAGATTAATGTGCATTTGATTAAAATGGTAATTGAATTTCTTACTTTATAAAATAATACTTCAATTTATTTCATAGATGACAATTATCAATGGAGATTATTATTCCAAGTTCACACATTTCCAAACAATCACACCAATGAAAATGTTCTATTCTTGATATTTCCACTCATAAAAATAGGATTGGTTCCAAATGGGCAATTCGGGGTGATTTACGCGATTTTATACCAGCCCATAGTAGAAACTTGATGAATGGGTTTTCAAAACCATCATCTTGTCCTGTTTATTGTCGAATAAATGTAACAAATCACAGTTTCGATCTAACATTAAAACGTGCACTGGGTCTCGTATTATTGGTCCAATGGGAAGTGGTTCGGGTGGAGAGAGGAACATTGCTGGAAATATTGTCGGCATATTTTGTCGGCCTATTCAATATTCCGTCCGAAAATAAAGCTGTCTGTGCTGATAAATATACCGGCATGCTATTGAACTTATGCCATTGGAATATTTTGTGAAGGAATGTGTCTGTTCCAACATAATTTTGATAAATAGGCCCTATAATATTTCACTCAAGAAAATCATTGCTTTAACATGCATGTTTGACGCATCCATGGCGTGATAATCAAATGAGTGGGGGTTGTTTATCGAAAGAAAAGGAATATAATATATATTTTTCTTGGTGAAGAGATCAAACAAGAGAAAAGACATACATTGATATTACTCGAAAGTCGAAACAGCAGAAGGATTGCAAATCTAGGAGATATAAGGCAAATTATAAGAACTATATTTTTATTCAATGGATTTTTATGATTACATTAATGTTTAATTTCATCAAATATCATACGGATTTGATTTTAGTCGTACAAAGAGGAATAAAAAAGGCCAACTGAAAACGATGATACCAATATGAGCAGTCATGAGAGATAGATACAATTTCCTCTAACTCTATTTGTGATTATCTCCTAATATACGCCAATTTCATGAAACATTAACTGGAGAATTACTATTTTATTTCACTTGTTAAAAGAACATTGAACCTTTACAACGATGTAGGGGAATTAAAATATGACTGCTATTTTTTGTTACCATGGTAGTTTTCATTATGATGTTGCAAGCTCATTATTTCATATTTTAGGGCATCCCCCATAGAATCCAGTGTTTAGTTTCGTTACGTGACAAAAAGTCGGTCATGGGGATCTTAAAAATAACATGAAAGCAACATTCGTGCAGAATCTTGGGAACTTTCTTCTTAATTCCCAAGTGCCATAAAAGTTGTTAGGGAAAAAACTAAAGTTAAATCAAATTCTATCGTCTCGTTTATACATGCTTGATGTGTACATCGGTTAACGGTTATCATGGACATAATAAGAAATATAATACTTATTCTTCAAATTTTAAAGGGTTTTGTAACGAACATAATATTAATACGTTAAGGGGGAATTGCAATGATTTAGAAAGGAAAGAGCTAGGTTCGGTGCTTATAAAACATGAATTTGCGAAATGTCCGTATAATAAAAAAAGGCCTAACAACTGAATTAGTATTTTTGAAGATTTGAAAGAAATACGCTATAAATTATCACACTGACACACAAACTTGTCGAGGGGAGTCAGGGCTATTTGGAAAACGGTTTTTATGACATCAATGATTGAGAGTGGCAATCATAAATATCTTGAGAGTGACTTGTGTTTATATCCAAGAGGTACGTGTCCTGCTAAAATCATCTGTAAAATAATTATGATTTTTGTTTCAAGTAGTTGTCATTTCAAGTACCATACACTCATTAAGTTTTCGTGTATTCACACTTCACTTCAATTGTGTGTCACGAAGATGTAAAATTGTGATTCCTACTACATAGTTTGATACGAGGGTATCAATAGGCGGTAAGATGGCCTAAAGTTTACGTGATATTTTTTCCCTCTCCTTTTTTTTTTAATTTAACTTCTTAAAAGTCACATGGGGGCGTATACTCACTGACCGTACCGTGGTGCATATTCAATTAAACAAATATCTAAAATAAAGAAACAACTCTTCATACTTTTCTTGTTTTTTAATTATACGCCTATTATGTGTGTTTCTATAAGTAAATTCATAATTTTTATGAATAATTCAAATGTTGATGTTCTGGGTCAATTTATCAGAGTTCTTGTAAACTTTACCTACATTCAGTCTTTATTTTTTATGTTGTTTATTCGTATTGTATTAAGAATATAGGTTAACTTAATCACCTTTGTTCAATATATCATTTTGTTCGCAGTGGGCTGGCAATCTGACATTTCCGCAAACATGACTACGGAAGGAAACTTATAATTAATTACTTTGGGAAGTGTTTACGAATGTCAGTATGAATGTCGTTAACCCTTATTGTTAATAAGAATCTGATGCTAGTTTCTTGAGTGTTGTTTTTGTTGTTGTTATTGTTGTCATTGTCCATTATGAAACTATCCCCGACAAAGGAAGCCAGCGATTAATGGTATAAATTAATGTGTACGAAATACAGTGGCGTATTAAGCCAACATTTTTTAGGGGACTAGATATGGCATATCAGATAAACTTTATTAAAATGTTGCGAGAAAAAGAAATGAGCGAACAAAAAAATTAGAAATTTTTATTATTTTGTGATAGATTTTGACACAATATTCAGAAAAATATCATATTTCATCTTTCTCTCTTCCCTTTCTTCCCCTTTTCTGTTATTTTTCTTGGTCGTGAAATGTTTTGGGGGGCAAGCGCCCTAACCCCCTGCCCCTACCCCCATCTGTATACGCCACTGACGAAATACGTTAACATTACATGGTTAAAGTCTTTGTTCAGATAAATAATTTCCATATATGGGCAGTACAAAGAAGCATATTTTGTTAGTAGATATTGTTAGAATATGTAATATTCACAAATGTTATAGCAAATGAAAGTGAAAAATCAACGTCATTTGGCAAGGCGTTGATATTTTGCTATACCTCGAAATGTGTAAAAACGCCTTGATACTGCCAGCTATATAAAGCGGGGATAAGTTCATCTCATTTATTGGATCTTGTTTAAAATAACTTTCTGTATTTTCTCAGTTTGTTGCTACCGAATTAATCTGACAATTATTCAAAACTTGAATTAGTTTGCACATTTTTTACTTTTCTCTGAAAAGACTTGTTGACTCTTTTTAATTATTGACGCTTTTTCGATTTTGTAATGATTATTGGATACATGTAGATCATGGATGTAATTCCCTGTATAGATCACTGCATTAAAACGCTGTTTAAAATTTTAAGCATGTTGTTTAAGCCTGTCAAAATGTTCAAAACAGTTTAAACAATTATTGTTTAAAAGTTTAAACTTTTTACTTTGTAACTCTCAACTAATCATTTTGATCACGATAATGGAATACTATGAACAACCATCATATAGAGTGTTTCTCGTTTCAACTATTTAAGTTATTTTATTCGAGTTTCTTCTCGAACAATATAGTTCAGTACTTTGCTGTTGTTGTTATTGTTGCGGTTGTTGCATACTTAGATATTTGATTTACTCTTTATACAAAAGTTGGGATGTTTACAATAGACTGAATTACGTAATTAATGTGGGCGTTTTATGATAAAAATGTTCTCTTTTTATGTTCTTTGAAAACTTAAACTGGTGTACATGTAGGCTGTTATCATTGTCATGTGGATTGTAATTTAAGCGCTTTATTTTGTTGAACAATGTTTCACCTTAAAGTCTAGACACTTAACGGGAATCGACTAATCATGGATAAATCTCAATTTCTGACCAAATTACAAGGAAATGATAACACCCCCAATGATCGTGTCGCCCGAAAACATAATCTTACTTAGTCCCCAAAGTTGTTACTAAAATTGTGAAACCAAATAAACAGTCATCATCATTAACAACCGGTTACATGAACTAATTAATCTGACGAGTTTAGTTGCCATGGTAATATATAAAACTTCGACTGGAACTCTCTTGTGTCGTTGTCGACTTGACTTGTACTTGTTATGGACCCCGTGCGTGGAAAGACATGACTATTTTTACATTAGTAACACAAACTATTCTTAAATGTAATCTTTAGATCGAAAAAAAAAAACAGTTCTCAAATTAGAGGCGGATTAAGATGGTAGATGGTAGATTTATACGTGATCCCTTGTCCTGAACAGATACTGCATTGCCCCCACAGTCACCACTTGTTGCTAATTCCCCATTTCTGGTTGTCAGAAAGTAACATAGAAATTTGTTTTATTTAAAAATTTTATGCAATGTCTTTTCCGAAAATGCCTATAACATATAACAAAAACCAAAGTCATCTTAACCTGTAATTGCATGACAAATTAATCCCGTTGAAACGTCTCAAAATTAATTGTGGAAGCCCCCCCCCCCCCCTCTTCGACCCGAAAAATGTATAGCATGGATCCTACTAGATCCATGGTATAAGTTGACCCCACCCTGAAACACAATAGGATTTTACGTGTTTTTGTCTCACCTGCATAGCAGAGTGAGACTATAGGCGCCGCTTTTCCGACGGCGGCGGCGACGGCGACGGCGGCGGCGGCGGCGACGGCGGCGGCGACGGCGGCGGCGGCGTCAACACCAAATCTTAACCTGAGGTTAAGTTTTTGAAATGACAGCATAACTTAGAAAGTATATGGACCTAGTTCATGAAACTTGGCCATAAGGTTAATCAAGTATTACTGAACATCCTGCCTGAGTTTCATGTCACATGACCAAGGTCAAAGGTCATTTAGGGTCAATGAACTTAGACCATGTTGGGGGAATCAACATCAAAATCTTAACCTAAGGTTAAGTTTTTGAAATGTCATCATAACTTAGAAAATATATGGACCTAGTTCATGAAACTTATACATAAGGTTAATCAAGTATCACTGAACATCCTGCATGAGTTTCACGTCACATGACCAAGGTCAAAGGTCATTTAGGGTCAATGAACTTTGGCCGAATTGGGGGTATCTGTTGAATTACCATCATAACTTTGAAAGTTTATGGATCTGATTCATGAAACTTGGACATAATAGTAATCAAGTATTACTGAACATCCTGTGCAAGTTTCAGGTCACATGATCAAGGTCAAAGGTCATTTAGGGTCAATGAACTTTGGCCAAATTGGGGTATTTGTTGAATTACAGCCATAAATTTGAAAGTGTGTTGGTCTAGTTCATAAAACTTGGACATAATAGTAATCAAGTATCACTGAACATCCTGTGCGAGTTTCAGGTCACATGATCAAGGTCAAAGGTCATGTAAGGTCAAAGAACTTTGGCCACGTTGGGGGTATTTGTTGAATTGCCATCATATCTCTATAAGTGTATTGGTCTAGTTCATAAAACGTGGAAATAAGAGTAACCAAGTATCACTGAACATCTTGTGCGAGTTATAGTAGTTTTCAAAATCAGCACTGCTGCTATATTGAATCGCGTGATGCAGGTGAGACGGCCAGAGGCACTCCACTTGTTAAAATTAATTGCGGAAGCCCCCCGCCCCCCAAAAAACAACAACAACATCCCAATCCCTTGTATAATTATGTTGACCCCACCCTGAAACACAATAGGATTTATTGTGCCTATACATGTTGGCTTATTCGATTAAAGTCTGATTGAATGGGGTCATAGAACTAGGCAAAGGCAAGTTTCTTTCAAGTTCACTTCATTGAATTATTTCTTTTGAAATAAATAGTGCCCATTTGACATATTCACTCTTGCGTTTTACATGGGTTTAGTGAGTTATCTTTGTCTTCCAGTTTCATCTTAATGGACAAACCTTTGACCTGTTTTCACAGTGCATTATAGTAACGTGAGGGAAACGTAGAAAGCTCTAACTTTCGACAGGTATTGACCTTTAATCAATTCTCAGCTCTGCAGAAAAAAATCCCCACAGAATGACAAGCGGGTTGCAGGCGGAAATATCTCAGTTCCTTTTCTACACAAGATATTGATGACAGCGAGTTCTGCATGGGTTTCAGATATAGTCCGGCTGTGTAATTCGGCCATTTTTCTGTGGTATGTACTTATGATCACACGTATTCCGTCGATTGCATGTATTTTTGCATGGAGGAAAGGATATATTACCAATGATATTGAAGATATAATGGATATCCTGCCGAAATACACCACAACGTAATTATGGAGGAACGTAATTATCGTGAAATGAGAAGCGGCGATGGTAAAGACGTGCTTGTCGAATGGAAATCCTGTTTAATGGAGGATGAGGAATGGTCTCTTCCGCGCGTACGATCTCCGTCGGTCGCTAGGGGTAACGGTTTCTTTTCAAAGCAACATCAACATCATCCCGTAGTGCGTTCTCCGTCTTCCCCAACGTACAGTTTCTGCAGCTCTCGCCTCCGTTGGGTAAACATAGTAGAGCAGCTGCTACTGGGAGTCACAAATTCTCACAGTCCTGTGAATGCATTGTCTGCGCTCCCTCATACAAAGAAAGAACTGTGTAACGTCAATGGGGAAGTAGTAAGCAGACGACAGCTTCGTCGAAGGAATCGCGATACTCATCACGCGAATGAAATATCTTTTATATCAGTCGCTCACTTTTCGCTAGGGCGAAACGGACGTATATTTGAGACCAGTTTTCCTGTAGACAAAACTGACGAAGGTGGAATATTTGCTACAGACCACACAACACTGTCGTCACCAGCATCAACATCATTGATTCTAACACAGGAATTTACCAGTAACTCTTCGAGCAGTGGTGTATGTTGTAAGAAAGATTGTAACCGCACTAGCGAACGTTTCATCAGCTTCTTCGCCATGCCTGTCCCGGAGAGTTTCAGGTCGACCTGGAGTACTGAACACGTCCCTTCTCTCCACATTTCTGCCTCGCCGGATAAACTGCAAAAACTCAAGGAATTACGACGAGATGATAATTACAATATCGAGGTAGGAGTAATAGGCCTTTAATGTTCCCGAGATAGTATCTTCTCATTTCATCTTTCTTCCCAAATATCGTATTGGCCCCTATTTTTCGCCAGGCACTTCAACCACAGACATGACAGAGTTAAGTGTCTCAAAGATAAAGATCACCATGATCACGTATTTCATTCATTTTAAGTCATTTTCCTGATCTGGGTGTAATGGATTTTCAGCCATTATGTAACGATTATCAGCTTAAAGGAAATGAGTATTTTTAAAATTTTACCTATTTCCTCATTTGATTTGAAATTAGTATTTTATATCCGTTCATAATTTTCATGTCACCATATCATCTTTGTTGATATACCTGCCAGACAATGATGTGTGACATATAGTTGATGTTTTTATTTACTTTCCACCGACTGACTGGATAATATAGATGCACATTGTACACTGTACTAATCAGTGAATTTATATTGCAGACACAAACTCAAATTTTTCCTTTTTGCTCTTGTATATCATATAGAGTTATGTGGAAGACACTTCACACAACAAAGTGACAATGGCTTTTGGATGCAATCTGCATTTGGTTTTATTTATTCAAATTTCCCAGTGATCGACGGTACTGTCTAAATTCTAAAGGTTATATTGATTAATTCATATGAAATGAAAAGTGGAAAAAGGTACTATTCCCATATGCAGCCATAGATCCAAGTTCAGTTTTAATCGTTTTGAATCGGTTGAATGGTTACGAAGATTATTGTATTCACAAGAGATTAATCGGGGTGCATGATTGCATATTGGTTTGGATGGTCGGATTGAGATCTAAATGAAGCTTACATCTTTATACAAAAGTCATTCGGTCACATCAGGACCATATTGTTCAATGATGAAAACTTGAACAAATAATGTGTCTTATAGAATGCATTACAGTGAGAAAGCGAAGAAAAATAACTGACAATCTCCACCCTAAATCATGACCGACAACACGATTCGTTTTCAATTCACCCTATCCCCTACACTGTAAAAAATATTGGGTAAAATTTTTACCACCACGAGGGTGATGTGTCCAACCAATTTTGGGCAGTATTTTACCAAATGCGGGAAGCATTTTGTCCAGTAAGGTTAAAAATAAGCAGCAATTACTTTAGAATGGGCAAAATTTTCATCACATTTGATACATAAAAATGCCCAAAAGAAATGCCCAATGTAGGTTGGACACATAATTACCCCCATGGAGCACTTTTACCCATTTTTTTTTAGTGTATCCTCCCAATATTCTTCACAATCATTATACAACTGATACAATTATCATCCTCATACTAATCATAATGATAATCACCATCAATTGTATTGTCATATCATAACGTTATTGTTGATATCACCATCATTATCATCTTTATCCTAATCCTTATATATCATCCTCTTTCTCTTGCGATAATGGTCATTACGATAATGATCATACTCAAACTCATACTAACCAGTATGAATTTAATCGTCACATCATTACTTATCGTGTTTGGTCATATTATTGGTATACCATCACGAATTTAATCAAAATCAATATTATTTTACAATGCATACTATGTTACTTGAATTATATTTGTTTGTTGGATATGGAAATAAATAATATGAAATGAACGAAGTGAAACCAATAACCAATACCATACAGGCTTACTTTCAGTTATTATTTAATGATACTCTGTGCCTTTTTTATTTGATTATTTATTTTATTCATTCACTCATTTGTCTTTATTTATTATCTGTAGTTTCATTTATACCATGATCTACAATTTAAGTCATGAAGGAAATTAGGAAAATATCACTCATCCGATCTTTTTTTCAGAATGCAGATGAAAAACAAATATGAACCATTTCGACATCTGTCCCCTGTCTTGGATGACTTATAACTTCTCTCGATGACACTTTGTCAACGTTTAAAGTCCTAAACAGTCAGACTGCAGGTCCCAAGAAAGTGGCTTCTTTCATCCAAGTGATATTCATGACTTGAGATGTTTTGCATATTTAATGAGCTTGATGCGGACCAAAACACCTCTTTTCATTCGGTCATTGCTGCTCTAATTGTGCATCGAATTTCATGAATTTGGTACCATTGTAAAGAAGAAGAATCATTCTTTTAGGTCATGTGTTTGGATTTATTCAAAGATTTTGTAATATAGGTTAAAATTTTAATCTAAAATATGCTACAAAATAAATATTTTCACCTGACAAAAGCTGCTATTTTCACACTTTACTTTTGTTTAAGCCCAAATGATTTTTATATCATGATAAAGCTGCATATGTATGCTTTAAAATGATATAGATTTCAAAATAAGAATAGGTTTAATCGGGTCAAGATCACACTTTTCATTTGCCAGGTACATAAAGCAGCTTGAAAACAAGAATATTGCTCTCTGATTGGTCAAAGAGACCACACAATGGCAAATTCCAACGGTTCCAGTGCCTGGGTTCGTGGGAAGGTCACACTTCCCATGTGGTAATCTCCTCAAATACCCCGCGCCTGTTGTTCTGTGAACCTTATCCAGCCAATCAGAACTCTGGATTTCTTGCAAGTGCAAAATTTCAGAAATCTCGTCTTGTACCTTGGTGGGAAAAGTGTGATCTTGACCCGATTAAAAGGTGCCGCATATCAAGATTGGCATTGTGAAAAAGTACAGAAGTTCAGCTTTATGATGATATAGATATCATTGAGGCTCAAAATAAAAAGTTTTGCACAATTTGCAAAAGAAAACAGAGGAAGAAAATTCAGTTTTAAGGCACATTTTCAGGCCAGAAATTGACTTATTTAACAAAATATTGTATACAAAATAAATGACTAATATGAAAGAGTAACTTTTACTCTATCTGATGGTGTAATAATATTTCATTTAACTTGAGGTTAAAACAGGTAAATTCTTAGAGAAAGAAAATCTCACGAATCACGAGATTTTGCAAGGAGGAGGATTCAGCCACGAGATGATTTGGATGAATCTGGCCTTTTTTGCTCATTAGCATAGGGACCTGCGGTCTGACTGTAAAGGCAAATTCTTTCTGTCATATTAAGGAAGATGACGTCCAATGAGTAACGTGTTTTGGGATTAATCTCCTCTCACTCATGCACACTCACAATCAGTGATACACATACCAATATTTAAGAGATGATTGATATGTCAGAATTATTCTAATCTTTTTTTACACTGCTTTCTATCACCTATACGTTTTCTTTAATATAAAAGTAAGGATAGTTCATTTGTTCCGAGTGATCTACGTATATTGTGACAAACTAGGTGCTTTAACTTTTAAGTTTTTGAAAACTTTTTTCTCTCATAAAGGTCTGACTCATATGAATAAGCTCATTTCGATTTTTATGGATGCTTTTAAAAGTACCTCGTATAGTGTATCGATACTTGCTATTTTTATTTACAGTATTTTACGAATCACTTCATCATCATCCTCATGCACCACCACCCCCATTCATATCGGCAGTAACAACATTATCATCCCATTTTGTATGGAACAATACAAGCTCAAATCTTGACTTTTTCAATGTTATTTTCACGGGGAGATGATTTTCGTGGATGTTGCCAATTTAATAGTGATAGTGATGTTCAGATGCTAACGAATACAGTTATCGAAGATGTTATGGTTTCACTTTATACGTCATCAGGCAGTGCGACCGCAGTCAACAGCTCACTGTCAAAACAGCGGTGTATGTCATCATTAGTGGTTTTATCGTATTTTGTCTGAGGGTTTTGTGGAATATTTTGTTATTAGGTCTGACATGAAATAATCAGACTTACCAGACCATGCAAAATATAGTGATTTGCATTGACTGATAGCCAATCAGATTGCGAAGATTGTCAGTGGCTTATAACAATATTCAGTGAGTTTTGTTTCATGACATAAGCCTACTCCCCAGCAAGGTCGTCATCTTGGGTATGGAGTTGACAGGGGGAGGGGGGCGTCACCAATCAGAAATTACATGAAGGAAAGGATAACTGTCGATCACACTTCACTTTTTTTATTTTTCTACTTTTTAAAACATCACGTTTGCCCCGCTCATATTTTCTCTTTTTATTCATAATTTAGACCCCCTGTTACAAACTTCATTGAAACCAACACAACGAACATGACGAATTTAATGGATAGAATTGAATTTGATTGTGCAGAGAGATAGCATAACAAAAACGGTGGACGTATTTATCGTTTGCTTGAAGTGAATCAATACAATTTTGATAATAGACGAAAAATACGAAAAGGCCTTATTGATTTGAATGTATCTACAAAACATTTGTCTTTTATTATCAAAATCATAATGATAGACGTTTCGTAAGTAGTTTTCGATGGTCATTGCCTCCTTTTATCGAAGTACAAATATAATTAATGATAGGAAGAGACGCTTCTGTATTTATTTAGGTAATGGACCAACGGTCAGAACTTCATGATAGCCTTGGACATCCTTGGTCAAATCATGGATGTACTATACACGCGATTTGTATAGGCCTATACAGCTTATCGTACGAAGGTTAGAATTGTGTTGTGAATACATTCTTATCATGATAGTACAAAATGGCATAATGTATTTTCCATCAAATCATGTTAGCATAATCTTCATTTTTGTGTGATTGTTTATTCTTTTGACCTTATAAAGCCATGTTTGACCGTCATCCCTGTATCAAAATATTAATTCGATTTATTGCATGACAGCTGAATATTGTTCTCTAAGAGATGGGCGTGGCCTATTAAAGAATCGGGCAACGTGGGAGGTCATATTCGACCATCTGTGGTCTTTTTCGTCAGAATGGTTTCTTGTCAACGAGCTATATTCCTCTATAGATCTACATAACAATATTTGAAATGAATGTAGGGAATGAATGTCGGCGTGAATTGTGCACTTCATCGTTGTTTAAGGGTGTATTGATGGGCTCATTGAAAATTTGAAATAATATCTTTGAAGATCAAGCGTTTTAACATTTTGACGATGAATGGTTTTCCGAAACGAAGTTGCTTTGGCAAGCCGCCTGTCACACAAAAATGCCCGAATTTACCCAGTCTCTTGCAAGATGATGGACTGCCTCAATTTTATGTCAGTTTTGGAGTTGAAAGCTAATAATGGGTGATACAATAGGTGTATAATCAAAATACTCAAATCATGTTTACCTTCTTTCTCTTGTAAAGATCCCCCTTAAAACAGGAATCCCTCGATATGATAACATGTGAAGACAAAGTTGACAAACCTGCCTTTTAAAAAATGTGTATAGGCAAAAATGCTGTATGGTTGTTATGTTTATTGATTGCTGCTATGTGCACTTTGTTGGATTAAAATGTCATTTTTTAATAATCTGTGAATGTTGAAGTCAGAGCTCTTCATCATTATGTTTTGGGATTAGATTGAAGCTTTCATACCACAGTCGAAGAAGTTTATAGGCCTATCTGTTCTACAGTCATTTCTGTCGTGTCTATGTTATAATGCGATCAGATGCTTTCTGATAGTGTAAGTATAGTTAAGAATGCTGCATATAAATATCCTTTTTCTTTTAAAAAATTATTTAGATATCGTGATAGTCGTATCTATACAGCACAAGTATGTATGGTTCATGATATTTAATGTTATTTTATTGCGATGAATGGCCTAATCGGCCCATTGATACACCGTAGTTCTAATCTTTATCTTTTTGACAGAACGAGTCTTAGACTTTGAGTTGCGTTTGAAGGTCAAGAACAATTTCTCGTAATAATTTGGTTATCATAAAGTAAATTGAATTATGTTTTTTTATCTCCTTGTTATTCCGTAATAGATGTATAATCGTAATGGGAATAGTCTGTGTAATTTATGATCAGTTACAAGGGCTATATTTTTATTCTTTATATAGCATCTGAAGTTATTATTATGATTTCTGTTTGCTTGAGCATGAAATATTTTATGTCAAGTGTGAAATGTTTGGCCGTGACCCTGATGATTTCCAATGTTATATTGTTCATATTATTTTTAAAATAGATTTAAAAAGGAGCGAACCGAGTGCAGCGAGTCGTTAAATTTGCTTTTTTTTCTTCTTTTGAACACTAGGTGTGATGTTTGTTTTTGTTTTCTTCGATGCCATTCCACGTGTAGACGATAATGTCACGTACAAAATCTCTTTGGCGAAGTCATGGCATACCAAAATTAAATAGATTACCTATATACAACCAGTCTTCCTCTTATATATAAGAGGAAGACTGGTTGTATATAAGTAATCTATTTAATTTTAATTTCTCTCATTTTCGTCCATATCCAATATGCCTGTTGCTTGGCGGAGGATCTGTGTTACTTGTATAACACCTGATCAAAGCTCACTCCCCATGTGGATAACAACAGAAACCATTTCTTTTATCGAATTCGTAAAGATTCAATCTGTCTTAGTCTGAAAGTACAGACTCTAAATTATGTATAATCTAAGAACAACATGCATGACTGGTCTACAGGCACAAACCATTGTTGTCTCTTCAACCAACAAGTACGTCTAGAGTCAAGCCTAGCACTAGTTGCGTGGACATACATATATAACGTAATTTCACAGTTCTATTATTCAGCTCTCCGTAGGCTTAAAGTTCAGACCACTTGTTTGTTTCGTCAAACGGAGGACAGAGGGACTATAGAGCAGTATGCCTACAAGATTTGAATTAGCAAACTATATAGGTACTGTCACATTATTGTCTGTCATTAAACACAATCTTCACAGCAGTATAGGCTGATTCTAAATTTTGACACGCGGGGGTGTTGGCAATCACAAAAGTTATTGGGTAAACATATTCGTTCGAGAATGTCAATATAACTACTGCATTTGAGTAAGGTGCGTGTGTATATTTAAGACAAATATTCACATTGATTTGCAAAAAAAAAGGGACTTTATAGGCTGGTGTGGGTCACATCGTATCTGCTCTTCTTTTGCAGATTTTGGTTATCTATTGTAACCAATTGATATTGAAGGCGTAATATAGGTTTCCAAAACAAATACAAACCATGTGAAAAGGAATAAAGTGCAGATTGATAACCATGGAAGAGAATGTCGCTCAAAATGAAAGATATTGTCCAATATAAAGCCAGTAAAAGAAAAGAGTCATTCATAGTAAAGTGAAAGTATAGGCTATCAACCATGATCATGTGCAAAGTTATAGGCCTAGACATAACAGAAGGGAAGATCATCGAGGTATATAGGCCTAATGAGGAGAAGGTGGTGGAAATAATTATGTTTTAATTGTTGGCAAGTAGACTTTCAAAAAGCAAACCTTAATACTTCAGAGAGTGAAAGAAAGAAACATACATGTAAATTAGGAAAACAGTAGAGAAAAAGGGGTTGAAATTTAAAAAAATGCTTTAGGGGGAAAAACAGAAGAAAGGTAAGAAATATATGGAAGCATTAACTATAATGTATTGGATGAAGATGGAATCATAATCATTGTGACTTTGGGTAACATTGCGTGCCAAGTAGCTATACAATATTACTTTGTGACTTTTGAATTATTTGATTATCATTTGCTGAAGGCAGTCTAATGTTTCTTCAAAGATAAATCCTCGAAATTATGAAAGGAGGAAATATTTTGTCTATTATGATGGTGGAAGGGAGTGGAAAGCCCCGAAAATGAAAAAAAAAATACAGAAAAAAAGCAAAGGCCAAGGATTTGAAGGCTTTATTGAATAATAAGTTCATGGTATTAGAACTTGAAGAGGAAATTGTATTCAATAAATCCCGGATTGAAAGTCAACAACAGGTGCCGAGTTTGTTCCCAAGTATGAAAGAGTGGTTTGTATTATTGATGGGGTCGTTCTCATTTAGAAATAATCCACATTACCATAATCCGACCTAACTTGGCATAAAATATACTGTATAGTCATGCACGATTGTCACGTCTTATGGAATATTCAACAATGTTTAAGGAAGCTGGGGTGATGTTCACTTTGATTTATTTTACTCTGTCATAAGTGGATGTATTCCAATTTTCAATTTGCTTACTTGAATGTAGACCTACTCCTCTTATTTCACAATCACAGTCCACTTTCTATTGGAATCGAAAAGCTTGAGGTCCGACCAAGTCCCTGGGAAGCCTATTCAAGCAAAATGGTTTATCATTCTTTTCTCGTTGGATTGTATTGTAATATTTATCCAAATGATTTTGCGTGTGGTGTGAACTGGAACTGTGCTTCGATTTTTATTACCGAAATTTCAATGCGGATTTATGAAGTTATTTGGGCATGCATTTTGTGCATGTTGTGCGCTTTTGTTGAGCAGGTATTGATTTGGCAGCGAATTGCCTCGTCATGCCTGAGGACTATACTAGTATTTTAACATGTTTAAAGTGGTTTGTTTGATATTTTTTTCACCGTATTTCTTTTTTCCGTTAAGATCACGTGCACTATTCAATTTTGTTGCGCATTGACTTGTTTGCAGATGGGAAGTGTAATAGAAGTTAAACTCCTTATCTAATTTAAAAATGATGAGTCATTCCAAAACGACGTCCGTTCTAGACCAAAAACGGTTCGTTCCACCAGGGAGTTGGCAGTTGACTATATACTCCCAACTCCCTATCATGATGATGATCACTGGCGGGTCCAGGGGGGGGGGGGGGGCACAGGCACATCATCCGACCCGTACCCCCCCCCCCCTTGAGAGGCACAATAAAAATTTGTAATATAAATTTGCCGTTCTAACACAAGTGAAATGACCTTAAATTTTGGGTGAAAACTTTTTTTTTTGCTTGTCAAATACCCCCCCCCCCTTAGAAAATCCTGGATCAGCCCCTATATAATGACGTTAGAAAACAAAATGGTCGACACGGCCAGAAAACCGTCAATTGAATCTTTCGAAAGGGACGATAGACAATGAAGAGGATTGAAATTTGAAGACTGGCGACGGTAAGAAAATGACGTTACAGCAGCTTGTTTTCTACCGTCTACCAGAAAAACAAGTTATTTATCAAAGGCTTCGTCAAGGAGGGAAGAGTGGTGGGGTGGGGTCGTCTCCTCTCGGTGGATCCATCAATATCGATGTACATGATGTACGATATGGGCGGGGGGGGGCTTACATTTCTAGAATCGGAATGCAGATTCAATATCCTGCTCCGATTTCCTCTCGATGGCTGATTTGTACGTTACCATGGTAATTGATGAAAAGCAATGTACATGTTCGATGACAGCAGAGACGAGACGGGGGATCAATTCAATTCATTTTGCTATGTTTCATGCTTGTTTTTTTAAGATAAATTTATGTGCCCTTTTCACTGTTACTTATTGTTGACAAGTTTATTCGTACTCTTAAATTAAATTATGCTGGAAGATTTAAAAAACATATAGAAGAACAGTCCAAGCGCAAAAAGCAATGAAAATATCCTGTATATACTATAGATTCGTTTTTTAATACATCGTCATCAAAGTATAATGCCTACCTGCATGTTATGTGTAACACTATCAATATGGAGTAACAGATTTATGTTTTCTGAGTAAGTGCTAATTTCATCATTCAGTTTCTTGTATCTTTTTCTTTAATTCATCCTTTTTGTCAACATGTCATAATAAATACATCATTGTGTACGATTGGAAAAAAATGTTTCATCGAATCATGGAGATATTATGATCAAGGCGGTAGCACAATAGCACCATTTGTTTTCGCCAATCTATCTGAGTGTTACTGACTCTCTTTGTGTGTGAATTTATGAAAAATATAACTCTTGTAATAAAAGTCCAGTCAGATTCTCTTTCGCTCTCTGCGACCTATTTTGAAACCCGATTAGAAAGCCTGGAGTAAGCAATTCCCAAAAAAGTTTGAGAAATTCCCCAGACCCTCGTCCCACATACAACGCGCCAACCTTTTCTTCGTAACTATTTTTACGACACGATCTTGTAATTGGAGTCTCACAAGTTTGCCAGTAGCGTCACCGTTTTGATGGAGATGACCACATTTTTGACACGAATTCTTCAAAACTCTGGAGAAATTTTAGACGGAAAGAAAATATCACTTTTGAAATCCCTCGGAGGGGAACAATAATTGCACAGGGAATTTAGATGACTTAATTCGTGCAAATTCTAGTTTTCATTTTGTGAATAGAGGGTAAAGCTGATATGAATGGACTTTGAATCTGATATCTATTGTGCTTTGTTCATTGGAAAAGTGGCTTTGATTGAGAAATGTTATGGTTATTTTCGTAGAAGCAAACAAGGAATTGGAATTCAAAACGACTTCAGGGTACTAACATGAAACGGTTGGATACCGATCATAAGTGTATTTATCCTATCAATCTCAAGTATGGAAAGCTAGCGACGCCATTTTCATCCTTTCAAATTGTGATTAACAAATCATACGTTGCCATCACACACTTGGAAGACGGGGCCAAGGGTCTCGCACATTTTGAAATTTCAAACTTTTTAACCATTCGATAGAAAATTAAATATCATTCAAGAAATAACACGTTTCTTTTCGCCTTCACATTAACTAATTTTTGTTTACGGTATATTTATGGTCATGGGAGTAAAGAAGGATGTTAAAACCGATGATGATGATGTAATTTAGAGAAGAAAGATTATTTTGGTTTATGTGTTTCACCCGTGTTAAATATTTAAAAAGAATGAATACTCATTTGTGTTTTTATTGTTTCAAATTAGAATAATAGTGCTCCAGTTATTTCCATGTGTTTATTGATAAAGTTTGGCATTCCTACCAATCTGTATATTTTCTATTGGCAATCAGCATGTGGGGCATTAAACAGCATACATTATAGAAATTGGCTTTATCAATCTGGGTCAACAACAATTGGTTATGAGGCTGTTATTCGAAGTCATTTTGACTTTGTGTTCGATCCTGACGTCAATAATGTCTAAAATTCGCTGGAAGGCTAATGACTTCGTTTGATGAAAATAAATGAATTATAAAAACGATTAAGTCCCAGATTTGGCTCACGATCGGCTGTAGATGAAATGCTCAGGAGCGTAAAACCATATAGGTCCATGCTCAAACGTGAGTGAAATGACCAAAGTGAAAGATCATAGAGATTAAGAAAATAATGTTTCGCATGATTACTTGCCTCTTTGTATTATGGCAACATATTTCGTGTGTTTGTACTCTGAGGAAAGATATTAAGTAAGTTAATGTGAATTCACCAACTCGAATGCATATGAAAAGAACGATTTTTTTTTAAAGAATACATTATATTGACCAACTCAAATGTTTTTTGATGATGATTAGTGAGGCATCCACTCTGCATAAGCGAGTACCCAACCCTTTGAGCATCTTCTTGTATTATGATTACCATGTAGGGCCTATTATTATATAAGCTCATATTAGGGACAGTTTGTATCCATCAGACACACCCTTATGCTTGTTTCTCTTTGAAAGTTGTATCTACGAATTATAAAATAAATATTACGCCTCACATACTATATAACCACACATCATCATCGTAATCAAATAACTCGTCATGATCAAATAGCTCACGGTGAATTTCTTGTTTATACATACACTTCTGCTCCTAAAACATGGTTTATTTTATGTCAACATGATGTCAGACATCAAATTTACTTTTTGCGTCTCACCAGCCACCTTTTGTCACATATAAAACGCTGCAATTTGACAATAACAGCCCGCACCCCTGTTCTCATGTTGGTAGCCGGGCCCCGTATATACAAAACCGAAATTGCCTCCATTTTCAGAATGATTCATAACTTATGAAAAGGAAAGAAAAACAGCCCTGTCTACCACGAACAATAATTGTATAGGAAGCTTTTTTCATTTTTTTTTTAGAAATTGCAAACACAAA
Source organism: Lytechinus pictus (assembly GCF_037042905.1). NCBI lineage: Eukaryota > Metazoa > Echinodermata > Echinoidea > Temnopleuroida > Toxopneustidae > Lytechinus > Lytechinus pictus. Next base: position 15,973,615 of record NC_087246.1, read on the forward strand.
ACTGGATTCGATAGAAAATGGTGAATGTCGCTCATATCACCTTTTTGTGCTTGAAATTGACATCTTTAGAAAATTCCCTGTCAAAAGCAGAATGAGGTATGTAAAAGGAGTGTCACCCGTCCATAGGTAGACGACAATGGACAGTTTTTAGAAGGCTGAGAGAGTACACCTGCTTGTCTATATACCATTGCATTCATGAAAACGGAAATTCAGTTCATCTGGAATGATGACCAACAGTGGCGCCTCCATAATATATAGGTCGGGTTTATAAACTTGCCAAATTAATGTATATTCATTTGCAATTTCATTGCTTTAACGAATGATCATCAATATTGGATATAGGCCTATGGGTAATAATTGTTGCTTAATCCTTGATCTTTAAGTGTTTTGGTTGCCTAATACGTAATTATTATCGGATTGGAATATAAGAAGCATTTAAAATTCAGCTTTACATTCGAATATGATTAAGAGAAAAGCTGTGGTGTCGAACCAGGGAGAATAATTCTTAGTATACCTTATTGCTGTTGACATTTCATTGACTACTGTTATTCCTTGTTTGCTAACCCATTCATCACCAAAAATGAGAGATAATTGTTGAGAGATTTTTTGACTTCCATTTCCTCTTAGCAGAAGAAGAATGTGATTGGTTTTAAAAGACCGCAGATCCAATCGAGAAAAAATGTACTCAAACATGTTTTATTTACACTTTATGTGATTCAAAATAATATAACACAGTGGTTTATCGGGGCAATGTTGGATTGATGCGTCACACCTTTTGCCCCCCCCCCCCCTACACACACACCCTCTCACACACCGTAGGCCTGTATTGTTCCATGCTTTATTCGAGAATGTAATATGTATGATTACATTATCACATATCAATATAGGAAACATTTTCCATTGCTGTTTTGGAACGTTAACGAGATAATAAATGATAATTTGTTGGTATTATATAGACTTTGGCCGCCTCAAAGGCTCTACTTTATTTCAAATTTATGATACCTTTCAAAACCAAATTGGCATCCCAAGATCTGATTTTATCAATCGTGATTGTGATGTATACCCTATACTCTGTACCCTATACTCTGAGTGATACTTGCCTCCAATGACTACATAATCCGTCTTGGAACAGTAATTGGGTAACCATAGCGATTTGTTATGAAAATCGCGGCTCAATATCGTCTTCAAATTTATTTTACTATTTATTTCACTTAGGCCTGAAATTACATGACATGTTGCACTCTTCGGCAAATTTATACAATATTACAAGCAGTACGAGGGCAAACCCAATAATTTTATAATGCATGCATGGCTGTAGCAAACCAGTCTCGCTCAACTCCTTGCTTTATGGTATATAAACTAATTAATGAATTACTCCTTTACTGTATGTTTTTAATCGTTTAATGAGTTAAGTGTTTAAATTGTTACTTTACCCCTAGTCCTATAATCACGATGAAATTAGAAGAGACAGGTGGGGAGCACTAAGGAACGGGTCTACGACTTCTGTTTTCACTTTTCAGTATTTCATAATTATTGCTAAAAATCAGATAAAATGATAATATCCCCGATTAAATGGAGGTTCCAAATTTCATTGGTATAGTTTTATGCCCTTCCTTACGCCCGATTGCCTCTCTGTCAAATCCAATTCACTTCTGTCTTCTGGATAGGTCACAGATGACAATTTATTTTATGACCATGAACTTGTTGTGACTGTGGCCGGTTCAAGTTGATGTGCGGGTCAAAAGTTTTATAGAGCATCTTGAAAAAAAAATTGCCTCGTTCGCCTCGTTGTCTGGGCGTTAACGTCGCTAACCCCTGACCCATAGGGTATGAGGTATTACCCGTTTGGGGATGCAATGATTTCCTGAATTTGAAGTGAAGTATCAATCTAGGTTTTAAGAGAAAAGCGTGCTTAAGATTTTCTTTCATTCATGAATTGAGATTTTATTGTTTTTTCGTTGTCCGTGTCTCTCCACATTTCCATGATGCGCAGTGGCATTTCGAGTTTAATCTATTTCTCCTCAATTAAGAGATCATATAAAATACATAAAATATATAATGTACATCAAATAAGTTATAGAAAATGAGGAGGGAGATGGCCAAAAGAGGAATATACCTTGTGATAGACCAACCCATTACAGAAAATAACTTAAACATAAAAACATGGTCAATGTATTGTGGTATACAAAGGGGGTGGGGGAGTATATGCTTCCAGTATCCAATTTTAACTCCACCATACAGTTTTACTTGACCAATTTGGTTTTTGTCGTGATATTCTAGTATTATGATTACCTTGTTGTAAACACTTGACTTTGGCCATTTTGGGGCGTCATTCATCTTTAACCACACCGGGTTCAGCATCCCCAAAGAATAAAACAATAAGTCGAAGAAAACAAAATAACAATGCACCGTCACTCCGTTTATGTTTTAAAAAATCAAAATTTAATTTTGTTTTGTATCATTTTTAAACAGGCTAAATGATCGAAGAATGAATGGCTCCAATTAATAACACGGTGTGGCCTGATTTTACGTCAAAATTGGCTAAAATAAACAATTTCCGTCAATACATTACGTCCAGACAGCATTCGAACCCGATGACATGTCTGAGAGAATGAAACGGATAATACTAATTCTAGAGCCAACCTTATGGTTTATCATGCCTCGTTATACTGTTACTCATGACTGTGATAGATATATCAAATGTATTATTTCCTTCTGTCTTTCATTTCGAATCGGTTCGCACCTGACTCTGAAAATATATTTTTGTGGAAAATAACATCAGAACTCTATCTTCACTTAATCCATTAGCCTTACTGATTCATTTTTTAAAATTGGAATTGGGCATTTTTGCATAAAAATTCCAGTATAATAGGTTTCATCATTTTTTTTGTTTAAATCAAAGCTGCCATATTTCTTGGTCGCTGAGTTCACTCGCAGACCTTTTTTTTTGGAAACGGCGAGCCGTAAAGTAAAAATATTTGTCTTATATGCCAATTAATATTTTTCTTTGGATTTGTTTTAGGCCTTGTTTAAAATCGTTTCTATTTTAATTGTTGATATTCTTTATGATTAATTTTCCAGGTTTTAAAATGAATATTTTTATGTCCAAGGTTGCAAAGTGATAAAGAGGTGATGATCAAGGGAGTACATTTTCCCTTGAAATTTTGAATACCCCCCCCCCTCCTCGGAAACGACAAAAAAACGAGAGAAATCGCTGCGCCTGGTAAAGAATGAAGCTAAATATTCATGATAATGATGGATTAGTACATGCATGTATAGGATATCCTCGTATAATATCCTCTGACCATTGCCATATGGTCTGTTTAAGGAGCTTGAACCGCATTGACAGTGATCTCCCGAAGACAATCAAATATGATTCGCCCTTGATTGTAATTTCCGTTAATTTCATTTCCATCTTACTGGTGATGGCTCTTGGTTCGTTGTCCGAAGATAGATCGGTTATGAAGTCACGTATTTCTTTGTACCCTTAACAGTCTACTCATACTGCGTACATGTTATAGATAGTACTTTCTAATCAGACGACCCTTTATAATATCTACGAAATTAATATTTTGTCGATAAATATATCTATATAAAAATGACAAGACTATAGACATAGCAGTAAAAAAAAAGTTTGTATGGGGTTAGGAAAGGGATGATGGTGGTTTCGTTTTGTTACACGTCGTATATACAAATAAATTTTGAATGACGCTGAAAGTACAAGCTTTACTCTTCTGAAGTTCATGACAACTAATCCATAAGATTTATCAGTTCCTCCGTAGAATCCAGTAGTAATAACTTGGGAAATCGGTTTGTAATTGATGACTTCTATCCTAGAAGCACTCCAGTCGCGATGATGATGGGGGATGAAATGGCGCAGGATAAAATTAGTTTCCGAGCTATTTATAAAAATCAGTTCATTAAGTGCATTAGGAAATCCGAAGTAGAATGAGGGACTAGAGGAGCGTCGTGGGATGGAGGGAGTAAGAAAGGCGGTATTGTAGGAGGGGCACATGTGTGGACAGGTTATCAAAAATGAAATTTATTACTTTGATAATTAACGTTTATTCATAAAAAACATGCATTTGTTTTTAATATTATAGAGGAAACTGTATAGATGTGTGTGTGTGTGTGCGAGGGGAGGGGGGGGGGTTCGCTAACAAGAAAAATCAATAGTAAAAGACATTTTGAAATTAGGACTTGTAGAAACTTCTTTAGTTTTAATTGTGCCATTTAGTTAAATCATGGACTTACAACGAAATTAAACCCCTGCACATTCTCCAACCTTTTCCCCAAATGGTTTTTACTTTGGTCTCCTGATCAGCTCAATTGAGATGTTAAATTGGGTATCCTGTGCGGTGAATTACAAGGATTGAAAATCAAATTAAATTTTTTCCCATGGGTAAAGGGAAAATCACGTGTTTTCCTCCCTCAGCTTGCAACTTCAGAAACATGCAGAGCTTTCCTGCTGTCAGTTGCTGCATTTTAATATATTGACCATGTCTTCATAATCAGTAATAAGTTGCATTTTTTATGATTTTTTTAAACGAATAAAGGGCTTTGCAGAGTACAAGACCACTTTGTATGTCGTAACTTTAGACCATTATTTTTATTCCTCTGTCTTTCGGAATTAAGAATAGATCAATGGGTGTTATTTCAACAGATGTAAACCGAGTTTCACATTCGAAAACTATGAAACCGTTATTTTCGTGACACTTATGTTATGAATGTGTGAAAATGGGAAACGACGTAGGCTTGTAACATACCCTTTTGGATACTATTCTACAGTTCTAATCGCCTTTCCGAAATACTTCTCCACCCATTTTGATGCATCGATGATCGAGTAATTCGATCCAAAAATGGACAATGGATAAAGCGTGGCGACCAGACGCTTTCAATACATTTTACATTCTCTGTTTTCTTTCCCTTATTTCATACCTCTCATAATGTAAACGTCATTTGCAGGGGACCCTGAACAGTAAGCTACAATATCAGTCTTATTAGTCCTGTGTTGGCGACAAATATAGTATAATTAGATTCGCCATGTTCGTTTTGTAATATATTCTTGTCGGAGGTAAACTTTGACTAAGGTCGTTGAACCAGAGAATTGAAAGTGCAGTGGTCACAGCCATCATGCCCATCACGGTTGAACTTTTTGTTGTTGATATGCTGAATATTGTCTCTTCTGATTGTTTTTAATCATTATAGCACAATAATATGCCAATACGAACATGCTAAATCACAAAATCTTATGCTGCTTTCTGCTAACTTGCCACCGAGAGAGGGCGCTTACCGAATAAACCCTAAAAGCCCTATAAAACTTTGTTGAAAATGCAGACAAAACAAAAATATAACTCCATCAAAAGCACTTTTACGTGCAAAAGTCTATGCATTTTACAGTAAACTGTAGTAAAATAATCCTAAACTTGTTGTGTTTGGGGCGATAGGCTCATTTTGAAAAGAATGACATACTATCACACAGGATTTGTTTTTATGGCGCAGAAATTATGCAATATATTTTTTTTACAATACACATTTTCAGGTGACTTTTCGTTAGATATTGCGGCTTTTGGAGAGCAGTTGTGAAAGAAGGACCTGTTTACTTAATCTCATTACTACCTTTAGACTTGTAAACATAGCAAAGTCATTTAAAGGTTTGGAATATAACCTTAATGCGTGCAAGAATGTTATGTCCTATTTTCGCGCCAAAACACGAACAAACAAAACTCAAGAGGAACATCGTCCAGAGAGTCACGTCTCACTTTGAGTAAAATCAGGGAACTTCCTTCTTACACGGCCCCTTAGGGCCAGCCTCAGGGGCTTGCCAGAAGATGATGAAAGAGAAGGATGAGGGTAGCGGGGAGGGGCAAAATCAGTTGTAGGGGTGGGTCGTTTGATAACATCGACTGGGAAGAGCATGGCAATTTGAACTCTGGTGTGTGTATGCATGGGTTGTTAAGAGGTACGAAATATCGAAAAATAAAAATATCAGTGTGCCCTTGTTTTCATTATTTTATGATTACCTTCTTTACTTATGTGTTCTATAATTACGTACACTTGTAGAACAACATTTAGTGTAATAAGATGGCTATTTGTTTTAAAATGTTTTTCCCCCAAAATATAAAGTTGTGAATATAGAGTTCAACCCACGAAAATGCATTCAATGTCTGATGCGACTGGTATACATGCACGTTGACCCTATTCTCACCAGTCACCGATCGGTTGTCATCTCGTATAGGACGCGACAAGACGCATCATTTATCTCATTAAAATAACACGTTAATGCATTCCTTTTGTACACACTGCATAGAAAAAAAAAAGAATTGTGACCAGACCATAGATATGACAGAACCTCGACTGGTGTGTGCACTGCTTTGATTGAAAATGTATAAATATAATAATTTATACTGTCAGTAATATTACATCAATGAAATCGACTTAATTCGAAAAAAATGATCTTGTTAAAGCCATCTGCTTTTAAGAAGAAAAAAATCTGATCAATTGAGTTAGAATTGACGCAATTCATTCACCTTTTTCCCCTTGCAGTCATTGGTTCCATTGAGAATGGCCATTATTTTCAGTAATACGTTCACAACACCATTTCCGATGTGATCCGTTTTGCGCCTTTTTGCTTAGCCACCCTGTACATTGATGTACGAGTTCCTTGTAAAAGCTACGCTGTCATGTCTTGTATATGTTATGGCAGCTCTACTATAAAAGGAATGTACGTTAATGATAGTTGATTGATGGCATGACGGTTTAAATTAATATACAAAGACCCTCGCGGAAGATTATCTTCTGCTGCATGTAGCCGACGTAATGATATTTCGTGTTTCGTTCATGATGCGGCCTATCAGCGTGTATATGAAGACACAGATTTTGATTAAAGAAATTGATTAAAGTTATCTCAAGAGCACTTACCAGATAATGGCAGGTAATTTTAGAAATAAACAAATTCATTAGCACTTTGTGTTGCATAGGATGCCAGCGAACTCGGCACTTGAGACAACTCGGCCCCGCCGAAAAAGTAGGTGCCGAAAATTGTCCAATATCGGATGGATAATTAATTGATTTTTGTTGACAAATGTTTGTATTGAAAACAAGTTAATTCCTATGTTTTCTTTTATAATTTCAATTGAGTTTTTGTATTTTAGTATCTATCTTCCCAGGGTTAGGTTTAGGTTTTACGATGGACAACTCGGCACCTAATTTTTCGTCGGAGCCGAGTTGTCTTAAGTGCCAAGATGACCTGGGCGCAATGCTTACATGTATGTGCGAATATCACGATTGTGTGAACAAAATTATTTATTATTTTATTACATAATATATCGTCATTGGTAGTATCAATAATTTCAAAGTGCCCATGAGTTTTGAAAATAAATATGAAATTTAATGTTTTGAAGAAAAAAAAGATATACCATGTCCCCATCAACATTCAAGCATCGATTTCATAAGCCATAAGCCATGATAATCATGGTTTTAGTTCAAAATTTGATATGAATTATTCTTTTTAGAATTGAAGAAAAAATCTGGAACTGGAATACCGTGATTAAATGGGGGAGGGGGGGGGCTTTTCTTTATAATACACAAGGATGTTTAGGGTACATGGGCATGGTGACGATATTGCACTGAAGGGCGTTTCCTCTGTAGTTCCCCCGTGGAGTTGAACGTTGGGTGACGATTATGGTGGTGGAACAGCAAGGTTTAACATGAAGCTTCAGTGCTATGTATAAGGAATATGAGCATAGGGGAGATGGGAGGGGAAGTCTTATTTGACTCCCCTGGTGCACATTTAAGGTGGATTCACAATAAAACAGTAGGCCTATAGGTTTTGAAAAGTCGATGGACAGTTGTGTGCCCCCTTTCCCTCCCGGCAGCTGTGTACGACCCATTAGAGGTGACGCCCCTATCGAGACAGTTTTGAGAACGTGCCCAATATCAAACTCTTCTCCAAAAATAGATAGGCAAAGTAAACTATTTACACAAGTGAGATAGATTTCAATTCACACATAGTTAGGATTCCTTTGTCATGTCGTCATCTTGCTTCATTCATCTTTCTTTATGTCCTATTGTGACGTCAGATATCCCTTGTTCGAAGAGCACCTTCTTTTGGTTTGTTTTAAATACAATTCAAGAAGGAAATGGATGAAATTTAAAGAAAGGGAAGAGTGAAAATCAAACCTGCTTGACGTAATGAAAATACTCATGGCTGGCATAAGTTGGTGGTGTATAATGCTCACGTTCATCCGGACTTTCATCTCCAAAATACATTTCAAGTTAATGGCCACATTGATGCTTGACCCTCCTAACTAAACCATGTAAACTTCCAAAACTTATTAAAAAAATTGTCTCCCTCGCCGTCTCTTTTTAGGGGCTGCTATTGGCCATTGTTGGGGAGTGCCTTATATTACAACTGTATATATTTTATATCTTCATCTTCGATCAATAATCATCTTTGGAATAAAACTACTAATGAACTGTGTGACAGACTATTGATTTGTCTCATATCTCCTGTAACACTGGAATGTTTTATCCACGCTATACCTATATACTTAAACATTCTAAGTGTTACAATAGACCCATCACAAGTCTCTTTAAGTTACTTTTTTACAAAAAGTTTATAGAAGATCAGAATATTTCAATTATCTATTACGAAATTGTAAATCATGTTTCGGCTGCTCATAGAATGTGTAAATATAGAAGGGAATATTATTCAATAGTGATGGATGTTTCGAAAGGGTTCCATGAAGTTACTTTATACTAAGTGAAGCCATTGTTTCGCTTATTTGTTCAAGATATAACCTTTTGTAACTTCGTGATGATGACGAATGAGAAAGATATCCACCGGTCTGCAAGGTCTCCATATGTCTCAGTGTTTAACTTGGGGAGAAGAAAATACAAATACACACCCCAAAGATATCGCAATTCTATTATTTTCTCTTGGATGCCTATTGACACTGTCCTTGGTTGGGTTTTCTTTCCCACCTGGGTGTCTAACGGGTCTCTCGAATCGAGTCTCGATCAATTTATTTTGTTGTTTCATAAGTTGGACAAAGGAATTGTCTTATCATTTTATTATAATAACGCAATGGTACATTGTTCTTTAGAAAAAAATTTGCTGACAGTTGAAAAGTACATTATATTATTTTTGGTTATAGATCACAGAGATATATTAAACGGGCTACAATTATTGTTGCGTTTTGACACCAACGTCACCCCCCCCCCCCACTTCACTGAAAACTAGGCTAAGTAGAAATTCATTTTTGTATTTGACCTGCTATTATCTGAAATTGTAATGTGTTTGCAATAAAATACACAGTGGTGTCTATAAGTATAATGTTTAATGTGGAAATTCATTTATTTTATGATTTGGTCGAAATAAACTATCACTCATACAAACATTTAACAAAACTATGCAAGCCCCCTCCCCGCCCTCCCCATTTTCTATCCAAAGTCTCACATTTAGCATGTTTAGTTGCTTTATATGTCACTGATGTTTTTTTTTCACTTGTTCTTGAAATGCATTTACATGTTAATAACATGTTCATTATTCAAGGGTAAAATTGGTTTATGTTTCTTCGAAATTGTGTATTGATCTGTGGGGAGAAATCTATAATGTAGATAATTGGATTAACTGATACCGGCTAATCATTGAGACATGTGGAGCAGATAGGGACAAGGAAGGAAGGGAGGGGGGGGGGGGGGGTGGCGTAAGGGAAAAAACCAAAATAAAATACTGTATCTGCATAGTTTAGTTTCCCACTCATTGTAACGATCATGATGACATTATTTCGTCAAAAGATTCAAATTTTGAAATTGAAGTTTTTATGAGCATGTTGTTGATGGACTAATACAAATAATATACTATGTTCTCCTTTCGTTTATTATAAGGCCCTGTCTTTATTCATCGTTCGTATAGAAACCGCCTGTTAGATGCACACTGTCATTTTGTACTGCATCCATCGTCAAATTATTCCAGTAACAAAATACCAGTAGGCCTTCAGACAAATTTGTTTTTGTTCATGTTTTTCGAAAACAAGACGTTGACGCACTAATTTTGGTCATATGATGTCGAGGATATCGACAAAATAACGTTACTGTGTCGAAAGAGAGGAATACGTATCATCACCATGGAAAAAAGGTTGCTCAGGTAACAGAAGAGCTTTTGTGCAGCTTCTGGTCTTCATCTTGGATGGTTTCACGCACGATTCATATTTTAAAGATTTCGTTATTAAGTTCAATCTCTATCTTTTTTTCATACATCATGCAGGAGGTTACAGAGACGGAGGTGCCTGCCAGCCGGCTCCACTCGCAACTTCGAAACGGTAATGGTCACCTCCACCACGACGATGATGACACCGAACAACTCACAGACGACATCCACACCGTAAAGCGACAACCTACCAATGTCGAATATTCCGAGTCCGTCTCCATCGCCCGTGTCCCTTCGACTGAGCACTACCGCTATGGCATGCGGTACGACATAGAGAACCCTCGACGTTACCGCGACGAAGTCCGACTCGTACCCGGTCAAGTTAACCCTGGTCGGTACTACAGCACCTTCACACAATGCTTCATCAACAGTCCGTATCGCCGATACAAGGAGACTGTTTACATCCGACTCAACGCACCGAACCCCAAGCAGTACTCTACCAAGGTGTTCGTCTTCCCGAAGGGAGTTCGGGAGACATTCGTCAGCGAAGTCGATCACCATGATGAGAAGACGATAAAATGGTACAAGGTCGGGGTCAAAATGGAGGCCAGAGACTATGTATCCGTCAAATTTATGCAGGTGAATTGATCAAGACTTATGTGTTTATTTGCCATTGAACATTTCCGTAATTATTATTTCTATATTGACAATGGGTTGAGGTTTTATTTCATGGAATGATATCATCCATGGCCACCGCCTTTGTTCAAATGTTGGATGTGTATATGGCTGGAGAATGGACCGAATCGGATCCCTGGTGACTTGACCGAATCGGATCCCTGGTGACTTGACCGAATCGGATCCCTGGAGACTCGACCGAATCAGTTCCCTGGAGACTCGACCTAATCGGATCCCTTGAGACTCAACCAAATCGGATCCCAGGAGACTCCACTTAACTGCCATCCACCATCTGCATCTGAATGTTCCACACTCTGTCAGCTTTAAGTAGAGATCCGAACGGTGCCAAATCATGAAAGATACTGATTGTAAATTTTCTCCAATGACCTTGCTGAAGGATTGTTCATACCTCTCAAAAGGATGATTTTGTGTATACAAAGTAAAAACAATTTAAAGAAATAACAAAGTGGCCGGAGGCGTTTGTCACTGAACATTATCCATTATCATTAAAAAAGATCTGTAATCAATAATAATGTTCTTTCTGATCTGAAGTACGGAGTGTTTGTGTCTTATTACATTGGAATGAGATTCTAACCCTGTATAAATTGATCATCGAAGAGAAAGATTTTATTCAATAGCTGCCAATTGAATTACTTCCGGTTGCGATATTTCCCCACCATAACTGCGTATTGATGTTGCCATTATTTATTTTCTTGGTACACATATTCTATAACAAATATCATTGGCCATAATAGGTGAATGCGATCTTCGGAGATCTTTTTATACAGGTTTCTTCTTATTCAGAAATAGGTTTGATTATTTAATTCTAAGTTCAATTATCGAGGCATATGCAATTATTACTTTATCATCTGGGCAATATATTGGGTCATATAAACGTGATTTATATTAACATCAATTTATGTCATAATAAATATATTGAACCTTTCAAACAAATCAATAAAAATTAATTATTTCCTGTGGATTTTGATTGAATTAATTAATATTGGATTTCTTGATGATTAACCCAACACATTTTTATGGATTCTTTGTTTATAAGACACATGAGATGAAAATAGGGACATTCCTCTATACACTCGAAACATTCGTGTTCATCCAAAGAAAATAAATGTTACTCCATTCCAGATATCTCGAGAATAAAAAGTAATTAAAAAAGCATTGGTCTGCCACCAAGATGCCTTCATTCATATCAAGATCTCGACGAATCTTTCCTTGCACACTCCAGCCATTCCCTATAAATGCAAGATGCTTAGTATACTTAGTGAGAATGTATGTCGATTACCAAAGGTATTCTACGTCGGAACCATTGCATCTCCAGTCACGTGACTTATACATCTAATTATCATGTTCTTACAAGCGATGCTGATTTAAAAAAACAGTTGAAAGTAATTTCAAACAAAATATTCATTTTTAGTAAACCTTATTGTGTACAAAAAAAAGATGAGTGAATTGGGATTTGAAGATGTTCTTATACAACAGCTTCCTGCACCTTGGTCCCTAACCCCAGGTCGATAGTTGCACTAAAATATGAAATGAAAGCCTTGGTCACAATAAGTAGGGGTGAAGATACTCAAGATAACACCAGGGAGTCAACTCCCTGATCAGACGCAAACAGGACACGCAAACTGGACACGAGAACTTGAAACCATGGAACTACTAGTTAGCCATGTTTAAACGCATTATTCCTACAATGTAGGACATTCAGACCGTAGATTCAGTTGCAGCTTCAATGTATTTTTGGTTGCAGCAGTATTTATTCGGATGGGTTGCAGGGGGGCGGGGTACGTAAAATGCTCGAGAAATCCGAGAATACACATAAAATTTGGGGAGGATATAGCCCCACCCTGTGTCCGACCATAAATGTATGCACGTGCAAAACAAAAGAAATGTTGATTGTGACCAAGGCTTCATTTTCATTGTAGTTTTTTTTTTTCAAGAAAGATCGAGTATTAAAAAAAAATAGCTATAGGTAGCCGTAGACATGTTAGACATTCGCAATATCTTTATCGTGTATCATAGTGTAAATAAAGATTTCCAGTATTTAGTGTTAATGTGTTGTTATGGTTCATTTTTCATATTATGTTGTATTGATATGATATTGATGGAATGGATCGTATGTTTTATGCTGCAGATCGTAAATATTTCTTTGTGATGAAATAATAAATGATGAAAACACCGTCTTTGCAAACTAAAGACATTACACGAATGGCATTTATTCAGTATTTTACAGCGCAAATTGGTATTTTACAATGAACTAGAGTTCTAAAACACAGACCCACATCATAAGTACTTGGATGGGGGGAAAATGGGGGTGGGGTTAGGCTGAGGTAGATAGATAATATACAGACGAGATGAATAGCGAAGACGGAATGCAATAAACAAGAGGCAGATTTTGAGTTGGTTTTGAAGCGAGGGTGGGTGAGTGCGTGTGAAAGAGAGAGAGAGAGGGGGGGGGGGATAGGGGTACCGATCGATGATGGATGTTGAGAGAGATAAAGACGAAAGGGACCATACAAGATGGGGTGGGAGTTTTGATGGGAGCAATTAAACTGGCAGTGTTTCGTTTAATGGCATTTTGAATGTTTTATCCGACAGTTTAAATAATATAAGTCAGACTCTTGTGCTTCTCAGACAATCAAAACCAAGGTATTCACTTTCAAAAGTGGGGGGGGCACATTTATTATTTAACTGCATTTTTACATTACACATTTCAATTGTGCCTCTCAAAGGGGGGGGGCGCACGGGCCGGCTGTGCCCCCCCCCCCCCCCATGGATCCGCCAGTGGTTTTAACATATTGTCATGAAAAAGAAGAAAAAAGAATATTAACACACTCTCCAAAAGAGTGTTGAAACTTTGAACATGGTTAGTGACCACCGTAGATGGCGCTATCTCACATCTCAAAGTGCAGCAGAAAGTAACGTTTAAAAAAAGATTCTCGGTCTTTAATTTCGTTAGTTGTTTGTTTGAAAGAGTATTTTTTATCTACAAAATTGTGCCAAGCTCGAAGCATGATGTTCAAACTCCATCACAATTACTATCAGTTGGGGGTTATTTGGGGTCATTTCCAATCTATGCCCCCTCCCGTCTTCCCCCACCAAAAATACCACCCTTTGGAAGTGATAACCCGTTTTGCCCGCTGTAAATTTAAATTGTACCCTTTTATCAAGTGACAAATAAAGAGACGGCATGATTGGATTATGAGAAAATACAGTGCAGTTTCATTTTCTACTGATGATATGAAGGAAATGATTAGTGTTTATGAAATTTTGCATCGTCTCACCTATAGAACAACAAACATGAACACCTATGAAGACCATCTCGTATCCACAAATCTTCGAATCATCCGATGTTGAGCAATGTAATAATTAAGAATTTACATCGCATTAATATAAATATTTACAAATACCCCCCTGAAGGAATTCAATTAACGTCAAAAAAGCTGACTGATGTGGCAATAAGGATACATCGAAATGTTAAAATCAATCTTGGGAGATTTGACATTATTACAGTATATTAAACTACATACTTTGTGAGCTAGAATGAAATGACTACATGACATAAACCGATATGAATTTCAAATAAAGGTGACGTTTATTTGAACAAAAGTGATCCAGTACTACACGTATCAAACATATCAGATGATTATCAAGCAATGTGTGAGGGTATCATCGTTAATGTTAGGTACGTGTCATGGGCCCGGCTATCAAGAAAATGAAACCTCCATAAACTGATAAGATAAAAATACATATACAAATTCATCAAAATTATTTCACTAAAATGACACAAAAGTTCCTAGAAGTCAGACAAAATGAGACTTTTCAATCAGTTATTCACCCTTGCCCTTCCACTTATGTAAATCTTTAATAACGAAATATATTTTCTTCCTAATATAATCCTGATACTAGAGGGCGTGTACCAAATATTTACCTTGTGTACCTTTACCTTACAAGATAAAACAAATTCCCACTGTTTGTCATGAACAATATAACACCGCTTGTTAGCGAATCTATACAAAAATCATTCATACGCGGATATACCAAATTTAATAGAAAGTTTTGTTTCGGATGGATCAAAATGAAAGACAATGAGCATGCGGGAATATTTTCAATAGGAGACGAAGATTGTATAGTATGCAAGAAATTAAATTCTAATGATGGTTCAGTATGTATTATTTCAAGGTGGTATACATGCCCAGGACATGTAAAATTGTAGTATTGCACATCAAAACAAAACAAATCATGCAACATTAAATTAATATAAAACACATAAAAAGTATAATATATACATTAATGTGTGAAATGTAAAAATGACGGGGCAGCTTCGGAATGACTATGGCATGATCAGGGGCTGCTTGTAATTCAAAAAAGATATATCATATTCAATCGTATGTCAACTGCAAATTTGCATATAACTAGTTATATAATCTACTTTCTGTAACAAGGGGTATCTTTTTATTTTCTTTACTTAAAATTGCGAAGTTACAATCGATAAAAAATGTCTTGCAACAACGCGTGATCCTAAAAAGACTGTACTGTGGCATCGTGGTTTCGATTTAACGGTAAAAACTCTGGAGAGAATGTGAAAAACTTAAAATCGTACATCAATGGGTAACCATCATATGCTAACGATCTTCTCAATGAAATACCACTAACAAAATAAGCCCACCCCCAAAAAAAATTATATCTTTATATATATATATTTATATATATATATATATATAATTTTTTTAATTTTTTTAAATAATTTTTATAACCATACATATAACGGTCCAGCGACTCAAGGTGAAGGGGTGAGATTAAACAAACAAACAAAAATGACAAAGAAACCCAAGATTGTCTTAACAAACTTAAACAATTACCCACAAGAATAATTTGTTTGACAGGTGATATGGTAATTGTTATTGATCAGGGTTTTTTTTTCTTCTAAATTTGGCAGAACAAACGCACTCAGTGTTCCTAAACGCACGAATAGGAATTTATTTTGCCAGTGGTGCATATTGACTATTTCCATCCATCAACGTTGAGATAAAAATATAACATTTCTGAAATCCAATACCCCTACATCCCCATTTCTTGGATATATTACATTGTATAGATTATCTGTCATAAACTCTTGTATAAATATTTCATCAAAGTCATTTCTTATTTCATATATATATAAAAAAATCGGCATTGGCACATCTCACTGCAAAAATCAAAACACATTTTTTTCTTCTTGAAATACACACGCGCTAGTCCAAACACTAAATAAATGAATAATGATGCAATAAAAAACTATGGCACAATACAAGCTTAATGTGTTATTTTCATAGGACATTCCAGTTGATATTGCAAATAGAGTGCAAAGGTCTTGCAAATTACAGGTCCATGTCTTACAAAAAGTTGCGATAGATTCAATGAAACTCATATTGCAATTAATCTTTAAAAATATACTAAAGATATTAAGATTTTTATAATTCTTAATATCTTTAGTATATTCTCAAATTGCGATTGTTTTACCAATCGAAATTTGAGATTGATTGGACACAATCGCATTGTTGACCCCCAAGACGGGGGGGGGGGGGGGGGGGGGGGGGCGTTGGAAAAGATGATTAAACTATAGGCCGAGAAGACCAACTATCAGTCACCCTATGTCATGTGGAGTGTTATCTTGTGGATTTTAGACATTATTGCCCCCCAAAAAGATTTGCCATGGGATTACATTGCAAGACATGCAGCAATAATATCCTTCTCTAAAAGAGTCATGGAGAACCATCATCAAATAATTATGAAAGAGTGATTTATGGAATAATCGTGAAGGAGTAATCCAGGTAACTCTATCAAATAGAATAGGATTGAACAAGAATATATTGAAAACTTCATCAAAATCAGATAAAAAATAAAGAAGTGACTGAATTTCAAACTTTTGCATGATTTTATGCACATCGTCGTGAATATTCAGGGTACAAGATGATGCTGATATCATACTTTTGTTTTCCATATTTTAGTAAACGAAACCGCAAACAAAATCACTTTCCCTCATACAATGAAATAAATGCTTTTTCCTTGTAAGAATATACGTTGCGCAATGATGATCTTATTTACAAATCTGTGGTCGAGTTTTTTCACAGCCTTGGAGCATAATATTTGATTGTAATTTTATATGATAAAATACAAAAGTAAGGAGATGACATCAACTCTTTAAATTGCATATTCATGATAATATGTAGAGAAATGTTTCGAGGAAAAATGCATAACTTCATTATTTGTTTTATATGATTTCAATGAATCTTCTAGCGATTTTCTTGTTTAATTTTACCTACTCTATACAGTATCCCCTTACACTCTAAATTCCAAGGATTTAAAACAAATCCAGATTGGCTGTGAATAGTGACCAGCCGAATATTAGATTTAGATTTAAACCTTAAACCTAACAGATTTGAATTTAAATCTTTTGAGATTTAAAAGTTAATCCTTAAGATTTTTATGACTAAATATAACCAAAGATATTTGTTCTTCGTAGCATTAAGACAAAGTGGCATTACCACTACTTATTTGTGTGCTAATGCCACTTCAACGCAAATAGAGATAGAGGAGGAGGAAGGATGAATACAAAAGTAATCCCGTTCCATAGTTTCCATACAAGTCATACTGCATTGCATAGATTGATTGTGCTTAACAGGAGAATATCAATGATGAATCTACTAACTTCCGGGATCCAATGACGCAAGTTCTACAGCAAATTTCAGAACACCTTCCTTATCCCGTCTATGCTTTACAACGTCCATTAGATATCTTTTCCTTCGATTTACCTTGTACATTCGGATCCTTTCTTTTTCTTCCTCGGGGTTCGAACACGGATTGTCCCATCTCAAACTCTCGTCGATTTTTGCGGAAACATTGTCGACCTCGCTCTCCAGTTCCGAAGATCCCCGACCATCTTCGGTGGTCGCCCGTGAGCTCCCGCTGTCACTCCTCTGCATGGACAGCGCCGACGGTTGCCGATGTCTCTCGAAAATGTCCGAGACACATTTCTCAAGGTATTCGTTCTGCGATCGGATTTCCGATCCACTGCTGCTGATACTTTTCCTCGTCCCGATGGAAACCGAAGACAAAGACTTGCTGCTGTTTGATTTTGAAAGACGAGAAAGCGAACCGTTTTTCTTATTGGTGCGGTCGTCTGGGGTCTTTCGATTCCGATCTGCAAAATTTATAGAGAAAATTATGTAGAGGTAATTAAAGGAGAGAATGTTGAGAAATTTCACAAAATTATTTGAATATTTTTTATCATTCTGTTGTTGGAAGAACACTCTAAAAGGGAATCAATATTATACACTCTGAGAAATATTTCAACCAACCTGTCAGGTTGGTTAATATATGAAGCTACAAACTAGATTTTTTTTTTTAATTCTTGATTCGTTTTCAAGTACTTTTCTGTTAACAAACCTAATGTTTTTTTCCTGTCTTTATTTTCTCAGAGTTTATACACACACACGATTTATTATTAAAGCGTATTATTTGAACGCACTTTGATAATCAATTGTAGAACGAGAGGAGCCATTCAATTCACAGGATGGGCTTGGTTGTGGACTCGATCCCTCAGTTGTCTTTGGTAGAGCAACCAAGAAATCATGGTCAATGACAGGGAGCTGTAGCGGCTCCGCATCGTCTTCTTTCGACATCATCGTCGTAACCATCAACGAGTAAAAAAGTTCATGTCGAGAACACGAGGGTAATCACTCAGGATCAGTATAAGTTTACTCAAAAGTTTCTTAAAAATCAGAAAGTTCAGGTTGTCCAACCATTATGATCACCTACATCAATTCTGTTACTGCAATTTGGTGACGAAAAATGGTCAGAAAACATTCACTCCACAATGATCCTACAACAATCTTGAATTTATTGCACCCCAAAGGCTATATGATTAGTCTTATGTCCTCATTGTTAATCGAATAAGTATACTGGAACGT
Source organism: Lytechinus pictus (assembly GCF_037042905.1). NCBI lineage: Eukaryota > Metazoa > Echinodermata > Echinoidea > Temnopleuroida > Toxopneustidae > Lytechinus > Lytechinus pictus. The sequence goes on from NC_087246.1 coordinate 15,992,410, forward strand.
TGGTATTCTTTTAATTATAACAGACTGTCAACAGTATAGTTTCATGTGAAAAAAGGATGTCTTTCACGCTGTACAAAAAGAACAAAAGTTGTCGGCAGAATGTTTCAGCATACAATATATAACATGAACGTAGCTAGGTAGGAGAAACGAAAATTCGCGTAGACAAGTACATGACTTCACTCATTGAAGCAACACATACTATGTTAAACGTTGGTATAAATCATTTTCCATTTTCATCACAGCAAGAATCAATATCACCGTGATCTAATGTTCCGCGTGACGAGTCTCGGGCAAAGAGTTGTATAGAAAACTCCGCAGACAATAATAAAAACTTTCTCGAAGACAATATGTTCCAATGCCACGTGATCATGCCATTGATACACATTGTGTGGATGATGATGGGCTATTGATTATCGACTCCTGGCTGGGTTGTCGAACATGATGCGGTGAGCCGCGGAATGACCGTCAAGGTTACGCTAACCGCTCGGTTAAGACGGCTTTAATGAACACCTTTTAAAAATGACCAGGTCCGACAAGAAAGTGGGCAGGTGGTTGCATTGCAACCTATAGAGATAGATCTCCAATATTCATCACATCCAAGAATAGAAGAAAATATTAAGATCATTGTATGAAAAGGCATGCAGATTTACATGTATATGTGCAAGATATCCATCGACTATTCCATTTCTCAAAGTGATTTTATCAGCGCAGCTCTGAAATGGTGGCATCAGTAACCGTCCTAGCGACCATGATGACATCTAGAGTGGAAGCTCACATCCTTGAGGCATGATAACTTGGCTGGACACTGTGAACAACTTGCTTTTTCAATGAATATATAACGGTGCTTGTCACATCTCAACACCTGAAGCGACTTTTAGATGTTTGCTGAAGGGACAAAACAAACCTTCGATATCAGAGCGAATAAAAAAGACAAATCCCGCGGAAGAATTAAAAGCCACTGCACCTTGGGGTAGAAACCTTACGCCAAGTGTCCCCAGGTGAGACATATTGCGTAACAACAATGGGGATAGTAAATAAGAGGAGAACAAGGGTCGGAATTAATACTTTTTGATGACACTTTGTCGCCTCACAAAAGCGATACAGATTTTGTATGAAATGTAAAAAGGGAAGGAAAAGCGCCCCAGCTCAAGTCTTGGAATAACCGTCTATTGATAGACCTAGACCCCTTTATCGTTAGAACCACAGAAAGCATCGGAAACTATTGGGGATCAATAATCTAAATGGGATTATCGTCCATCGATATCTGAATTTGAATAGAGTAAGACACTCTGAACTCTTTGGAAGGATTCGTTTTTGTAGTGAAGAAAAGTAGCTTATCATAATCTTATTTTTATGTCAAAGTGAAGCTCTTGTAAGAGTTGAATAATTGATAACAGAATTAGCAAAAGAGGAAGAGCTATCATATCTAGATAAAGTATACAGATCTTCACACATGTACATGTGTCCATTTATGACATGTTTATGCTCACATCCTTTCTTGAGCAAACGAATGTGCCATATATCCTTCCCACAATGGTACCTTCATGGAGCAACAATAATGTGCGCCTTATATGACTGTTGACTATTTTACAAAATGGGCCTAAGACAACACATTTTGACCCCCGCCCCCCTCCCCCTTAAGAGGTCCGAAGGAAAGAATGATATGGAATGCAGAAAGTTCTTATCCACACATAATAACGAAAAGGCAAGGATACATATAAGTTGCCCCACCGAAAGCAAAGTAGCAAAATACACCAATGAATGGGACACGATGTTAATTGTATCCTTTTCGGAATAAAAAAAAAATCACATTTAAAACAAAATTGTTCTCGGGGATGAAGCCCTAGACTTCATAAGCACACATACATGTACATGTAGTTGAGAAATATTTCAGTGAAAGTTTGACGGGAATGGACTATAGTTACATTTAAAAGAAAGTAAGAAACCAACCTTACATCGCCAACAGAGACCGGTACTATGGCAACACATTTTAATATTGATAAGAACTTTTAAACTCTACTCTCATGGATTATTCAAAATAAAGAATCTTAGGCTCAAAATACATTATATTATGAGGGGAAATTATTACATGTTGGTCTATGAAGGTCACATAAAATACAATGAAGTAATCCGTGTAATGATTTTTAAAAACATCTTTATGGATTGTGTATTAAATAAAATTTGAAAGTAGAACCCATTTAGCTAGCGGATGGGCATCGTGAGGACTACCAATTTTAGAATTTCCATATATTTAGCAACATGGGTTTCAAATATTATTAACACTTCATTGTCATTCAACCATTTTGTAAACGTAAAACTTTACTCTAATATCTTTGTAAAGTTTTACCTTCTGCTGCTCAATTATTTTAGGGATCAATTCCACATCAAGCTAAATCAGAAAGGTTAAGGTAGAACATCTCTCTGGTGTAACTAAAATTGGTACCATTCAAAATTAAATCATAAAAGTAATAACAATAATAAAAATAATGTTACTACTACTACTGCTATTACTACTACTACTACCGATGTGTTGGCTCAGTTGGTAGAGCGTCCGTCCCACAACCGGGAGGTCGGGAGTTCAAACCCCGACCTCGTCAGACCAAAAGACGTTAAAAGATGGGAGTTGCTGCTACCCTGTTTGACGTTCAACAATTAATAGTCGATTTGACAGTCTCATAGGCTCAATACACCAACCTAGAAATGTTCTTTCCGATGAAGTTTTTTTCTTGATTCGTGTTCCTATGGGGTCCTAGAACAAATTCAGCTTGGTTGCCCAAAGTTGCCGTTTGGGCAATTTGGCTAATTTGCATAAATCCAAAATGGCCGCCAGATGCCATCTTGAAAACCTAACTTTTGAACCCCTTTCCCCAAAATGATGAGTAGTGACTCTTTTTAGAGGTGTAGAGGTGTGTAGAACCGATTTCTGTAATCATTTTTGCAATATAAGGTCATCTTAAGGTCAAATCCAAGATGGCCGCCAGATGCCATCTTGAAAAATTGAATTTTGATCCCCTTGCCCCAGAATGACGAGTAATACCTCTGTTTAGGGGTATTGGGGTGCGCAGAATCTCTTTCTGCTTTTTATTTTGCAATGAAATGTTATCTTCAGGTCAAATCCAAGATGGCCACCATATGACGCCATCTTGAAATATCAACTTTTGAACCCTTTGCCCCAGAATCATAAGTAATAACTCTATTCATGAGTCATTTGTTATGTTGATTCAATTTATGCTGTAATTTTGCATAAGGGATAATCTTCAGATCAAATCCAAGATGGCCGCCAACCTCCATCTTGAAAAAATACTTTCCGAGGCTTATACGTGTTAGAACTAATAAATGGATTTCAGTAAGAATAGTTATTTATTTTATTAATTCTCAAGTTTTTGTCCCAGAATCATGAATAATCCCTCTTCATGTGAGTTATTTGGTATGTTGATTCCATTTCTGTTAATAATTTTCCAATATAGGATCATCTCCAGGTAAAAATAATCCAACATGGCCACTAAACGCCATATTAAGAAGAAGAAAAAACTACTTCCCGAGACTACTGAACCTTGAAGAAGTACTCTCCCTAATAATAGGTTACTATTATGTATGGGAGCTCATGTAAGGGGATTTCAGTGAGAATGATTCATTTCTCTTAATCACTCCATTTTTAGTTCGAGGTCAAGTAATGTCTTAGATGGTCGGATGGTTGATAGATTTCGTCATTAACAGCTTACTTTAGAATGAAACCATTCAAGGTTTTGGCTATGATTTCGGGAGTTCTAATCCTTTTTTTTTGTCCAACCATACTTTTCCAGTGAAAGGACTTTAAAGTATTATTTGAATTAAAAAGTGATTCTCCGTATTTTTTTCCAAAAACAATAGTTAACTTATTAACTTCCTTCATAGTTATTATTGGACTTTTCCTCCTGACAAGAGCCATTGACTTGGTCAGCAGGAGTGCACTATTTAGCCTCCTGCAGAAGATAGGCTCCCCCAAGACTGTTCCATGGTCAGAATCGTTCTCATTCGTGGAATGGTGTACGAAAACGATGTCGCCCCCTGCCTCTCAAGAAGTGGGAATGCAAGATCTAGTCATACGTAACAGCTGCCTGTCATGATTGTGCATGTAAGGGTTTTGGATCATCCATCAGCCTGTGAGACAGAAATTCTGATCGACTCAAGACACCGACTAGTAGCGACTTTCCTCCAGATATCTCTATCAACAGCACGCACTCGTCTGGTTGTGGTGGACTCCTCATCTACCTTGTATCTACTATATGTATCTAGCTCCCTTTCACAGGACAAGTATATAAGCACCAGGATAGTAAAATCTGTCACAGTCATGACCAAGCTCCTGTACGGAAGTAAGTCCTGGAAAACGTACGCCGACCAAAAAAAAGCGGCTAAACACCTTCCATGTCAGCTGCCTCGGACGTATCATGCACATTAAATTGTAGGACAAAGTGAAAAATACAGAGGCCCTTCAGTGTACGTGCTGGCATCCCAAGCTTATTCTCGCTCCTTAGTCAAAGGCACCTCAAGTTGTTGGGGCATGTTCGCCGCATGAACCCTTGGCAAATCCCTTATTTGATTCGCCAAGGTAAGGTGAGCTGTGTGATTGGTCTCACCCCCATCGGTAGATCACACCTTCGTTATAAAGACACCTGCAAACGTGACATAAAACATGCCGGCATAGACACTAACGCTTATGAAGATGTAGACGATAGTCGCCATTCTATGGAGAGCTACTAAGTTCAGTGGGTCAAGACGTCAGAAAGTAATCGGAATGCTAAATTGGCAGACCAAATACGTAGGAGGAAGGCTATGGCAGCATCTCTATATAAACGTGTCTCAGCCCCGGGGGGGCCACTTACATTGACGAGTGGATACCATGCGCGACCAAAAAAACACGTAAAAAGGATGTCTTTTTCAAGATAGGGCACGTTACGTACGTAACGTGATAAGGGTGTCAAAAACACAAAAATAATGAAAAAAGGGTATCTCATTTCGTTAGGAAAGCTACGTGTTTAGGGTCAAATTTGCGGGGATGATAAAACAAAATTAAAATGTTTTATAAAGGATGTCCTTTTTGCTCCAACACTACGTGTTTAGAGTCCGATTTGCGCGACGTGTGGACTAGGTAGGGCCGTTCTAAACCAAGTGATGTGTAAAAGTAACCGACGACCGACGGACCCGTGACATATCGCTGTGCTTGTTTAGGGGTTCATTTCAGGGAATACTTGTCAAGAGTATCGTATTGTTTCCAATATTTGTTAAGGGTAGGGTTTCACACGCCAATACTTGTTAAGGGGTGTATTTTCAGAATATGGAAAATACGTGTTTAGGGTGCTTTTCGAGACCTCATGGTCGCGCATGGTATCCACTCGTCAATGGAAGTGGCCCCCCCGGGGTCTCAGCGCCATCCTCCTTCATCTGTACAAATTTGCTCTAGAGACTGCCACTCTAGAATGGAGCTCTACAGTCACTCTCGAAAATGTAAGACCTAGCGCTAAACCACCGTCTTTTAAGGCGAATTGATGCGTACCAATCATTGGACACATTGATTTAGAAAAAAAAATTGAGAAAACACTTTCAAATTCAAATAAGACCTTTTATGCCTCTTCAGTACTAAAGTATGGATGGACATTACAAAAATTAAAATACACGCGAAATGGATCATAGCCCAAACCCAAAGAGGATTCATTCTAAGTTGAGCAGTTAATGTCGAAATCTGACATCTAAGAAAAACTTCACGTTGACCTTAAACTTGATAATTAATAAAAGAAATGACTATTCTTACTGAAATCCCTTTACATTAGCTCTTACACGTATAAGCCTCGGAAAGTATTTTTTTAAGATGGCGGTTGGCAGCCATCTTGGATTTGATCTGAAGGTTATTCTTTATGCAAAATTAAAGCATAAATTGAATCAAAATACCAAATGACTCATAAATAGAGTTATTATTCATGATTCTGGGGCAAAGGGTTCAAAAGTTGATATTTCAAGATGGCATCATATGGTGGCCATCTTGGATTTGACCTGAAGATGACATTATATTTCAAAATAGAAAGCAGAAATGGATTCTGCACACCCCAAAACCCCTAAACAGAGGTATTACTCGTCATTCTATGGCAAGGGGATCAAAAGTCAATTTTTCAAGATGGCATCTGGCGGCCATCTTGGATTTGACCTGAAGATGACCTTATATTGCAAAAATGATTACAGAAATTAGTTCTACACATCTCTAAACCTCTAAAACGAGTCATTACTCATCATTTTGGGGAAAGGGGTTCAAAAAATAGGTTTTCAAGATGGCATCTGGCGGCCATTTTGAATTTATGCAAATTAGCCAAATTGCCCAAACGGCAACTTTGGGCAACCAAGCTGAATTTGTTCTAGGACCCCATAGGAACACGAATCAAGAAAAAAACTTCATCGGAAAGAACATTTCTAGGTTCGGAACAAGTCAAATCGACTATAAAGGGATAGAGCCTCGTCGATCTGGCGCTGCCAGCGGCTGCCGGGCCCACGATCAATTGGGCAAAGCAAATTTTTGGAGTATTCAATTTCATGTCTATTTCGAACAATAAAATATGGATATTTACTACTACATGTACTACTACTATTACTGAGACTGCTAAGAATGATACTAATAATTAGTAATGACACATATCTGAAAATAACACTGATAACTCTTTGCTTTCCTGATCGTTATACAAATGGTATATACACATTGTCCCAATATCTCTTCTTACACACTCAGCCAGAAAATATATTGCACTCTTTTAGACAACTCTATTCATCCATCTTTCTTAAAGTTTTTTTTTCATCGGGTACTTAGAGTTGCATTTAAGCCAAATGGCTACATACATGTACATTATCAGGTGTACAACTTAATCTCAGCAATAAACATCTTATGACCCATGTGCAGCTGGGTCACATCCCTTGATCATTTCTGACATACTCTGTCAGTAAAAATAATGCAATCAGACACAATGTATTTTACTCTTATGCTGTTCATCATCAATATCATGATGCCAAAAAAAATCTCAGCAATATAGGTGATTGGATTTTCTCACCCTTTGGTGATATCTTATGATTGTGAAATACCAGTACCTGTTTTGAGGAATCATACGTTCTGGCAAGAATATACTATAAGTAGACCTTGAGGTAATTAACACCAACACATTTACATACATGTAGAACAAATAATTATTATATTCACTAATTTTGTCATACATGTAGTCCTTTTTTGGTGGAGTGGCTTCATCAGTATTTTATACTTTATTTAATGACCCTACAGCATAATGTAGAACTTTTTCAAATGGATGGAGTGTTTCCAACTCCCAACTGCGTATCACCTGCAATGAATACAGCATTGAGGCACACTGAGTTACACACAAAAATATAGCATCATAAAGACGGACATGAGAGGGACTCAAACCTGCGCACATTGATATCTTATTTAAAACAGGCACTCTTACCAACTTAGCTTATGTCACCTCCATCAGGTTTTAATGTCACCATTGTTTAATATTTGAAGGTGTCTGGATATATGAAAGATATACTCCCATAGTACATAACATGACTAGTAGTAGATAGTAATACACATCTGTTATTCTGACATAATTCATTATTCACCACATGATCAAACAAAAATCCTCAGAACAGATTAGAACAGTCTAAACTCTAATTTATGCTAATGTAGCACTGTGACTTGGATCATAAGACAACGTCGTGACAGTACCGTAAGCATCCATGTGTATGGTATGAACCTGCAGAGAAATCTATATAACTAGTGTAATTGTTATGTAGCGCTGAGAATGGGATCAAAGAAAACAATTATGACAAAAATGTACACAGAATATGGAATAGGCCTATCCTTCTGAAAACCATCCGAATTCACAGGTTTTTTTTCTTTTGCTCTCTCCTACACAAATGATAAGCAATCTAGCACAAAATGTGATGGGCATTTTTTTTTTCTTTCCCCCGAAATGGGGGATTGGATTCAAATTCCCAGGGGGACCACTTCCATATTGAGGAGTGGACACCAGGCGTGACCATGGGGTTTCGAAAAGCACCCTAAACAAGGGAAGCAAGTCTTTTCCAGATTATGAAAATGCATCCCTTAAGCCGAAAATATGTAGCTTTCCTATCAAAATATATCCCTTTTTACAGTATTTTAAATATCGTTTTTGGCACCCTTATAACGTTACATTACGTAACGTGCCCACTCTTGAAAAAGAAATCCCTTTTTACACATGGTCGCGCCTGGCATCCATTCATCAATGGAAGTGGCCCAACCGGGCGGCCCCTCGAGCTCTGGGAGGAACCAAATGTGGCTCTGCAAGCTCGTCCTAAATCGGATATATCGCTGCTACCATATGTAGCAACCTGGATTTTGCACACGAAACGCAGATGTTATGTTTCCGTTGCGAATGCGAAACGTAAACAAATTCTCATGTCACACAACTTGCGTTGCAGGACAATGTTTTGCGTCGGGTCCAAAAGTCTCTTCCAAAATCAATATACAATGTACCGTCGTAAAGTTTGTTGCACAGCGAAAAGTGGGGAATCACACCAGCATCACCTAATTTCCCCTCTTCTAGATTTCAAGTTTAGTTTGTCTAGATCTAGTCTCTTTCTTTCATCTCTTTTTTGTTCACATTGTCATTGGTTACTTCCTACTTTCCCTTCTTTTTTCTGTACTTCATTTTCTCCTCCTATCACTAGATCTAACATTAGACCTAGCCCTAAAAACAACATTTTCTAGGGCCTAGATGGAGATGTAACTTTGAATTTGTTAGGCCTTGTTTTTCTTTCCCTGATCACCCCTGTTATGGCAAGTTCCCCCAAGTCTGCGCAGTCCCCCTTGTCTGTGCACACGCGTATCTGCGCGATTCTAGTAAAAGAAGATATGCAACGAACACAGACTTTACAAATGCAATACATAGAGATATTCATTAAAAAATCCGACTCAAAATATTGGAAAAATAATGAATTTTTGGCATTTCATGTGACGGCCTCAAAATGCAGCCTTTTCTCATCAAAATCCCCGAATCGTGTGCACTTCAGTGAATGGGTGCGCAGACATGGGGTACCATATTTTTTTCTCAATCTGAAAATGACTCCCCGAGTTTTTTTCCAAGAAAATCCTATATTTCTTTCAAATTTTTATGAGATATTTGGTACACTTACTCATAATAATATAAGGAACATCATTAACTGGAAGATTTTGTAAAATAGAAAGAAATTTGTGTTAAATCTTAATTTAAATTGTTAGGTGCGCAGACTTGGCCTGGGGAACACCATGATCATACTACCGGTAGGATGGGGGGTAGGGTGTCCGGACACGTAACAGAAATGAAGCCTTGTTTTTATCTCAGGAATAAACCACAAATATAGGTTGAGTAGTTTTTTTCACCATCAATATTTGTTCTTTATAATATTTTCTTATATTCTGTGCTAAAAAGAATTAAAGACATTGCTTGTAAACTTTTCAAAATTGAGAGTAAAAGTCATGTGTCCGGACACCCAACCCGTCCGGACACACAACCACTGGGTATACATGTATTCCAAAATCAAATTCGAGATTTCTACGTCTTTTCTTCATTGACATTGTCCACATCCTCCTCCTCATATTCTAATTTTCCCATCCTCCCCACCCTTCTCCTGATTCTCTTTCAACAAATTTTAAGTAACTAGGAGTAGGAATGGGTAAACTACCGTCTGTACCGAATTTGACTTCGAGTCAGAGAGAGACCGGGGAGAGACCGGGGAGAGAGAGCTTACTTGTTTCCAATGCACTGTCAGAATTTGTTTCCTCCGGACTTCGTTTGCGATCGCGATCTTTGTTGTGCTTGCTGTTTTTCTTCTTCTTTTTACCAGATTTCTTCGATTTATCACTGTGTCCGGATGACCTTCTACTTGGTGGTGGCTTTTCATCCATAATCAGTGTGACATTTATGAAATATGATGATAAATTCGCTTTGAAAAGACTCCCATTCCGACAGTCGTCATCGTCAACAACAATTCTAATGCTGTACAATTAGCCAACACAAATATCAACGAATGGGAACGTGTAATTGGTTTCGATGAACGCTGCTGGCCGGCGACCTTTGACCGTTGCTCAGTGCGTGAGAAAATGGTTCGTAAAACTCGAAATCTTGGAGTAGATACATATATCATAGATTGCATTACAAATGCAAGTAAAGAACTTATGATATCAAAGTTGAAATGACCTTATCATATTTCAGAAATAAAAGATTTTGTGTAATACAGCAAAACATTTTGAATATAATAATTTTTAATGCACCTCAACATATCGAGCAAGGGGATATAGCTCAGCGGTAGAGCGCTCGCTTTGCATGCGAGAGGCCTCGGGTTCGAACCCCGATATCTCCAAATACTCCTTTTTTTTTCCTTTTCTTTTTTAACAATAATTCATTTTTTTTCCTCTCAAGACATTTTGTTCTCTCCATTTGCCATTACTTTCATCCGCAAAACTATTTCTATTGTCAATGAAATACAAACACTTCATAATTGTGCATGACCTAATGGCCCTGCACTGTATCACATCCAGAAATGTTGATTTGCAAGTCATAGTTTGGGATCAAAATTATACTAGCAGTCATAACTTTCTCATGGCTTTTCAATTTTTTTCAAACTTTCACAATTCGGTTTTACTTATTTTTTCCTCTCTCATACAACATTTTATGACCTAGGTTGGATTATTCCCCTTTACAAGCTATTAAAATCCTTAGTTGAGAGTAAATGTTGAATAGTCTTGATAAAATGTTACATGAAACTCTCCCATGGCTCAAAGGGCACCATATGTCAAAAGATAACTCACGATATTATATTTCACTAAAAATATTGTTTTGTTCTTAGATGTAGGAGCTTTGTAGTTTAAAGGGATACTCCAGGCCGAGAATATTTATATCTTAACAAATAGAGTAAAATTCAGAGCAAAATGCTAAAAATTCCATTAAAATCGGATAACAAATAATGAAGTTATTTAATTTTAAAGTTTAGCAATATTTTGTGAAAACATTTATATTCACGTCATCATGAATATTCACTAGGTGGGCTGATGATATCACATCCCCACTTTCCTTTTTCTTATGTTATTACATGAAATCATAAATGTTTCATTTTTTCATACATGTGTTATTCACCAAACCAATTCTGGACTTAGAAATTTGAATAAAAGCGTCTATGTCACTCCAAAATTTTGATCTAAGTGTGCTTTAATTTTTTATTTCATTGATACAAGAATGAGATTAATATAAATACAATGTTGGAAAGAAGTTTCTCATCATTTAACATGTGCACATGGAACAATCTCTGTACAAATCTAAGTACACATAATTTGCTTAAAGAACTAATCTATGGAATAACAATTAAATGTGTCATTCATTTCCTACCAAATTAGTTACTTGCTTACTAATGGAATTGGTAACACTGACAAGAAATGCATTTGATGCCAACATATTTCTCCTTGCATTATTTTTATTTATAAATGCCATGGGTGTACACAAAAATCATAAATAATTTTTCATCAGTCTAATAAAGAAAAAAAATGTAATAGAAAGTCTGCCTAATCAAACATTCCAAATAAAACTCATGTTTTCAAAATACATAAATATTTGGGGTTGTTGGAATGCTAATAGGGTACTTCAAGTAAGTCAAGTAAGAAAATTGAAAAGGGAGAATGTTTCTGTACTACATGGGTTGTTGTGCATAATAAAAAATAGCCTTTTTCCTGATTAATGAGAAAACCAGGAATAATGAATATGCATCATTGTGCAGTGCACATATTCCTACCTTCATAATATTTAATATTTTAGGTTTTATCATATACCTCTTGCAAAGATTACTGACTGACTGCTTTATAAATTTCAAGTGAAGTAAATGGAAATCATACATATATCATGTGAGATGCTTTGGCTTTTGTGAGCAATATATTTTCAGGTATTTCCATTTATGTAGGCCCCTCCAAAGGCCTAAATTATCCTCAATACCGGCGGTAATCATGATTATTCTCACTAAAATCAATATTCGATTACCTATGATTACTACTGGAAATTACTAAATAACGATCACGTAATGTTTAAAATTTATCAACTTTTAGAGCATTATTTTCCAGAAGGCACTTGATCCACTTTGGATACCGGTGATAAAAACTGGAAATCTAAACATTGGTCACACATCTACCTTTTCTTTAGACGAAATCCGAGAGCTAGTATGGGGAAAATTCACCTACTAACATGTTTTTTCTGTAGATGAATGTGCAAAATTTATAAAACAAAGATATATCTCTGATGTAACAGAAGCGTATCGAGTGTCTTTTGGAGATTGATAAAATTTCATTTTAAAAAGTTATAATACATCCTCTTTCTATTATGGACTCAATCTCATGTGTATGTGTGTGCACTATGCATCATGTCTCTCATTTGGGCACGTAAGAAGTTACATATATGCCCTATGTATTACCAAGAATTGTTAGTGTGTATTAGAACTGCCAGTTCTATATGTATGCGATCGGCCAAGTCATGGCTCATGGACCTGAGCAAAAGAAGATCACTTTAAATAGAGATGCTACTTAACATTGAAAAAAACAAAATTAATCTAAAATAGAGCAATACACCCTTTTGTACAAAAAATTTGGAAAATGTATAAATTGCTCCTTTTGTCAGAGAAGTAGCATCCTTGTTTAACTGATGTGACATCCACCTCAGGCTTTTACATACACATGTATGGCTTACAGCAGGATACTGCTATATCTAACTGAAAGCAATGACATGATAGGTAATACATGGGACTGAGTATAATGGAACTGCCCTATATAATTACAAAAATTATTAATTCTTCATTGCCCAGGGCCAGAGAGGCTGCGATCCATGAATTTTCTCTTGACAAAGCACATCCAGAATTTGCTTGGTTTGTTGGTTTGTGGATCCATCACCTTCTCCACCAGGCGCAGGCCGGTTTCCTGTCTCAGCTGCTGTACGTAGGCCCTCATTTGGTCTGGATACACAAAGGAAAATTATGGAAATTAATTTTTTTTTAAATCAAGACAAGATTACAGTAAAATCAACATCTATAAGTTCAATATCCTGAACGTTTGGAAACCTGATTCTGCTTGACATGTCTCAGTGGTTCATTACTTTGCAAAATTTCACAGTTGGCTTTGAGAAACAACACCTGATCAAAAAGACTGTTGTACGGCCTTTATTCTTCCTACCTTCTTCTCCCCTGTTGGTTGGTTTTTGATACATGGCGTTGAGGGGGAAGCCTGCTTCTCCTGGAATGCTGAACTTTGCAATAGCTAGAGAGGCCATCTCTTTTTGAGCATCAGTTGTAGAGGAACACTGGTGAGGTAAATCAACAAAATGAGAAGCACAGTGAGTCGTTTTATCAAATACAATCAACTGTACTTTTAAAAAGCTAGAATCAGCATGCATGCTGAGACCTTTACATGCGATGTCTGTGAATTGCCTCGGATTTTTATGTGGTAGAATAACAGGTACATGTAATTGATAACATTAGCCATTATCATCATCATTCATTTGAATATGTATGTGTTGGTATCCTTTAAATAGTCTGTGACAGTGGACTTTCTAGAAGATAAACAATCATCTGGCAAGTCAAGCAATCTTTCAGACCACATTTTCCTAATCACAATTTGCGAACTTTACCTCTTCAAGTCAAACTTCTTCGTAATGGTTAATTTTGGCTGAAGAAGATTGACATGTACTTAGGCTGAATGACCAGTTTCATAAAAAAAACACACACACACACTTTGTTTCCAGCGACTAGTTCCATACTGCAAGTACCTATGTGATAGGCTAACTGGTAATTTGAAGCAGGTCTAGGACAATAAAAATGGCATATTTTACAGCCACTTTCCCAATCACCCCCCCCCCCCCCCCACCACCACCCCCATTTTTTTTCATGGAGAAATCCAACTAAATTAGAACAGAAAAGATGCTGAGTGTGGTCCCCAACTCTGAAATGATAAAGTGGGTAATATTTTGTCAAAGGACCTCACCAGAAATAGAAGTACACAGATATATATGTCAACATCATTTGTACAGATAGTACCATTGGGGAAGACTTTTAACTTACCCTTTGTAATTTCTTTAGGCACTCTGTGATGTACAATGTGAGGTAGATGAGTACCCTATCAGAATCACCCTGTCAAAATATAATTTGATCAAACCACATTATCTTAAGAACAAAAGATGAGCCTAAGAATTACTAGAACAATATTAACATGGTTCTTTGTTTGTCTTATTCTAATAAAAATATGATTAGTTAAAATGATTAATTCATTAATTTATCATCTCTTTTCGTAAATTATCTAATTCAACACTCACTAAATCAATAAATAATCAAATAAAACCTATCAATTAATCAATCAATAATCCAATAAATCAATGATCTATCTTCGATCAATCAACAAACTATTCATTAATTCACTCACTCATTCATTCATTCTTTCAATAATTCACTCTTTCATTCATTTATTTATTCATTTATTCATTCATTGCACTGACGCCTACAGGCGACAATGCTCTGTTGTTGTTCCGTATTCCTATTCCGTCATCTTCTTCTTCTTCCACAAAATCCCATTTGTTTAACACATGGTTTTTGTTAGCTCTGCCCTGGCTCCGTCCCTCATCCAAATTCATCCAAACTTGGTAGACATGTTGTCCAGCATCCCTAGTTGTGCACCTCGTCTTCCATTTTCCAAAATCACTCATGCATGACTATCCAGGCGCCATTTTGTAAATTTCAAGTCCATTTGCATACCATTCCTAATCCCGTCCTAACTCCCGAATCCTGCATGCTACAGACTTCTAACAAATTGCAGTAGATTGTTTAAGAGTTGCTCTTTCATATAAATATACAACTTGCCCTTCAAAATGCCGTCTTCTTGCCCTTAATTCAAATCCAAGATAGTCTACGTTCAAAATTTTCATATTTATTGAAATGCAAATTAGGAAAATCGTAAAATGGCCATAACTTGCTTGTTTTTATTAATTTCCGTCTCATATTTTCATGGTTCACTAATGGTATCATCCTTCACAATTCAACAAATTTTTTTACGCATCAGTGACCATTAAATTTACAAATAGTACCCTCTATTGCAAAGTCAACAAATAGTAAAATGACAATAACTTTGTTGTTATTCATTTCGGTCTTAAATTTTTAGGGTTGGCCTATGATATCATCCTTCATGATCCATATTCTTTTTACGCATCAGTGACCATTACATTTAGAAATAGCGCCCTCTATTGCAAACTAAAGAAATATCAAAATGGCCATAAGTTCCTTGTTTTCATTCATTTCTGTCTCATTTTTTCAGGGTATGCTTATTGTATCATTCCTCATAATCCACATGTTTTTTACGCATCAGTGACCATTACCTTTAAGAAATAGCGCCCTGTATTGAAAAGTCGAAAATAGTATAATGGCCATAACTTCCTAGTTTTCAATCATTATGGTCTCATATTCAGAGTTTGCTAAGGGTACCATCCCTGATAATTCAAACGTTTTTTACGCATCAGTGACCATTACCTTAATAAATAGCGTCCTCTATTGCAAAGTCGGAAAATAGTAAAATTGCCATAACTTCCTTGTTTTAATTTATTTTGATCTCATATTTTCAGGGTTTGCCAATTGTATCATTTGACATAATCCAACTGTGTTTTACGCATCAGTGACTATTCCTTTAAGAAATAGAGCCCTCTAATATTTTGAAAATGGATATCATCTACAGTTTTCTCTCTTCTGTTCCTTGCCCTCTATTAAAGGAGAATGAAACCCTTGAAACCAGCTGAATCCATATCAAAGAGAAAAATCAAAGAAACATATTGTTGAAAGTTTGAGGAAGATTGAATTAATAATAAGAAAGTTATGAGCATTCGAATATTGAGATCACTAGTGCCATGTAGATCCTCCCAACGGCAATGCGACCAAGATCTGTGATATCACACACGTACAACTCCCTCATTACTTTAGTACTTATTTCACTTATATTCTCACTTTTATAGAGTCTATCACAAGGTGAGGTGTTCTCTTTATGAGATGACAAGTACAGAGGTTTCACAACATTATATCATTGATGAATCGTTTGTCATATGATTAGAATGAGCAAAAAGAGATGTTTTGGGGTATATTTTCAGTGTCCAAATGGGAGAGTTGTACGTGTGTGACATCACAGATCTTGGTCGCATTGCCAATGGGAGGATCTCCATAGCATTAGTGATCTCGACATTCAAATGCTCATAACTCTTTTATTGCTAGTCCTATTTTACTCAAAGTTTTGTTGATCTTATTCTTTGATTTTTCTGCTTTCACAAAAGCTAACTTGCTCCAAGAGTTTCATTCTCCTTTAAATCACAGGCGTCAATGCATGCACATCATTCTGATACGATTGCAGTTCTAGTTCATACATACTTTTGTTCTTTCAAATGTCCATCCATCCATCCATCCATTCAATGCATACATATTCAACATATTCAATGAATGACCAGTAGACGGATAGATTTCATCAATCAAACCTACCTTTATTTCATAATTTTTGAAGAAAACGTTTGCCTTGAAATAGAAAAGGGCTTCATCAACGATGTCATTCTCTCCAGCTTAGAGGGAATGAAAGATAGAAAAAAAATAATGAAGATCGTAATATCTAATTCTAAAGAAACATTCATCAGCAGCAATTTACAAAAAAAAAGAAAAAGAGGAATGATATTGATTCACAAATCATATA
Source organism: Lytechinus pictus (assembly GCF_037042905.1). Lineage (NCBI taxonomy): Eukaryota > Metazoa > Echinodermata > Echinoidea > Temnopleuroida > Toxopneustidae > Lytechinus > Lytechinus pictus. Next base: position 16,009,178 of record NC_087246.1, read on the forward strand.
ACAAGATACAAGTACCTACATAACTACTTCAAAATATAAGTCTCACCCAACCCTATAACAAAAAAGGTCAAGTTCATATATATGCTGTAACCAAGGATGGCTATTAACCAATTAAAATGTTTCTCATTTTGAAGTGAAATTTACCCTTTTATAATTAATTAAAATGATAAGAATTAGAGTGCGGACTACTCCTGTAGTTTTTTAAGTGCTTGAGCAATGATATAAAGTTACACTTTCATCGTTATGATTTAGACATTTTCTTTCGATCTATTTAAGGGTTAATGTCAAAAGAATCAGAATGAAATACAATTAGAGCTAAAGAAGTAAGATATTAGAGAGATCATAATTCACAGAATACTGGCCCTGTGTGATTTACTAATAGATACAATAAATTTCAGAAGAATTAGACAAATATAAAATATAGAATAGAAATGATTCTATCACACTTGAAACCCATTTAAGCCATGACATTAGTGAATCTCCCCTAATGGATGATTATGCCAGAGTAAGGTAGTCTCTTTCTAGCCTCCTGTCTTTTAGAACTTGATTACTGTTGTAGGCCTATAATGCTTATGGATTTGAGAATTTAGTAAACATGGGTCAACTTACTGCCAGGTGGTGCTGGTCCTCTGTACTTGGTATTGAGAGGTAGAAGGGCCAGGTTTCCAATCTTCATATTGGTACTCAACTGTGAGTGATAGGCCTGGATATGACAAAGCAATTTGGACATTGATTTCATAGCATTGGTTCTGGGAAGCCAATTTCAGGGAGTAACCAAACTGTTCATCAACACTTGAAATTACAAGTAGAAATCAAGACCAGCAAAAACATCATCATGTAAAACAGAAAAATAAACAAAAATACATGAATTAACCGACATGAATAAGAAAATGTTAGTTTTTACTTACATGTAGTACCGGTACAGGTTGTATATATTTGTAAATTCCTTGCTGAAACATCTAATATTTCCATCTATATTTCTCAATAATTTATCATTTTGTTTCTTTCTGTATCTCATTCTATTTTCTTTCTTCTTCTCCTTCATTCTCTTCTCTTTGCCTTCCAAGTTCTATCTAACTTTCTTCATCATGCTGTTCTTTCCCCTTCTCTAGTCAGATCTAGACCTATCTTTTTTTTAAAATCAATTCCTCCCTTTCTCCTTGACCTTGCTTGGCTTCGCTTCCTTCGCCTACTTCAAGGCTTCATTCTTCTCCTCCACAAACATGTAGCTTTAGATCTAAAATCTACCAGTCATTAATGTTTACTGCCATGACTGCTTGGCTTTGACTGAGCTTTGGTTCATTTTGAATTAAATTTAATTACTTTTCTCATCCTCAGACTCAGTCGATGCAGTCTCAGCTCCCTTTTCTACACAATTTTAAGCCTGGTCTTGAGCCCCGCCTTGCCCAGTCCCTAATTGCCTTACTCCTTTGTCTCATTAGCTTGACTCCACCCAGTCCGAGTCCCAGTTTCAACTTTCAAGTCCTGAAACCAAGCCTAACGCCCTAAGCATGGCTGAATTCGAATAGACTGGTTTCCCTTGCCTTGAGAAGATCACAACACAAAACCTTACGAGTGCGACTGTATGTAAGTTTCAACCCAAATATTGACGTTAATTTGAGGTTAAATATTAAATGTATGAGCACCAAGCTAAGACAGGGGTATAATATCAATTGTAAGAACACTCACCGGCATTTTGGTTTTCAAAATATGGATTCTTCACGGCAAATAAAATGAAATCTCCGTCTTTTTCGTGGACAACAATTGAGCCGTCGTTTCTCACTTCCGTGTGTGACACTTCCGCGGTACATACTCCTCATCGGCGCGCGCGGCGGCATATCGTAGCGCATATTGCGTATCAGAGAGAGTGGGCGTGTGCTCTCTCGCTCCAAAACACAGCTGCACATGGTGTATTTGGGCCCCTTTTTCATGTACTTTACACACCCCCCCCCTCCTTCCCGCATGTACCTCTTTGACAATACTGGAAAAGATTACTAGACCAAATGCTTCGGTCTCTGTTATGTTGGTTGTTTCGCTGAACTCCGTTGGCTCCACTCACCAAATACAGAGGAGAAATTTAAAATGTTAAAAACTCCTCGAAACCATGGAGGTAGAAAGAAACAGACGGCTGCCAGCTGTCTACTATAAGCCTAGCAACTTTTTACTACCTGTATAGATCTAGAAGGACCATCTGTCTATTATAAAATAGCGACCACAAATTCCTTGATAAAACTGAAAAAATTTGGAACACTCCAAAGCGAGGAGCAAATTTTTTGACATTCTATATAAAAAAAAACGGGGACTCTTTTTTTTGTGACAAATTTTGAGATAATAGAAAAATATATTACATTTCACTCCTTCTCCTTGCACTCTTTTTCCATAAGCCCCGCCCCTCCTGTGCACCACTGAGTGCACCACTGAACTACGGTATACTTGCATGGGGTAATTCGTTTAATTACCAACTGGATAAATTGTTAATTCTTCAAAAACGGGTATTGCGAATAATTTGCCATTCTGACAGGTTAAGTCACACAAACATTTTATTTTTCAACAATAAAGTATTAAAGGTGCATGATTTATATAATTTATTTTTAGGGTGTTTCATGTTTCAATTGAACTCAAATGATCTTCCTCATGCTTTTACATCACTATTCCAAAAGAATCAACATTTGCATACTTACCCTACCCGACAGTCGTCATTCTTTCACTTGCATAGGTTGAGAACAGTACTTAGGAAAAGAACGATAGTATATACTGGTCCAGTTTATTGGAATTCCTTGGATATGACACTTAAGCAACTACAAAATTATAATATTTTCAAACATCACTTGAAAGCAAAGCTTCTTCTTCGATATAATGAAACAAACTGAAATTGCTATTTATTGGCATGCTCTATTGCATTTTTGTCCACAGAGCTTATTATCCAGAAGTTTCTTAAATTCTGTTGGATGGCAGCTGCTTACTTTATTTCTTTTGTTTTTTTATTTCTTCGTTTCTTTCTTTCTTTGTTTTTTGTCACGTTTCTGTGTTGTGTTGTTTTTGTGGGTGTAATTTAATTGATAAAATGTTGTCACGTGTATTATTACTAAGTAGTAATGTCAAATGTACTGTATAAAAAAGGGAACCTTATCTACAAGCATTCTGCTTCCAAGGTTTCCTCCACTTTTCCGTTTTTTTATGTACTTAAACATGTATTGATATGTAGTGATTAAGAATGCTTGCTATCTATACTTATATAGTCTACGTCTGTAATGGTTGCTCAGCTTAGTTATGTCAGTTAAGTTTTGTAACATAACGGATTTGTGGAAATAAAACCTAAATGAAAATGAAATGAAATGAGTGGTTTCACTGTAAAAGTAGGCCTATAAAGGAATGTTCTCAGGAGCTAATTCTGTAAAAGTATAAGCAGATGTTATAATATCTATACCACTTTTTGAAAATTGTCATCGTATCTTGCTGAATGATAGGGGGAGTGTGTAAAGATAGGTCTCTTTTCTCAATGTGCTCCTTTGTTTTGTTTTCGTATAATTGTTTAAGTTATTTTTTTATCATATTTTTTTCTAGACGTTCAATATTAAGTGTATTCCCCTTCTCACCATATCTGTCGTCACCCCGATCACCAGTTCAAAAATTTGCTGAACGGTACGTACACAAGAAGAGTCTTTGCGTCTCGATGGTAGACAGAATAATAACATGCTGACCCTCAAATAATTATGTTAAAACTCGGGGATTTCCATTGATTTTCACAGAGTCCGGTGTCGTGGCAATTCATTTCAAGACGGCCAATACAGTTTTAACTAAAAAACCATACCACTGTTTAGAAAAAAGAAGCCTTCTTGTTGGGTCTACTCATTATCATGTTTGCAAATGCGGATCAATGGGGGGGGGGGGGGGTGGGTGCCCCCATATTGGCGGCGCCAAGGGGAAGAGAAAGATAAGAGGAAGTCATGAGTATAAGAGAAGAAATTAAGAAAATGAATGGGGGAAAGGGAGAAGAATAATTGGAAAGAAATTACAAACGAACGCGTTATTAGGTAGAGGGAACGAGTTATAACTTGAGTAGATGGAACGAGTTGCAAGGTTTTTTTTGGGGGGGGGGAGGGGGAGTAGCCAGGGTTCTGTATATAGCAATGATTTTTGGCAGAATATTACGCTTGAGGCTGAGTGAGTACCTTTTAAGCATAGCCCATTTTTTGTGAAGAAATTAGGTTTGCGATGGAATTCTAAATGAATACGTTAAGGAAGAAGGCGATAACACGACGGAACTCACCATGCTCATATAGGCCTATATATATTTTTTAAACCATTTTTTCCCTCCGCGATGATGCCCACAAAAAACGACCACAATCATATGAAATGATTATTATGGAAAGATGAATAAGTTGAAATAGCAGTGAAGAACACATATTTCCTGAAATGTCTCACATTGTATTTTCAAGCCAGATCCCCGGCGTTATCCCCCCTTTCGGGGAAAACAAAATTACATTGCAACTTGTTTAAACTGCTTTGCTATAAATTAACATTTTAAGTAAACATATAACTTCAAAGTTATTTGTGCCAGCTGGATCATCAGAGGAATAAAATAAAACAAACAAATGTAAACAGAAGTCAATTTCATTTTTTATTACGTTTTGTCCCTTAATAATTCACATTATTCAATATACTTATTTCTCCCCCATTTTCCATGCATGATTTCAAAGAAAAAAAAATAAAGTCCACTTCTTACATACAAGAACTACAAATCGCGATGGTTTATATAGGCGTGGGGGGCAGTAAGGCTTTAGTTTATAGAGGCGGAGTATTTCCTTTTCTGTGACTGAACAAACCACATGATATCAGACATGTAGGCCTATAGTAAACTCCAATATAACCTATTATCAAAAAGAGAAAAAGGAGAGGCAGACCACATGGATTTAAATAACTTTAATCATGTCTTTAGAAATATTAGAAGTTAGAAATGAAATAAGATTTTTTAAACAGATACTGTACTTCCAAAATTATTCCTTCAATTTACATGTAAGTCTTTAGAAATGTTTGAAGTTCAAAATGAAAAATCCAAAACAGATAGTTCTAAAAATAATTCCTTTAATTGAACAATGGAGGTAAATGATTTAACATGTATATATTACATGTATGTCTTCAGAAATACCAGAAGTACAAAATGAAATGAGATTCTGAAACATATAATTCAAAAAATTCCTTTGAATTAATTAAAGTATATATATAGGACTTTAATACCTGATATAGCAAATTTTCAGTGGTTACATGATATAAATATTCACAATGTGTGGGTGCTGTGGCATAATTCAAATTGTGATCAATCCACTTATGCATCAAAGTGATAGACAAATCACACCCCATGTTTCCAATATTATTCAAACTATTCAAAATTGAATGAAATAAGAAAATATGAGCATGTCAAACTTCGCATGGTGCCCAAAACGGTGAATAAGGCAATGCAAAGCTGAGTGGAGTGGTGTCACACACACTTTATTGCATTTTATTTCATTAAATAGCAAACAATATGTTAGGATTTTGGCCAAAGAACAAAAAACCTGGTCATGCAATCCTTTAGTTTGCATATTCTGAAACAAGGGAGAGATTCTTTAAACACGTTAAAGAAGAGAAAATTATGAATTTAAAGGGGAAGTTTACCCTGATAAGATGGTCTTAATAAAAGCAGAAAAATTAGAGAAAATTAACCCAAACATTAATTTTTAATGTTTTTAATGTGACGATGCAAGCAAGAAGCTCCCCCATACATGGATTGATTACTGTGATTTTATGTTTCAAATTAAAAACACAAACACCTGCTAAAAATATTACATAATATAAATTCATGTTTTTTCTTATAGAAGGTGGTATATGTGTCTGATGATATACCCACTGTACAAATAGAATCACTTATGTATCTTTGAGAAAATGCAAGTTTTGTGAATATATATCAAATATAGAGATGCTGCTAGTCTTTGATGTCACAAAATCAAAATTTAAAAAAATTCACATCTCTGTTATTCTTTGACAAATTTTCATTAAACATTGACCAGTATTTTTTCGGTCAATTGCCAATTCATCTACTGCCGACTCGTCCACTCACCACATGATCTACCTTCATTTAGTCTAATGCCATTCCGTCCAACATTTCGTCTAGCAACTATTTGGTTCAATAACCATTTGGTCCAATCATCACTTCTTCTAATCACCAGTTCATCTATGACCATTTGGTCTAATATTTTATTTTCATTCATTTTGCCCAATAAACACTTAGTCCAATTAGACCAAATGGTACATGTATATGGACTAAATGGCTATTTGATGAACTGGTTATCAGACGAAATGGTGAGTGGATGATATGGCAATTAGACCATGTGAAAAGTTGACAAACTGATGATAGACCAAATGATAGTAGACAAGTTGGTAATTGGACAAATTGGCATTGGTCGGACTAATTGAAAATAAACCCTTTTCTCTATTTTTTTTCTGAATTCATTCAAGTGAACTTTCCCTTTAAAATCTGATAAAAAATACAAAAAAGTGCTTTTTCGACTACTCTGTTTCACTAAAATAATGAAAACCATAAATAACACGATCATTTTTTTTTTCTGATTTCAATGCAATATTCACATTTGATTTATTTGAATAAACTTAACTTTAGGGTCAACTTTCTCTTAAAGTTTGGGAAATTTCATGAAAATTACCAGCACTAATGTTTGCTCTGAATATTTCAGTGAAATCCTTGGTTTCGGTTGCACTGGTGAATATTAAAAAGAACATCACCTTATAAACTCTATGATCAGCCTGAAGACTCATTGCAAATTACAAAATAAAATATTGGTTACTTGTCCAAACTTCCACAGAAAAACTTCATTTAAAGTTGGGGGGGGGGGGGTTCGAGCAACTGGTACATGTAGCGATTGTTGATATAAAGACTAATGCAAATAGGACCAAATTTCATGTAGGTCCAATAATTTAGTCCAAAAGGTTTATCCACTTTTCAAGGAATAATAAATTTAATAATACTGATGATTTATAAATACATATACCTACACATAAAAATGTTTTTAAAAACATGCAAAATGATTAGCAAAAGTTACAGTTGTGTAAATAAAAATTGAGAAATACATATTGATTTTCTGATTAGAGAGTTGTGCAAATAATCATAAGTCAACTTAAATAATTACTAATGTGAAAATATTAGATGACAAGACTAAGCCCAATAACCAAGATTAATTAATACTGGAAAATTAATTTGAAACTATGAATGCTTATTTTGACTAATATGAATTAAGTGGAAGTACATACTTGACATAGTATTGAATTCAAACTTAACTACACATTAACTTAGTTGTATACAACAAACTTGATCAAGTCTAAAATTGCTCAGAGCACATTTAATCAGCCTTTTAGTCAAGTTTTTGCCTGATGAAATCAGTTATGTCAGTTACAATTTATCAAAACGTTTGACATTTATACAATTTTTGTGTTTCATTCAAAATACACATACAAAACTATGTATGCCCAGGCTTACATGTATGTCCGGCATTTCATGTTTTCCCCTAAAAAATTGATTTGACTTTCCCTCTTAACATATGAACATTTTGTAACTATATTATAAATCTGTTTCACCTCCAATTTATTTGATAAACATTGATCAATAATGTGGAATAAAAAATATATTAGCTATTCTGCATATAAATATCAATTTCAAATGATTCCACTGTTACAATGAGTAAAAAACAACCGACAATACTATTTCTTTTCCCTCAAAGAGGTGGGTGTATTGATGAAAATTGGTACATATTAACAGTCACTAGAATCTGTAGCCCTAAAGGCGCTTCAAATATGCCTTCAAAATTCCTCCCGGGCAAGTGGAGAATGTGAATGCGCATGCCGGTAGTGGAGCGTGAACATGAACAAGCAAGATTAAATCTGATGACCATGGGCACATTCACTAAAAGCCTACATTTAATACTAAACAGGTGCTCAGTCAGTAAAGGCTCAACTTTAAAATCAGTCTAAATTAAAAAACAATTTGATCCAGAATCTGATGTCCTACCCTCTTCCATACCTCCATAGCACACGATAAAGAATGCTGATAGATAACAGAGAAATCATTATTTTAAAGTAAAAATATGAACTCTTTGAACGCTGAATTAATTTTTGGGGGATAATAATGACAATTGTTTCCATGTTATTTTCTTTAATTCAAGATTTCCATATTGCAGAATTGATACTTATAATTATTATATAGATGTTATCCAAGAACTATTGCCTTTTATTAGCTTCTCTAATTTGAGGTAGGGGAGAAAACTAATTATTACCAATGTTGAATATACTTGTACGAATGTGTAATGTTGCAATATCAGCGCGTAAAATCCCAATTTATTTGGGTGGATGACAGGATTTTGCTTCTCCCTTAACCCCTCTCCCAAGATCTGCCATCTTTAATATTCACACTTTAAGAATTATGATAAATGTGCACACATTTAAAGGAAAACTGTGAGATAATAAAATTGAGGATAAGCCTGCACTTTAAGGCTAAATGACATATATCAAAGAGATAGAATATGAAAAGAGATAAAGAAAAAAAAATAGAATATGATAAGGGTATTGCATGGCATTCATTCTTTACATGCTATCACAAGTTTACATAAAAAATATTACACCATCACCACAAAAGCATTCTAATTGATAATAATTTCAAATTGCATAAAGAACAAACTTAACCGAACATACAAAAAAATAACTTCACACTGTGCAGAGATACATATATCAGAAGGCTATTTTTCATTTCACATTTTGAGTGTGCTTAAAGTAGTTGGGAATTAATTTGTAAATTAATTTAAAGATAATGTAGAGAATGTAAATGAAAGCAACAAGAAACATATGAATCAAATAAATTAGTTGCAAAACTCAAGACTCATACATGCCAAAGAAAAGCCAGGGGGCCGTTTCATAAAGCTGTTCGTAAGTTAAGAGTGACTTTAAGAACGACTGGTGAACCTTTCTTACGTGCTTAACCATCGCCAATGAATTTTACAAGGATCACCAGTCGTTCTTCAAGTTGCTCTTAACTTACGAACAGCTTTATGAAACACCCACCAGATCATATCAAAGTACACACAAAGATTAAAATAGTAGTACTATAAAACTGCTGCACATACAATGCTGATAATACTGGAATTTGAGATATTACATGCAAACCTATATTCAATCCACATCCCATTAAAATATTTTTTTCATGTTAAATTTAAAAAAAAAAAAGATTTTTTTTTTCTTTTCTGAAAATAATAATTTATGTCATACATTTCCCCCCTACATGTCCATTTAAAGACTTAAAAAGATCACCTTGAAAAATAATAATGGAAAAATGATCACTTGGTATCTCTATATACTGCAGGTGATTTAATATCTTTACATGCTTTCACAATTAAAACCCCATTTTCCACCATAAATGCCCATAGTATGACAAGATTATGCATCACCATAAGAAATTAATATGACCTTTATATTCTGTTGATGGCTAGTTTGAGTAAAATATTTGACAATGCAGAGCTCAAATTATACAATGATGTACACATTATTCAACAAAATTTATTCAACAGCTTCTAATAGGGAAGTCACCTCCAAAATTTCTCCCTACGGATATAACATTGGACGTAAAGCGCAATTTCATTGTACTTAGTTCCTTTAAAACCAATGACAGAGAACAAGATAGCATAATAGTAAGATGGCATTTGATAAAATTCATCAGGGCACCAGGCATTCATTAAATTGCAAGGACATAGCTTGCTAATTTGAGGTTACATTTGCATATAAAAATGAGCTCCGATTGTGGTAACAATAAAGCCCAGTTCACTCTATGAGGAGCAGTTGCATTGCATGGAGATCCGATCACATCAAGTCTCAGTGCAATTACATTGCAGGCCAGCACACACATTGCAACAGCTCTGCATGGCACTGCATCTCATGGCACCTCTTCCTTTCTGCGTATGTTGTCTGCGCAGCAGAAGCGCAGCAAATTTGCAATAGCGTCATCGTCTAGGACAAATCTGATTGGCTTAAATTAGCAAAATCGCAGAAAGATTTGACACATCAAATGTCTAAGATTTGGTCAGCGATCCTACTGCAACAAAGCGGGTCACGGTTGAAGCGTGTTATAGGTTGGCGAAATCAAATCTTGGTGCAATCGCATCGAATGGTGTGTGTGCTGGGCTTAAGAAAGTGATTCCAATAGAATAAAAACGTGACCACCTTGTCATTACATCTCCAGAAATATATGTGCATATAATAGTAGAAAAGAGTAACTACCAGGTACTTGGAAATTGGCAAAAAAAGCAAGCCACAGACCTTTTCTCTAAGGTATATGTATGATATATCAGGTTAACATGTGCTGAATCATTAGAGTGATTTTCCAGCATTTCTCATTCAATCTTTAGTTGCGTTTCACTATTTCACAGTTTTTTACTACCTAAACTATGTAAGCATTTTCTGTGATCATGTGACAATTGCTGGGTTACTCTAAAATTGTACTTCAAGTACTTACCACATGATTTCTTCTATTTTTTTTGGGCAACAAAGCTTACCATTTCTTTAAGTTGTGGTCATTATTACTATTTGAAATGGGCCTATAAAAAGAATTAAGATGGGCCTTGAAAGATTTATAATTTGAGCAATATGGACCATGAGGTAAAAACAAGAGGTGCTGCAGGAAGCCCTGACCTAGAATAAATCAAATTGTAGCATACTAAAACATTGAGGCCCAAATTCACAAAGGTGGTTTTGGAAACCATTGGTTGAACCCATGGTTTATGCAGATTTCCTGTATAAATTACGCTTATGTCCAATGCTGATGCGCGCTTTTGTCAAAATGCGCCAAATTGATGCCTGTTTCCATGGTTAAGTACGCTATTTTATTCCTGATTCCACTGTACGAAAATTGTTAGGCTTAGCAGAATACGATCCCCCTGTGGGCACCTTATGATGATCACAGACCAAATGTTAATGGGGTATAGAGCACAAACAAAAAGTATGATTTGAGTATACATTGCCTGGGCTGGATTTTCAGAAATCTGGTATCTCTGTTGAACCTATTCACTGCTGTAACATTTTCACACAAGTACTGATTATCTGAGTTGCAAATTGGTAGAGGCCATTGAAAATAGTAACATAAAATTAAATGACCTGCTTACTGGCGCTTCTAAAATGCTGTAGCTTTTGGTTTTGGTTGGGTTGCGACATGATTCTCTCATGTTCCCCATAACTTACTGTATAAAATAACTTTGGCTTGGTCAAAGAAAATTCATCTTTGTGATAAAGCATTTTGTACCTACACCTACATGAGCAATGTTAGGCTTTAATTCAAAATTACCTCATCTAAAAACCTGTGCTATGAGCCAGGTAACTTCCTGTAATCCCCTGGAAATTTAACATCGGCATTGTCCTTGAGAATAATTGCAGCATTTTCAATCCTTCTATTGATTTTGGTAACCATTTCTTCTGTATAAGGGTTAAACTCTTGATCTGAACCCCGATGGAACTTCCCCTCTGAGTGGCCCTTCACGCATTTTAACCTTTCAATGTCTATGGGCACCCGTAGGAAGCGATGAATATGTGCCAGTTCCATTTCTAAGTTGGCTTGAAGGTTTTCATAGAACACAACCATCGTCCGCAGGGAGTCCTTCAAACAGTTGCGCATCATCCTCTCCCAGTGGCTACTTTCTTCTTCAACAAACTCCTCCCATTCTACAGCACACACAGGAAATAGAGAGAAAAAGATGCGTTACTTTACTGAAATTTTGCAAAACTGATACCTCCTTTGGTGTTTCACAAAGAGAAAAGAGTGACTTAGAGTAATTATATGCTTAGATCCTAACACGCGCACGTTATGTTAACGAGACCAGTCAACATGCAAATTGAAAAGAGAGCTGGAATCACAAAGTGTGAGCAACAGCATAATTATACAAGAAATCACTCTAACAATGATATGCAGCAATGCAAGCTTTAGGAAGTGGCAACTGTACTTTGCACTTGGTAGCAACTGTTGTTTTTGTTTTTTAAGAACTAGCAATGGAATATAACAAGCATCATGGGCCTGTTGCAGAAGAGTTGCATGTTGTTTTTGTTTGTTAAGAACTAGCAAGGGAATATAACAAGCATCATGGGCCTGTTGCAGAAGAGTTGCATTTAAACACAAGTCAAAAATCCCAAATACGGGTGCTTCATTGGCTTGAGTTGCGTCTGATTGCATCTCTTTTTGCAAAGTGCCCCTGTGCTTTCATGCTAACTTATGTTTTACTTCTCTTTACTAGCTTATCAGTATGCAGTATGTCTTTGAACAATAAGCATCAATTTGAAGCCAAATTGGCAAAGGTGTGGTTGTAGCATAAATCATAGGAGCCATGATTTGGACTTCAAACTGCAATCAAATAAAAGAAGTAAAAGGGGTTACAATTGTCACCTTTTGTGCGGAATGATTTTTCATCGGCTTTGTTGACATGGCCCGAGGAGTGGTAACGATGCCATTCTGAGATCATGGCATGATACGGGTTCCTGATAAGAAGAATGAGTGCCTCAAACTTCACTAGCTCCTTCTTACTGCATCGGTGCATCTTCACCCCAAGAACGCTCTTCTTCATGAAGTTGACACTTTCTCCATGGAAACCTTGAGATTATATAGACAAACAGAATTGAATTGAATAAGCCTGTTTACAACATATTCAAATCTAATGCATTTTTTTCAAACAAAAGTTGTTCTTGACAATGATAAAAGCTTGTCATATAATGCCAGACATAGCAACAGGTAATGTGGGCAAACTGGATTCCAAGTACTGTAGCTTTATCAATAATAAGTTACAGCCAGAACTTGTTACTAGGTTAACAGGAAATAGACATCCGCAAATTTGATTCATTTAGTTAACATGCCTATTGAACATGGAATCAAATTTCCTTCCTAACAGTCATAGCCACTACTGGCCCCATTCAGTAGCCATGAAAAAAATGAGTTTTCATTAGTTCACTATTACAGGTAGTTATAATCTACCCACCAAATTTTTTTTTAAATTTGTACTTTAGGAGATCTCGATTGTGGATTTTCCTTTGCCGATTCTTCTGAAACATTTAATCATTTTATCACCACGGATAGATTTTCATGAAACCCTTTACAATATTTTGTTGTTTGGAGGTTCGGCTTGATGTCTTTTGAACCATCCCCCCCCCCCAAAAAAAAAAAAAAAATATCATCAAATTCAAAAGTTGAAAGAATAACATTTCTTTACAATCTCAATTCTGTTTCTGACATTAAAAAATATAACAAACTTCAGAAATAAGAATTCTTAATGCTTACAACTCAAACAATTAACATATAATTTTGCATTATGTAAGGGTTGCCTTGGTAGGATTTAGTAGATAGCTGCACAGATTTAACAATTCAGTTGTATTTATGAATTGCATCACATTATTTATTGCAACTTGTATTAGATTGGGGTTTTATTGAAAATCTTCAGTTTTTTTATTTCCATCGATCTATTCATTTCAGTATTTTTATTTCATTATAAGGGCAGAATGCTTCTTGCAGAAAAGCCCATTTGACTTACCACCCTGTTGGAGTCTTTTGTCAGTGTAGACACTCCCTGTATAAATGCCTGTAGAGTGTTCCATTAGATGTCTCAACCAAGTGTTCCCTGACCCTGGATAGCTGGCCAAGGCTAACAGTGTTTGACTGCCTTCCTCTGCAAAAGTCACTGCTAAACAGGAGTCTGAAAGTGAAGAGGAAGGGATACAGTCAAGATTTGAAAATTTGAAATATTGTAATGGAACCTCCATGCACGGTATACAAAATTATCATTGTAATATAATGTGTCCCTCAGCTTTCTAGTACAAGATGGATAGGTAATGGTGACAGGTGAATGGTGATGGTATTTATTTTTATAAAGTTATTTATCCATTCATCAATTATTCTTCAATCATCTCTCTATCTCTCTTGAAAGGAAGGGGGATCAATTACCCAATAATCTTAATCTGAGAAAGGAATAATTACCCAAACTGATAATACAAATATAATGGCGTATAGGGTAAATTATTTGTATGCGAGAATCGATTTAAGGTAAGTAAGATCCATCCATAAACATGAATGAAGAGAAACTAGGGAAATAGAAGAATACAAACAGAAAGCGAAGAGTATATATACTACTTTCAGGGGCTGTTTAGAGGTTTGAACTTACTGCTGCCAACTGTTGGGTTCTGATCAATTTGTTGTGTCCTTCCATCCCTAGAAAGCTGTTTCTGAAGATCCAACTCCACACAGTGCTGACAGAACTGATCCACATAGCCAAAGATGACAAACATGAGCACTAGAAGCACAGTCATAACCCAAAGTATGGTGACCCTGGCCGAATACATGCGGTAGAATAGCCATAACAGGACGCTGCTTGGGCCAGTGGGCTTGTTCTTGACCCCAGCCATGACATTGAAGTGTGACCGGAGACTCTCTCTCAGAATTTGAAAAATTCTTTAATAGAAGTTTATATTCCTGAGGAATTGAAGGCCTAAGAAGGATATTCCTCTAGGTTCTTTATTGTCAAGTGACTGTCCTGCAAATACTCAATAGTATAAGTGAGAAATATCCTGCGAGACCTTGATCCTAGAAGATGTCTCATGAATAGAATGCTGATCAATCATGTATATGTATGACAGAGTTAGAGAGGTGCTTCATATGCCAGCATTTTTGTTTCAAAGAAAACTCAGGAATAGCTGGAGGATACTGCTTGAGGCATCTAGAAGCAATTTAGAGAAAAAATGAATACAGAATAAATGATATGTTTTGAAAACTGTTCGAAATTGAGATGTAAAAAAGCAATTTAACATGGTTCAATGTATTTCTGGAACTCCTAAGGACTTAACATATTCATCAGAGATGCTGAGACGAAGAAGGACTTGCAGGCCACATTGGTAAGCCAACTCTTAAGATTATTGTCAAAACTTCAATTGTTGAAGTTTGGTATATGGTTTTAAAATCAGCGCAACGCAGCGCCGAAAGCTTAGCAAAGACATAGATATAGGCTTGCATAAATAATGAATTTCATGAATTTTCATCAGCACAGGGCAAAGTCTACGCTCGAGACACTATGATATGCGCACGTGTGTGACATACAGCTGCGCAGTTACGTCTTTTACATATATGATCTATTTTGCACTTTTTAAAAAGTCACATGGACTTTCTGTAACTTTTAAGTAGTATTCATGACAAATTAGACCGAAAGCTTTAGTCTCTGTTTCGTCGTTTGTTCTGCTGAACTACTTCTTGCTTCACCTCCTCCATAGACTGAAGTCATTAATACACTCTATACAGAGAACTAGGCACTACAGAGAACCAATGGCTAAAAGATTAATTCTTGATTTTTAGCATAAAAATAACATTTCCTCACCAAAATATAGGTTTAGGAATATGGTTTAAGCTTTGAAAATAATTACAAGTGTCGCTAAGGCAAGCACATAATACGCCCGTCAGTGAA
Organism: Lytechinus pictus; assembly: GCF_037042905.1. Lineage (NCBI taxonomy): Eukaryota > Metazoa > Echinodermata > Echinoidea > Temnopleuroida > Toxopneustidae > Lytechinus > Lytechinus pictus. Next base: position 16,024,690 of record NC_087246.1, read on the forward strand.
AGAAAAATTGAGCTATTGGTCAAGCAAATAAAGTGGAAGATGGCGACTTCACCTTTGACCTTCTGACCTCAAAATCTATAGAATTGCTAGGATCTATGCTTGTATCATACATACCAAATTATATCAGCCTAGGTTAAGTTCAACTAAAGTTATCGTGTTAACAAGGACTTCAGAAAGGTAAGATGAAAACATGTCACTGTGACCTTGATCTTTGACCTTAAAATCGATAGGCTTCCTGGGATACATGCTAGTTACATATACATCAAATTACATGTATATGAGCCTGGGTTAAGTTAAACTGAAGTTATCGCGTTTACAAGGACTGCAGAAGGGTAAGACGAAAATATGTCACTGTGACCTTGACCTTTGACCTCAAAATCAATAGGCTTCCTGGGTTACATGCTAGTATCATACACACCAAGTTATATGAGCCTAGGTTGCGTTAAACTGAAGTTATTGCGTTTACAGAGACTGCAGAAGGGTAAGATGAAAATATATCACTGTGACCTTGACCTTTGGTCCTCAAAATCAATAGGCTTCCTGGGATCCAATCTAGTATCATACACACCAAATTATATGAGCCCAGACCTGCCAACCTATGGGAATGAAAAAGTGTATTCTGTGATTAAAAAAAGTGTATTTTCCCCCAAAAAAGTGTATTTCATAATAAAATGTGTTGCGCACTCGCTCATCGCTGCTCTCAAGCTGCATGCAAGCTAAAATGCGCACTGCTCTTGCAGATGAAAAAAAACAACATTTAAACATGTGTATATCTCACCCTGGTTTTAACAAAATGATTGAAAAAAAAACAAGTTACCTGAAATTACATTGATCTAATTACCATATTTGTGTAAGTTTTATGAAATAGAGAAATATAGCGATGATTTATTTCAATAAATCAAGATTTTGTAAAAAAATAATAATAATAAATTACAAAAACGTATTTTTTAAAGAAAAAACGTACTGCCGTATTTTGGTTGCAAAAACATACTGGTTGGCAGGTCTGTGAGCCTACATTGTAGGTTAAGTTAAACTGAAGTTATCGCGTTTACAAGGACAAGTTAATGGACGGACGAACAGACAAACAGACGGACACCGAGCGTGAGACAGGCGTATAAAAATCTAGTAATCAACAGTGCTATCTCAGCCAGTGCATTTTTATCATACTATCATTAAAGTTACAACACCTGGGGTTTTTTTTTGGAACATTGAGCCTACATGTATGAGCAGTGTTTCCACTCTTCTCAGTATTTAAGAAATTCTAGGAAATATTGAATTCTTCAAGAAAAGGGTCAGGAAAAGAAAATATTCCAGGATATCCAATATCCGAAAATAAAAAATATGTATATATTTGAAAACTCCTCTAAATAGATGTCAGCTCTGCTACATGTAATTAGCTTTTCTAAATTGCTGTCCTGCTAGACAGTTCAATTCCGTCTGCTTGGAAGAATTATAATTTGAAACTTTTTTTAAAACTTTTTTTTAAATGTAGTGTTCAAAGCAAGGAGTAGTCCAGCGGAACAACCAAAGCAAAGAAACAGAGACTGAAGCTTTGTCCTTCCAGCAGTCAGTATGGTAAGGTCCCCCAAGTCTGCACATACATGACATAATTAATGCGTATCTGCTCGATTCTGAAAAAGAGACATGCAACGACCACAAACTTTATATCTGTAATGTATTAAAAAATCTGACTCAAATTGGTGAAAAAATATTGAATTTCAATTTCAGGCATTTCATGTGATGGCCTCAAAATGCAGCCTTTTCTCATCAAAATATCTGAATCGTGAGTAAAGTGAATGGTTGCATGTACATGGGGTTCCATTTTTTCGTTCAATCTGAAAATCACTGGCCGAGGTTTTTTACAAGAAAATCATAGTTCCTCTCAATTTTTTACTGAGATTTTTTGGCACACTTTACTTTATACTCGTAAGAATAAGAAACATTAATATCAACAGATTCTTTTGTGTGGAATTAAATTCATGTTCAATCTGACTGAACATGCTGAAGTCAAGACTTCTTGAAGTAACCCAGAGAGCTCCCGCCCGCGCAGCGGGCGGGAGCCCAGAAGCTTACCGTGTATTTTACCATTGTCACCGGACTAGGGTGATTTATGGTCTAAATATTTCTCCAAATGAATTGTGAAAACGGAAAGTATACAATTACCACGATTATATGGATGAAGGTCTAACGAGTGGCAGATTCCTGGGGCATGTTGCATGACGAGATGAGCGATACGTAGGAACGTCCTAGGCGACAAATCAGCGCTTTCCGTTTCACGAAGGCAATCTTGTCTTCCAAGTCCGCGACATCGTTTGATATCGATAGTATCGGAAAAATATTTAGTCTTCATCGTCACCTGAACCTTTTATTTCTGAATGACGACTTTACATAAAATCCGATATTTCAATAGTAGGAGATCAAAGAATGTTTTGTTTATTCCTGATAGTAGAATTGATGTATGGAGCTTACTTTATGAGGTTAAAAGAGAAAAAACTTTAAAGATTCACAAACATAACTAAATAAAATCGAAATTTTCATTATTTCCCTTATTTAGAACACGGTGTCTTTTTAGAGACACCTTTTATTGATATTTCAACGAAAGAGACCCTTGTCCGACATAAAAATTGATTTAACTAAGTAATTTCGACATTTATTAGTTCAATATTCTGTATTTTTATAGAATACTTGTATATAATGGGATATAATGATAATTTTGCAAATTATGCGTTAATATGTTATTTGTTGAGGTAAATATAGGGTTTGAATGGAGTAAACAAAATCAACAGTGTCTGATTGTATGAGACTAAAAAGGAAAATATGAGAGGCTGCGTGTGAAAAATCTAATTTATTTATTTTATTTATCAGATATAACGCAAGAAATACAAATGTGAGTGTTTAGAGTATAAACATACCTCAGTTGCATGATGAGTAACAGAAGAAAATGAAAATATGAAAATGGCTGCAAACATGTCCAAGTGGATAAAGTAGTACTTTGCAATAATAATTAAAACATAGAAAAAGGTGTGAATCAATCCGCAATGGAAAAAATACTTTTACAGAAATAATGCTAAATATGACAACGATCATAAACGCTGGTCATATTTAAAGATGATCACTTAATTTATGGAAGTTTATATATAAGAATATAAGGTTTAAGAAATAACATAAAAAATATATATGTTCAACATTTCAAAGTTAAGGAGTATAGAGATTATATGCTATGACATAAGGGCCGAAAGGGGCCTACCCTAAGATTTAAAGTGCGCCTCTTCGATGGACTTTCCATAATCTTTTCTTTAATGAACTTATCTTCATTTGTAATGATTGTGATGGATTCGTAAGCTATAGGCTTAATCTGTATCTTAAATTCAATATTAGCTGCAGGTTTTTTGTTTTGTTTCACTGTTTCAAATCCAACAATTAATTTTCATTGATTAAAATAAATCTCAGCAAAAAAAAATTATTATAATGAAAATAAAATAAAAATAAATAAATGATTTAGCATGTTTAACATCTTAGTTTTGTTTGTCTTGTTTTTTTTTGCTGAATGTTTTTTAACACGTTTTTTACCTTACTTAATTTCTTTTAAAGAAATTTGTTGTTTATCTTTAATGAGAAAGCATGAGGGGTCGGCTAAAGAGATGTAGTGCCGCCCATTTTAAGTATTTCATGTTTATTTTTTTAATAGAAAAGGGGTGGGGATAAGACGGAGGGAGAATAGAAGAAAACATATTTTAAAAAATATTTGGCCCTATACATTACCCCCGGGAATAATACATGTACCCCGGAGAAGTTAAAATGACATCCGTTTTTTGCCGTGCAAAAAGACGACCTGAAATTGATGACAACTAGCCCCCATATAAAAAATAACTTGGCGCCATCCCAGATCAAATGCATCAGAGTGCAACCAAAAAAATGTTTAGAGGTGATATGTCAGTGTGGCTTGCCGTAAATGCATTTTCTCTCAATACCGACGGTGGCGGGCGGTGTGCAAAGATCATGCCTACGTAGGACATGTCTGGAGGTGTCTTTCCAAGGACCATTCTTCGTATCGCCCAAATTGGTTTTGTGAAACAGTTGAGCGATATCTCGTTCTTACGTAGAATGGTTCTACGAAAGACCCTTTCATGCAACAGGCCCCTGACATCTGGGCACAGTCTGGAACCTCAAAAAAACGAAAAGTTCTCTCCTTCTACCCAGTCTCGATCGGCCATATTGTTACGATTTTTAACAAAAATGGCCGATCGAGACGGGGTAGAAGGAGAGAACTTTTCGTTTTTTTCAGGTTCCAGACTGTGCCCAGATGTCAGGAATCTGCCACTCGTTAGACCTTCATCCATATAATCGTGGTAATTGTATACTTTCTGTTTTCACAATTCATTTTGAGAAATATTTAGACCATAAATCACCCTAGTCCGGTGACAATGGTAAAATACACGGTAAGCTTCTGGGCTCCCGCCCGCTGCGCGGGCGGGAGCTCTCTGCCTGGGTTATTCTTGAAGTTGAAGTTAAATTTTCAGGTGATCAGACATGCCCCTCCCCCCCCCCCCCCTTCATAGTACCAACCCAGGCCAGGGGCCCCCAAACTCCAAGGAAACTTTCTATATCTCTTTGCAAAATTTAGAGAAAATTACATGATTTAACTGTGGAACGTCCCAAGACAATTTTCACGTTAAAGTCCCTGGCGACTACGCTCATGCGCAATTTGGATACGAGAATCACGGTAATGTGTCATCGCCCGTTTACTTGCGTGCATACACATATCGCACGCATTAAAACTAATAACAGTGCCGTTTGGCAATGACTCCGGGATTTATAAAGCATCTTGGGACTTGGACATTTGAACGACATTTTGTATTTTAAAAATAGTGTATGAATGTGAGGAGAAAAATATCAAATGTCACTCGGACTTTTCTTTCTTATTTACCTGTAAGATTCACAGCGTATAACCACCGGCCTTGTGAAAAATCAAGACTCCAGACAGACCACGCATGTTTGCAAAGCAGATCGTAGATAGATGCATACGCGTTATTTTAGGCCAGGGGGCCGGGCGGGGAGGCCCAGGGGGGGGGGGGGGTGGGTGTAAATGCGTGATGGTATTTTTTACTACAAGTATTTTTTTAATGGGTTGGTCTCCTAGTACAGGTTCAACAAGTCCCTCCCCCTTTAAACTATTACTTCTGTAAAAAAAATTATCAGACAGGCGCGGTAGAGACGCGGTCGAGTTGTTTAATTATAGAAAAAAACCAAAAATATTTACATACAGTGGTACGTACATGACCTTTTTTTTTTTTTGGGGGGGGGGCTTAATGTTTTGTTTTATGTATGTGTTACCTGTAGTACCGGAGGAGACAAAGCATTGGGGGGGGGGGCACTGCATTGTCTGTGAACAATGCTGTGCCCCCCCCCCCCCCCCAATGCTTTGTCTCCTCCGAGTCACGGTCCGCCACTGTGTTCTACTATACATTTCGGCGCACCAGAATGCTTTCAGTTTTGAGCTAGGGGCCGGGGGAATCTTGAAGGGGTACAATTTTTGGACAGTGACGGACGCGAGGCTACCATAATAGTTCACTAAATTTACTTGTTAATACAATATTGTAACTTAATTATTCGGTACTGGGGCGAAAATTTTTAATTTTTAAGTTACAAAATGACAATTTTCGTGCCTATAATGCTTTTGTCTTTAATTTAATTTCTTGTTGTTATTGTTATGTTGTTGTAATGGCTGGGGGGGGGGGCAGTCCAACTCCCCCCCCCCCCGGTGGAGCTAATAATTTCCCACCACAATAATAGCAGTGAAGGTCGAGGAGACCAAATTTGGTATTTCTATTATTTTAAAGTAAGTTTGGCTATTTGAATGCACAGCTAGGGTTGGCGATTTTTTTTATTTAAAAAAAATCAACAAAATCTTATTTATTTGATTTAAATCAGATTTTTTCAATCGGATTGATTTAATATTTTTTAAATATTTTTAAACAAAAATTTCTCAAACAAAGTGGAAACACCAAAAATATAATCCTTACACTAAAATCATTATCAAAATCATCCATTTCGCAAATAAGATTATTATTAACTCATATTCTATTTCATAATGATTAATATATCTAGTCAAAATAGAATTTATATAGAATATTCAAAGTCATGATGAAGATGCTGTTTTCTGCATCATCTCGTGTAAGGTATTTAGCTCCTACTGACTGATTTGGGCCTTAATTAGTACAGCCAACTGCAAAGTTAGTATTCCTATTCAAACATGAAATGTGGATCTGTTTCTTTAATTGAAAGAATTCCATGACTCAGAGACTCACATTCTCCAAAAAGAAACATACTCGATTTTCAAGCCAATTAAGGACTGAAAATCATGTATTAAAGAATACTACTTTCTTGTTCATATTTTGTTTAATGTGAGCCACGGTTGGAGTTTTTTTTTAGCATTGTAAAAAAAACTGTAGGCCTATTGAGAAAAAGTTGCAAGTTTATTTAAATTATTTCTGTTAGTACAATCAAGGAAGTGGGAGGTTTCTGGTACAATAAATCTGAAATTACTTAATTGGCAGTTAGCAGTTTTTGCTAAAAACGCCAGGTTCTACAGCTTTAAATACATGTAAAAGAATAAAATGTTATATCAATGCATGGGATAAAACCAGGGACAATATATATTTATAATCTCCATATTTTGTGAGACAATACAAAAACTATAAGTCTAGTGTACAATAATCTGAATAAAGATTTTACATAAAACACACACAAAAACAAAACAACAACGAAACAAAACAAAAAATGTGAAGGGAGAGCAGCCAAATTAAAACCAATCTACTTTATATTTTAACCATAATGGCATCATGATATATTTTGTAATATTAGATGTATTACTATAAAATCATTCCAATACCATATTATAAATCATTTTAATATGCAAAATGAGCACTATATTATAGCAAGGTAATCATATTGATGTTTTTTTAATTTCAATTGATGGATAAGGATCAGTGGGAGAAATAGTTTGAAGAAAGAAAAAAAAATCACTTAAGTGAAATTGACTCAAACAAACAACTGGGAAAATGTTCCCATTTTGTATGGTGTAGAGTCAATTTATCCTTTCTTTTTGCCTTTTCATATTCAATTTGTTTTGACCTTTTAATGGCACTGCATATTTCTTTACATGTAGGGACAGCGGCGTACCAGGATTTTCCAAAAGGGGAGGCAAATTTTTTGGAGGATATTTCGTCCGCGAAAAAATTTGACAAGAAAAAAAAAAAAGGTCTTCAACCACAAATAAAGGATTTCGTACCAGAAAAAAAATTGACAAGCAAAAAAAAATTAAAATGATATAAACCGACCCCGAAACCGATCTCCTCCTTCTTTATTCCTTTTTTCCCGTCTACCTATATAGTGTGTGGATCATTTTATTTCTTATTTGTGATCCTTATTTCTACTGGATTACCTACCGGCATGTTTGTTATTACAATTATTCTTTTTAATCATGGTTTTATAGTCTCTATCTTGATTAAACTTGTAAATGTGTAAGCCTATGTCACTGTTAACTGTTTGTTTGACCCCAAGGAATGCCAGACTGTGCCAGTCGAGCTGAATGTGGGTTAATTCTCTTCTTTCATGGCCGGGGCAGAAATGTATTATTGCCCCCTCATAATTTCATGCTAAATACAATGCCTATTTAATTTTCCGCATTTATGATATTGCTGTATACTGTAATTTTATTTGTTCTGCCAAGACCTACCTCAAAAGAGAGCTAAAAAGTAAAAAAATAAAATAAAAAAAGGGGAAAAAAGGGGGAGGGAAACCCTCAACATTCATCGGCAAAATTAGTATTTTTATAAGCCAGTAAGGGATTTTCCCTCGAAAATATTAAATCCACTCTGATTTCAATCTGCAGCTATATCATAGAGATATTAGTATATTATATATCTAATTATGAGCTATAGATTTAGCTTTCAAAAAACCTTTCTGCATTTTTAATATGCGGATCGCATATCGATCACTATGGCGTTCCATGTAAACCACATGTGTTGGTCGCTTGAATTGAGTAGCTCCGATAGTGGAAACTGGAAAACATCTGAACTTTTGTCGGCGAAGCTAAGTTTTCTTGCAAGTAAGAACATTACAATATTCGCAGTTCACTGTAATTTTTGTAGCTGATGATGATGATGTTATAATTTGGTTAAAGTGATCATTTATCAAGAGTTGAAGATGTCATTCTTACCCGGGATCTTTCCAACAAATCCCATCGCCGATGGCATCGGGGCTTCAGTGGAGCGGCCTCGGAGCGGATCGGGGTGGCAACAGTGTGCGGTACCGTATTACCGTCTCTAACCCGAAGGTGTTCAGATTATGGAGCGCCAAGTGTTTCCTTCATTCATTTATTCAACCTTTGTTTAAGCTAAACAATGTTACAAATTTTGGCCAAAATCCACCCATGAGTTCATTGCATTAACTGTGTCTGTGAAAATTGTGGGCACAAACATACAAACAAATGCATTGTGGATAAAAGTTTAAAACTACATTTTCACAAACCTCTAGCCTATCTAGGCTCTATTCTATTTGAAAAAAAAATAACAAAAAGTTAAAAGATGACTGATTTCAATTTGTACATGTTGTATGGAAACTGAAAACTTACCAAGTATGAAGACCTTCCCACATTTTTTAAATGAGTGTTTATTGTTTACTGATAATATTTCATTCTGTTTCGTAGGTGAGCTGGAAAAAGAGTCCAATGTGTATCATGTACCCTACACAAAAAACAAAACAAACAAAAGGACACTTATTCCATGAACAAGGTTATGATAGGATGTTAATTCCAGGGTAACCAGATTTCACAAAATGAAATACAGGACATTCGACAAAATAGATCAACAAAGAAGGCTTAAAAAATATTAAGAAATGGAAGGGAGGGTGAACGAAAGAATGACAGAGAGAAAGAAAAGACGAAAGAAAAGAGATAAATTGAGAAGAAAGGAAAAAAAATAAGAAAGAAAAACAGAGAAAAAAGGATTCCATCATTCTTTGAATTGAATATCTATAGAAAGAAAGGAAGGGAAGATGAATAAATGTGTGAAAGACAAAAAGGATGGAAAGAAAGTAAGAAAAAAGAAGGAAAGAAAGAATGAAGGAGAGATATGTTTCCTTCATTCTTCGAAAGAACGAAACAAACAAAAGAAGAAAAACAGGAAGGAAGGGAGGGAAAGAAAGAATAAGGGAAAAAAATAGAAGGAAAGATAAAATGAAGAATGAAAGAAAGAAGGAGGAAATCGAGGGAGGAAAGAATGAAGGGAGGAGAGAATGAAAAAAAGAAGAAGAAATATAATGGAAGGAGAGAAAGAACGAAAAGGAGAGGAAGGGAGAAGGAAACAGAAATGTTTAAGGAAAGAAAGAATGAAGGAAAAAGGAAATTTAATAAAAAAGGCAGGTAAGAGAAAGAAGGAAAGATAAAAATATGGGACGATCCCGGGAAATACGGGACGTCTGGTCACCCTGGTTAAGTCTTACGGTGTACACGGTTAAGTCTTCCGGTTTCACTCTCGAAACCTTGATTTAAAAAGTTCTGTAATTTTTTTGGGGGACTAAAACTCGCCTCAATGGAACTGCATTAAAACCAGTGTTTACTAGATCTATGCCATTGAGAGAATGCTGATAGCAGGAGTGCTTTTTAGCAATGGTGTTGGAGTGTGTAATTGAGTTTTGTCATACGTGTATCAATCAGATATGATTATTTACGCCTGGGACCAACCTTTAATGTCACCATCAGAATAACATGACCTCTGCATCAATATGTAACTTCCTCACATAGCTTGGATTACAGGCGCATTTTTTTACACATGTGACATGATCACAAGAACATCGCCAGGTAATGTTTATCATACACTATGAGACTTAACATTCATTTGCATTTTTTTTTCACATTCTGTTTTTCCAGTAACATTAACAAGATGCCGCGTTATGCTCAGATTGTGATGGGACCAGCCGGTAGTGGAAAAGTAAGTATTTGTCCACAAATCTGAAAGGATTAAGTCCACCATCAAATTAAGAAGAAAATGAAAGAAACATTTCAAGATAGGGTTGATGAAAATCTATGGTGTCACTTATAATGTGCTCTGTCATAAGCCTTACTTTATGCTTTGTACCAGGGGCAGCGCTATAATATTTTGGCGGGGACAATATGACCTGTCAACATATTTTTTCTTGATTGAATTATTGCTAGGGTCTTATGCATTTATGTATTATAGAGTTACATGGCCTAGAATTAGTTGTTACTCATCCCCCTTCTTTCTTTCCTATCCTCCATCTTCTTTTTTTCTCTCACTTCATTCCCAAAGTTTGTATAGTAGGACAGAAGGGGTGTTCTTTTGTGTACCTTGAGGAGCCGTATTATAATTGTTCATATTTGTTCCCAGCTTCATTGTGAATTATTTTACTTTTCAACTTTTCAAGCCACATAACAAATTTATATTGAGATATGCTGTCATATCAAGAAAATATAATTTGCAAAGACTGCAGTAATTTCCAGTTCTAAATCTAAGCACTGCTAGGTGATAGGGCAGGGAGTAATTTTCCTGGTATCGCATCGCAATTTGCTCTACAGTTTTGAAAGACTGCTATGCATTAAGTCTTTTGTATAGACTATTTTTACATAAGACTGTACATTACTTATTTGAGAGCTTTTCTCTTAAGACCAAAAATGCTATTCAAATTTGTAAAGCATAAATTATTCCCTGTAGGGAGCCTCCTAGATTTACTTTAATTTTGTTGTAAATCATTGAGAGCTAATCAGTGTATAATAGTGAATTACAGACATACATGTAAGTCAACATTTTGTATTTGATTTTTTATTGTAGTCAACATACTGCAGTAATCTCCAGAAACACTGTGAGACGATAGGGAGACAAGTTCATGTGGTCAACTTAGATCCTGCAGCAGAATATTTTGATTATCAGACTGTAGCAGGTAAACTTTGTGTGAAATGTGCTCATTTTTGGAGTAGAAGCCCTGTATGGTATTCTCAGCAAATTGTGATATCAGATCAATTTCTTATGTATTGTATTGTGTTTGCAATTTCTTATTTATTTGTTCTTCATTTTTTTCTTCAATTTATTGATTCCACTTATGCAATCATAAACAGCATAAAATCAAGTAATTTGAATCAGTATAAAAAGCAAAAAATATTCATGCATTTATGATATTTGGCTGAAAACACAAATTGTATTTAGAACTGTCCACAAAATCATATTTTAGGTAACTTTTGGTGCAACACGAATGATGAATGTACAAAATTATGTGTATCTTGTGAACCATGTACCCAGGCATTGCTCATTTGATCTCAAAAGACGCAGAGATAGAAGGAAAAAGTACCCCCCAAAACATACTGTAGCTGGGAGAGCTCGTGTTGTGAACATATTACGTGAAACAGCCCAGATACAGTGGAACAGTAGCATACAAAATGTTAATTTGGAATGAGTACTCAAACTGCATTTCATGATAAGGAAGCGAGTGATTTAAGGTCTTTGCTTTCAGACTAGATGTAACAAGCTTTATAATTGTCAGCTGATTGTAATTAATTTGTAATTTTTTTTTAACGACCAAGATATTCGTGAGCTAATTGAAGTTTGTGATGTTATGGAGGATGAGTCTCTGCAATTAGGACCTAATGGAGGACTGATCTATTGTATGGAGTAAGTGTGTTTCCTTACAATCATTGAAAGGGCTATTCCTTCCACATCCTGCTCTGGTACTTTCTCCAAAGACCATCCCTTGATATCTTTTCCATTAAAATATGATAAGTAATTTGTCAAGAAATACAACCAAGGGTGCTATTCTGAAAATTTTCATAAAATATGTCACCGACACAGTTTGTGAATATTATAATGAGGAAAATGGATGTTTGGATACATTTTCAGTAAAAGCAGATCTAACATAAGAGTTGTACTTGTGTGGCATTACAAATTTTGGTCTCATTGCCAACGGATCTCCATAGCAAGGTTTTTTCAACATTCAAATGCTCAAAACTCTGTTAGTGTTTGTCCAATTGTTCTCAAACTTTCATTTATCTTATTCTTTTATTTTTCTCTTTTCATACAAGCTAATTTGTTCCAAGGGTTTCATTCTCCATTAATTGGCTTAATCATTTTCCTGGAAAAAATATTTTTCAGATACCTGAAAATGCTTTTTTGTTCCTACTAAATCTCCATTATATATATTTTGCTTTCCAGGTACTTTGCCCAAAATTTTGACTGGTTGCATGAAGAATTAGGAGACATTGATGGAGATTACATCATATTTGACTGCCCAGGTAAACTTATTTTCTATATGCCTGGGGGCTGATCGATACAGTTTTATGTAAACTATGCATGTTATTATGGGAATAGGAAGTGCCCCCCCCCAAAGTTTCCTTATTTCTTAATTATTAATTGTACTTCATATTACTTCATTTGAAAGTTAATTATTCATTATTTCCACTGCAACTAAAGAATATTTTGTTTTGAGCATGTGATCATCTTTGAATTTCGGTTTTACAAGGTTAAAAGGTCAGAGGGCTCTGACTTTATTGGTAACTTGAAATAGCTCTTTTTGTAACAACTGAAGAATTATCTGATGGATCAACTTTAAATTTGGCTGTATGCCTGATGGAGTGGCAATGGTCTGGTCATCATATTCACATGATCAAAAGTCAAAACATCTAAGTTCACAGAGGTTATTAATGCTAGAAAAATTGCTCTTGATGAAGTAAGTGTTCTGAGTAACCTGAAAATAGCTCTTTTTGTAACAACTGAAGGATTATCTGATGGATCAACTTTAAATTTGGCTCCTGTATGCCTGATGGAGTGACAATGGTCTGGTCATCATATTCACATTATTAAAAGTCAAACATCTATTAAAGTTCATAGAGGTTATTATGCTAGAAAAATTGCTCTTGATGAAATAAGTGTTCTGAAATTATCTGAACAAGCGAAATGTTATGAAAGAATGAAAATTGCCAAATGGAAAAGGAAGTCTAACATATCTCTTTTTTTGTTTTTGCTCTACTTTCCAGGTCAAATAGAGCTATACACTCACATTCCTGTCATGAAACAGCTGGTTGAAGTACTCAGGAGCTGGGATTTCAGAATCTGTGGAGTCTTCCTCATAGATGCACAGTTCATGGTTGAAACAGCAAAGTTCTTCTCAGGTTAGCTATTATCTGGATACGTCAGGGGGAGCTTTCATGAAACCTTTTCATGTCTATGCTCACTGTAGCTAGTTGCCGAAAACATGTTATGGGTTGTTCATCCATACCATTTTTTGTTCTCATGATAAGTAAAAAATTGGACTGTCAAGCTGGACTGTCAAGAGGTCAATTTCAAACTAGGGTCATAAAGTCATGATCATCCTATCTGATTTTGGGGTCACAAGGTCAAAGATAACGCTGTATTTACATGTAAATACTTTGTTCTCTTAAACATATGTAGGTATAAAGATGGGAGCAAACATGTTCTGACTTGATTTTGGGGTGATGAAGTCAAAGGGTTAATGGTCACAGGTCATGAAAAAAATGCTGGTTCTTGTGAAATATTTTATTACCAATGTTAGATTCCCCTTTTATTAATATTGGACTGATTTAGACTAATACTCTTTTCATGAATTAACCCTCTTGTACTGACATGGTCCAGAATGATAACTGAGTATATAAGAATGACCGAAGTCCATGATAGATCATTTTGAGGAAATCAAGAAAAACAAAATGATATTTGTGTATGTCTATTGAGAATTTTTGTCATTTTTTTTCCATTCATTTTGGATAATTCTGGGTGGCATTCCGGGATATGAATAAAACACAAGATGGGCCTATGTATAAGCAACAATATCCCATGTGAAACCCAATTTGACCAAGAGATATGCTTGGGCCGTTCTTATATTCATATATTCAATTACGTTTATGAATTCAGATATAGTCCACATTGTTTTTTTACCAGTGTAGCAAGGAAATAATCCGGATTATCATCATGGTATCAATTAGTGATAAAGCGATCGGAATATGTTCGTCAAACGGATTGTATGCACACAGTACAGCGCTGTGGTGCATTGGAAACAATTGACCTTCAGCCGTAAAGCCACACTTTTTGAGAATCCTGTTCATTTATTAAAACATGAGATTTAGTACGAATCGGCTGAGGATCAAGTTCCCCCTAATATCAACGCTTAAATAAGTTGGATTATTATGCTGGTTTGACCTTTCATGAATAGAAATAATCCACATCCAGTTCGCATCTTCAAAATTCATGAAAGGATTATAGGTGACTTGAAGGAATTTTTATTTTCTTTCAGGAATGCTGTCAGCATTGTCTACCATGGTGAACCTTGAGATTCCTCATATCAATATCATGAGCAAGATGGACCTTCTTAATGCAGCCACCAAGAAGACAGTAGAAAGGTATTAAGGGATATTATGATATGTGACATGAAGTATTTCAATGTAGAAGTATGGAGTGCCAAGTGTGATGCCCAAAGTATTTGTTTTGGGGGGAATAAAAACAAATTGTGACAATTTTTCTTGCAATCATGACTAGAATGTGGTAAAGAAATCATATGTACTTTGATATTAAAGGAAATTTACCATGTGCAAGGTTTATTAACTCCCGAGGCACCATTGCACAAAAGTAATCTTGGTAGATTTGCTTTCAAATGGTAACAATCCTGAACAGTCAATCAAAGTTATTGATTTGCTGGAGTTTACCGTTGGATGGCAGAGTGACTATAATAATAACTTTATGCAATGGGACACAGGTTTTGTTTTCACAATGAAATACCCAGTGTGAATGTTTTGTAACATACAGGCTGTCTTCAAGCAATATATGAGTAAATGTTTTGATATTCATATTGCAAGCATTGCTAGTTCAGTTTCAGGATATTTTTTAATGGACTTTATTGCTGTAAGAATGCATAAATTAAGGAAAAAATTAGTTCAATCATTTTGTAAGGGGTAACCGGTAATCTATGAAAAGGGAGCAAAAATAATAAAAGCAAAAAGCTAAATCCCACAAGCACACATGACCTCGGGCAGCATTGCGCATTTGGCCAGCAGGCTATACGCGTATTGCACTTTAATTTTTTACTGAGCTCAATGAATCAAATTGTATTGTGAAGTCACCTCCTAAAGCCGTGCAATGGTACATGTTGGATGGTACGTCGTGTGTGCAACGGTACAAATGTTTGACATTCAGCCTCCCATTTGCTCGCGTACAACAAGCTAAGTAGGCGTTGTACAATAATTTATATTTATTTGGATATCTAGATTTTTAATCCTTACCCTTATAAGGAGTTAATTTACATTATTTATCCGTATTAATTTTGTTTGTAGATTTCTTGATCCTGATCCAAAGGAGTTAGCTGCTGAAGGTGAACATATGTCCAAGAAATTTCAGAAGCTGAACCAAGCAATAGCTACATTGGTAAGTAATCATACTCTCTTAAAGTTAGATGATGGAGAGGACTGAGATAAAAGTGGTTAGAGGTAGAAGTGAAATAGAGGGGTGAGCAAGTGCAGGTTTAGGAAGTAGAATATCTTTCAGAATTGAATGTAGTCCTTTAAAGGACTGTAAACCAGGAGTGGAAAGCTTGAGTAGTAGGCAGGGTGAGAGGCTTGAGTAGAAGGCTTGAGTAGTAGGCAGGGTGAGAGGCTTGAGTAGGAGGCTGGTTGGGTTGGAGAGGTGAGGGAGGCTTGAGTATATGAGAGAAGGCTGGCTTGAGTCGGCAAATGGAGTTGTAGAGCAGGAGCGGGAGAGAAGTGTCAGTATTTCTGGCAGGTTGACTGTCCGTTGTCACTCCTGAAGCATAACAGCTGCTCTGCTAGATCCAGGGTAATTATGCTGCATTACTCTAGAGCACTTAGAGATTTCTTATGAAGTAAGTGTTAAGTACTATATAAGCAAGTATAATAATTTTCGATTATGAAAATAATGCTCAAGTTACAAAGGCAAACTCATGACATCATATATTATGATGATGTCAGAAGTTTGTCCCCACAATCATATGACTTCACTTATATAATTTTTGGGGAAAACTGTATGAATTTGATTCATTCATGATTTTTTTTGTAGACAGGCGACAATAAGAGTCCCTATTTATTTTTTTTTGCTTAGGGTTTTTTAGAAAATGTCCAGCATGTCTGAACAGCCTTTAGAGATTAAACCCATCTGAAGTACTAACCATTTGAACCCATTTTGTGTTTTTGTTGCATATCAGATCGATGACTACAGTCTGGTGAGGTTCCTTCCCCTGGATCCCTCGGAGGAAGACTCCATGAGTGACCTCCTCTTCAGCATCGACACAAACCTCCAGTTCGATGAAGACCAGGACGTCAAGATTCCCAAAGATATGGATGAAGATGATGACGGGGGTGAGGGTGCAGGAGGGGGGTTCAATTTTTGATCCAAGATTGGAGTGAGAATGTGGAGTGTCCATGATCTTGGATGTCTAAAATCCAGAGGAAGGTGATAGCAAGATGCTGGAGCAATGTTTTCTGCATGGACACCAACCTCTAGAACAAGAGCCAGGAAGGGAGGTTGTTTTAAATCTTCAGGAAGGTTATAGCAGAATGAAGGAGCAATGTCTTCAGCATGATCACGCCAGAATAACCAGGGCCAAGATGTAAGGATGTGGAAGCAATGTATTCAGAATGAGCATCAATTTCTAGACCCAGGGTCAGGTTATGAGGATTCCTCAGATCTTGAGGATGATGTTGATGAGGGTACTGAAGCATGAGGGGTGTCACTTTTAACCCTATTTGCCTCCAAGTTCATTGTGGGCTATGATACAAGCAGGTCTGGATACAAGTACAATGATTTCCAGGATGGCTAGAGGATGATGGCAATAGGACAGCGAAGCCCAAGAGGTCCTTATTTCCAATTTTTAATCATTTCTTTTCATTTGCCCCATCTTAACGAGAACTATGATGTTCATTTCAGCAGGAGGAGGATGAGGGCCATCATCTGCAAAGATGACCAAGATGAGATAGAAGTTTTTTATGGGATAAAACGGCAGGGTGAGTGCTCTACATGAGGATGATGTCAATATCAAAATCATATGAGAATGTCAAATAAATTAATATGTGATACCTGGGGCCCATCTTACAAAGAGTTGCGATTGATCCGATCAATCGCAACTATGGAAAGCCAGCAAAGTCAACATATAGAATGCATGTTTGTTCAAAAAAAATTCTAGATATGAACGTATATCCATAAATTCATTGATTTCTTGACAATTTGGTGTGTTCTCTTTTGTATACAAAGGACATTTTACAAATTTCCTGTAGAAAAAATTATGACGCTGATGGATTTCCATAGAGTTACGATTGATTGGATCAATTGTAACTCTTTGTAAGACGGGGCCCAGATGTGCTATCATTTGGTCTGGTGCCTTGGCAGAATCAAGAGGTCTAAATTATAAATTCTTGGCCAGTGTGATGCACAGGTTTGAGATGGATGAGATATGAAAAATTCTTATTGGCTTCTGGTCAGTGATTTGAACAAAATATGTGTGCAATAAAAGTGATTTAATTAGATTGTAATTACCAATTTGTTGATATAGAGTCACATTTTGCAAGAGTAAAAAAAATATGATGATTGTTCAGGCTTAACCCTATCTTAACTGGGCTATTTCAGACCAGTATATACTGGGGGGGTCAATTTGACCCCCCTCAGATCTCGGCCACTGATCGCGCGATCGCCGCGAAAATTTGCACGCGCGTAGAGCCGGATGTAAACTACAAGACTGTATGGTAAAATTTAAAAAAATTAATTCTTTATATTTTTTATTAATTAATTATGCAAATAAGCGTATGAAATTTGCCCTAAATTTTTTTTTGTGTATGTTTTTACCTATAACTCAATTTATATAGCTGGTAGAATGCTAATTTTGGTTGGAGTATCAATTATTACATTTCTAACAAATATCTTCAAAAAAATTGCAAAAATATAATTAATTTCTTATGTATTTTATTGTTTTTTAAATTCTTATGTATTTCTTTGTTTTTTCAAACCTTTGTTTTTTATTGTTTTTTCCAATGAACTTTGTCGGGGACCCTTCTGCAATCATAAATAGCATAAAATAAATCCATTTAAACCAACAAAAGTAAAAATAATCATACATCTATGATTTTTGGTTGAAAAACACAATTTGCATTGACTTTGTACACGGAATCACGTTTTTGAGCAATTTCGGGTCTGACGTGCATTTACAAAATGATGCGTAATTTCAGAACCGCGTCCACGGGCGTCGCAATTTTGGTCTCAAAAGATGCGCAAGACTTGAAAGTAAAAAGTCAGTGAGCGGCGCGATCAATAAACTTTGCGCGACGGCGTAGTGATTAAATTTGTCAAGGAGGGGTCAAATTGACCCCCCCAGTTTAATAAGGGTTAAGGGCAAGAAGAACAAGATAGAGAAATGGATCACCTTGTGTAATCATGTTCAAAATTTTACTGTTTTACACATTGTCTCTTCTTTTCATGGACTCTTGTGTCCCTTTTTTTTTTTGGGGGGGGGGGGTTGAAGTAAATAGCAATTTCCCCCTTCATGACCTAATATCCCTCTGTGTACAAACATGGCTGGTTTGAGTTTTCTTGTGTTATCAGAATTTTGTCATCTTGGAAATTTAAGAAGAAAAAAAATGGCATGCAATTATCAGACTGGTCAGATTTGCCATGAAGCTTTAATAGTAATCATGGAAATTTAAAAAGAAATATCCAACCACTGCAATGAATGCATATTTCCAGCTTCTGATTAGGTCATTCTATAGAGCAAGTAGACCTTGTCTAGTGAATTATGAAAAGTCAGTGTGATATTTCAAGATACATTTTATTGCCTTTTATTGTTAATGATAACTTCAATAGTAAATAAAGAATATTCATGCATTAATGACATACATGTTTAAACACACAATCAATGTTTTTTATGTACTTTTTGGAAATATTTTTGTTATACATCATTATGTGGCTAATGTATATTCCTGAAGTAGAGTGCAGTCGCATGACTGAATTAGATTCTACTTCTGGAAAGGAGTTTGTTAACCAAGTGCGTAATACCTACAAAATCTGCATGCAAAATGTGTAATTATTTACAAATACTGAGTGAAATAAAATTGATAACATTATTTATCCAATTGTCAAACTTTCAATTATTGAGATGTTATACTTGTGCTTATTTCCTGTTGATGACTGGCCAGATTTGATTAATTCCCATCAATAATTATTTTTGAATGCTTGCAAAATAAAATTTTGGTAACTAAGTAAACTACAAAACAAATCTAAGCAAGTTTTATGGATCTCACTATTTGTCAAGTATTTTGCTTGAGAATGGCTGCAATTATTGGGATTAGAAAAAAAGCTTTGTGCTTTGAGGCATCATTCTGTGTCAGAAGCGTTGTAATTCCATAGCTTTGTACACTGAGTAATTTGATTTTTTTTCTTGTTACCAGATTACGCATTAGTGTGTCTTCACTCGCATCACAATACAGATATATCATAACTATCTTTTCCTGTGTGTTGTAAGTGATGAAATGTACAGCTTTGGACTTTTTTGCCATGTTTTAAGTGCCTTTATATTTTACGCAGCTTTTAAACTATCTGCATTCTGATTATTTGTAACAGTTTTTCCTGACACAACAATTTAGGCCAAATAAAAGCTAATGAAATATATCACAAAAACAAGGTCAAGAGCTCCAGGGGGCCGTTTCATAAAGCTGTTCCTAAGTTAAGAGCGACTTTAAGAACGACTGGTGATCCTTTCTTGGGGTAATAATATACACAAAATTGTTCATTTTGCGAGGGTTTTGCGCGTAAGAAAGAATCACTAGTCGTTCTTAAAGTCGCTCTTAACTTATGAACAGCTTTATGAAACACCCACCCGGCCTCAATCCATTTGAGCACTGAATACTTGTTGGTGCCATTTTCTTCTGCAAAAAAAAAAAAAATTGAGAAAATGAATTCATCATCTGGAACTCAAGAACATTATGGATCTATATGTAATGACAACCTTCCTGACACATTATGATGCTACATAATTCAGGCCGTTAAGAAATAAAGCCTATTTTCAAAAGCCGCTAATTTGGGTTTTTCTTAACCAAATACTCAACTTACTCAAATTTACTTAATAAAGGTCAAATCCACTCCAGAAAACTTTGGATTTTAATCAACAGAGAAAAATCAAATGATCATAGTGCTGAAAATTTCATCGAAATCAGTTGTAAAATAAGAAAGTTATAGCATTTTAAAGTTTCGCTTATTTTTCACAAAACAGTTACATGTATATGCACAATTCAGTGAAATGCAAAGAAGGTTTGATGATGGCACTCACTATTTTGTTTTTGGAACTAAACAATATTTCATTTTCTACAGATTTGACAATAAGGACAAACTTGACTGAACCATAAAGTGTGTAAAGAATGGTAATTCCACAGGTTCTGGGAGGAATAAAACTTGTTTAACAAGACAGTGCAGAGAAAATGAGAATATTTAATATTAAATCATGTATAAAATACAAAAGAAATTGTGAGTGATGTCATTTAGTCCCCTCATTTGCATACAGGTGTTTTGTGAAATTAAGCAAAACTTAAAAATGTCATAACTTATTTTATTGTACATTCGATTTTGATGATATTTTTAGTGTTAAAGCTTGTTGGATTTTTCTTTTTTTAAGTAAATAACTTTTAAGGGGGGGTGAACTTTTCCTTTAAGCTCCACTCTAGGCCTTTAAAGGGAAATTAAACCTTTGGAACAAGTTGGCTTGTGTCGAAACAGAAAAATCAAAGAATAAGAACAAAGAAAGTTTGAGAAAAATCGGACGAATAATGAGAAAGTTATGAGCATTTGAATATTGCAATCACTAATGCTATGGAGATCCTCCCATTGGCAATGCGACAAGGTGTGATGTCACATGTGAACAACTTCCCTATGATCGACTATAGAATACCTCCAAAATCTCTTTTTCCTTTTAGTTATGGTGATACAAACTCTTCATCCATGATG
Organism: Lytechinus pictus; assembly: GCF_037042905.1. Classification (NCBI taxonomy): domain Eukaryota; kingdom Metazoa; phylum Echinodermata; class Echinoidea; order Temnopleuroida; family Toxopneustidae; genus Lytechinus; species Lytechinus pictus. Next base: position 16,045,698 of record NC_087246.1, read on the forward strand.
TATTCTTTGAAAATCTGTATTACATGCTCTCCTATAGAAAGAACACATGATCTACTGATAGATGTGATTAAAAAAAAGGCAGTTGAAACATATACTTAAGTGTTGGGAAGAGTTGTTCACAAGTGACATCACACATCTTTGTTGCATTGCCAATAGGAGGACCTCCATAGCATTTAAAGAGAAATTCCAGTATTTGCAGTAAACACTGATTTCATGAGAAAGTCTGTAAAACAAGGCTTAATTGTCAGTATATCATCGAGGATCTAGATCTGGTACAGTTACATAAACTGAACTTTGTGAAATCTTGAAATCTACGCTGAAAAATGTTCACACTGAAGATCACCAACACAGATAGGCACACGTGGGACAGTGTATTATTATTGCTAAAATAAAGACCCGACGGAAGTGACCGAATCCGCGCTTATTTTGCTTATTTCTCAGCAATTACACAATTTCTTCCAGAATCCTTTGGCACATATTTTTTATTCATACAAACAGACACTTAGGTGGTCATTATATTAGATTCTGTAAAAAGTCATTTTTAGATCGTTACTAAAACTGGAATTTATCTTTAACAGTGATCCCAATATTCAAATGCTCATAGCTTTCTAATTATTGGTCTGCTTTTTCTCAAACTTTCGTTGATCTGTTTCTCTGATTTTTCTATTTTCACACAAGCTATCTTGTTCCAAAGGTTTCATTCTCCTTAAAGTCCCCATCACACTTATTCGGAATCAGCAGGAATCAAGCAGAAGCTGGAACGCAAAAAATATTCAACAAATCTAGAAATTTTTGGGAGGAACTTATGAATTCACCAAACTGGACTTGAAATTCAGTAAATGGACCAGGTGAGTCATCTTACACTAGTCAAAATGAACCGCAATGGAGTCAGATTGATAATTCGTGCTACATTCTTGGACATTCTAAATATTCTGAGTGCATACAAAATATTTTTGTCATTTCTTTTGGCCGTCCTGAAGGTTTTTGTCATGTTCAAAACATTTGAGAGGTATTTTCGAACGGTGTTTGAAGTAGATTAAAATGACCAACTGGTGGTCGAATAATAGTCCTTTCATTCCGGTCAATTCTGCTTGATTCGGAATAAGTGTGATGGGGGCTTTAAGCATAATTTTAGAGGTATGTGTGGTATCCTCCCTCATAGTCTAATCCTAATTTCTCTACAACCATTTTGTCTATTACCTGATTGGTTCAGTTGCCATTTAGCCCATTTGACACTAATTTCCAATAAGGCTTCTCATTTCGTGCAATAAACTGATATCCACTTGATCTACACCATTTAGTCTTTATATAGTCAGATTAACTATTCATGAATCAAACTTTTGGTACACAGAGTTGAAATTAGACTGTTTGGGCATGAGATTGAACTAATAATTAGACAGTCAGTCCGCAAGCCCTAAAAAAGTAGCTTCTTTTATCCAAGTGATATTCATGACTAGAGGGTTTTTGCATAGTTAATGAGCTTGGTGCGAACCAAAACACCTCTTTTTATTCGGCCATTGCTGCTCTAAATATTGACCAAATTTCATGTTTTTGGTATCTTTGTAAAGAAGAAGAATCATTCTTTTAGATCATGTGTTTGGATTTTTAAAAGAATGTTGTAATATAGGAAAAACTTTTGATCTAAAACATGAAACAATTTTTTTTTTTTCATGCAACAAAAGTTGTTGTTTTCACACTTAATTTCTGTTTGGGCACAAATGATTTTTAGATCATGATAAAGCTGAAGATCTAAGCTTTAATATGATATAATTTTTATAAGAAGATGTATTTTAGATGGGTCAGCAGCCAGCTTTTCATAGGCCAAGTACATTTTGCAGCTCAAAAACAAGAATACTGCGATCTGATTGGTCATAGGGACCACACACCCACGCAAATTCCAATGTTCCCCACACTGGGCCTCTGCAAGGTCACACTCACCATGTGGTAATCTCTTCAAATTACCCGCGCCTGTTTGTTTTGAAAACAGTAGGCTATTCAGCCAATCAGAACTCTGGATTTTATGTTACTCAAAAATTTCAGAAATCTCGTCTTGCATCTTGATGGAAAAAGCTGGCTGCTGACCCATCTAAAAGATGCCACATATCAAGAGTGACATTGTAAGAAAGTATAGAGTTTGAGCTTTCTGATGATATAAATAATGTTGGTGCCTAAAACACAAAATGTTGCACAATTTGCAAGTGAAAACAGAGGAAGAAAATTCTGTTTGATGCATCTTTTCAGGTAAAAAATTCACTTATTTATCAAAATATTTCATTCAAAAGAAATGACTAATATAAAAGAGTAATAATTACTCTTGCCCATGGTACAAAAATTATCAATATTACTCAAGGAGAAAGTGGTTAAATTCTTTGAGAAAGAAAGTCTCACAATTCACGAGATTTTGTAGGGACATGAATTCAGCCACGAGAGGACTTGGATAAATCTTGCTCATTTGCTCATTAACACAGGGGCTTGCGGACTGACTGTAGACTAAGTGGGTTAGACAAAATTGACAGTAGACCAACTGGGTCTTCTCCATCATGTGGTACTAGACTATCTGAGAAGACCACCAAACTGCTTGTATAGAATATAAATTCTGACACCAAGACAGTTATAATAAATGCAGAGAAATAAAGGAAAATATTAAGGTTCAATGAAATTCATCAAAGAATAAGAGGTATTCGTTTTAAGTTTAGAATTGGGCAATTTCGTAAAACAATCAACCTTTTTGTACGTCCGACCCCCATTTTTCTCAAGTTTTGCTTCACTTCATAAACTGACCAAGTCATGGTCATTTGGCAGCATTACAGACTGTCATAAAAAACATCAAGTGGAACGCCTCTGGCAGTCTCGCCTGCATTACGCAATTTAATATAGCAGCAGTGCTAACTTTGAAAACTACTATAAAATAATCATTCACAAAAACATCATTCATATAATGACATAATACCACGTTCATTGACCATAAATGACATTTGAACGGAGACTTAAGACTGTCAACTACACCCATGTCCACATTTCATTCACTCTATCCATAAACTTTCAAAGTTATGATGGCACTTCAACAATTACCCCAACATGGCCTAAGTTTATTGACCTTAACTGACCTTTGACTTGGTTTGTGACCTGAAACTCACAGGGGATGTTCAGTGATGCTTGATTACTCTTATATCCCAAGTTTTATGAACTAGATCCATAAACTTTCAGTTAGGATGGTAATTCAACAAATACCCCCAACACGGCCAAAGTTCATTGACCTTAAATGACCATTGACCATGGTCATGTGACCTGAAACTCGCACAGGATATTCAGTGGTACTTGATTAACCTAATGTCCAAGTTTCATGAACTAAATCCATAAATTTTCAAAGTTATGATGGTAATTCAACAAATACCCCCAACTTGGCCAAAGTTCATTGACCCTAAATGACCTTTGACCTTGGTCATGTGACCTGAAACTCAGGCAGGATGTTCACTAATACTTGATTAACCTTATGTCCAAGTTTCATGGACTAGATCCATAAATTTTCAAAGTTATGATAGTAATTCAACAAATACCCCCAACTTGACCAAAGTTCATTGACCCTAAATGACCTTTGACTTTGGTCACGTGACCTGAAACTCGAGCAGGATGTTCACTAATACTTGATTAACCTTATGCCCAAGTTTCATGAACTAGGTCCATATACTTTTTAAGTTATGATGTCATTTCAAAAACTTAACCTTCGGTTAAGATTTTGAAAATAATTTTCCCAACATGATCAAAGTTCATTGACCCTAAATGACCTTTGACCTTGGTCATGTGACCTGAAACTCGGGCAGGATGTTCAGTAATACTTGATCAACCTTATGGCCAAGTTTCATGAACTAGGTTCATAGACTTTCTAAGTTATGATGTCATTTCAAAAACTTAACCTTAGGTTAAGATTTGATGTTGACGCTGCCGCCGCCGCCGTCGGAAAAGCGGCGCCTATAGTCTCGCTCTGCTATGCAGGCGAGACAAAAATCAGAGACAGAAAATTTCATGAAGGTCTCACATACATGGGGTCGGACATACATACTTTGTGGAATTGCCTTATTTGTGACATGAGCATCTCCCCCATGTCATGTAAAACAAATTCAAATTTTCTAATGGAACATGATGAATTTAAATATTTTTCTTCTAGAAGGGGATATGATATGATGTGTCTGACCATATATCCCCTGCCAAAATAAAATAATTTTCAATTATTTTGAGAAAATGACATTTTTGGGAATTTATATCACACGATGTACGGAGAAGCTGCTCTTTTTTGAAGTCACAAATTTTAAACTAAAAAAACAACAACCCCAAATCAGAACCCATCCTTTGATTGATCTTCATCACACCTTCACCAATATTTTTCTCTAATCTTTACGCCTTTGTTAAAATCAACCAATCATCAGGGTCCAAGTCATTGCTAAAACTGTTTCAACTTGAGCAGCATTCACTAGGACTTGTTGCAAAAAGAGATGCAATGAAACTAAACACAAATCCAAAGGTCAAATGCCTTGATTTTCTACTAATCAGAGCACACACTTGGGACTTGTAAATTATTTGTTCAGTTTCTGCAACAGACCCTGGCGTATCTCATCAGGTATCAAACAAAGAAAAGATAATCATATTAAATTGACCCACTTCCATTCATTTCAATAGTCACTCTATGGAAGATAACAAACTGACAAACAGCAAAATATATGGGTGACGAGTCCTTTTTATTTTACATACCTACAATACATATCAGCAGAGAAAAAAAAGCACCTGCCTCCTCATGTATACAAACAACACATGGCCATTATCAATAATACAGCCACTTTACGTCTCAAAGTCAAACTTATCTCGAAGATTTTCCCCACAAACGTTGAATATCTATTTTACAAATTCAAAGAAAAAAAAACATGCTTGCTACATTACATGTTTATACAACTAATATTATTAAGCAAAGTACCTTATATCTATTTACATTGTACAATACATATCAGGCACCACGCAAATTTGCCTCTCTTTTTTCTTTCATTTTTTGTTTTACACATTTTTCTTTTTTTTTTAATTGTTAAATATAAAAAGCACTCATATGAACATACATTTTAAGTGCCCTTAACATTTATCCCCAACTCTGCATGAGTTTGTATGTAGGCAAAATATCAACACTCGTCAATAGTGTTCTTCAATTATCGCTCTACCCTAATGGACTACTTATGTGTATGGAGGTGCCACACTCTACATACAACCTTTACTTTCTCTGCCTACAACACTACAGTTTCAAACTTGGGAGGCAACAAATTTCAGTGTTGCATGCAATACGTTTGTTGTTGCTTCCCAAAATTATGTTAAAACAGACAGAATTTTTGATATCATCATTGACATTTTATCACTAGCATGTATGTAATGGACAGAATACAATGTGGAAAGTGGTTAAAAGAAACTTTTTTGACCAAGACTTGCAATAATGCAAATGTGAATAGCCAGTTGGTCTAATGCCCTTTTGGTCTCCTGCCCAGACAGGAGACTATTGTCCAAAATGCATGTTCCTATTAAATCTCATTTCCAGTTTGGCCACATGTATCATGTTGAATACTTGTTCCAACACCACTTAATCTAAACTCTCTATATATTGATTGATTGGATGAATGAGCAGATGAAATGGGTGAAAATGAAAATGGGAGCATTTGGTAAAGTGGCAACTGATCAACGAGTCTGTGTTATGAAGTGACGATTGGCCCAAATGACACACAGACGCTGATAGTACTTGAGGAAGGTGTAGCAATAGTGGTCAAGACCATCTACGATTTAGACCGAACGGACCATAAGATCATTCCCATAAAAGTTTCATGTAATATTTGAAGTCATGATCAGATTTATCAATACGATCAACTGCATATCATGGAATCCTCTTTTCTTCACACATGTTCCATGAATGGGTTGATGTAATTGGCAATAGATTCATTTCATATCTTCTGTACAAGATTACTGGCAATAATTCACTTTCAGTATCCTGTAACTTCTATTCACAATTTCACATCAATTTCATTTTGTATCTTAGTTGATGCTTATAGAATGAATTCATCCCACAAAATATTTTCCAAGAACGGTACCTTGTTTATAAGTTGAAATATAAGGTTTTCTTTAATTATAAGCATCTCATTCATACAATGCATATATTTGCTAATTGTTTTCTTTTTAAGTTTTAATTCATTTTCCTACTTATGACAAAGCATAAAGAAGTCTGTGTTCACATTCTCTTTTCATAAGCAGACTTGCCATCTTATTACATTCACGTAAGGCTAAATGTATGAAAATGGATAAAAGAAAACAATGAATTTCTCAGAAATACTGACCTGATACCCCCTTTTTTCATATTCTACTTTTTGTTTTGATTTATCAACTACACATGAAACAACATGAAAGTTTAATATAAAAATTGCTTTCACTGATGGCCTATTTTCAAGTTTGAATTCTAAAGATATTATTTTAAAATGGATAGCTGCAAATCATACCTATAAGCTCTGGGGAGCGTTTCATGAAAAGGCTTGTCGGACGTTTTATCCCACAAGTCCCATTTTATCCGACAGTTTCCATAGTAACATTGCTCCTCAGCCAATCAAAATCGAGGATTGTCGGACAAAAATGGTGATGAAACGCTCCCCAGTTCTCTTAATCAGGCTGATGATACCGGGAAATCGTTGATCCCACTTGGTATATAGGACCAAATTATATTGTAAACCAAATCGATGGTAGATAAAAAAGGTCTGTGATATTGGACCTTGTGGTTTTTTTTGGACAACTGGTATTAGACATTTACGACTTTCACCTCAGTCTGCTGTTTGGCTCTGGATTGGCAGAGCAAGTTCAGTAATCTGTAACACAGAGCTCAATGACCGATCAGTGGACTGACTTTTATAATCATTAGTAATGCTTTGCAATCAGTAGTAAAAATAAATGGTATGATCAATTGCTAAGCATTATGTTACTGGCCTGGAATTACTGCATGAACATGGTTCACATTCTTCATGGCAATATTATAAAGAGTGGGTGAAGCTTTGAAATGCAAAATTTTCTCGGGCCGGAAACATGACTGAAGAAAGCATAATATAAGTGTTTAAAAATTGATTCATTCCTTTATACCCGACATAAAATAATGATTAAATAAATTTTAACATGGAAGTGTAATACATGAGTGAATCAAATTGCATACATGCAAATACCATGAATGTGTTGATTTACTGATTACCGCAGTGACTAACCCAAGTTACCCCACAACATTCTAATGATGGGATGCTCCAGGCTGAAAATAATCTGATTTAAACAGATAAAGAATAATCAGACAAACAAAACACTGAAAATTTGATCAAAATCGGACAAGGAATAACTAAGTTATGGCATTTTAAAGATTTGCATTATTCCGGTGAAACAGTTCTTGGCATGTCTTCATGAATATTCAATGAGCAAACTGATGCCATATTCTCACTTGTTCTTTTGTATTTTATGTATATGAAATTAGGTTTATTCAATTTTTTTCAACCAAGAACTGAAAAAATTGGATTGACAACTGATTTAGTGCATTAGATATTTATTGCCGCAACTTATTTAATCATAATGGAGACACATCATTTACACATGTATGAAAAAGTGAATCAATTATGATTTCATGTAATAACATATTAAAGAAAAAGGAAAGCGGGGATATGACATCATCAACCCACTTAATGAATATTCATGATGATGTGCATATAACTGTTTTCACAAAATATTTATAATCTTTAAAATTCAATGACTTTGTTATTTCTTGTCCGATTTTGATGAAATTTTCAGCATTTTGCTCAGTGAATTTTACTCTATTTATTTAGATATAAATATTTTAAGACCGAAGTACCTCTTCAATCAATTATCATGCAAATTATTCAGTTCCATCATTCAACTGGTATACAAGAATAAAGAGCTATGGAAAAGCAGCTGATATTAAAGAAACACAAATTAGCATAAGATATATGACAAAAAATTTATTAACATATAAGACATACGATTTGGTACATGCAGAGTGCCAACTACAAACTCCATCCCAAATGAATGGCTATTGAATTAATAGAGTAAATGTATTCGAAAAAGTGAAAAGAGTGAAATTTCAATACAATAAAAAAAACATTAATATTGAATCATTTTGGAGTTTATCACTTCTCAATACGCTGACATGCATATAACAGGCAATATACACACAATACCTAGTTATATCCAACCTCTAATCCCTTTAGTGCATTGTATAATTATCATACAGATTAATTTTTCTTTTCTTTTCAAAGGTTTATATGTGTATAAAAACTTTGTCCAGAATAGCAATTTTTAGGCGACCAATTAAATACATAAAAAACAAAAAAACAAAAGGGGGCCCCCCGATAAGATGTTCAGAGCAGATAATTAGCAATAAACTCACATTTAAATGAACAAAACTTTACAATGCTGTAACTATGTAATGAAAATATATTTTGAAGTTTCACAAATTTTGCTTGATTGTTAAATTGAAATTCATTGATTCAACTAGATTAACTTTATGGATGAATTAACTAACATATTCTTCCAATTTTAAAAATGTAACCATAACAAATTCCAGCAATCCGGAATTTATTATGGGATATCAAACCTTTACCAGATCATTTCGTGACAGATCATATTGACATATGAACATGAATATGAACAAAGTCAGATGCATTTTACATCCACGGCATTATAAGAGAAGAGAGTTGTAGTATTTATATGCATTATGTACAGCGAAAGATTATGTAATGCACCACAGAAATAAAATGTTGCAAAACTACTTGCACACTACTGTTGACTTGTTATGCTGTCTGGCTACATCAAATAAAACAAAGACTGATGAATGAAAAACAGAAAAAGTTTTGTTATATGATATGACTGAATTTAACCTAAGACTTTTCACATTTCTACACATATCACTTCACGTGTAAGAAAACAGACATTCTAAAATAACTAAAATTGATAGTATACAAAAAGTGTTCTTTATGTTTGGCGAACAAAACAGGAAGTGGTTCTAACTATATAGTAAAGAAGAGATATGATGAACATAAATTCAGGTGATGAGTTGATCCTCCTCTGTTTGGCAACTAAAAATCTTTTGGGCCTTTAAAGCAGGATAAATACACAAGTGCATCTCACAAAGAATATACTAGTAAGTCAACCAACTGGACTAATTGTTACACTTAAAATATTTTCTTGCCCTTGATTTCTGAACTTCTACATACATCATGCCTTGTGCATGAATTGCTGTATTTCCTTAAACATAGATATTCCCCAGAAATATATTCTACACACATACGTTACATAAAAACATTCCACCTACTGGAAAATACTGATTGGTTTTCTATTTTGAAAGTATGTGTCCTCAAATGAGTGCTAATTTTCATTACAGCATACACTGCCAAACTTAATTCACAAGAAACAGAGACTATTTTATACTTATAACAGCATGAAAATAAGTTTCAATCAACATCCTCATGAATTAGATTGTGCTTTGTATCAAATTTACATGAGAGAGAAAAAAAAAGAATTATGAAAAGTTCTTGCCAATAATTATTAACAATTTTATTTTTCAGTAAAAAGCTATCCAACAAAACAATGGTATGAAAGCTGGAATTGCATTATATGAGATAATAATAATGGTGTTCAAAGTAACATCTCTAATCACATGTCATCTAAATCAAGCAGAGTACATCATTCATTTGAAATTATATAAATAAAATTCTTGAATGAATATCCAAATAAAAAAAAAAAAAGGTAAATACATTTGGTTTAAGATGGTACAAAGCAAAGTGCTATTCTGAATACTTTTCACATTTATAGTTCTTTCTTAAAACACATATTTGATGTGTGATAGGGAAATCATGCTAAATATAGACTTTAATACACAAACAGAAAATGATCTGTTAAAACGAGTTTCAACAAAGAGAGAATAAAGAGAAAGAAGGGGGAGGAGATCATTCTGCATGGACCAATGAATGCACAATACAAGAAATATTTACAGAAACTCACATCTGCCATGGTAGGAATTGTGGAAGCAAGCCACATGATTTCTAGAGGTGGCCTTTAATGTAATCACTAACTACTAAACTGAAGAAGTGGGAGCTACTCTCACACAACATCAGAAACTAGGGATAGAATCCAACGCACAGGCATTGAATTCATATAACAAATTTGCATTTGATAATTACATATACATACAGAAATTATTCTGGTTAATGCGGCTATGAGGAAGCTTCTCCTTCCTTCTTGTCCTCACCCTTATCGTCGCGTGGCTTCCCCGTGCCAAAAATATCTGACCTCCTGGAAGGTGCACCTCCGACCGGGTCCTTGACTGTGCGTGGTGCCAATTTGAGCTTTGGCCTGGCAGCTGCTTCCTCTACAGAATCGTAAAAAAAAATGTATTGAGGTAAAAAAGGGGATGAAAACAGAGAGGCATAGAAAAGAAAAAGATGGGGAGAGGAAGAGAGAGAGAGAAAGAGAAAAAAAGGGCAAGCGTCATTAACTTGAACAATGAATTTGTGAAAGTTGCATAATTTTTTTAACAGAGCAGCTTTGATCAATAAAAATGCTTATCTGACAGCAAACTCAAACTGAAAATAATCTTCACATTTACCAAATCTCTATACAGGCATTAATAGCTGTTTTTAAGTTAATGTGTGAATGATGCAATATAAACTTGGACTTAAATTTTATTATAAAAAACAACAACAACCAATTACAGCATAAAAAACATACATCAAAGAAGTATAATGACATTAATAGTTTACAGGATAATAGGAACCAGAAAATAGCATGAATGCTAGTCGGGTCTGGTACCTTTAAATGCTCAAATACAAAATATAGCACACCTGCTGTAGGTTCTTTAAATGTCTCTTGTGGTCTCCTGTTATAATCATCTCTGCCGCCTCTTCCCCTGCCGCCGCCTCCTCCTCCTCCTCCATAACCCCTATCTCTATCGTACCCATCACGACCCCCTCCGTAGCCATCCCTGCCACCATAACCTCCTGATCTGCCAAACCCATCATCTCGTCCTCCCCTTCCACTGGCGCCTCCTCTCCTGTCATCCCATCCCCCGCCTCCGGAATTTTCAAAGCGGCCTCCTCCACCGCCTCCTCTGAATCCTCCTAAGAAGAGCAGAAAAGAGGCATTGTCATTTCCAAAGATGGCTCAAATAGCAGCTTGAACAAAAGGAATTTTTATTTCTGGTCACAGGTTTATAAGTAATTCATATTCTTCACAAATAATTTCAGTAGAATAACATAGGTCAGAAGAGATATTTATTATGACTTCCACATACACCTGTATCTATGTCACGAACGGATTACTAATACCATAGAAAGTGTCGTAGTTCTTTAAAGGGAAGGTCCAGGCGGTAAGTATTTATAGCTTAATAAATAGAGTCTAATTCACTGAGCAAAATGCTGAAAATTTCATAAAAATCGGATAACAAATAACAAAGTTATTGAATTTTAAAGTTAAGCAATATTTTGTGAAAACAGTCGTCATGAATATTCATTGGGTGGGCTGATGATGTCACATCCCCACTTGTTCTTTTGTATTTTATTATATGAAATTAGGTTTATTCAAAATTTGTCCTCCAAGAACTAGAAAAATTAGATCGACAACTGATTTAGTGCATTAGATATTCATTGCTGCAAGTTGTTTCATTATAAGGGAGACATATTATTCACACAAGTATGAAATAATGAAAAAAATATGATTTTATGTAATAGCATAAGAAAACCGAAAGTGGGGATGTGACATCATCAGCCCACCTAATGAATATTCATGACGACTGTTTTCACAAAATATTGCTAAACTTTAAGCTTCAATAACTTTATTATTTGTTATCCGATTTTGATGAAATTTTCGGCATTTTGCTCAGTGAATTCTACTCTATGTATTAAGATAAAAATATTTTCAGCCCGGACCATCCCTTTAAATTCTTCTAAAAAATAAATACCCAGTATTTAGAAATATTGACTGAGTGCTGTTAGACCAAGTAATATTATTGGAAATAAAATTCTCTAAAAAATATAAAATATATACTAAGCTGATCAAGTGCTATTTCATTAGCTTAGCACTGTAACTCGACATTGATAGTATGATAACAGAGCAAGTATGATATGAATATTCTTCTTACCATCCCTTCCACCTCCACCTCCTCCGAATCCACCACGGCCTCCGCCTCTGCCCCCACCACCTGCAGAAGAACCTGAAAGAATAGGAATATATTTGATAGTAACTAAAAGATAACAGAACTAGGATGGTGATAAAATTCTACATTTGAAACACCTCTGGTTGCTGCATTATGCAATTCAACATAACAGTAATGTTGACATTGAAAGCAACTAAGATGAACAATTTTTCAAAAAGATAAAAAATAAACAAACATTAATTTGATAATAAAGTCCCAATTTCATGGCCTCTAATAAATGATCTTTGCTCAGTGACCTGATATTACATTCTCCCATTTGTCGATAACCACTATATGAAAGTTTTATTGATGGAATTACACTTGAAAAATTATTCCAAATAAAAAACAAATCTTAACCTTGGATAAGTTTTTGATATTCATATCAAAGTCACTTGACCCTTAATAACCTTTGACCTACACCATTTGACCTGCAATTCATGTCAGATATTCATTGATAATAACCCTTTATATCCAGAGTTAATAAAATAGGTCAATATACTTTCTAAGTTATGATATTTCAAAAAAAAGGACCTTGAAATGAATGTTGACAATGCAGCTGCCGCCGCAGAAAAGGAGTGCATATAGTCTAGATTTGCTATGCATAAGAGATAAAATCCTAATGAGATTGACATTGATTAAAATGTTCACCTTAATGTTTTTTCAGAAGAGTTTTCAATGTTGGCATACATAACAGCAACATTACAAATAAAAAGCTTTAGTGGGAGAACATAACCTTTAATAATTACAATCAGAATGTTTCTTACAATTACATGTATGATCACTACCACAATGACCATCATCACTGTCATTATCATCATCATCGTCGTTGTCATCATCATCATCATCGTCGTCACCACCAACATCATCTTTATCCTCCTTTTCATTATCAAATGACTTACCTCCTCTTTGCCCATCCCTCCTTTGATTTCTTCCCTGTGCAATGTCTACTCTGAGTTGGCGTTCATCATATAACTATCAAAAGAAAAGAAATAACGTTAACAATAACTGCCACAATTTCACCACTCATATCCATCACAATGTGACGATGCTGACAGTGTTTAGACATTATTCTAGTGATGACCAAGACAACAGGGTAAAGTGCTCCTGCATATCACATACCCATCTAGTGGAGCGTTGTGGCCCAGTGGATTAGTCTTCTGACTTTGAAACAGAGGGCCGTGGGTTCGAATCCCAGCCATGGCGTAATTTCCTTCAGCAAGAAATTTATCCACATTGTGCTGCACTCAACCCAGGTGAGGTAAATGGGTATCCGGCAGGATTAATTCCTTGAATGCATGAGCACTGAAAGGCAGCTCGACTAAAGCCGGGGTAATAATAATGATGACATCGCGCCTCGGAATAGAATATTTCTAGATAGATGGCGCTATATAAATGCCTATTATTATTATTATCTATACTCTGAGCAGAGTGTCTCATATTCTGCAAAAGGATGTTAATATTGTGGTGGATTTTGCACTATATGGACCCCATAGTAATCTACAATGCCTGTACAATGGTTGTAGATTTGCAGGCTGAAGCTTCACGTAGTTAAGAAGTGTTCAGCCCTCATTTTATCTATTCACAAACTTCAATTAAAATTACTTTCCTGGGTACAAAAAAAAGACCCATTGATCATACTAGTAATTGTTCTCCGTAAGAAAGTAATAACCTACAATAAACACAAAGACAACACAAAATTATTAATCAGCCTGATAAAAGTGTTATATATATGGATGGCTCAGAATGGGATACCAGAAATACTTCACGAGCTAGGAAGTATTGTAAAAATGAAGCAAGTGCAATATTGGCCCTAAACGGTGGAATATTTGTGGTATCGGATAAAAAGCCACCCAGTATCAGTATCTTAAATGATTACTTATTTGGCTATGCAATATGGAAGGATATTGCAGAGCAAGTCTTGTACATAAACCTATGGAAATATGTCAGGTTGCAGCAAATCATGCAATATGACCTGATATTTCAGACAATTTAGGCAGACCAAAATACATGTTTTCATGCAGTACTGAGACCTTCTAAAAATAACAATGAATATTGATAAACAAAGCACACTTACAGCTCCATTTAATTTCAATGCCTCTCTTAATGAATCTGCGTCTTCAAACTCTACATAGCTGAAACCTGAAAAATATAAACGAAAAATCAATTTCTGATCAAGTACATTACAAAGGGTTCCTGTCAATATATATAACAACGAAAGTATTCCACATACTGTAACTTGCCTTAATGGCCCTTATTTTGGGTCAAAATTAAGACAGAAAAGGCCATATCTTCTTCCCTATCAATCAATATAAATATAATTGATTTATGGAAGTGGAATTGACATTTTATTCTTGTAAAAAAAATGTTTACGATATCTTCCTAATATGGATAGTGCAGCATTATGCCAAATTGTTGCTGAAGAGGAAGCACTTGCAATATCAGAGTTGCAAGTTGAATTTCGATTGTCTTGCATCGAGACTGATTGCAGACAAATGAGCATGTATTAATGCCAACTTCAGTTTTTAGGAAGCATTTAAGATCTTGATGGATTTGGACATTACAATTATAAAACATGGCATATGAAATTATGCATTCTACTTTCCTAATGCCAATTCACTGATATCACTTTTAAATATGAATTTCAATATTGTGAGAAATCTGAAAGAAGAAGAACACTAAAAGTTTTATTTTCACATAAAAATTTCTTTGCTGTCACTTGTCTCATTGGAAGTTTGGAAGGCAGGGGCTAATTTGTACAACATTGGGGCGAAGTCTGAATTTCAGCGCTATTTCTTTCATTTCGAAGGATATGTTTTATGCCACAAGCAATTATGCTGTAGTGTAGAGGAAAATCTAATTATTCAGCCATATGTATAGGCCTAGTATTGCTTTTCTAACTGTTCTTGAATATTGTTTGTGTCAGATCGTTGGCTGTCACGAGGGTGGTGAAATCAACCTCATGTATTTCCTATGCTGTAATTAAAATGTATGTACTCCACTGAAATCCAAAACATCGGTCGGAGTGCTGTGTAGTCTGTAGGCACAGACCCTGATTGGAACTTTGATCAACAAGTGTGCCTCCATGCAAAGACTAGCACATACAAAACTTGCTGTTCTTGAGCGAGAGAGCCTTCAGTACACAAGGCATGTGTAGGCTGCAATTCAGACCCTTTAATACTCGAGAGAAGGATTTGCCCAGCAGACTAAGTGCTGTGTGCCAGCATGACCAACTAAGGCATATTGAATTGAATATGGAGTAAGTTACAAAACAAATAAAGTATTACTCCTTTACCTCTGAATTGACCTGTCTCCTTATCATGTACAAGGCGGGTACTATGAATCTGCGGAGGAAAATATATATTTCTTGGTTAATTGCACAATGGGAACATTTCATCCTATGGCACAATAACTAACAAATGAAATGCAAGCATACTACTATCGAGTCAACTTCTGTCACTGGTTGATATTTCTTATCTTGTATTGTTTATACTGAAATTTATCCTTCTTTGTCATTTTCTTTGCTGAATAAATGATGATGATGACAACGAAGATGAAGACGAAGAAGATGATGATAATAATAATAATAACAATAAAAATAATAATAATAATAATAAAGTTTTCTAAATCCATTTAAAACATAAATGTTCTTAGTCTGTTTTATTGAAATACTCAAAATAGAATTGCTTGAAAAGGATCAAGGTCTAGTACACCCTGAGAGATTGCGGGGCTTATTACTGTAATAAGTTCATACAAGTAAACAGTAAAATTTACTGTACATGCAATATCAAATTTGGTTTGTTTTCAATCATTATTCTGAGCAGCTAAAATTTAGCCTCTTAAACTTGGACTTAAAATGCTGATAAGCAACTGTTTTTAAAGAACATATCATGAGACAGAGAGACTCACCTTCATCTGTTCAAATATGTAGTCAAGGTCTCCCTGGACAGTGTCATCAGGAAGGTTTCCTACATAAGCTGTGTATGGGGCCTCAGTTGGAAATGGAGGTGGGGGACCCCTGCCTCCTCCTCCTCCTCCACCACCTCTTCTGTCATTGTACCGTCCACCTCCTCCTCTATGGGGGGAAAAATACATCAATTGTTTCATCATTTACATAAATATGGGTAATAACATCATAAAATGGCTCTATATCATAAAAATTTAATGGCGTTCACAAGCACAACAGGAATGGATCGTCCAGAAAATCTCAGCAGGGGGTCCCCCGATCTCGAGAAAATCTCCCACACTGCCGAAACGTACAACTGTACTGAGCCAAATTAACATTTGGTCCGGCCGCGATACATCGTCATGGAATCAGCCAATCAGCGCTGTTGTTGCAATCGTGTGTGAAACAGTAATCATGAATTATGCATCATGTGCGTAAAAACTACATGCATAGCGCTAGCTAAGCTCATGTGTTACGCTGTACAGTAACTTATAAATGTAAACAAAATGGCGTTTCCGTACACAGTACACACAACAGTTAAACTGCGATTTGGCTGAAACTGGAGGTTTGTTTGGGTAATGTCGCAGTTGACTGATCCCCCACGTACTCGAGGCTCCCGTTGCCATTTGCGAAAGCTGCCTAGTATCACTATTTTTGATAGACTTTATTTCATGGAAGGAGCAATAATGGGTGTGTAAGAACTTCACAAAGTTTGTAGACATGCTCATATATCTTGCCCGAAATATGATTTTACATGGCCTCTCGTGATGACAAAGTGAAAGTACATGTAACTTAGTGGTCGTGGCTGCAGAATTAACATTTTAGAAGCTTGTTTTATTCATTTTTAATGTTTTTCTTTATATTTTTTCGGGCCACCAAACTTTCATATCGGGCCACCAAAAAATATGATATGAAGGTTTTGGTGGCCCGAATGGTCCACCACCAAAAAAAGTCAATGTGGAGCCTTGCACTAAGTGTGAGTGGATGCAAGAGGTCAGGCCCCTTGATTCAAGCCCCGAGGGGGGCACTCAAATTATTTTTTGATAGGGGTGTGCCTCATGAAACTCTAAAATGGGGGTCTAAGGAACTGACTAAAAGGGTAAAGTAAGGGGTCTTGGGAACTTATACCACACTGAGTGAAAAACCGGGTCTACGGAACGATCGCCGTACTGTAGGTACGTTGCACCATTTCATAGCGCTATGCATGCACTAGCCATGCATGAAGCGACTACTAGTTATATGTAGGGAGGAAGCCATACGTCACATACGTGCATCTCTCGCATGCGGTGCTCGCGCTTGACAATTTTGGCGGGGCTGGGGAACTGATCATGTCTTGTAACGGGGGTCTTGCGATGCTGCGACTGGGCGGCTTCTGAACATGCTGACTGTACTTTTGATTTTTGTCATTCGGAGTATCTAGCTCTAGCATGTCTAGACTCTACAGAACTGAAAATTAGGTCTGAAAAAGGGGGTCACCAAAGCGGCACGTCCCCGTACCACCAATTCGCGAGGTCGGCATGACGTCACAGTCACGTGATTACCATAACAACGCGATCGGCCATTTTGGCAAAGGTGCAAACAAAGGGTGCGAGCGTATGGTAGTGGATCGTATTACCGAACACTTTTCATGAATTCAATCATATCAAACACATTATTCTCATAAAATACACAATTACCTACATGTAAAAATTTTGCCAAAATCGTTTATCCTTTTTACGATATTAGCTTCCGATCGGACCCCTCTTCGCATGTAAAATATTTTGGTCACTTGAAAAAGGTATCGTATTACTGAACGTGTGTTTTCTATTGGAAAAGTTGAGAAAACAACAAAATCACTGATGAGCTATTTCGACCATACTTTATTATTTTTAGAATATTAAGACTCTGAAAATGTGTTTTGACCATTTTTTCATCATCTTTCTATTCAACTTCCCTTTGGAATGATGTTGCATAGTTTTGAGCGTACATGTATGAAATTAATTTCTGACGCGTACGATGCGCGTTCGTTAATACAATCACTCACTGTGTTGGCTGTGCAGTTTCCTTGACGTTTTTTGGAACTTGTTGATATGAACTGTTTCTCCATTATATTTTCATCGCATTTTGTACTTCATTTTGACTTTAATTGCTGGACTATAGTAAAAATATGTTGTGTACGGGTGTTCCAAGAACAAGGCAAGATGGCCAGCTTTATCCTTTTACATGCTGCCCAGCTGAGTCACAGAGCCAGTAAAACGCCAAGACACTGCTAATTTCTGGTGATATCTCCGCAATGAATCACCAGGTAGGCCATCAGAATAATCATATGCCATATTTGATTAATAAAAACTATATTTCTTTCAAAATTATTCAAAAAGTAGTAAAAAACGCGTATAAAGGGTAATGAAAATTAGGTGTATGCCCGCCCGGCTTGTACGGCGAGTCTTAGTTCCGGCTTTGTTTGCACCTTCGCGATCGGTTGCTATGCGGAAGTTACTTTCGCGAGTGAAAATCAGACATGGATTGCAGATTCAAGTGATTGGTTAACATTGGTTTGACTTTTAAAAAATCTGAGCTAGAAGGTCACATTTGTCACCTGTGTCTGTGATATGTTACAAAAATGAAGCCCAGAAAAAATTACGTTCGAAAATAATTATTTAGTGCTTCAAAAATTGAAATATAAAGTGACCGAAAACACCATCTTAATTTCATCCCATACACTTATGTGTACTATTTAGGCGTCTATAGTATAAGACGCCTATTTACAAAATCGGTGTTTGCCTTGTAGTTTTAGCTTTTCATTCTCAATAATGGTTGTTTTCAGGGTTTATTAGTTCTAATACATGCACTTGTACACATGTTTCATCTTGGTTTGAGAATTTTTTAAATCGGCTGCTCACAAAGTTAAACAATACCTTTAATGGAAAGGACTTTCAACGGTCTTGCTATGTTCTTCCTCCTTTTTTAGGAGAAGACTGGTACCCTTAAACCCTCACCAGCAATATAATTTTAATAAACTTTATGTCAGTGTGAATTTCCCCTTTAATGAATTAAGGCCAAGTAAAAAAAGAAAGTAGTTGATCGTCCTCGCGCGCATCTATTTTGGCCGCCGCATGAATTTTTTTATTATTTACCATTTTCAAAAATTGGCAAAAAAAAAAAAAAAAAAAATGCGATGTTTCTCATCCGCGCCCGCTTCCCTTTTTGATTGCAGCATCAATTTTCTTGATATTTACTATTTTTATGGCCGCTGAATAGCGAAAAAAATTCACAAGATTGGCGAGCAATTTGCTCTCATGTGCTCTGGGATCTCTCTCGCAACTTCATAAAACAAGAAAAAAATGTGATTTGTTTTTTATTGGAATTTTGAAGATACGATCATAAATTAGCGAGAAAATAAAGTTTGCAAACTCGGAAAAGATCACAGATTTCTTCATTTTCCGTGCATTTTCGGGGACCACGCTTCCTGAATCTGAACTACATGTAATCTGTCGCGTGCTTTGGAAATATGGTACAGATAAATCAATTTTAATGACATAATTTGTATTTCAACAGGGTTTTTGGTGAGTGATAGCACCTGTACTTCGATGTGAGTTGCAGTGATTGACTGTGCTTGTGACTGTGTTGGGTGATGTGATTGACTGTGCTGGCGCGACATGTGAATTTGTGAAATGAATCGAATTTTCTGGCGAGTTTTCTAACGTCACTAGCAGGCAATGCATTCAATATTCAAAGAAAAATTTCAAGTGGGTTATTCATTATCAAGATTGAAAATCATTAATGGGATTCCAGTAAATGCCAATTCTGTTCAAATTTGATAAACTTCATTCTTCCTTGAGCTATTCAATTTGATGGACAACTGTAAAAATTAGTTAGTAAATAGATCTAACACTATCGGTTACAAATATTGAAATAAAAAACATTTATGCCAACAATTAATTCAATAATCATGTAACATTTATTGATATCAATTTAAAAAATGAATATGAATTGAATAAACAGTATTAAACATTATGTAAACGAATATACTAGCAGAAGCTGCGATGCGAAACCATGCACAGAGCTGAAAAAGAGATTGGCTCTGGAACACTGAACATGGCTCCATGGTAATAAAAATGACCCCCCATGCATTTTTTACGCTATATTAAAATAGAATAATGTTTAAATCATTCACTTGACATGAACATTTTGTTTTACAATACAGTACCGGTATACATCAATAGATTTTTATCGCATAATACATTTTCCATAGATTTCCAATCGTATATATATATATATATATATATATAATGCATATATATATATTAGTGCTGCCACCAAACGGATATCCGAACGGTTTCCGCCCGCGTGGACGGATAACGGTTTTCATTTTTCGGGTTCGGGTATCCGTGGACACTGATTCACCACTTTCCTGTCACAAAAACTCATTTAATTTAGTAAGATTCACCAACAAAATTTATAAGTTTTAGTCGCCAATATAATCACCAATATCAATTAATCTTCTTCGGTAATATATTCCCGCCGAAATTTATTCATCAAATGCAAAATGAATTCTACTTTTTCTCACAGAAACTTTGGTTATTTTTTATTGAATCACCGGTAATATTAAATATATAAATTACAAAACACACATTTTCCTTTATTTCAGTTTAAATGGCATATCCACTATAAATTTTGATATCCATCATCATGTAAACAACAATACTTAAAAGGCGGTATCGTGCCAGAAAGGTTTATGATGTGCGCCCGCCGAGTATGTGGTCGGTTGTGAATCGACGTGTTTTTCAGTAAAACTTACTGGTGATGAATGTAAGTGATTAGTTACTGTTACTGTGATTAAATCTAGTCTTGAATCTTTGTTAGAAGTGTTATTATGTTTCAGAAGTTGAGAAATGAGAAGCTTGGCTATAATTTGGGGAATGGGGAGAAACCCGACATGAAAATGAAAATATTCCAAGTACGATCCCATTAGAAGGTGTAGCGAGTGTAATGTGACCAAATATATATCGGACGATTCACTCCAGACACGTCCAGACAGGACAGCACGTGCGTGAGCTGAATGATGTAGGCCTGTCTGGTTTTAGACTTTTAGTAATAGTAGACTCGCACTTACACTCGCCTCGGTCAAATTCATTGCATCTTATTTCATTCGATCGAAACTAGAAAATAAACACACATACTCTCACAACCATTAAATGGGATCGTAACTAGGCCCAACTTGTATAACTCAAATAATAGTCATTTACTAATAGCTAACACAGTCATACGATCTACATTTGTAGCCGTAGCCTCACGCTAACTCACATTAGTCAAATCCGATTGCGAAAAAGATTCAACCAAAAATATTCAGCTTCTCGTAATTTCGTGGTTTTCAGAAATATTTTAATTAGCGCACGCTGACTCTCGCCATCATCGGATAGGTTCCAAACTCAATAACTGAAAATCTTAAATATAACTCAAATAAGTGCAAATGGATATTATTTCTTATATTTCAGGGTAAAATTTAGGATACCCGTCCGCTGTCGGGTTTTCAGTGTCGGGTATCCGAATATTGAAATATTCGTTTCAAGTCAGGCCTAATATATGTGTTTCTACTCATTTATTATTAATATTGAGCATGCATCGATCACATAATTCGAGCTTGACATGGCCTAACAAATTTGAATAAAAAATAGCAAAAAAAAAAGGAAATAGTAATGACCTCCCTCATCACTGATGTCAAAAAACGGGCCGAGAAAATGCCTCCTTGTTTAAAAAAAAAACAGTAAGTCCTATAGCAAATAGTAAGGACCTCCCTCATCACTGCTCTAAAAAAACCCGGACGATCAACTACTATCTAAATGCATCTTTTTTTACTTGGCCTAAGTACAATATTTGGGATTCAAAGTGTTCTTAAAATTTGAATAGTAATAGAACTTCGATTTGACACGAGAAGGTCGTGCATGTAATTTTAAGTCCAGGAAAAAAAAAAGAAATTCCAACTCAAGTCAAGTGTCACGAGTGTTATTATTTTTACCTCAGCCATTTTTTGGCGCTAGTGTAGTTTCGCACCTCCCCGTTTAATGGTTTTCAAACATGTACAATCTCACCCTAAATATTTCACAACCTAAAATACTTGCATCTGAGCCTCCAAAGTCCAGTAGAAGTTGAATATTTGCCGTTTTGACACTTTTTTACAAAGTTTTACACCTATTTCGGAATCACTTGGTCGCTTGATCAAGCTCAGCGCTGCACATAAGCAGTCGGTACGCGTACAGTACGTACCACCTAGTGAAGTGCAAGAAGAGCGAGTTTTTCTATGGTATCTTCAAAAAGATTTGTTCCCCTCTTTCAGCTTGCACCAAGTATTACGGTAGTGGTTTTTCACATTTCTTATTTCATTCAAACAAGCACACACACGCACATCTTCACACAACAAACATCAACCACTCTGCACAACCACTACCGTAATACTTGGTGCAAGCTGAAAGAGGGGAAAAAAATCTTTTTGAATATACCATAGAAAAACTCGCTCTTCTTGCACTTCACTAGGTGGTACGTACTGTACTGTACGCGTACCGACTGCTTATATTATGTGCAGCGCTGAGCTTCAAGCGACCGAGTGATTCCGAAATAGGTGTAAAACTTAATAAAAAAAAGTGTCAAAACGGCAAATATTCAACTTCTACTGGACTTTGGAGGCTCAGATGCAAGTATTTTAGGTTGTGAATTATTTAGGGTGAGATTGTACATGTTTGAAAACCATTAAACGGGGAGGTGCGAAACTACACTAGCGCCCATTTTTTTTTACCTTTATTACCAGTAGAGGCGCACGGCCAATATGGGAGACTCTCTCCAATAGGGGAGACAATCTCCAAAACTGGAGACTGTCTCTGAAATAAGATACCCAAATTCTTTACAAAAGTCTCTGAATCTGATATTGGAGATAATCTCCCACATTGGACTCTTTGGAGACAGTCTCCAAATATTGGCCGTGCGCCTCTACTGATTATTTACCGCTGCTATTTATTCCTCTGCCATTTTTCCCTTTGTCATTTTTACCTCTGCCATTTATACCTCTGCCATTTTTGCCTCTGCCATTTTTACCTTTGCCATTTTTAGTTTTACCTCTGCCATTTTTACACTGAGCCCCCTCATGCCCCTCCCGGGATTCAATCCAGGCTTAATCATTGAATGAGTGGTCTACCACTCTCGCCGTATAGCGGTACCGGCATTGATTGGCACCATTGCCATTGCATTGCCATTGGCACGAGTAAGAGTAAGAGTCAGTAACATACTGAATAATAAAACGTACATTTCATAATAAGATAAACGATATACAAAATATTCAATAGAATTTATACAAACATACATAATCAAAGATTCATTTCGTCTATATTTTGAACTTATTTACCCTCCGTAGCCACCGCCACCGCCTCCTGAAAAACCTCTTTGCCTATCGTCATCATCTTGAAAACTCGACATTTTGTCCAAGTCTCAATTTAAAGTTGCCAATTTTTGTATTTCAATTCGTAAATTTTTACAGAGTGTATTCAATGCTTGAAATATCAGAATCGTTGATATTATTGTTGAATATTGAATATTTCATAATAATTTTTTAAGAGAGTAATGAAGATAATTAAATGTCAAAACCATCCAATTTGTATTACATAAATAAAATGACATTGTTACTCATTAACATGAAAAGATGGCTACCAGCAGACAGCATGTCAAATCTAGTGTTTCAAAAAGAAATGAAATTTCGATGAAATTGCCTGCGGACAAGCAATTTCTAGATACTTTCTGGAAATTGGCAGTACCATCAGATAATGAACGGATATCTGGAGCAACGACTTTGCTGCGAATTTTGATAGAGAAACAGAATGAAAACAAAAAGGTGAGCAATGTGTCGAACCCACGTGGTCGTGGTTTGGTAGCGGAGCCAGCATGGCCTGCGCTGCACTGCTGGCCAGCAGAGAGGGGCGCGGCACGGGCCGGTCGGTTGAGCAGCTGCGCCTAAACAGTGACAAATCCGATCGTGACCGGGATGTTCCTTACGCGGGCGCCGTGGCTAGCGCGTCATTGGCAGCTCAGAGCCAGAGAGCATGGCCATGGGCGAGGTAATTCTTATTTCTGGGTTACTTTTAGACCAGTACCAGGGCCCAGGGATTCTATTTAATTGTTAGGCCAGTAAAAAAAGAAAGTAGTTGATCGTCCTCGCACGCATCTATTTTGGCCGCCGCCATGAAATTTTTTACTATTTATTTACTATTAAAAAAATTGGCTATAAAAATGTCAAGAAGTGATGTTTCTCGTCCTCGCCCGCTTCCTTTTTGATTGCCACATCAATTTTCTTGATATTTACTATATTTACAGCTGCTGAAAAGCGTAAAAATTCACAAGATTGGTGAGCGATTTGCTCTCATGTGCTGCTCAGGGTAGTGAGATATCTCGCAACTTCATAAAAGTAAACAATTGCAAAGTCCAATATCGCTATAACTGCGATAAAGAAAAAAATTCTGATTTGGTTTTTTTATTGGTAATTTTGGAGATACGATCATAAACTAGTGAGAAAATAAAGTTTGCAAACTCTGAAAAAAATAACAATTTTTAGTGCATTTTCAGGAACCCTTCTTCCTGAATCTGAACCAATCCGTCGCATGCTTTGCCTTTGGAAATATGGCGCAGCTCAGATAAATCAATTTTAATGACGTCATTTGTATATCAGCGGGGTCTTTGGTAAGTGATAGCGCCTGTATTTCGATGTGTGTTGCGGTGATTGACTGCACAGCACAGCCAGTGGCAAATTGTCCATATAGACTGTGTACAACGAATAGACCATCTCCGCACAGCGATCCGAGACCGCTGATTGGTCAATTGCGGAGATCACATCATGACTACATGTTCACCAAAGTAATTCCTTCAGATTGCGTGCAGAAGTATCGATTACGATATCCGGTCACATTGCGTATGGTAAATGGTCTTGGTTTGTGATCGGATGGCTCCAGTTAGTGATGCCACACCATATTTAAATTTTGAAGAAATTTTGAAGTAATAAGCCACAGGGGGTCATATTTTCTGCCGCCAATTCGGCAATAGCACAGTTTTCATGTCTGTTTGGCTTTCCATTAACTTTTAGTCCATGCTGGAAAGAAATGAACAGTTTTTATTGTCCCAAGCATTCTTAGGGAATATTTATTCCTGTCTGACCCATTAACAGTGATTTTTGCCATCATTATTATGCAAATGATTAAATATATTAATTATATGCGATAAAATCAGTGAACTTCCGGTCAATCATGCTGTGTACAACAGTACACTGTTTTATATGCATAAGCATTTTTAAAATAATACCACCATATCCTAACTTCCAGATAAGTATTACATTCATGTTTTTATAAAAACTGGCATAATTATCTGTATATGTATATTAAATACATAATTCATTCATACATGCAAATTTTCAATGAAAATGATTCAAAAAATCATGTTTTAGACACCATGCAACAGGTCTGACTTGCAAACATGTAACTTACCTGGAGTGGAGGACAAACGGATACCAGAACAGAAAAGGGGAATGCCTGGACAAAGGTTGAAGAGTTGTTAAAGAGAGACTGAGCCAGAAGATGCAGAATTAAGTTTGGTATCGATTTGGTACAAATTGGTTCAATTTGCATTCGCTTTTCATTTTCAAAAACATACATAAAACAAACCTAACGAGAGAATTCTTATATATATGATATATATATTTTATATGATGAGAATTGTTCAAACAAAATTTATAATGATATTTATAATTAGCAGGGTGCTACATAACTTTTTTGAAGCACTTGCCCAGTCGGGCAAGTAAATTTTCAAATAGTTGGAAAATACTTGCCCGAATATAGATTTCACTTGCCCGAAAAAATCCTTCAAAACAAAGTTTTATTGCTTCAAAACAAGTTATAGCCTTATGGTTCATACCACACCATTGATGGCTTTAAAAATACATTTTTCAACATGACTACTGATGTACCTTGTAGTTGTATTTCTTTTTTTTTAATGATTTTTTTCTTGAACATCATGACAAATATATGGTCAATATGCTCTTTAATTAATTTCCTAATCTCATATATTTTCCATATATTTTGGAGGGGACTAGGACACAATAAAAAAAGGGGAAATCACTGAAAATAACCAGAAAAAAAAAGAAATTAAGAGAGGGGGAGAGAATGAAAGAAAGACAGAAAGGACGAAGAAATAAAAAAATATAAAGAAAGAAAGAGAGAGAGAGAGAATGGCTGCGGGGAAGAGAAAGATGGAAAGAAAGGAAGGAGGAAGGGAAAAAAGGATGGAAAGAAAAAAGAAAGAAAAAAAAAAACTGAGGGGAAGAGAAAGGAAAGAAAGAAACAAATAAAAAAAGAAAAAAGTTAAAAAGAAAGAAAGAAAAGAGAAAAAGAAAAGGTAAAGGATTGATGGAAGGAAGGAAAATGGAAAGAAAGAAAACAAGAGAAAGGAAAGAAGGAAGAAAGAAAAGGTATGATAGATGGAAGGATGGATGAAAAAAAAAGAACGAAAGACAAAAAAGAAAATCAGAAAG
This sequence comes from Lytechinus pictus, assembly GCF_037042905.1. Classification (NCBI taxonomy): domain Eukaryota; kingdom Metazoa; phylum Echinodermata; class Echinoidea; order Temnopleuroida; family Toxopneustidae; genus Lytechinus; species Lytechinus pictus. The sequence continues at coordinate 16,072,425 of NC_087246.1, forward strand.
AAGGAAAGAAAAAGAACGGAAGAAAGAAGGAAGGAAAGAAAAAAATAGGGAGAAAAAAACTGAGGGGAAGAGAAAGGAAGGAAAGAATAAAATAAGAAAAAAGGTAAAAAGAAAGAAAGAAAAGGTAAAGGATTGATGGAAGGAAGGAAAAGGGAAAGAAAGAAGACGAGAGAAAGGATCGAAAGAAGGAAGAAAGAAAAGGTATAAGGGTAATAATAATAATAATAATAGTTGGATTTGTAAAGCGCTTTTTGCCAGAGGATACAAAGCGCTGCTATTATTACCCCGGCTTTAGCTCAAGCTACCATCACCGGCGCTCAGTGCATGCAAGGAATTACTCCTTACCTGGTCGAGTGCAGCACAGTGTGGATAAATTTCTTGCTGAAGGAAAATATGCCATGGCTACGATTCGAACACACGACCCTCTGTAGATGGAAGGAAGGAAAAAAAGAAAGATAAAACGAAAGACAGACAGAAATGAAGGAAGGCAGAAAGAAAAAATAGGAAAAGAAAGGATGAATGAAAAAAAGAAAGATCAAAAGAACGAAAGACAGAAAGGAAGGAGAAGGAAAGAGTGAAAGACAAAAAGAAAGGAAGGAATGAAGGAAGGAAAGAAATAAAGAAAGAATGAAAGTGATGAAGAAAGTAAGGAAGAAAAAAGGCAGGAAGAAAAGGTAAAGAATGGATGGACGGAAGGAAGACAGAAAGAATGAAAGGAAGGGGAAAAAGAAGGAAGGATTAAAGAAAGAGGTAAACAAAGGTTGGATGGAAGGAAGAAAGAAAAAAGATAGAAAGAAAAGAATGACAGCTATAGTAACAGAAAAAATGAACAAAAAAGGAAGGAAATTTAAAGAAATACAGAGAGATTCAAAAGAAGGACAGAATGAAAAGAAAAGAAGGAAAGATAGGCAGAAAGAAAGAAAGCTCAATCTATCCAGTCATAAATAAAGAAGAAAATTTATAAATTTCCTTGGCTAAAAAAAATAGTTACGAAAGAAACCACGTTTATCAACATACACACAAATGCATATGTGGGACTGTCAAACAATGTATTTCAGTGTGTGCAACACAGACGATCATTCGAAACCCGATCTTTTTGAAGCATAACAGAAGTGAAAATTTCTCCTTTTACTGCTTACAAATGACAGAGCTACCCCAATTTTTAGGAAATATGGACATTACAAGAATTTTCATTGGTAAGAAATGTGAATTTTGACAGTTCTGTGGGAGATTTCTTCCAGAGAAAACTTTGTTCGTGCAGCACCGTACTCCGTAGAAACTTAACTACAAGCATCGGTTGCGTGTATGGACTAGGCGCTAGCTAGCTAGGTATGCTAGACTGCCATTGATTCTGTGTGTGTGTGTACGTCTCTGAGCTGTGTGTTTATTGCAGAAAATGGCGCAAATTTTGCAATTCGAATCATGACTTATAAACTTTTTTGAAAGAAATTAATGATATTGCTTTTTTTGTCTCTTTTTCTTTTCTGTATTTTGATGGTGAAATATGGGAAATCTTTCTAATATATAATTTCTATAGGAGAATTTTGCTTCAAAACACTTGCCCGACTCTAACATTTACTTGCCCCGGGCAATCGGGCAAGCGCTTATGTCGCACCCTGTAATTAGTGATAAACAAATTCATGATAATACCTTACCTGATGAGGAGGTAACAGATGTTGTAAAAAATGAAACCCCTAGGGGAAGTCAAAGCCGGCTTGAAGCAAGAAAGCAGATGAAGAATTCACACTAAGTTGGTATCCAAGATGAGGTAGTACTCCTGAGGGATTGACCAACACGTCATGACCAAGACAGTCCAAGGAGGAGAATAGACACGACACCACACTGGATGCTGGGAGAGGGGAAAAAAAAAGAGAAATGATGCAACCAAAATTTATATAATATTTATAATTAGTGTTAAAATAATTCATGATAATACCTTACCTGATGAGGGGGTAACAGATGTTGTAAAAAGGGACACTGCTAGGGGAAGTCAAAGCCGGCTTGAAGCAAGAAAGCAGATGAAGAATTCACACTAAGTTGGTATCCAAGATGAGGAAGTACTCTTGAGGGATTGACCAACACGTCATGACCAAGACAGTCCAAGGAGGAGAATAGGCACGACACCACACTGGATGCTGGGAGAAGGAAAAAGAGAAATGATGCAACCAAAATTTATATAATATTTATAATTAGTGTTAAAATAATTCATGATAATACCTTACCTGATGAGGGGGTAACAGATGTTGTAAAAAGGGACACTGCTAGGGGAAGTCAAAGCCGGCTTGAAGCAAGAAAGCAGATAAAGAATTCACACTAAGTTGGTATCCAAGACTGAGGAAGTACTCTTGAAGGATTGATGTTTGACAAGAAATTGACGCAGGAAATAGTAGATAAGGGGAGACACCACACGCCAATACTGCAAGTAAAAGAGATATCAACCAGATATGAATTAGTACTCTTTGTAGTTTGTAGTTACACTATATTTTGTATTCAGTAAGGTACATGTTTTCAAGGGGATACATTATGGAAATGTTTACTTCTGATCCACTTTGTTTAGCATAATATCTTCAAGTCTCCTTTCTCGTAGTCATCCAATAGCTGATAGGAGTATACTGATGTGTCACCGTCGTACGTTGCGTTATACCAGGATGGGTAGCCAGGGACCTGGCTGATACTCTACCAATGAATTCTTTCTCATCTCCATCAGCATCTTTGAATTTATGTTGTACCTGGGGGGATAAGGGTGGAATAAATGTGATGAGTACATTTCCTATATACATTTTCTTTCCTTTTACATTTATGAGAAATTGATTTTCAAGGCAAAATAATAGAATAGTAAGAGTGCAAATGCACAACTTACCTAAAGAAAATGAAATAATATTCAATAATATAAAATATAACAATTGCATAATGCAAATTGTGAAATAATAATTTGAAATAAGGAAACAAATAGACAATAAATGGTACCAAAGTATGTTATTGCAATATAAACATGTATATTGACAGCAAAATAACTGATATCAAAATACTCAAATCATACTGAAAATGTACAAAATAGAATAGATATTTGATGTAAATATTCAGTAAATGAAATCATATGAAACATAAAAAAGTAGATGAATTTACATACCTGAAATAAAGTATAATACCTGAAAAGCCTTGATAAATAGAGCAGGTTAACACTCATCTGGATTACCCATACTAATACAATGAAATAAGCTTATGTTAATCAGTTTTAATATTCAGGATTCATAATGGGCTGACATTATCGTACAGCAAGAATAACAAATGAGGTGTTTTTGTATTAAAGCATAATACATACATGTATTATGCAGCATAATTGGACTTACAAATCAAACTTTTTTTACAGTTCATATTCAAGATCTGTTCATTTTATATTTTAATTTGTGAAATCGTAGAGTATGTGATGCTGCATTCTCTGGATTTAATAATGCATATCTTCTCAAATTTCTAGTATACAGTCTTTTTCTGACAGAGGTAATTCTCACCCTTTTTCCAACAAGAAGAGGCTTGTCACCATCCTGGCTGGCTGAAGGAGGGAGAATGCCGCCTTTATCAGCTCCTTCACATTCTTTGCCAGTTCTTCAAAGGAGAAGGAGCAGCCTCTCCAAACTGAAGTGATACACGTCTGGCGAGGGAGGTGTCTGTCTTAGCACAAACTGTCGAAATCTCAGCTGAGCCTTTAGTGCATTGATCTTAGAAGAATTTGAGTGAAGCGACGCTAACATCTCCACTTCGTGCTCGCTTTGCCACAGACCATAATACTGGATCTCAGTGGTGTACTTCTCCAGCTCTTGAAGTTTTCTTCTTTCAATTGCTTTTTCTTTTGCTTTTCCAAGCCTTTCCTCTTCTGCTCAATGATCTTTGACGAACTCTCCTTGAAATTTTGATGCACCACTCTTGCTTTCTTCCTTGCATCGTCTACCACCTTTTCAGCCTCTTCCTTGGACATCTGTTGCAACCACTCGGATGTTTCATTGAGTGAAAACAATGGTTGCTTCATTTGCAAGCAGGGTGGCATTTGGTCTCACCTTCATCAAGTGATCAAGGTATGCAAAGACTCGCTAAGCATGCTTATTATGCTTGTCTGTGCTAGTAGACGTTGCTCTTGTGGAGTCATCAAATTCTGTCAGATATTCACTATGAGTGCTCATTACCTTTGCCAAAGATGGAAGGGCATTCTGAAGAATTGTTTGTGTGAGACCATCACTTTCACTAGGTTTTACTAGGCACTTAAAGATAGGGTCTTCCTCAACCCTGATATGTACATCACTCAGGTCCCCTCATGAATTCCTCTGGCCTTTCGCTCCCTTGCTTGAGGGTGTCTAGAACCTTCCTATATATATCTATAGATATCTAATATGTGCTTGGACTTCTAGGCTCCTCCAAAGGGGTGTGGTGACCAGCTTGCTGATTAGTCCAAGCGCCCTGCACCCTGCCAAGACGTATGGCTCTTCTAGGTCGGCCTTCACACTCTTGAGCAACTTGTTGGGCACATCAACGGAGCTTTCCAAGAAGCTTTTCATTTGTGACGAAAGGAAGAAGATGTACGCAGCATTGAAGAACAGGATGTTGAACCTGTTCCCTCTCAAGGGAACCAAGGGAAGCGACTTCATATGATGAGCCTTTAAGAAATCCTTACAATATACCTTGAAAGGACCATGCATCCCGGATTGCTTGTTGCCTCCATGAGCAAATGCCTTTGAGGATGTCTTGATCAATCGGATGACGCTGTTACTGTCATGAAGGAAAATCCTTTGGACGCAGCACCTAGCTGTTGTCCCTCAAACAGCTCTTTTTCCACTGAAGAAAGACCTTTCTCACTCACTTCAGCATACTGTACCAGACTGTGTAGCCCACAGAAGGATGTTAGTTGTTCCAGTGGTGCTCTCTCGTCAGCAGTGAGGTTGTCCCAGTTTTCAATCAGATTGGGCAGCACCTCTGTCCGATGCAGTCTCAGAAGCTCATGCCACTTTAGTTCCGTGGCTGCCCTGTCGGACATGGTGTTCCTGATGTTCTTCAGAATTTTTTGCCCCGCTGTGCGTCCTTCAGCTGCTTTGTCAATGTCTCGTAATAGCTCCTTGAACGTATCAAGCGTATCCGAAGCCGATTTGGTAGCAATATCCCTCAGACCCAAAACGTAATATCTCTTGTCACTGTCGGATCCATGGTAGCCCAATATCTTCTCGCCATATTTGGAGGTCTCGTCCGTATACAAGGTGGTGTCTTCTTTTGAGGAAAATTCGCAAGCTGGTTTTGAGCCACACAGAGACGCTGAATGTTCATATTCTCAACAGTCGTCTTGGAAGGGAGTCGCTCACATTTCTTCCCTGTTAGATTCTCAATCATACTCTGGTTACACCTACTTGGTTGTCCAAATCATAGACGCAGGTGGTTAGTTCTGTGTTAAAACACCGCTTGTCATCATCAAACGTTGGAATTGTTTCGTTGGTGAGATAATCTATCCTCTCTTTTAAATCCTTATTTTCACTTCTGAGAGTGACTTCTTCCTTTTTGATTTCCGCCATCTCGGTCTCAAGTTCTGTTATTCTTTCACTGTCTTCATCTTTCTGATCCTGTTTCATTTTCGTGCATTTCCCTCGATAATAATTCTCTCGCTCCCTTGTCCTCTTCAGTGAGGCACGAAGGTTGGACGTGCAAGCTTTTTCTACTTCCAACTTACTTTCTGTCTTTTGGAGTTGAGTGCTCTGTTGCTTCAGTTCACCGGAGATCTTGGCTGTGCCTGCTTCAAACTTGCAATGTGTGTGATCATCGCATATATTCTCTCCTCTAGGGTGCCTCTTACTCTCCGTCGCCACTGGAAAGCGAAATTCCTGAGCTAGAATTAGGTCTCTCCGTTCTTGAGCAGCTGCTACTTTATCCTTCTTCATACGTTGAAGTTTTTCCTTCACTCTTGTAATGGCAGAACCAATTGACTTATCCGGAACATTATGCAACCTATCCTGAAAAATACCCTTCAGGTGTTGAACTACTGCAGTCACATTCTTCTGCTGCTTCACGAAATCTAGAACATCAGCGTGAGAAACGTTGGCGCGAGATGCGCTTTCTGTACCTTTTAATGGATGTAGGGAAGAAATGGATTAGCATCATAAAGACGGGGCCGCAGAAAGGTTTTGAAAGTGGGGGTGCGGGGTGAATATGCATAAAATCATAATCAGATGGGAATTTTTTTGTTTTTGTACACGATTTTGGGAAAAAGAAGGACGGGGCTGAACGCCCCAAGGCTGCCCCAAACCCCCTGTTTCCGCAGCCCCTGGAATAGAATTTATTTTGTATTTCACACTGATTTTTTGTTTTTTGTTAAATGTATCATCATTGAACTTCTATAATGAGCCAGTGTTGAAGCCATACTTCAAAAAGATAATCTAGAATAGTAATTAATATAGAAATAATCATTAAAATTTGCAAAGATAATTTTTAATAGCCATTTTTTATTTTTATTTTTTACTTTCATTCTTTATACAAAATACAAACATATACTGTGGATCACCCTTGAAAACATGCAAATAATGCGGTTTTCAAATTGGCAAATTTATTTTTGGGACACGGGGTATGCAAAATAAAATGCAAAAATGATGCAGCTGTGGTGGAAAGTAGGTAAAGGAGAAAAGCAAAATATACCTTGAAATAAAATTATTTGCACCATGAGTAAAAGGTTCCCAAATATTGAATAAGAGCATGTGTAGGAAGAGATAAGGGGGAGGGCTTTAGTATTCATGGTTTGAAAAAAAAAATAGTCTAGCCTTGACAAAAACATGAAGCAGAGAAAAGGGTCATAACATAAATAAATCTGTGCATTTATCATTTAATAAAAAAACCTAAACTAGAATCAAGCTTTTTATTTGTAGGGTCTTACTCTTATTAACAAGGGATACAGGCTCCAAATTAAAAAGTGGGGGTGAAGACATCACATGACAGCCTGGCTTGGTCACACCCACTTATGCATATGGCCATACGATAATACGGGCAGCATTTGTCATCATAACTAACTGTTAATTCATCCCTGCAAATCATGAACACAAACCCACACACACATCCCAGCCATAGATTTGTAAAGTAATATAATCTCACTTTTTATCAATTTAATAAATAGTATTGGCCACTCTCACCAAAACACAAACATTAAATCGCACTCTTCACAATATTTCATCATAATCAACATTTTTCAGTACGTGGGACTACACGTTAACACACTTCCGGGTTCTCGGACGCGTCTGGGGGCGATATTTACGGAATCTGAGAAGGGACTTTCCCTTGAATTTACCGCTTTCGCTAAAATTCGTGGCTCTGAATGGCTACTACAAGTTTGGTGTCATTCGCCGCGATTCAACAAATAAGATAAAAAGTGCTGCATCATTGAAGATACCCCTACTATTCGCGCTAAACAGCTCTGAATCGCACCTATAATTCGAGTTTATCAAAATCTGCCGTTCCAGAGCCCCCCAAAAGTATTTAAAAATATGAAATTTCTTATGAAAAAGTTGCCAAAGTTCTTACCTTCCAGAGAAGCCATGTTGCAGTGCATTGTGGGTAAGAAAAACATTGAAATCAAGCTGAAAAAGGTCACCCTCATAACCCGGAAGTAGATAGCCAGTGACAAGAAATGCTTCGTGAAATGAACTACGGTGGAAAAAAATGAAGTGAGAAAACTGGATTTCCTCTAATTAATCACATTTATTCGTCAAAAAAGGAACAAACATTGAATGGTAAACATTTTCAATCATATTATTGAGATATAACAATGTAATGGTGAAAAAAGGGATTTCGACATCATTTCATCCACCCCTGTTTTGTGTACTGTTGGAATAGGGTCTGGCAAATGAGGGGATTGTGTGGCATCGCTACTCCAGTATCGATCGAAAATTATCGAGACTTGGCAATTTCATGCATATTCACGCGACGCTCCGAAACCCGGAAATCAAATGATATAAAGCATGGATTGCTCAACTTGATCTCTGCTCTGCCACGGGTCATAGAAGATTATATCCTGAGTCATCAACTCTTTTTCTCTTATTTGCTTTTCCTTCCTCGCTTCTTTTCTCAATTTCTCCTTGAGCAGATCATTTCGTTTTTGGACAATTGCTTCTCTCCGTTCTCATATACCTTCTTCATTTTCCTGGCATCTTTTCGAGCTTCCTTGATTAGTCTCTGACGGTCTCTTTCCTCCTTCATGTTGATCCACTGACCAGTTTTGTTCAATGAGAACATAATCATCCTGACTCTGGTGATTCGAATTTGGCCTTGATCTCGGAAGATGGTCGGCATATGCTAGGACACGTTCGGCAAGTTTGTTATGCTTTGCAACACTTTTGGTTACATCATACATGTCTGGAGAGGGGCTGAAGTGCACCCCACCAGGAAGATGCTCACCGTATTGTTTTTTTAGAAGACCAGACATTGCTGGAAAGATGACAGACAAGAAGACTTGTACATCTGCATCATGTTCTGATGTCTTGATTTTCACTTTACTGGGAGGAGAGTTGTTCAAGTTTAATCCTTGCAGCATCAAGCTCACCTGTCTTCTCTTGAAAAGATGTATGCAATTGACCTATTTCATTATCCTTATCTTCCATCGATGTATGTAGAACTGATGCCACTGTTGGACCAGCTTCAACATCCATATCATGGTCAACATGTTTACGTTTTCTAGTCGCAGCTGATTTTCTAGGAAACTCGTAAGGAGATGAGAGGAAGCTTTTGTGCCCATCTGTTTTGCGGGATTTATTTTTATTTTATTTTTGAATGCACGAAAGAGGGCTTTAACACATTCTTTGTAGGCTGACAATGTTGCACAAGATTCGGTCCCCCATTTGCTCAAATAAGTTGACTGCAACCATTTTGCACAATTATTATGGCCATTTTCCCTTCTTTGATCAAGTACTTTACCTTTAGATAACTCTAATTGTTGGATATTGGATTGATTTTATTCCTGGGGGGCTTGCACTGGCCACATGTATGAAAATATTTGATTTTCCCGCCTTCAAAATTCAATGCATCGATTTTTGATCGAATTGAAGCTTTCGAACACCGGTTTACAAAATAATCAATGACTCGGGCCTAGTTGTGATCATCACAGAGATTCTCTCCTATTAATTTTCTTCTGGCCTCTGTTGTCAGTTTGACACCGATAAGCAAAATTCCTTTGCAAGAACTTTTCCTTCATTCTTGAGATGGCCAAACTGATCGATTTATCAGGTACATTTTGAAATCGGTTTTGAAAAATCATTAACATCCTCTACGTATTCTGTACCACAATGCAATATTATAAAGATCAACTGTTTTTGTTTTTCTTTTATCCAGGATGAGTACTGTTCAGAGGTATCATATAGTCTGAGAAGACTTGTGCGAGGTCTAGCTTCATCAAGGAAAGGTGCTAGACAGGGTTATGCAATAGCCCTTACTGAAGTAAGTTTCAAAGGCAAATGCTGCAATTATTTTTAATTAAAAAAAAAAATTGGAGGGGAGGTGGTGGGATTGATGACTTGAGTTGTAGTCCCAGCAAAATTTCAGATATCTTTCGGGATCCTCTTTTTTGGGAAGCAAACTTGGTGTACCAGTGAGAAATCTTTCGGGATCCTCTTTTGGGAAGCAAACTTGGTGAACCAGTGAGAAATCCTTCCGCTATCCTGTCTGACCAGAGAAAGTTGAGGTAATGACCATCAGGCATGTCTAGTGCCATTGCATAACGTCTGATGGTCATAAATCTTGTTCTATTCTGGATATATCCAGATGGTGTCAGATTCCCCGGGAAAACAAATTAAACTGTACCTTTAAAATTCAATACACGGTAACTTATATGTTATCAGATATAAATGAAATATTTACGCTGTAAGCAATTTTTTATCGGATAATGTACATACACTTGCACGCTGCACTTCACCAGTACGACAATACACCAGACGGTGGACTGTACTGTTTCCAGAAGAAGAAGAAGGTTAAGCTCGCGCTGAATTTTATTCCATTTATTCAGATATCAATGTCGGTCTGTAGTACCCCTTTACAACCACTGTATATACACAAAATACAACTGCAGAGATCTATGAGCCTCAACCAATTGTGCTGTATTGCACCAAACTTTCATTCTGTTGCTGGCTTCAAGCATTTTCAGGTCATGGAGAGTGAGATATTCACATCACCATACCAAACAATGGGCGAAATATGCAGAGCATTGCATATTGATCACATAAATACATTTCATTTTGGTGATGGGCGATACCTGTAAATGGGTATTACATCCAAAATTGCCCTGCAAGCCCAGTGCTTTAGAATCTGTAATTTTATCATTTCTGTATTTCTTGTTCATCCTTTTTTAAAAACAAGCCCACCTCTACAATACATTGATATGAATAAAAGAGATTAAAAAGATGAAACAAGCCTTACAATGATAATTCCATGAAAATTTGATGAAATATAAGAAAGTTTAAACCCACTTGGAATTCAATTTTTGTTTATTGTCATATGTCAAAAACTCACAATGTTTCTTATTTCATGAATTAAAAACTGGTGATTGCATGACATTGTCAACTCTCATTTTCATATCATCCATGATGTGCCTACCTTGTGGCTTAACACAAAACTGCAAATGTCATTTATTCTTTTTTCTCTCTCATATGATTTTTTTTTTTTGCTGGGATGGACTTGACCTTGTTTTTATGTTTTGTCTCCTTTTTTCAGTTACTTTGTAAGGTGAAAGAGATAGCTTTGGAAGATGTATTCAAACTTATGAAGCAAGAACTTCAGGTGTCTGGAAAGAAGAGTGTAAGCATTACCATTTCCTCACTTATAGGCTGTTTGATAACATGCAAACCTAATGATCAATTGTCGTATGGTAAGCCAAGAAGACATGAAGCGAGCTTGGTGGATATGGTATCTGTGACACACTCCTAAATAATATCTTATAAAATGTATTTAATCTTCAAAATTAAAACCTGGTAATCCCTGGAGCACCTTTTGATCTATGAAATAAACAGCATGCGAAATGTTATTTGAAATTCTACCCATTTTCTGATTTATTTTCTTATTTTGGTTTCAGAAGTGGGAGGGGCATGCTTCCCTGTAATGTCCATGTATTTGGCAGTATTTTTTAAAAATAAAATCTATACATCTTTACTTTATTTGCATGTTAGCAAGGACAAAGAATGAAAATGGGTGAAAATGTTGATCAAACATTACTGGAAAGCACTTTTTATTCCCACAGGCAAATCAAAGGGTTAAGTTTCCATTTCAGATGTGTATTTTGATTTGTTTCTTCTTTAGGCAGGATACAAAACTCGCAAGCCAGCTTTGCTAGGACTATCAGCAATATCAATGAAAAAAGCATTGATAATTTTCATTTTTGCATCATTAAAAAAAAAAAGTAGTAGTGATGTGATTTAAGCCCACATCATTTACTGATATATTTTGTTATTTAAGTTCAGATCATAACTTTATTTTGAAGATTCATCTCATTTGTAAATATTTTATATGCAACAAACAGGAAGAAAAGGAGTATGCTTTTGGTCAAGTCTTTGCCTATCTTGCTGTCATCCAGAGTGGGAGACTCAACAAGGTGTGTATACAAGTAGACAAGTCTGCTTTATCCCTTCTATTTAAGAAAAATAGGTACATATTGCTTAAAGGTCAAGTTTGCCTCTTACAAAATGTTGATTTGAATTAATCAAGAACAAGGCAATAGCCAGATTGTGTCTTGCCAACTTGTGACTACTTAACATGAAGGTTTCCACAAGTGCATCCCTAACCAAGTTTGATTGCACAAGAAAGTATTGCTGGTAAACTTGAATGTCTGACTTCAAATGACCTTTGACCTCACAATGTGACCTCCAACACAATAGCGACGTGATATTTACCCCAGTGCATCCATGGCAAAAGGTAGTTGAAAAGGGAGTAGGGGTTGCAAAGTAATGTATGAATATATGATTGATCTTCAGCACAATGGAGCGGATTCTGTGTACGTCCTAGAGCAGCTACATGCCTTGTCAAAACAGAAGTCATATCTGCAATTGATTTGTCTTCAAGGAGTCATTGACCTTATCAAGAGAGTAAGTACTATTGATGTAGTTGAGAGAGAAGTTCTTGTTGAACAGCTCTTGCAGCCTCAATATTTTTTAGGCCTGAACTACCACTCAAAAATGGAGAAAAGATATTATTGACCTATTTACTTGTTAATTGTATTCAGTGCATAGAATTTATATTTTGTAATGTAGTCGTATAGAATAAAGATTTTTTTTTATTTATGTGTGCATGAATTCTATGTACCACCAGAGTTAAGTCTCCCTGTCTGAAAGTAAGATGAAATTTAATAAATACATGTATGAGAATTTAAGATAAACATCCCTAATATTCATGTGGTGTTTTTTTTTATAAATTGTATGCTTAAATTTTCCAGGGAGTTATAGATTGTGGAATTACATGTATGAGAACTTGAAGCAGGGGAGATTGCATAAAATAAATTATTGGGTATTATGATGCTTAAATAAATTCTTATAATTTACAGGAGTTTCCTGATATGTAGGAATTAATTCCTTGAAATGCTTGTGCACTCTAAAATGTTGCCGGGCTAAGGCCAGGGTAATAATATCTTAAGTACTGTCAAAGCTCATGAAGACGTTATGCAATACACATGAACGGAATATAATTGTGCAATGTTTGTATTCCAAACCCTTTAGTCATCGGCCGAGCTATTCTCTGATCACATATGGCCTATGCTGAAGTCTGATTTGAAGCAAGGATGGGAGGATATCTCACCCAATAATTTGGCCCTTCTCATGGTCTGCAGACAAAAGTTTCCAGTAAGTCCCCAAGATATTTGTTATATTCTAATTATTTGCATGCCCCTATTATCACAGAATCTAGTTGATTATCGACCAGTCATAGATAAATAAATATTTTTTATATTTAAAAGTTGATTTGATCTTTCACTGCAGTCATGTTCTTGGTAAGGCTAGTGAAAATTTTGATGTTTATTTTGGCTCTTCATTGCCAGGAAAATAGAGAGGTCTGAAATACAACGTCTTTATTAACCTTCTCCCTGTCTGCCTTTCCTCAAGTTTTCACTAATCTTTCCCAAGGTTTTGATCTATGGCAGCTCATAATATATTGGTAATGTGACATGAAAACTTATTTACCTTCTGAACTCCATTATAATTAAATGAATAAGAAATAATAATTGAATAACAGTGACAATAATAACAAATAAATTGTTCATGTACAATGCTGATGCTGTTTCCAATTTGATTTAAATCTGAGGAGTGCTGCCTTTTTTGTGTTTCATTCTAGGACGTTGTGAAATCCAAGTTTCTTCAGAATCACTATGGCCATGTTGATCTGGTTCACCCAAGCAACTTCACCCACATCATCCAGATTCTTACAGTATGTAGAATGACTGGGTTCAAACTATAGATTGTATATTTGATTTTCATGATTCATTTTGAGAATTTTAGGAGTCTTATGTAGTGTAGTAGAATAATACTTTAGTGAAAAGTTTCTGTGCTCTTAAAGTCTATATCATTAATTAGTATTATTATACAATTGATTATACATTTGACCAATGCAATCAATAGTGAAAATCACTCCTAGTTTAATCACTTATTTCATAACCGATTTTCATGAAACTTGTTTTGAATTGTTCCTCTCATTTTACTCTTTCCAATAAGATTCTCTTGGATTTTGGTTTCCTTTAATATCAAAAACTCATTGTTAGTTATCTGCATACTTGTTTGGCATTGCAACATGATGGTTTACTGATAATCTCTCATTTCAAAATTCAAAGAGTCACAAGTCAAAAGCTTATTACTCGTGAACCTCCTTTTGAATTTTATTCATTTTCCAGAAATCCACCATGATAAGTCATCCTATTGTCCATCCAGTGTGTGATATGTTGCTAGCATTGGTCTTCCAGGATTCATCAAAAGTGGCTCAGTTCTGGAAGGTTGTTGTAGATGGTAAGTTTGTGGGACTACCACCCCCATAATGATTATGTTCCACTTTCATAATACTGCATGTCAATCCCATGTTTTGTAAATCAGTCAATCCAAATTACATATTTTACTATCATTCCTACTCATCACTTGTTTTCTTGTCTGCACACATACTCTCCTTCTTTACTTCTTTGGGACTATCCACTCCTTGGGGAAGGATTCACTATATGAATTCATTTCTAATATCATATTATTTACACATTCATGTCTTCTTTACAATTCAATGTTATATACTTGGCTACAGTGTTTCTCATGTATGAACTCTGCACATTCTCCACTCCTGGGGTCCTGTTACTATTACGGTAACTTTGCCACCCAGTGCTTACTTCCATGGAATCCTTGATTCTGATTGGCTGTTGACCATTGTCCCCATGCAAGTTACCATTGGATGGCAAAGTTACCATAATGGTAACTCCTTTGCAACGGCCCCCAGGAATGTATTCCTGCCAGTCGCAATGCTAAGCACTCACAATGCTCAATGCCTGCTGTATGCTGGGTGACACTGTAGGCAAGGCAGTCATGAAAAGGAAATATATAGTAGAAAGTCGCAGGTCAGACCAAGATGGTCTGCTCCGGGTTGGTATATCAATGACCAGTCCGGCGTTCCCACTGCGGATATTGAATGTCTGATCAGAAACTGCTGCAGGTGGTCCTGTAAATTACCTGCTATGATGGGCAGACAACATGAATGAGTTTAATTTTGAAAATGAAAATACAATGCCATTAAAATGTTTCTCTCTGAGCTTCCATTTGATATCTCAAATTTTAGAATGTCAGTAGAAATTTCAGCATATTGTATTAAATTATATATGAAGTTCTTGGCTATTTGTATCATGAAAATAACATTCCTACTCATTGGTAAAAAATTGTTTGTACGCAGATGGTCTGTGCACTTCTAAACACGAAACAAAGTACCTGGCATTTTCCTTGCTGGAACGAGCAGTCCCCCTGTCTGAAGCTAAACAACTGAGGGCACTGTTTAGTGAGAAGCTCATCCGTAGTATGATCAACAACTTGGCTAACAAGCAGGCTATTCTCCATTCAGCTGCTCTCAAAATGGTAAATACAAATAAGTTATAGGATGCTAATCTTATAGGTTTTTGTTGCAAGAGCCTTGGATTAGAGATAGACTCAAGAGAAAATTGGACAGTTCCAATTTGTCATTCATCATTTGTTTTGTGATTTTATTCTCACCTAAATTTGTTTCTTATCTGTTGCAATAATTTAGCAATTGACCAAGAAGAGAATGTTCCATCACCAACAAACTGGTCAGGGGCCCGTTGCAGAAAGAGTTGCAATCAATCGCAACTCTAAAAATCATGCGCAACTTGATTTTCAACCAATCAACAGCGCGCATTTGGGACTTGCGATTGATTTTTTGACTTGCGTTTAAACGCAACTCTTTCTGCAACGGTCCCCTGATCAAATTAGACAAATCAAAAGTAACCAAGTAAACCGAGTGTCAATGAGACCATCAAAGTAAATGATTATCACAAATGGTTATTTATTGTAGACCAAATGTGTTTTACCATAGTTGTTTTAGGTTATCGTACCAAATGCATCTGAACCACACAGTAATTATTGTTCAATGTCCTTTCCTTTATTCTTTCTGAAATGAATGTTGCCATTTAATTTCATTAATCACTATTTTGCTTTCTGTCTTCCATATTTCCACAGAGTGATAATCTAGCAAATGCTGTAAAGAACATCAAAGATCCACTTGTACAGTTCTCGGTCGCCAAATGCCTGTTGTCAAGACCTGGGCATGTGAAGTTTGATGATATCACCAAGTCAAAGACAGTTTACTCCATCATCAGTAATGTAAGTTTAAGTTAGCCGATATCGGGGGAGGGCTGCAAATTAACCCCCCCCCCCCTGGCCTTACAATCTCAGAAAAGTCTGGGTATTAGAGTTAAACAGATTTAAGATATATGTGTTCTAAAGCATTTTTGAAGTTGTGAATAAAATTTGATCACATCCCCTCAGTTCCAGATCGCAGGTCAGACCAGTATGGTCTGCTCCGGATTGGTACATTTATGACCAATCTGGCGTTCCCACTGCGGATATTAAACCCAATCTGTACAGCTTTTCTGTACAACCTGATCATGTGGTTGATATAGACTGAAGTACTGATACATTCATAGCATGGTTTTATTAAGCTGAACATCATGTTCTTTCTTTTTATAACAGTTTGCTTGTACCAAGGATATATGTTTCCATCATACTACTCTATATTAAGATATTATACACATGAATCCCATTGATATGTATTGTATTGATTTAGAAGTATTATAACCCAGTCTTGTTGCATTACCTATAACCGTGTCTGGCAAGTCCAAAGGTTGGGACAACCTTGTCTTTTTTATGAAGTACAGTGGCAGTCAGCAATCTTTGAGCATAGTTTAAGTGTGCAGACCTTAGTCCATCAAATGGGATCTGGATTAACAATAGAGTTCTTTGGTCCCACTAATTGGAACTTTCTTTTGATTGTCTAATTTCACATTTACCCATTTTATCTGTATGTATTTATGTTTTTCTTTTGTTATCTATGAAACTTTGCTGTCTGTCAGGTATATACAGTGCATTAAATTTTATTATTGTGTTCTTATTCATCTCTTCAGTTTAATTGTGGAGCAGTGAAGCTGTATCTGAAATGGCTAAAGAGGTTATTTCACGGCGGGACAGCAAGTATAAGGTATATATTTTTTACACCTTACCTATTTGAGTGCACATTGCATATACTGTGTTGTTGTTATCTTTACAAACCTTTGAATACAGAGTTTGCCAAAGTTGCCAATTTGAAAATATGAATACAGATTTCATATTCAGAAATGGTAGAAAAAGACATGATGAATTAATAGAATACTTTACTAGATAGATGGGGCATTATAAATGCTTTGTTTACATGGATTGATGGTGAATTTTAGTCAATGGGTTATTAAATCTGTTTTGATCTATTTAGCTATTCACCCTGTGTCAATACTGCTACAGATAGAAGGGATGAGGGTAGGGATTGCCAGGAAGAAGGAAGATGCTTGCTTGGATTATGAATTTACAAATATTATTTTTCATGAATTGATGAATTGGGCCCATCTCAATCTGCACTCTGCATTTATCCCATAGGTATATTGTCTCTGTATGGAGGTATTTCTGATGCTGACAATGATTTATGATTAGTAAGAAAATTGAAATTCAATGCCTTTACCAATGTAATAGGTTGAGCCATTCCTTGGTAAGTCCTTACACTTACCTGAATGACGGGTTATGATTGGTTCATTGATTTTAGTATTGTCTTTTGTTTTCTTATCCAGTCACAGAATGCAAGAGCCTAATCTTGATGAAGACAGAAAATGGATCTGTATGCAGGTAAGTGGCTTAGCAATTGATTGGAGAGACAAGTTTTATTACTGATTGCGTTAATCAGTCTGTATAATCAATCGTAAAAATCATCGCAATGAGCAGTAATGTCACCCATGTGCTACTTTCTTTTACTTCTTGGTCTTTGGTTGTATTTTGGTATCTTTCTTAGTCTCTGTTAGTAAAGACGTTCATCAAGAATCTCAGACTTCAAAGGGAGATCATGTTTTCTTTTCCTTCTATCGTTCAGTTATGTTACTTTATGCCCTCTTCTTTTAACTCCATATCCCTCTCACTCTTTGTTATAGGTGTTGACTTTGATCAAGAACCCTAAGATTCCCAGGGAAGAAGACTGGCTGCTTGATGCTACCAGGCTTCTCTTCTTACATGCCTTCTTCACAGTAGACACAGCACAACCAGACATTCCAGAGGTAAGGCACTGTCATTATCTTCAGAAAAAAAGGTTTTGCTTTGTGGTGCATACACACCTACCAAGACAATTTTGATATCTTAATGTTAACGGCAAGGAATGAAGATATTATGTTATTGTTGAACACAAACTTTCTTATCTTGCTATTTTTGGAACCGGTACATGTTTGTATATGTCATATGTGTTACACATTCTGCAGACAGAAGGGCAAGTATGGGGGGTAACTTCAGAGTAATAGTTTCCACTGAATTCAATTACAAGCAATATCTTGTATCTTGTGAGTGATTGTAAGTTGTAAATACCATCTTTCCTTTCCTATGAAATAAAAATTAAGGAAAGTAAATGTATAGGGGGTTGGAATTACGTATTTAATAAAACTACCAATTGAATTGGTTTATTTTTATACTTTCAGTGTTCCAGCGTTCTTGAGACCCCTGTTAGCACTGAACTCTGTAAGGTGATAAGCAGTCATTTCTATGGAGCTCTTGGTGTCCTCAGTACAATCTCCCTCAGACCAGGTACAGAAGGTATGGTCCACAGATGATGTTTATTGGTGTTTCTTGAATGAAGTAGATTAAAAACGAGGTTGTTGTATTTATGAAGTAAAGAGTGAGAAAGAGAAGAGAATTTCATGCTAGTTTTGGAAATGCTGCCATCTATTGTTTCGTCTTTAAGTTTAGAATATCTATTCTACCCTTAACACATTGCAGGTCAGACCAAAATGGTCTGCTCCAGGTTGGTATATCAATGACCAATCTGGCGTTCCCACTGCGGATAGTAACTCAATCTGTACCGCTATCTTTGCAACTTGATCTTGTGGTTGCTCTGACGACGTATAGATACATTTCCATTTAGATATGTTCAAATTAATGTTGCAACTTAATATAACTTGTATAGTCTATGTCTAATGTATTAAGTTCTTTAAAAACTCTGAGTACAAGTAGATGTACCAATGAGCCTGGACAACATAGACTACCTCAGATGGAGATGATTGTTTAATATAACAATCTATCAATTATATTGCCTTTAATAGCTGATGGAAATCAAAATGATTTGAGTTCTGATTCGGCACCTAAGAACAGGTCACCGGTCATATAAGTGAACATATGAATAGCTTCATGACACACCACCGTACTAAGATTTTACATACAAGCAACATATTGAATTATTTCATATATGCAATTCACCATAGTGAACTGATGATATATATATATTTTTTTCATTTGCAGAGATGGAGAGTGAAAGTGAAGAGCGCTCATCTAGTCCCGAGTCAAGACATATGGGAACCACATCAAGTGGAGAGCTGTGGGTGTCCCTACTTGGTCATTATGCACAGGTGAATGATACAGTCAAATAGGGTCTACTGTCACCATTCACTGATCACTGAATTCTCTTCCCATCTCATTTTTGCAAAGATTTTTTGCAAATATTATGGTTTGGCCATTTTTTTTTCTTGTCTGCATAGCAGAAATTCAAGATGAATTTGAAAGTATAAGCCCCTATTCCATAAAATTAACATGCTTATTCAGTATAGGCAAGTGGATGATTGTAAATCAGGTCACTATGCAAAGGTCATATATCATATGGGGTCAATGAACTGATATATAACTTTAAAAAGAAACTTTATATCAAATTTATTAAAACACATTTCCGATTTATAAATATTTGTATGAATATTTTGCATTGGTATTCCTCAACAGACTTTGAAAAGCAGGGTACCAATTTCCCTTCCGGAATATCAAAAGCAGAAAAGCGCAGGTCAGACCAAAATAGTCTGCTCCAGGTTGGTTTATCAATGACCAATCTGGCGTTCCCACTGCGGATATGAAACCCAGTCTGTACAGCTTTTCTGTACAACCTAATCATGTGGTTGATATAGACTGAAGTACTTGATACATTTCCTGACATGTACAGGTGTATTCTATTTTTACCCCTTGAAAAATACTTGAAATAAACTTGCTTGAATAGAGTGATGCTGAACTCGATTGGTTTCAATTTGCATGGACGACAGAAACTGAGACAGTCACAGGAGGCCAACTCAATACTGACCAATGGTAGGGCATTCAAAATGATGCATTGGCTTTGATTAGTCTATTGTCAGTTTTTTTAGTATGACTACCTCATACTCACTGACCATGATTGATACAGATTGTATTTAAACATGGTCCTATTTCATAAAGATTTGTTATTATTACACATACACAATTTATATATTAAATTTACTACTTCTGATTTCAGTAGTTTCAAATTGCAAATTTGTTATTTTAACAAGTTTCATGAAATGGGCACCTAGATTGTGTAGTTGATTATCCACTTTTATATTTGACAAGGATCAGCAGGCCGTCAATTTCAATTTCTTTTCCGTTAGACTTATTTCTTTATTACAGCCACCACAAATTAAAGGACCACCAAAAATACCCATAGGCCAATATCAAAGACAAAAATTTCAGGCCAGTCAAGAGAGACATTTAATTTGATACTGCCAGGTTTTGTTTCACCACAAGAACTAAATATTCTTCATTCTTTATTCTGTTTCATAGGAACTTTTTACGAGTGAAGGTGTCACCTGCAATGTGGAGTTTCCAGGCAAGGTAAGATATAATATGCAAGTAAACTTGTTAAAAATGATTGTCAGTGAGGTCATAATGTATCAAATGCGATGTAATTTGACTCTGTTCCCGCTTTTCATTGCTCTGATGTTTCTAGTCATTCAAACATTAGTCCAAACAATCGCAGGTCAGACCAGAATGGTCTGCTCCGGGTTGGTATATCAATGACCAATCTGGCGTTCCCACTGCGGATATGAAACCCAATCTGTACAGCTTTTCTGTACAACCCGATCGTGTGGTTGATATAGACTGAAGTACTTGATACATTTCCTGACGTTCAAACCTGGAGAAACATGTGTTTTGGTACTGAATGAATTCTACTTTTTCAATAAGAACAATATATTTTCTCTGAGGGTTTTTAGAATCTAAGTTGCAAATGATTTGATCACTTTATAAATGAAAATGGCCATCAAAGCTTTTAATGTGTACTTGTGCATATGACTTCATGGGTGCGACTTACCTTAAAAAACTCTTTTCTCTGAAATTGAATTCAAATTTCCAATTCATATTGGATGAAATTCTGGGTTTTTTTCACAATCAAAGTATAATCCAGTGGTGAGAATTTGGAAATGTTAGTGTGGAATGTTGGACAGATCTTCTTTCAGCAGAAATGTCTATGTTCTTCCTTTTTACCCCCCCCCCTCCCCCATCCCCGGTCCAAATATAGACATTGCATTCCTCCTTCAATTGCAGTAGAAATTGTGTTATGTGGGGGATTAAATCGCTTTGTGTGTATTTCTCTATATGTTTTGTATTTTTTTCTTGTTTTCAGGCACTGGATGCATGGTCCACCATGATGGACTCTGTTTCAGCCATACAGGCAAAGTCCGGGAAGACCAGTGCTATGTCTTCTGGCCTGGCTTTCCAACTTCTTTTCTTACATGTGGGACTGCAGATGTTTTCAGAACCCAAGCAGAGTGCAGACATACTCCAAGTAAGAGGATTTTTGGTATTAGCTTATATATTAATTGATTCATCCATTCATTTAATTTGTTGTTTTTTGGGGGGAGGGGGTAATTTTATTTGCAGATATTCAATAGATGTACAATGAATTTAAATATTTTCATACAAGAATTTGAAAAATATTGCAGGTCAGACCAGAATGGTCTGCTCCTGGTTGGTATATCAATGACCAATCTGGCGTTCCCACTGCAGATAATAAACACAATCTGTACAGCTACTGTGACAAACCTAGTGGTTTGCCACTGATAACGTATAGATACATTCTCTTTGATTTGCTATAACTTCATTCACAGTTTCACATTCACTCATTCAATCTGTACTGCTATCTTTGCAATTTGATTATGTGGTTGCTCTGACGATGTTCAGATACATCCTCATGTTGATTTTTTTTTTACTTGAATTTTTGTGAATTGGAGTGTTTGCAAACTTTGAGACATTACAAAGTCTTAACATATTCTACGACTTTTGGTAGAATATCTATTTACATGAACCTTGCTCCATATATTCATTTTCAAGTCTACTAATATGAAACAATTGTTTGAGCCCTGTACTTTCCCAGATGCAATATATATCTATGATATTTATAGGCAACCACCTTTCACTCCGACAATAATTATAACAAATATTACACTTGCTTATAAAGTGCCTAATGCATACTTATCTGAAAGTTCTATGAAACTTTTTCCTTGATGTCATGGAAAATATGGTTCGTGTTTGAGTTGTGATCCAGTGTTTGGCCCAGATTACTTTTACAATTAGGATTATGATTCAGGTTTAGTCTTTGCTCAGAATTTCCTTTAGGTTAATGTGCAGATTTTAGGAGCAATGGTTGCATAAACAACAATCCAGTTGCATTCTGAAAATAGTGAAAATAGAGATTTCATGTGACAAATGTTCAATGAAGGAAGTCATGTGCATAAATGATGCGAATAGAGGTCAATATAATATCTTGAGGAGTAGTGGATCTGATTTACGAAAGTTATTGCCAGTGCTTGAATTCTATTGCAAATATGCTCTTAGCAAATCAAATTGCACAATATCAGTTGCTTTTTACCATAGTATGTAACTTGCAACATTTCAAAAATAGATTCTAATTAAACAGAAGAAATCATAAGTCTGTTTTAACACAAGCCAGTATAACCCAAAGCCCTAATATATATTTTTTTCATCTGTTGTATATATATTAGGACCTTCAGTCATGCTATAAGAGGGCTCAACAAAGGAGAAGATCAACAAAGAAGGATAAAGATGGTGAGTAGCATGAATAATAGAAGATTATAGATTACTAGGGTGAGAAACTATGGTCTAAGTTATTATTCATTTTTTTCTTTCATGGACGGTGAAAATGAAATTTGGATAAACTGGAATGTAGATTTTACTACCACCACTTCCATCCCACCACCTGCACCTGCAAATGAATTGTAGTGATAATAATTATAATGATATTGTGTATTTGTGTAGTGGCTGTACAATGTCTCTAAGCATTTAAACTGTCACAGTGATTAATTCTTGCCATCAGACATTTAACCCTATCTTAACTGGGCTATTTTGGACCAGTATATACTGGGGGGGGGGGGGGGTCAATTTGACCCCCCCTCAGATCTCGGCTGCTGATTGCGCAATCACCGCAAAAATTTGCACCGCGCGTAGAGCCAGATTTAAACTACAAGAGTGTAAAGTAAAATTTTCAAATTTTTTTTTTTTAAAGGAGAATGAAACCCTTGAAACCAGCTGAATCCATATAAAAGAGAAAAATCAAAGAAACATATTGCTGAAAGTTTGAGGAAGATTGAATGAATAATAAGAAAGTTATGAGCATTCGAATATTGAGATCACTAGTGCCATGTAGATCCTCCCAACGGCAATGCGACCAAGATCTGTGATATCACACACGTACAACTCCCTCATTACTTTAGTACTTATTTCACTTATATTCTCACTTTTATAGAGTCTATCACAAGGTGAGGTGTTCTCTTTATGAGATGACAAGTACAGAGGTTTCACAACATTATATCATTGATGAATCGTTTGTCATATGATTAGAATGAGCAAAAAGAGATGTTTTGGGGTATATTTTCAGTGTCCAAATGGGAGAGTTGTACGTGTGTGACATCACAGATCTTGGTCGCATTGCCAATGGGAGGATCTCCATAGCATTAGTGATCTCGACATTCAAATGCTCATAACTCTTTTAATGCTAGTCCTATTTTACTCGAAGTTTTGTTGATCTTATTCTTTAATTTTTCTGCTTTCACAAAAGCTAACTTGCTCCAAGAGTTTCATTCTCCTTTAATATTTTTTATTAATTATGCAAATAAGCATATGAAATTTGCCATAAATTTGTTTTTTTGTGTGTATGTATTTGCCTTTAACTCAATTTATATAACTAGTAGAATGCTAATTTTTGTGGGAGTATCAATTATTACATTTCTAACAAATATCTACAAAAAAATAGCAAAAATGTAATTAATTTTTAATGTATTTTATTGTTTTTTAAATTATGTATTTCTTTGTTTTTTCAAACTTTTGTTTTTTATTGTTTTTCCCGATGAACTTTGTCGAGGACCCTTTTGCGATCATAAATAGCGTAAAATAAATCCATTTAAACCAACAAAAATAAAATTTTCATACATTCATGATTTTTGGTTGAAAAACACAATTTGCATTGACTTTTTACACGGAATCACGTTTTTGAGCAATTTCTGGTCTGACATGCACTTACAAAATGTTGCGTAATTTTGGAACCACGTACCCGGGCGTCGCAAATTTGGTCTCAAAAGATGCGCAAGACTTGAAAGTAAAGTCAGTAAGCGGCGAAGTCAAAAAAATTCATGCGGCGGCGTAGTGACAAAATTTGTTGAGGGGGAGGTCAAATTGACCCCCCCCCCCCCCCAAGTTTAATAAGGGTTAAACTGTCACAGTGATTATTCCTTGCCATCAGACAGAAAGAGAAACAATTTAGAAACGGTGCCTCCCCCATCAACGCCCATGGTTAGAGTAACCCATCTCTTTCCATGGTTCTGTAATACATGGGGGTATAGTGAACCCATCACTCCTAAAACTCAGAAGATCTGTTATCATAATCAGACTATCTGTACCTGTCAGAGTGAACATTTTCTTTAAAAAGACAAAGTTTTACTTTCCTGTTACCCGAAATCTGGTGTTAAATGCCTACTTTTTAGGCAGATGTATTCCCACCCCCTCGGTGAAATAATTAAGTGTTATGGTGCTTCTTATACACAGGAATAACTGTATATTTCTTCAGTGAGGACCACTTTAAAAGTGAATGGAAAGCCTTGATTTCAAATTTAATACTTTAAAATTCACTGAGTTTTTAACCTCTCTATCTCTTTCTACTATTCAACCTTGATTTTTAAAAAATGTTGTTTTTTCATACTTTTTTCACACAACTTTTGCTCTTTGCCATCATATTTTTTTCCACTTGCCATTCTGTTACAGAACCTGAGTGGGTAGAGGTCATTGTAGAGATCCTTCTTAGTCTACTCTCCAAACCTTCTCATCTCCTAAGAACGGTGGTTGATCTCGCTTTCAAGATGATTTGCCCTCACATGACACAGCCTGCCTTGCAGCAGCTACTTGATGTAGGTCCACATCTATAGCAATCATATGAC
The DNA here is from genome assembly GCF_037042905.1 of Lytechinus pictus. NCBI lineage: Eukaryota > Metazoa > Echinodermata > Echinoidea > Temnopleuroida > Toxopneustidae > Lytechinus > Lytechinus pictus. Next base: position 16,097,434 of record NC_087246.1, read on the forward strand.
AGTAATGATAATAGCAACACTTAACACAACATCAAATCAATAACACACAGCTCAACGTTCATACAATGTTTTCTAGTGTTTTTGTCTCACCTGCACAGAGCTGCCAACCATTACGTTTTTGCCGTAATCATTACGTTTTTTCATTCAAATTACGGCATTATGGTTTTTCTTTTCAAATTACGTTTTTTGACAATTTTAATAATGTGTGTACATAATTGTATGTATGTGGAGTGCGTGTTGAGCCCGAGATGAGCCTGGTACTTGCGCGTGTGTAGTCGCCCGCCGGCCGGTTTTCCAACGCACTTTAATAATTTGATAGCGTGCACGTACATATACGTTAGTTGAATATGCTAGCGGCATGCATGGTACGAATCGCGATGTATAGCGACTGGTAAATACGTCTGTAAGGATGATGACGTCATCCAAGATGGCAACTTACGATGACAAACGAAAGGATCGAGGATGATTATGTTTTGATCATCATTTGAAAGGAAATAACAGTAACTGCGGTCTAAAGTACGATATTTCTGAATTTTATATATTTTATCTTAAATTTGCTTGTAATTTCTTTCCTATAAAGTGATGTTTTATGTACAAAAAAACGATCCGAAAATCAGATTTCCGCCGAATGTTAGATCTAACGTTACTGCTAATACGTTGTCTTTACGCACGGGCCAACACTCTTCAGGTGAGTGGAGCCAACGTTTGTTCTTGCAGCGCAGAGCGAGGAGTACGATGAATTGGGTAGGTTAATTCCCCAAATGTAGTAAGAGAATAGTCCATTTGTAATGGAGGGGGATTTGGAGGTTTGAGGGAAATTATTATTCCATTTGCAAAATTTTACAAAAATACTCATCATATATCTTGAAGATTGAATCATCAAAAGATATTTTTCATATACTTTAAAATTAATTGTGGTGATAAAGAAATGACATTTTGAGGCTATTTTCTTGAATTGATTAAGATCAATTCCCTTCAGATAACGGTACTGTCTGGTTAATTTTCATCAACTCGTATCAAACAAATACGATGAATTCGGCTTTGAAAAGACCTGGAAAGTTCTTCATTGTCCCCTGAAGTAATAATTCAGGGTGATATTCAACATTTATTGATAGTTTCACATGATTTATACTAGAGAGATGTCCTACTGCCTTTGGAATTCATTAAAAAAGTCGGCACTTTAGCATTCAGTTTAGCAGGAATGGGAAGATTTCTTCCCCGGTTCTGGCGGCCTAGATGTCTGCTCTATAGTGCTGTCACTGCTGGGGATGATTGAGTGTGCGTGCAGTGTGATTGAGGCTGAGCTGTGCACATCGTGAAGTGATTTACGATGGGACTTTTGTGGAATGATTTAAACTTCTTATCTATAGATCTATTTGAATTTTAGATTAGATTGATTTATGAATAATTTTTCTATATTTGTGGAATGTTACATGTACACTTCCATTTTATGACACTTTAATTTTAAAGGGTACTGTTTGGCAAAAACAATGTTACTTGGGTCTGGGAAGAGAAGTCTGAATTGATGTCAACTTTTTTTTTTTTCTTTTAGTCTACAATTTGGTAGTTTTGTCAGGAAACTCAACATAAAACAATGAATTATTTTAGAAGTGGAAAGGAAGCCCCAGAAAAATGGAGCCCTAAAAATGTTCACCAGAACTGATTTTGGTGCCCCTGAAAGATTTTTTTCTCGACAGATCTTCACTTTGATAAGTGCCGGAGTAGGTTGCACTACAAAATGAAAGGCCTACTTGTCATTTTTAGAAAAATTTGCCTAGGTGCCCATTTGACTAGAATAAAAGTGGCCTTCATGCCCTTTAATAGAATGGCCTTGATACCCCTTGAAATTTTGGGGCATCCAAGGCCACTTTGCCGGTTGCCCCAAGCTAAAAGTGCCCATTTAAAAATGGCCTTGCCCCTCTCAATTCTTAATTCAAGCCCTGCTACTGACTTAATTAAAGTTGGTAGATTATATCAAACGGCCCAAGACTAAGGGTCCAATTTGTAACACTCTGTTACTTAGCCCAGACTAGGCCTAGAGATTAACTTTTTTTTAATTGTTCACTGCATACATACTTTTTGCATTGGATGTTTGTCGCATTTGGTTTTAAGGTTCGTTTTAACACATTCCTTTTTTTTGTTGGAAATTCCTTTTTTTGGCCATAATGATTCCTTTTTTTGCTTGCACAAGGTTGGCAGCTCTGCCTGCATAGCAGAGTGAGACTATAGGCGCCGCTTTTCCGACGGCGGCGGCGGCGTCAACACCAAATCTTAACCTGAGGTTAAGTTTTTGAAATGACAGCATAACTAAGAAAGTATATGGACCTAGTTCATGAAACTTGGCCATAAGGTTAATCAAGTATTACCGAACATCCTGCCTGAGTTTCATGTCACATGACCAAGGTCAAAGGTCATTTAGGGTCAATGAACTTAGACCATGTTGGGGGAATCAACATCAAAATCTTAACCTAAGGTTAAGTTTTTGAAATGTCATCATAACTTAGAAAATATAGGGACCTAGTTCATGAAATTTATACATAAGGTTAATCAAGTATCACTGAACATCCTGCATGAGTTTCACATCACATGACCAAGGTCAAAGGTCATTTAGGGTCAATGAACTTTGGCCGAATTGGGGGTATCTGTTGAATTACCATCATAACTTTGAAAGTTTATGGATCTGATTCATGAAACTTGGACATAATAGTAATCAAGTATTACTAAACATCCTGTGCAAGTTTCAGGTCACATGATCAAGGTCAAAGGTCATTTAGGGTCAATGAACTTTGGCCAAATTGGGGTATTTGTTGAATTACAGCCATAAATTTGAAAGTGTGTTGGTCTAGTTCATAAAACTTGGACATAATAGTAATCAAGTATCACTGAACATCCTGTGCGAGTTTCAGGTCACATGATCAAGGTCAAAGGTCATGTAAGGTCAAAGAACTTTGGCCACGTTGGGGGTATTTGTTGAATTGCCATCATTTCTCTATAAGTGTATTGGTCTAGTTCATAAAACGTGGAAATAAGAGTAACCAAGTATCACTGAACATCTTGTGCGAGTTATAGTAGTTTTCAAAATCAGCACTGCTGCTATATTGAATCGCGTGATGCAGGTGAGACGGCCAGAGGCATTCCACTTGTTACAGTTATTGATTATTACCCTGATTATTGCATTTGGTTTGCCCAGCACATGACGTGTGCACTGTCTACACTCCCTGTAGAGCAAACCTATTGCTTCATTTTCTTGACATCCAATTGTATTATTCATTTATTTCATTTATTTATTCATCCATGTATTTGTAATATCATATGTAATATGGGCCTAATACTGAGAGTGAAAACTAATGCAATACATGATCATCATCATATTATTAATGTATTATATTATGAATGCACCCTTACATTGTCAATCAAATATGAAGATCGCAGGTCAGACCAAAATGGTTTGCTCCGGATTGGTATATCAATGACCAATCTGGCGTTCCCACTGCGGATAGTAAACACAATCTGTACCGCTATCTTTGCAACTTGATCTTGTGGTTGCTCTGACGACGTGCATATACATTATATTCAGCTAATTTACAACTTAGAAAATGCTAGAGATTCTGAATCAGTCTTATATTTTTTTTTTCAAAAATATGTTTTAGCAATTAGGGAGACCTAGAGAACTTCTTTCTTAAACTTTTCTTGTCATTTTCATTTACAGGTCTTGGATCCCGCTAATAGCAATGTTCAAGTCAGCCAAGAATCAGGTATATAGGACTGTTAACTGCTATAATTACATGAATGTTAATTAAAGTATTTCCTTAACAGGTGGCAGGTCATACAATACCTAAGCAATTCCATGGGGGAAAAATGAAAATCTACTCTATTTCAAAAAATATCTGTGCTTTAAATAAATGCAATAGATTCCAAAATCGCAGGTCAGACCAGAATGGTCTGCTCCGGGTTGGTATATCAATGACCAGTCTGGCGTTCCCACTGCGGATAATAAACCCAATCTGTACAGCTACTGTGACAATCCTAGTGGTTTGCCACTGATAACGTATAGGTACATTCTCTTTGATTTGCTATAATTTCATTCACAGTTTGATACATAAGGAATCAAACAGAACTATTGAAATTCGTGAGCATGTTTGATTTTATATATTGATCTGTCAAGCATTTGCACATAATTTATATGGAAGTTCATTTGTGCTGAACATTATTTTACAACCAGTCTCAAAGATTGTATCATGAAAATTTAGGAAATCAAGTTCAACAATTCATAAAGAGAATTTTATAGTCCAGTGATTGAAGTAATATTAGTCTGTGTTAACTACCCCCCCCCCCCCCCGACACTGGATGTTATTTGTTGCATACCATCTGTAATGTTATTTGTTATTCTTCTGTATTCAATTTCTAAACTCAACCTTCGTATTTTACAGGTGTTGATCTCTTTGTATGACTCATTATGTTATTTATTTTAGTGCAGGATGGTGAAAAATTCATAACTCACTGAAATTTGTTTAAAAATATGAAGGTTTCTTAACTATAAAGATTCATATTTCAGCTGTAATTTAGAATTAATTGTTTGTTAATGTAGTACTTGTTAATTTGGGGTTTTCATTTCATACTAGATGAAGAGGAAGAAGAAGAGGAGGAGGAAGATGGAGAAGAGGAGGAGGAGGAAGAAGGAGAAGATGAAGAGGAGGAAGAAGAAAAGGGAAGTAAGTTCACCAAGTTGAAGCCTACAAAGCCATTAGCCAATGGTCATAAAAAGGTAAGCTTTTTGTTGTCATTTGATTACAACAAGAATGATGATAGACTAAATGCATGTCTCTTTCACAACTAGAAAGATTGAAAAGGCATCTCTATATTGACATAACACTATAGTTAGCCAATCCAAACCAACATTAAAGGAGAATGAAACCTTTGGAACAAGATAGCTTGTGTGAAAACGGACAAATCAAAGAAACAGATCAACGAAAGTTTGAACAAAAAATCAGACAAATAATGAGAAAGTTATGAGCATTTGAATATTGCGATCACTAATGCTATGGAGATCTTCACATTGGCAATGCGACAAAGATGTGTGATGTCACTTGTGAACAACTCTCCCCATTTAGTATATATTTCACTTAAACTGCCTCTTTTATCACATCTATCAGTAGATCATGTGTTCTTTCTATAGGAAGGCATGTAATACAGATAAAAAGAAATACATCATGGATAAAGAGTTTGTATCACCTTAAGAAAAGCAAAATGAGACATATTGGGGTATTTTATAGTCCATCAAAGGGAAAGTTGTTCACATGTGACATCACACATCCTTGTCGCATTGCCAATGGGTAAAACTTGACATCTTAAGATTCCTGTTAGTTGAAGGTTGCTCTGATGTTCCCAAGAATTGTCTTTTTTTCCTGCAGTGCATTCAAGATTATAAGTCTGTACATTCAAGGTAGTATGGCTGTTATGTCCGTTACTCTAGAAGACTAAAAAAAATGCATATTTAAAATGAATTTGGTTGGTTATTGCCATGCCTGAAATCTTTCCCTTGCAGCACAGAAAAGCAGATTCAGATGATTCTGAAGAAGACGATGATGAAGACGATGATGATGACGATGAAGAAGAGGAAGATGAACACGCTGGAGATCCTGCAATGAAAGATGAAATCAAGGCAGCCTTAGGAAATGCAGCAGTCCAATCAGATGGAGAGGTAAAACTTGTGTTGAATTCATATTTTTCCATAATTTGGATTTGCACCTCCTAGTCAAACTTTTATTCTGGAACTCATGTGGATCCATGGTTGTGGGCCTCTTTGGGGTTTGTAATGTACATTTGCAGAAATGTCTGCAATAAATTTTATCAGGAGACATCCAAGTGATCATTCCAGAAAAGTTAATAGCCCTGGGCTCCGTAACACGAAGGTTTGCGATGAATTGAATTTATGAAAGAACCAAACCGATAGGTTCCCGTTCAGTATTTTAAACAGAGTGCACATGCTACGATGACCTTGATTGGTCATTGGTTTTTGTGTTACGGAGTTCAGGAGGTGTTTTTCAACTTTTGCAACACAATTTCTTCTAATAATGCTGCTCTTTTTCATCTCATCTTATTTTATTCTTATGTATCAAAAATGTATCAACCTTTTACTCTAGCCCATAGGAATGTTACTTTGGGTGTAGTTTGTGTGTTCTGTTGGTGTTAATGGTGTCATAATAATGTTCACTTATAGACTTCCCCCATCAACGCCCAAGGTCAGAGTAGCCCATCTCTTTCCATGGTTATGTAATATATGGGGGTATAGTAAACCCATCACTCCTAAAACTCAGAAGATCTGTTATCATAATCAGACTATCTGTACCTGTCAGAGTGAACATTACATTGAACTATTATGTAGGCGGAGGCGGCAGCTTTTGTCTTTAACTTCACAACTCTTATGCTGTTATGGGAAATGTTAGCATCACATCTGATGAGGTGATGATGTTTGATGGTAATGAATATGATTATGATAATGGCAGTGATAATGATGAGGAGGATGATTTTCATGGTGGTGGTGATGATCATGATGGTCATGATCATGATGATGAAGATAATGACAATGATAATCTTATGGTTACAAAGTTGAATAAGGAGATAATGATCAGTAAACAATTCTTGTTATCTTCCCTTTCCATGTCCTTACCCACTCAGGACAGTGGAACCGACTTTGAACTGGACGACGATGCGATGATAGCCCATGATGACGCCCTCAGTCAGGCATTCAAAGCCATGGCATCTCGGTCGAGGAAGAGCAAGAAGGAAGCATCCACCATCATGCTTCATTTCAAACTAAGGGTCCTGGATCTTCTAGATATCTTCATCAAGAGGCAACAAAACAACACTCTTATCCTGGTAAGTTGAGTTCCTACTAGTTATTTTTTTACATGTCCCTGCTACGAAAATCTGCACACAAAGCCAAACATAAATCCTAATCTCTATCCTCAGGGGGCATTTCAAGAAACTTCCAGTCATTTGCAAGACAATTTTAGGTCCCCAAAATTAACCACAAGTTATGCATTTAATTGTAAAGTATTAGTTAATTGCTAGTGTTCTTCTTGCAACAGAAGGTATTATTGTACTGGGTACTCTAGGCTGTAAATTTAAACAGATTATTAGACCAGTGAACACTAAAAATTTCATCAAAATTGGACAAGGGATAATAAAAGTTAAAGAAGTTTAGTTATCTGCATGTCATGAATTTGCAATGAACAACTATTGGTGTCATCCCCACTCTTGTTCTTTTGCATTTGATTGTATGAAATAATATTAATTTATTTATTTGTCTTCCAAGAACATAAAAATATTCTTGTCTTTTGATTTACTGCAAGAGAAAATAATTGCTTTAACATATTACACACATAATTTATATGAAAATATTAATAATTTTCATTCATGTAATAAAATAGGGAAAAGGTAAGTGGGGACATGACATCATTAGCCAACATATTGCATATTAATGATGGCATGCATATAGTAGTTTTCACAAAATATTGCAGAACTTAAAAATTCAGTAGCTTCAATATTTTCTATTCATATCTCATGACATTTTAAGTGTTGAATCATTTGATTTGCTTTAGATAGCATTGTTTTATCAAATCCAGTTTTGCTGAATTGCTAATATCTTGCATTATCCCATATGACCTTAAATGTTGGGAAAATATTCATAAAGTGTGATCATTGTTTATTTTCCTTTTTTTATCAGGATCTAGTGGTTCCTCTTCTGAAGGTGATAGAATCATCTGCTGGACATAAAGACAACCAGCTATTGGCAGAGAAAGCTCTCAACATCTACCGCAATAAACTATGTAGGATAAAGAAGGTGAGTAGTTGTGTGGTTAATTCAGAACGTTTCATTACACATGAGTATTACAATGCAAAAGCTGTTTTGCCAGGTATGCATATTAGGGCAAAAGTTAGAGCAAAAACTGTTTATTTGAAATAAAACAAAACGAATATTGGAATCAGGTGACTAATAAAAATAGTTAGGGGTAGTATAGTTATGAACCACATTTATATGCGATCCTTTCACAGAGGTTCTGCCTAGCAGGTCAACTCAACCATTACCTGGCTTGGTTCATTTGAATAAAGACATCTTTAATGGGTTCCATGACATTTGATCTGGCGATAATTGTTCTGCTCTAAATTCCACACACTGATCGACTGACCAACTTCAACCCTGGGTTTAACACTATACCCTATCCTAAACCTAACATAAAGCCCTATTGCAACCCTAACCCTATATCTTAGACGAAATTAAGCCTGGAGAAATTGTCGCCGGAGCAAATGTCGTGTCACCCTTTAATGCATCTCTTCTGTTAATGGTCAACAGTCACTGATACTCTGCATGTACATGTATATAATATGAGTAGTTTTCTACAGATCCCATTGGGTTCAGACTTAATTGGTTTATATTTTCTCCCCCATCAACGCCCATGGTTAGAGTAGCCCATCTCTTTCCATGGTTATGTAATACATGGGGGTAGAGTAAACCCATCACTCCTAAAACTCAGAAGATCTGTTATCATAATCAGACTATCTGTACCTGTCAGAGTGAACATTACACCAGTCGCTTAAAGGTCAAGTCCACTCCAAAAAAATGTTGATCTGAATAAATAGAGAACTAGCAAAATGCTGAAAATTTCATGAAAATTTGAAGTAAAATAAGAAAGTTATGACATTTTAAAGTTTTGCTTATTTTTCACAAAACAGTGATATGCACAACTCAAATGGGACATTCGATGATGTCCTTCCCTTGCTATTTCTTTTGTTTTTTATTGTTTGAATTATAGAATATTTCATTTTGTGTAGATTTGACAATCCGGACCAACTTGACTGAACCATATAGTATTAACCAATGCTCATTCCACATGTTCAGGGAGGAATTAAACGTTGTTTCACTTGACAATGAGGCGAAAAATGGGATATTCCCTATTTTATATAATAAAATACAAAAGAAATAGTGAGTGGATGATGTCATCAGTCTCCTCATTTGCATACCCACCAGGATGTGCATATAACCGTTTTGTGAAATTAAGCAAAACTTTAAAATGTCATAACTTTCTTATTTTACATCCGATTTTGATGAAATTTTCAGTGTTATGCTTGTTGGATTTTTTGTTGTTGTTAAAATCAACTTTTCGTTGGGGTGGACTTGTCCTTTAATCTATGGATATTTCATTGACTATTGTTATTATGGAATTTTCAGCGTATTATTTGTTATATTGGTATAATGACAACCAAATTGCAGTTGAGCTCACTGTTTGGTCAGCTGGTCCAAGGGTCAATCTCATGGAACCACAGACCTATCCTCCACTTTGAACAAAAAAACTCACAAGATTTTGAGCTGTAAAATATTACAATCTTGATTTTTTAGTTGATCTTAGACTCGCTTTGTGATAGTTTAGCTTTCATGAAATTGGCACAGGTGGGACTGTATTCTTTTCTAATAGAATGAATGGGAGAAAAATTTTGTATCTTGGATCCAATTGACGTATGTTTGTATCTGTTATATGCCAGTATCCTCACAATCTCTCCGACCACAAAGACGATGTTCATGATACCATTGAAGAGATCATCAAGATTGCCAAGAAAGGTAAGAATATCACTCCCTTCCATGGATGATTTCTGGGGGGTTTTAACAAAGTTAAGTGAAACCTATTTGCAATGGATTGCAAATTTAATTACAAATTGCAAATGATAGATATATTTACAATAAAAAAATTAAATCATTGTTGTTTTAATTAGGAATTAGAATTGTGTTGGCACTTGATCATGAATTTCTTGCAATACCCTCTTAGAGTCATACTTAGCATGATTATGGTTTTCTAACACATCACATTGATTATTATTCACTGTTGAGAGGATGTGCTACTTCAATCAAGTGGCATGATACTGGTAGCTTGTAACACTTGATTATTGATGTAGCTGTTGTGAAATATGACACTGACTTCATTTTCTTGTTCTTCTTTATCTACAGCTCACTCAATGACCATTGTGTCACTTGTTTCCTCTGGTTGTCTCTTTCTGGTAAGTAGTATATAGTGCACAGATTGAGAGGGGTGCTGTCATTTGGTTCTTTTCCAGATAATTGATTTAAAGTTGAACATTCATTTTATAAATTGTCATATGTTGTCAAATATTGGCAGTTGGGCAGCTGGCTCTGGTTGCAGAGGTTGTGTCACCAATTTGCCTTTGCTTCTTTTGCTGGGGTCTAAAAACACAAGAAACAAGAATATAATTACTTTGTAATTCCCTCTGATTCATGTTTGGAATAAATGTGAGGTTTTTTTTTTAAATCTGTGACGTCTTCGTTTTCATCTTCAGGTACTGATATCTCAAATAGTAATAGTTGTATAAATAACAGTTATCGCATGAGTGGATTATAGAATTGTTTGCTTCAAGTTTTAAATGCAATATGTGCAGAATATCACACATAAATGAATCAAGACCATGATAATCATATACAAGATTACCAAGGATGAATGTTAAAAGATCGCAGGTCAGACCAAAATGGTCTGCTCCGTGTTGGTATATCAATGACCAATGTGGCGTTCCCACTGCGAATATTAAAACTCAATCTGTACCGCTATCTTTGCAACTTGATCTTGTGGTTGCTCTGACGACGTACAGATACATCTTTTAAATTTGACTGTATGTTTGTAGACTGGAAATACATGATATTGCCTTTTTTCTACGTGTCTGTATTCGTGTGGATAAGGCCCGTAACCTCAGACATTTCATAAAGCTTTTTATCAATGGTAGATGCAAGAACTATATTAGAAATTAGCTCTCGTTAGTGAAATGGCTCAATTTCAAAAGCTTGTAACTTGGCCTTGACAACAAGCTTCATAAAATGGGTCCCAATTCATTAACATGTTATCAATGATAAATGCTAGAAAAAATTTATCTCGGTCCATTACATGGCATCATTTTGGAAGCTTAAAATAGTTGCATGTATAGAGAGTACAGCGATTTATCCCATGACAGCTAGTTTTAAACATTTCTAAAACCCAAATATGTTGGGTGGTAATGGTACATAAGACTAGGAACACGAGTCCCTTGCTCTAGCCCATTAGTACATACTTGGTACAAGAATTTCTTGTTTGGATCTACAGTCTAATCTGATTTAGCACACACCAGTATGGGAGGACCACCTGTCTACATAAGTTTGGTTCCCTTTGAATAACTGTCCTCATTGGAACATTTAGTTTATATTAACTGTCCATAAAGACCACTTTTCTTGTGGAAATTGTGAATGGTCTTCATAAACAGGTTTCACAATTTCACTATGCTATGAGGAAATACTAATCACATCACCTAGTACAATCGATACTAATCAAGCCCTGTTTGTTATGATTGGTGATCTAGATGAGAGTTCTTCGAGGAAATGTTGCCAACACAGACCCCTCGCCCTTGAAAACAAGAGGTCAGAGGGCAAAGGGAAGTGAGAAGAAGAAAGGCAAAAAGAAGACTGGAAAGGAAGAAGAGGAAGTGGAAGAGGAGAAGGAAGCGGAAGAGGAACCTGCAATGGGATTGATGGATGTTGGAAGGATAACAGGGCTGTACGCTGATGCTCTAGAAGACTTCACAATGCATAGGTTAGTAATTGCATAATGGGAGCAGCGAAAAAAGAGTATATGTTGTCTCTCCAAGACCTCAGGGTGGTTCACAAACTACTGAAATAAAGTGTAAGTGAGATCAAATAAGTTTGTTCTTTTTTATTTATTTGATTGGTTTTCAGCATCTAATTAATTATAGATGTTTGTGATTTACCCCCCCCCCCCCCATGTGTCATTTTCTTCAATCAGCATTCATTTTGGAGAATTGTTTGTAAATTTATTAAATGTGTACATAAAAGTAGTATGCCAACCATATGAAATAGATCTTTGCCTAAAGATCTGCGAATATACTGTACAAGAAATATGTCTAAATAAAGTGAAGTATTTTTACAGAAATTATATGACACAATTTAATCTTGGATTTACTTCAGTATGTTTTCCAACTCTTATTGATGTTTATGAGAGTTAATTTTCTCAAATTACCATTATCAATTTTTGAAGTTGTTTATCTTTTTATCTTTCAGAGCGACATGTTTGCATCCAAATCTATTCACAGATCTGATAGATAGATTCCCAGTAAGTGTCATATCACATTTCATCACGAACATTTACATTTGATGTGAAAAACAATATATACATTGTGATTTGAAAAATATGAGTACTCAATACAAATTGTTATAAATTGTCCCACCCCCCCCCCACCAAAAAAAGGTAAAAAGGGAACATACAGTAGAATAATACTTCTTCATGTAGATTCAGTGAAATATATACAATGTCATCATTTTCATAATTTGCAAGTTGATGGTGTCTTTATTAATGGAGTATCTCCTTATTTATGATTAGTTATAAACAGACACTTAACCGCCATGATTAAGATAACTTTATTTGTACATTTTTTGCTGCTGCCGTTGTCTCCCGTATTGGGTTTTCATTGTTAATTTGTCTTGAATCTGCTGTACTTCTATGACCTGAAATATTTATTGTGCATCATTGTTGCAAATTATTTAGTATCCAATATATTTCTTTTTAAGGGAAGTAGGTATAATAAATAATATAAATGTTTGTTTTATTTATTAAAGGCTCTGGCATGGCATTTGTCGGACACCCTTACAACTGCTGCCCAAAATGGTGTACAGCTATACCGGAGGGTGAGTGTGTGGGGTTAATGAAGAAGTTTGGAGTATCAAAATTCCTGATATTTTCATCAAATACTACCATTCATCAATACAATGACTTCAGCAGAATACCAGATTATACTTTCTCCATATAATTCTGAATTGTTACTCTTTATGAATGGAAATTGTATTCATGCCTACATAGCGCCCATAAATGAATATAGAGGTGATGTGATGTATATATTTTGATTTTGCATTGTTTGCTATTACAAATAAAATTCTGATTAGGAGTGAACATAAGATGAACATAAGCAATTGCTACTTTTTATGGTGACTTGTGTACAGATATGTAGAGTCTACACAAAAATGTAGAACTAGGTTTTTTTCAAGATTTTTCGTGAATGGAATCTGCTCTGAAACAAACTAAGCTTCAATTGTAACCCTCGCATTTTTATCTGTTATTTGATTCTTTGGTGAGAATGAATCCCTTTCACATCCCCATTTTGTAACAATTATTTTGGGAGCATAAAATGACTAATAGATAATATCAAAACTCAATTTATCTTCTTAACATTCATGTACTTTGAAAACCAGAGACATCTTCCGAGTGAAATTATCTACAATTAAAATTATTCTTGTCATGTATACATTGCATTTCAAGTTTTTAAAATTGTTTGTTTCTTCTCCCAACAGACACAAGCATGTAGAATGCTTACTTTACTGCTCAGCAAGAGACCTTACTCAGTAAGTGGCTTTGATAATCATCACTAACCAACCTTTAAGTTTATAAAACATCATTTGGTCTACTTCCCAGTTTGTCTAACATCACATAGTTTGAATTACCTAGAGCCATGGCATTGGGCATTCTTTTGATTGGCTTTGAAGAAAAATATGCCCTTTATTTCATTTCTCATTCATGCTGTAGTATAGCAATGTGCCTGCCAAGTATTTTAAGTACAACACATTGGTTAAACCTATTTTGTAAATGTTGGAATATATAAATTTGAGGGTGATTGAGTGTTAAGAGTTGGATCTGGATTTCGAACTTGGGTGGTGTTTTCATAAAGCTGTTCAGAAGGTACCCTTTACACCTGACCTTGGGAACATTTAAGAGAGGACTTGCTGAATGTTTTATCCAACATTCACTATAGTAACACTCAAAGACACCTTCTCAGCCAATCAAAACCAAGGAAATTTGTTTGTTTAATGAAACGCCATACTCTTTAGTTGCTAAATCAGATTCTCAATCATTTTTACTCCTATCAGTTAAAGGTGAAATCTAATCTTCCAAGACTTTGAATTCTTTATGTTACCAAGCATCTGAATGCAACATTCATTGTCAATATTTGATTGGAGGTTATACGAGATTCTCTCCTATGTTAACACTGGGAAAATATGGGGGTATCTCAGGTAGGACAAGAAAGAATCACCAGTCATGTAAACAAACAGCTTTATGAAAACCCTTCCAGGATTACTACTAATTTGATCTATCAATATGTGGAAAGAGGGGATGGATAGAATTTCATGAAAATTGAAAGAGGAGAGAGACAGGAACAAAGATAAAATGAGGAGGAGTCTGCAGTGTTACCCTCTCTGACTCTTCATCATGGCCCCATAAAACAAGGCTTTGCAATTGATGGTTGATTAAATGTGAATGATTGATTGCTCATCATTATCAATGCACTCAATCATAAAGTTTTGTAATACAGGGTTCTTACAATGATCCATTTACAATCTGTGATTTCTATCATTCATTCCCAGGGATCGCTTTCGTCATGGCCAGAGGTCAGTAAGCACATCCTGTCGGTTGCAACGTTAGTCATACAAGACATGCTGGGAGAAGGGTCTCAGTTCAAAGCCAAGATGGCCATTCAGTTTGTTCATGCTGTACAGCAGTGCGCATTGCTTGGACACCATCTCAATAAGGTAAGGTTTGGATATTTTACTTGTCATTTAAAAAAAATTGCTGTATAGAATGATAATATGTGTTCTTTCCTGAACAGCATCCCAAGAATTTTATGCAAAAAATTGTCATCAAACAAATTTAGTAACTTATTTATTTAGGATTGATACAGGCATAAGAGCACTAGACATTGAGCAGCAGCCAATATAGGGTCACCTAAGTAATTTGGTTGAGAACACATGAAATAGAATAAAAGCTACTTCATCAGTTGCATTTTATTAATAGTGAATGATCCATACTACTAAAAAATCAAGTCTACATGCCGATTTTGGGTGCCTTTGCCAAGCTTCCTAGTTTGCCATGAATAAACTTTGCCTGAAAGTATACTAAACATTTGTAAACATATATTTTCTGGATTTTCGTTTTGTGTTTCAGTTCTCTTGCTAATATTCAGCTGTGACGCTATCTCCAGAAATCGCTTGGTGTAGTCTTCTGAGTTATTTCTGTATTGTTATTTGAAAGAACTAATTTGAATGCACTTGTAAACTATGTTTTGTATTCTTACTTTTTGTAGGTTTCTGACTACGGTGAGATATCAACGGTTCTAGAGACATTGAAAGAAAGATCAGAGGTCAAGAGATCAGGAGAATTCAGATCAGCTCTAGATACAGCAATAGCTGCTATAGAAAATAGGTAATGATGATGGTGGTGGTGGCCACAATGTGGATTGAGATTAAGAAAAGTTACTTTTTTGTGGCGTATATTATAAATTTTTTTAACGCAGGTCAGACCAAAATGGTCTGCTCCGGGTTGGTATGTCAATGACCAATCCGGCGTTCCCACTGCGGATAGTAAACTTAATCTGTACCGCTATCTTTGCAACTTGATCTTGTGGTTGCTCTGACGACGTACAGATACAGTCTATCAGGGATGCCACTTTTCCGTATTTATACGGAATTCCGGCTTTTTTCCTGCTATCTGTCTTATTTCCGTATTTCCGACTTTTCCTGTTTTCTGTGTATTAAAAAAAACGGAAAGTCCTCCTTTTTTCCCCCCTATGTCTTCCCATTGCGATGCATGTCGATCGACCGAGTGAGAGATATTTCCCCGAGATATAAATTATAAACGCGCGCACTGCCTACTACGTTCATTGAGTTATGCTTTTATCAAGGCTTTCTGATTAGAATTATCGATATCCTGGCCAATCAATGCGAGCGACAAGTTCCAAACGCACGCACATAGACAAGCGCAAAGTAGCGGCACGAATCGCGGTATAATAGCGACTGGTAAATACGTCTGTACAGATGATGACGTCATCCAAGATGGCAACTTACGATGACCAACGAAGGAATCGAGGATGACTAAGTTTTGATCATCATTTGAAAGGAATTAGCGGTAACTGCGGTCTAAGGTACGATGTTTCTGAATTTTATATATTTTCTCGTAAGTTTGGATGTAATTATTTTTTTATAATGTGACATTTTATGTACCAAAAACGATCCGAAAATCGGGTTTCCGCCGAATGTTAGATCTAACGTTACTGCTGCATGCTGATACGGAACCCAGGGAGCTCCGGCCCGGAAAGCGGGCCGGAGCTCCTTGGGTTACGTATCAGCTAGCCCCGGCCCGCTTTGCGGGCCGGAGCTCCCTGGGTTAGCTGATACGTTGTCTTTATGTACGGGCCAACAACTCTTCAGTCTATGTATTGGTGAGTGGAGCCAACGCGGTTCAGCTGAACAACCAAAATACAGTGACTGAAGCTTTTGGTCTAGCGTTCTATGAGAAACACACAACTAACTACCGTCAGTTTTCAAACCTAATTAAAGGTGGACCCCCCCTTAAAAAAAAAATTCTTGGACACTGTCCCGGCCCGCGATAAGTTTCAGTATTTTTGGAGGACACCTAGTGGCATCCCTGGTCTATTCAAGTAATCTTTGAGCATAAACAGAAGTTCTGGGGCCCATAACACAAAGCTTAGCAATCAATCGTACATTTTTTACGTTTGATTGCATTGACTACAATGTACAATCAATCATGAAAATCAAGCGTACAATTAATCGCTAACCTTTGTGTTACTGAACCCTGTAGCCAGTAACACAAAACTTAACCATCATTGTAGAACATTTTTTTCATGATCGATTGTATTTACTACAATGTAAAATTAATTGTGAAAATCAAGCATACAATTAATCGCTAACCTTTGTTACTGAACCCTGTAGCCAGTAACACAAAACTTAACCATTATTGTAGAACATTTTTTTCATGATCGATTGTATTGACTACAATGTACAATTAATTGTGAAAACCAAGCATATGATTGATCGCTAATCTTTGTGTTACAGTTCCCCTTGTCATAAGATCAAATGGTTATAATGTAGCAAGAAATGTATGGTGTGATATTTCTAAGGTACCAAAATGACCTCAAATCAATGTTTTTTTGCAGTGAGTCACATGCATAGCACTCCGAAATGAATGACCATCAAATTTTAGCTGGTGTTTTATGTGTGTTTGTGTCAGATTTTAATTGTTGGGCATGTGCAGAATAACTCTTTGAATATATTTGTTTATTCTGTTTAATTTTTTTTTTTTTTTTTGCTATCCCTGCAGATCAAAGTTGAGCAAAAAGGGCAAGAAAAAGAGGAAGAAGTCAAGGAAAAGGAGGAGAAGTATGTCCACATCGTCCATCTAATAATGTAATAGCCTCAGTGTACAAAGCATATGTATTATTGATAAATTACTCAACATAAACCACTTTTTTCCCCTAATATGAACAGGGTTTAAACTCAGAATCCCCCCCCCCCCCCTCTTCTGCTGCTATGGTTTTAACTCAGTCCCTCCCTTTTCCCTTATAAGAATAGGAGTTGATTCCAAACTCCTCTAATATGAACAGGATTAAAGTTCAGACCCCCCCCCCCCCCTTCCCCTAATAAGAATGTAGTTTACATTCAGAACTTAAAGAGAAATTCCAGTAGTTGCAGTAAACACTGATTTCATGAGAAAGTCTGTAAAACCAGGCTTAATTGTCAGTATATCATCGAGGATCTAGATCTGGTACAGTTACATAAACTGAACTTTGTGAAATCTTGAAATCTACGCTGAAAAATGTTCAGACTGAACTTCCCCAACACAGATAAGCGCACGTGGGACAGTGTATAATTATTGCTCTGAGCATCGGGCCCGACGCTCTACCCGAATCCTGTGCTTATTTGCTGATTTCTCAGCAATTACACAATTTCTTCCAGAATCCTTTGGCACATGCGTTTTATTTATACAAACAGACACTTTGGTGGTCATTTCATTGGATTCTGTACGAACTCATTTTGATATCGTTACCAAAACTAGCATTTACCTTTAAACTCTTCTTATTATGAACAAGGTTCAAATGAAGAAACCAGCGTCTTCCCGAGTATGAAGAAAATGTTGAAACAGAACTAGTCATTTTCCCTCAATGTGAATAGGGTTTAAATATAGAGTCATGATAATGATTCATCCCTTCTCAATTCATTTCCAATGTTGATAATATTTTCAATAAAAAGTAATTATTTCATTATTTACCTTAGCTATTTGTAATAAGACAGTGAGTATATTGGATTCTACCTCATCCACAGCCTTTTTTTATAATTTTTAGTATGTATTTCAAACAGCAATCTTTAGATAACGTCATTGTTATGTAAGAAGTGAAAATGAAAGCAAGAATGGGCTAAGTTGTTCTTATTCCCAGATTTTCTAATACCTCTATGATTAAATCCATTTGTGTACTATCAATTATGTGAAATTAATTGTAATGTTCTTTAGGTTCATATTCAACATTCTAGCAAAATGGATTAATATAGTGCATGTGCAATATATTCTAAATCTGGCAGAGGGGAGGATGTTCCATCTAGAAATTGTCATTACTCAACCTAAATTTTTATATTAACTGAAGATTTGAGATAAAGAATGTGCTTAAACTATAATTCATACAGTCGGTTGACGTGTGATTCATGGAGGGTATATGTGTAATAAAAACTAAATAAATGTCCAACTATATTACTCATTATATCTGGCCATTTCACTTTGTAGAAAGATGTATTATACATCAATGATCAATGGAAAACTGACAAGTTGTGAGTTATGTTGTGCTGTTTCAATATCAGAAAGAAAACCTTGTTTTCAGAACACTGAAATCTGCAGCTTTGTAGTTTGCAATATGTGTAGTAGGATAATTTTGACAATTGTTGATTGTTAGAGTATGCGCTGATGTGAGATTAATGCACAAAGAAAGTTGATTATACCTCTATCAACAGCAAGCTAATAAACCATGAATTGCATTCATTGATATTAATCACGATCCTGCTGTATTTATGCTTACAGCTAACCTCCGAACACTCCAAATGTAGATCTTTGCTATTCCATGTTTGATTACTTGTAATTAAGCAGAGCACAGACTTATCCAAAGATGAAGAAGGGTATGCATTATTGCAGCACACCTGTAAACCCAGAACACCATACTCTTAACATTTAGAAAGATATAGTTATGAGTTATACATTCAATATTAGAAGTTGTATGATTTTCTTTTCATATTCCTTTCTTTAACAATACTAGTAATTGGCATTATGACTCTCCAAACTATCTTATTCTTTTCATTTGAACTTGCTGGGCTCTGAATATATTTTCAATATTTTAGAATGTATTTCCTAAAAAGATGCCTCTATAAGAATTTCTATTATTGTTATTAATGAATCATGTGGGTGTTATTTTGTTTTTTCATTGTTTACTTTTTCCTATGCTATCCTTCTCTTGATGTCACTTGTTAATTAATCCATGTCCTCTAGCTTGTGTGCATTATTAATGTATGTAATGGTACTGCTTTGTACAATATGCCCACCCTAGGACTTCGGATAGAATGTTAACCCTGTCAAAAAATATATTAAAGAAATTATTTAGCATTTACAATGATGTAAATCATGACTCGATTGACTTCCCAAGTGATTTTTATCCCATATTATGTAATGCATGTAATTACCTTTTGGGGTAAAATTCACCAAATTGTGTAGCCCGGGGGGGGGGGGGGGGGGGTCTCAACTCACCTAAAGTTACCTGTATGTGTAATTATTTTATCATTATGGTGAGCAAAGTACCAATAATTTATGTTTTGAGATTTATTACAACATATGTGAAAATGCTGGAAATAGCTGTGTGGCTCCAACCAGGTTTACGTCATGCCTATCTAGGAAACTAGAGAGGTGTTGATACATATATATACTATATAATATTATTTTGAACATGTCTCTTATCCCTTGTTAAAAGAAATAAGTTATATTAACCTTTCTTGAGATAATATCTGCAAAGAATTATTGCCCAAAATATTCGTTTATTAAATGACATATTCTGTAAACAAAGATGTTAGTGACGTTTTGTCATTTCTACATTAAACAAATGTGTGCCGTGATAAAATGTTTTGACAATAGGTATCTAATCTTGGAAAAGAGAGGTGCCAAGAATACAAAATTACACACATTTCAATCAACAATGTTTTGTCTGTGTTACATATCAATCTAACGCATACAACAATTTGCTGCTGCCAAGGATATATTTAAAAAAAAAATAAGTGTTGCTAAGACATTTGCGAATGGATACAGAACTCTGCTGGATTATTTTTCAGTTTAACTCCAAAATTTCTTTTCATTTTAATTTATATACTTTTCTTTTCTAATCTAAATTTATATGACAATGCTTTCGAAGCAAATGTTCTGTTCACACTACTTTTCTTACACTGATGACATACAGTTCATTGAAGAAAATAGAGAAGTGAGGGAAAGAGAAAGGGGGGGGTGACGGAATGAGAAAGATGTGATATAGAGAGTGGTGTATAAGGAAACAAGATATGAAGACGGTGAAATGAAAATGAATTGTAAATTCTCTAGATGACTGCAAGATGGCACGCCTACAACGAGTTGAAGTGAAAATAAGGCTGTAAAGGTGCTTCAATATTATGCTTGGGGACTTCATTAACTTTTTTTTATATAATAGATATGAATAATTTATATGTGAAGCTTACAATAGCTGATCGCTCATTGATTTGAGCTTTGGGAGATAATGTTGAACAACTATACAGTGTGTCGCCGAAAAAAAAGCGCAACTGAGAACTGGATGCTCAATGTCACAAACGTGACCGACCTACACGTATCATCATTGTAATGGTTAACGGTTTCCTCTCCGCGTGCACGCCCGAGTGAGTGAAAACATCCCGAAGAATATATATAGACGGTATCTGAACGACAGATCGTAAATCGCATTCTCAAATTCTCGGTTTCGTAGTGTTTTTTTTCAGAGACTCGCTGTATAGAGGACAATCCGCCCTCTGATTTTATGACTTGCAGGTATTGATTTCATGAACTTTCTCGATATTATAGCCTTATCGGCTTTTTGTTATCAGGAAAGAGCACTCGCTTCTCCCCCCCCCCCTCATTACTTCTTTCTTGCTTTTTGTTCTTCGTCCCAATTCTTTCTACCCACCTCTCCCTATCAAGTTCTCTCTTTGTTTTGTTAGGTTCCATCTTTATCCCTGTTACCCTCCCTCCTCTCTCTTCCCCTCTGACTTTCTCCTAACTCTTTACCAGCCCCTCTCTTTAGCTCTTTCTTTTATACTTAATATCTTTCATTTTCACTTCAAGGTTTCTTTCCATGGTAGGAGCTTTATGGATTATGCTATAAGAAGCTATAGTAGCCATAAAACTCGACTTGTATTTCAAAATATCCGTTGAAAATATAAGTACCTCTTAGAGACTCCTGATGAAGATTGTTGGCAATATAAACATCGGATAATAGAACTGGTTTCCTTGACAACCATACCAACAAATCCATTATGTACTCCAGCACGTGACTTTATCAGAATTATCTGCGATGAAATGATACACATTGTTGTCAAGGTGATAACAGGTTTTAGACGCCTTTTAACCCCTTGCCTACCTATCATTCGTATATTATACACCAGCAGAGCGACACTACAGTATAGGCGCGGTACCTTTTATAAACATGATCAGGAGGCAAACGAAATAATGATTGATGCGAGCGCGAAGCGCGAGCTATGTTTTCTTATTTTTAGACCCCAAAATAGAACGTTTTGAGCTGACATGAAGAATCTAAATTTTAAGGACTCTTTGTGCGAATTCATGAATAGGATACCAGTTTCACTAATCAAAACATAAGCGTATCCAGCATCAACTATGACAAAGGAATTTACGGGCCCATGGACAAGCATAATAGAGTCACTGTAAAATGATGTGTTCTTGCACATTTTACCCCATGACCAATGTGCGTTCCAAATTTCATGAGAATTGATTGAAAATTGAGAAAATAGTTCGAAGCGCGAGATTTGCAACTTCGTTTGGCGTTGGTATAAAAATTCCTTCAGCAAGAAATTTACCCACATT
The DNA here is from genome assembly GCF_037042905.1 of Lytechinus pictus. Lineage (NCBI taxonomy): Eukaryota > Metazoa > Echinodermata > Echinoidea > Temnopleuroida > Toxopneustidae > Lytechinus > Lytechinus pictus. The sequence goes on from NC_087246.1 coordinate 16,119,453, forward strand.
GTGCTGCACTCAACCCAGGTGAGGTAAATGGCCGGTACCGGCAGGAAGTAATTCCTTAAAAAAATGTGCGCACCGCAATTAGACTAGCTTAGCCGGGGTAATATAGGAGCGCCTTGAGCACCAAGCAAGGTGGATACGTGCGCTATTCAAATACTACATTAAGTATTATAAGGAGAGGTTTGGAATATGTAACCGCGTAACTATATAAGTATCTCTATGATTTAATTGAGCAAAATATGAAAATACTTTTAGGTCGTCCCCCCCCCCCACCAAAAATATCCAGGCACCGTCCCTGGTATTTAATTAATATCAAGCATTTTAGGAGTCCCATAAAGCGCAGTAGAATATATGCTTTATGGAATAGTTTCTGCACTCTATAAATTTATATATCATAATTATTTATTATAATTAAAAGGAGATACATTTGTAACTGGTGACACGACATTTGCTCCTGTGACAATTACTCCGGGCTTAATTTCATCTGAGATATAAGGTTAGGGTTGCAATAAGGTTTTATTTCAGGCTTAGGGTTAGGTTTGGGATAGGGTTTTGTGTTAAATCCAGGGCTGAAATTGGCGATTCCATTAGAGTGTGGAGTTCACAGCTGAGCAATTGTCGCCGGAGCAAATGTCATGAAACCGATTATCTATGCAGGAAATGTATTTCTAAAAATGAATTGAATATCATATAAAAGATAAAATCAGAAAAGTAAAATACCCTTTTTATAGTCTCAAATTGTTCTAACGCATACTTTCAGCCCTGTTTGTGAACAGTGAAGCGTAACTCGCGATGCTTCAATGATCACGACTTAATTCTTTTCTCATCTGTAATACTCATCTGAATAAAGCAAATGGAAAGAATAAGACAGTTCTAAAAAATATACACTATAGCATGTCCCTGATCGCATATAGGCCTACTGTTTGAAAATAAATATTCGTGCATGACTGATCACAACATTAGGCGAAAACAGGGGGTACAGGTTTTTTTTTCTCTTGATATGCAATTACGTTGGTAGCCAAATTAGGATTTTTTTTAAACATTCCACATTTAACTTTTACAAGTCAATGGCGATATTTACAGTGCATAATGTAAAGTAAGCATGTAAGGGATGTTGTATAATGATCATATTAATGTTTAAAAACGACAAGATAACAATTGCATAATAACTGTGCAGTGCGAAAATGACAATATTTATGATTTTTCCCCTTTCTTTCAAGTAATAGTTCAAAACGACTAGAAAGTATTTAATCATTATTAATGGTGAAATATTCATTTTGCAGCATTAGGCCCTATGTTTTTATGACTCTTTTCTATCATTTTAATTAAATATATTTTCTATAAATATGTTCTATATTTTTCTTTTATAATATATCACATAAAAACATCGAATTCAAATGGTACCATATCAATGTCACTTTTGAGATAAACGCTCTGGTTTACTTACCATATTCAATACAAATGAGTCTATAATAAGAAAAATAAGCGAGCTTTTCTCTTGGTTGAGCAAATTTCCCAAATTTAGTCAAATATCATCTTGAAGACTTGGTGCATTGCCTTTAAATACTAGGCTAGTGCCTAATCTGTTATGGTGATTGAAACTATTTCTTTGTTCTGTTGATATTCTTGCAACTTTGCTCTATTCTTAATAATAACCTTTTAGCTCGTAGAACGGTGGAATAGTGTATTTTAAAACTCAAATGTTCTCGTTAAAAAGCGTTTAACACTTTTTCAAATTCAATTCACGAGATAGAGGTACATTTATAGAGCTGTATTCTTGATTATTTCAATATGTACTGGGGCCCGTTGCAGAAAGAGTTGCAATCAAACGCAACTCTAAAAATCACGCGCAACTTGATTTTCAACCAATCAACAGCGCGCATTTGGGACTTGCGATTGATTTTTTTAGCTGATTAAAAACTATATATCTATGGTGACAATGTTTGCTTATCTTTTAACAAAGATACCAATAAGACAAATAGAATATCTCTTAAAGTGAATATTAAAATCTATACTCAGTAAAATAATTCGCTCTGTGTATAAACAGATAATTTATCATTCTTTCCTCACCTCAATTATAATCAAACCGTCAAAGCAATTATTCCGTTTGCATTTTATTATGTATGTTAGCTCCAAGAAATTATACATTCTTTCCATGATATTTGTTATATTCTAATTGCAGAACATCGGCACCGTGTTACTTTATACTGCGCTTTAGAAATCTTATACAGATAACCGAGTTAATCTAAATCATAACGTAAATCATGAGATTTCAGATACAACAGAATCAAATATCATATTTCACGATTGTAACTGAAAAAAAGGAGCAAACGCTAGAAACACTGGGATATACATCAAAATTTGTTTTACCATTCGAATTCAGAATTCGTTTTCTTTGAACTGAACAAAGGTTTCTGTAATTATGATTATCATCCCTTTTGTATAAACAACTGTACTCCGACGTTCATTTGTTCTTGTTTTTTGTAAAGTCTGTAACAAAAAATAAATATTAATTGGTTAACTGGTATCACTCCTGTTGAACAGTGTTGGTTCTCGTGAAAAAAGGCTACCTGTTGGTGATGTGCCCGAGCCAAGGCTTACTGTTAGAGAAAACAATGATCTTTTCGATTTTTAAAATACTTTTTAAAAGAAAAATGAGAATTTTTTGGGCGTGGTAACCTTGACTAAAGAAGGACGAAAGCGACATCGCATCATGGTCTTGACATCAACCAGCTGACCAACGAACGGTGACGTATCTGGTGAAGATAAAAATGATGAAGGATTATAATGGTACTCATAATAATTGTTAAGTCGTTATGATACCAGTCGTTATGACACTTTCACTTCAACCAAATGCTGCTATACTAATAGCAATGATAACGAAGATAATGATGTGATTATATCAGTAAAAATTGTAATGATGAGTGTGATAATGATAATGACGATGATGATGATGATGATGATGATGAAGATAATGATGACGGTACTGATGATGATGATGGTGATGACGACTACGATGATGATGATAATGATAATACTGATTATGACAATGATATATATAATTATAATTGTGTCAATAAAACATAATTATGATTATGAAAATAATAAAAACATTAACGATTCCAAAAACCACAATAGTAATGACAGTAATAATAATAATAACAAGAACAAAGAAGAAATTAAGTAATCATAACAATCAATAGCATTAACATCATCAATAAAAAGCAATTTCATGATAGACTCCGTTCTTATACATTCCGCATCAGTGGACAACTGTAACATTAGATCCAATCCCACTGAAATTCCACATTCTGTACTACGGATAATACACAAAATAGACTGCGGCGATTGTAAACAACAAACCAAAAAAGGAAGGAAATGCACACAAACCTTTTTGATTGTTCATCAGAAGGGATTTACTTTTTAGATTCTTGTTCCCCATTTTCTTTTATATTTTGTGCCTTCTGATATTGATATTTCAATTCGTAATTTGAAATTTATTTCACATATTCCAGTGTTATACCCTTTGAATTCGTTTAGCTATTTTCTGGAAACAAATGGGGATGGAATGTTACTTACCATTTCGACATTTGTCAATGATACTCTTATATCTGGAGAAGCAGGCGATCAGACCCTGAGGCGCCAAACCTCTCCCGGTACCAAACGATAGGCAGAGGTGACTCATTCCATTCTCCCGCACACAGTCTGATCAAAGTTAAACGTTATTATAAAATTAATCAAACATTTTAATTTGCATTTTAAACATAATTTTCTTAATAAAAAATATATTATTTATGTCTCTGCAACATATAAAAATCCACTATATCCACGCATCTTACACAAATTGACCTAAAATCGAAACAGATGTAGACCTATATAGGCTATTGATAGTTGGAGTATTTAACCCCCCCCCCCCATTACTTGAAGTTGGAGCCGCCCCCATGGAAAGTAGAATGAATGAATTAGGGTAAACGCACTTGCGTACAGATGGGGGGTATTGGGGGCCATGGACCCACAAAAAATTCAACGATCGAGAAAAAAGGGAGAAAGAAAGAGATGGAAAGGAAATGTGATGAAATATGATATTGACTAAAATAAATATCATGTCAAAATCTAACATAAATTTCGATTTTTTTTTTTTTATCAACAGCTCACAAGTTTACTTTTTTTTTTTTTTTTTTTGGGGGGGGGCTTATTGCGCTCCTGGCCGGCTCTAAATTTTCAACATGTTCATATAAAAAGGATTGGCACTTTACCTGTCACATCAATAGGCATCTTACTCTTGTCAAGCAGGTAACAATCTTCCAGGTTTGATATATCTCCTGTCATAACATCAAATTTACAGTAACTTTCTTATTAATAAATCTTGTTTTACTATGGGATTATATGGATAAGGTGGAATAGTAAACGGGAAAGTAAATTTTGCCCCTTAAAAGGTTGATAGCCCAGAGTCTCAGGATTTCGTAAAATACGAGGGTAATTGTTTAAGAATGACTGGCAGTATGAAAGACACATAGGCATAATGATTCAGAAGTATAATAGTGAGCTGCAAAATATTAATCATACCACCCTCCCCCCCCCCCTCCATCCCCAGCGTTCGATCGCCCACACTGTTCCGAGTCAACATATTGTACAATGTACATTATACATTTCATGAATTTATTTAATATAATGATATACCTATTTCTATTATTCAGTAAAGGTTTCGAAATAAGATATTTTCAAAATAAAATTGCATTGAAAGAGAAATAATCACGATTTCTACTTACGACTTCTAGCATCGATGATAGCAGTAACCGAACAGTTTAGGGGTTTGATGGGTTTCGCACCTTAATGAGAAAATACATAACTTGAATGTCTTAAATGCTATTCTATATCAAGGGGTCTGTTAGAAAACACTTTGCTTCATGCCTCGCATATTTTGTTCCTTGTTTGCATTGAAAAAAATATATTTCACTAAATAGTTCCAAGAAACATACCAAAAGATTAACATTATACAATTTTAATACTCATCCACAGAGACGTCGACCCGTTGGGCTCACGTGCGGGGGCGACGGCCCCGTTGAAAAAAAATTGAGGGGCAAATATTTAATTTTGAAAGCTTAAAAAAAAAATCATAAAATGCTAGGCAAAAATACGTTTAAACAGCATTGAAAAGCACTTTAATACCATTAAACCTGGCATAAAAGAGTAATAAAACGTAAATTATAGAATGTCAACATGGTCAAGATTATGAATTGAATTGAATTTATTGGAACATCATTGGCATCTGCCAATACTCTGTTCAAAACAAAAATACTAAGTAATACAAAACATGCAAAACACACAATATATACATTTCACGAACATTTGGGGAAAAGCTAAATAACACAAGGTAAAACGAGGTATAACGAATTATTATAACCAATTTTGTCGGAAAAAGACATATACACTCTAAAAACACTGAGTAAAGTTTACCCAATATTGGGTAGAAAGGAAACATGCATGTTTAATGAATATTTGTTTACCCAATATTGGGCTGATTCAACGCAACCATTGCGCAACCAACATGCATATACCGATTTTACCCAATATTGGGTAAACCTTTTTTAGAGTGTAGTTAATGAAAACGATTAAACAGTATATAAATTATGTGAAGAATGGAAAATGAGTTATCATTTCTAAACACCAGATGGCAGAAAATAAAGGAAAAACAAAAATATAAAAATAAGGGTGGAAGTCAAGGTGATATTATTTCCAGAGGACTTTAAACACATGCAAATAAATTAAACTAACATCAGAAGCGGATCTAGAGGGGGGGTTGGGGGGTTGCAACCCCCCCAAAAAAAAAAATCCGGGGACCATTTTTTTAAATCTTATCTTTTTTTTAAAACTTGTAATGCAAGAAAACGCCATTTTCACACACAGATTTTCAAAAATTTTCCCTACTGTGGGAGGGGGGACACCCCCCTCCCACACCCTCCCCCCTCGCTCGCTCCGCTCGCTTGGACTCGGTCGCTACGCTCCCTCGCATACCACCCCCCTTTATAAAAAGCTGGATCCGCCCCTGAACATTAATGAATAAAAATGATATGGGTCATACCGATTTCCACTGGTGGAAATCAAGGTGATATTATTTCCAGAGGACTTTAAACACATGCAAATAAATTAAACTAACATTAATTAATAAAAATGATATGGGTCATACCGATTTCCACTGCCGACAGCAAGAAGCTACTGAGAATCAAGATACAAATATGACTTGGATGAATAGAGGAAACATAATTTGTTGTAGCTCTATTCGGATCCATCTTCTCTTATTAGTCTTGATGAGGAGAGAATGAAATCACTCTTGGAGCGAAACAGTGTCGCGATACTATATGCGGTGAAGGGCGTACATCAGGGGTGTGTTAAGGGGTTACCCCTCCTTTCCCAGCAAAAAAGGGGGATTGAGTTTATTTCGTACATGAAAAAGAAACAACCAAGAACGAAGATGAAAAGATTATAGGGAAAACAATTGATATTTTGTGGTAGCTGTATCCCGACCCCTCGTTTCTCTCATGAGCTGCATTTAGGAGGGAATAATTCCTTTTTTTGTATCTGAGTGAACATAATGCATTGGAGGGTGGGGGACATGGGTGGGTTATGAAGCACCCCCCCCCCCCCCCATTCCTCACAAAAATATGGACCTCCATGTCTTTCACGAATATAATGTGTCATTAAAAATATGGCTGCTTTGTGTGATGTATTCGCTTTGGTGCACATATACATTGTACACAATGAAAATGATTCTTCCGTAAATGTATACCGTGCAGTGAAATTGAACCAATAAGCATTGATCTATGACTTAATTATTGCTTTCTAATTCGCATTTATAATAGGAACTTAAATATAAATCAAGTGTTTGAGAGTAATCTAGTGTAGTTCTGGTAATTACAGATATCATTACTGCAATTCTGGATTACTGCGATCATGGCGATATTGGAATTCTTAAAGAAAACATCGAAAGAGCAATTGTCAATATTGTCACTGAAAAACATTTGTTTTTCAGTGACAATAATAGACAATTATGCTTTCAATGTATAGATAAGAGACTGCATTTATAGAGATAGTTATCATAATGATGATGAGGCTTCTTTTGCAGTTTCCCCATGATGATTAGGGGTTTGTTATTATTATTATCATAATATTGTCATTTTCATAATAACAAGGAAAACAATGTTTGATGATTATGATGAATATTAATATTATCATACATTCTAAATTCCAAGGATTCAAAATAAATCCAGATCGGCTGTGAATCAATGGTGACCAGCCAAATTTTGGATTTATTTTTAATCTTTAGGATTAACTTTTAAATCTCAAATAATTTAAATTCTAATTTTTTAGCTTTATCTTTAAGTCCTAATGGTTTGAATCTTAATATAATAATAATTATTATTATATTTAAATTATCATTATGATTTTTATTTTTATTATTGTTATTATTATTATTTTATTAGTATTATATTTTTTACAATAGTTATGTACACACCCTCCCCCTTCTCCTCCCTCGGCTGGTCGATAATCGTAGATCAAGGTATTTTAATTAAATTCATTTATTTTCATTTTTGTAGATACAATAAACATGGGAATCAAGGGTGGTGTCACATAAGAATCCCTGGAGAAATTATTTTGCCTCTTCTTTGGCATGCATGGTCTGCCACGCCCACTCTCTGATCATGTGACACTTTCCAATGGTCACCTGACCGTAACCAAACCAGATCAGAATTAACGTATGGCCGACATCTTCCGAAAGAGGAAATAACGAAGTCGAAGAGTAAATAATGAGCGACAATAATTACGTCGTGGTTTCTGCGGACAACTGCTTCAATACGGCTTGTGTAAACAGTAAAGTGACAAAAGTATACATTCTTTGCATTGTATTCTCTTCTTTCGGGCATGCAGTCCAGTCCCAGCAAAAGTAACGGACTGCTGTATGTACTGATTGAGTTTCGGCCGTCGGCTAGCGGCTGTTCCCTGTTTCGTCGCGTCTCCGAGCTCGGTATCACTGACCAATTCTGCTGCTACAGTATCAGCTACAAAAAAAGTACAAACTTTATCACTTCGGCATCGTTACCAAATACCAACACATCCTGACCGATGACCTTATCTGTGCAGATCAAATCAAACTGAAGAGGTGCAAAGTGCAGGAACCAAGTGTGAGGACTAACTGATAACGGTTTCTATTGGAAAACGTATGTCAATGGCTCTTTCAATAGATTTCAAAGGATTAGACGACTCTGATCATGATAACTCGAGAGATCATAATATCCTGGAAGGGAGCCCACATGAAGGCAAAGAGGAGTTAAACATGAGTCACGAGGAAAGACAAACTTTGCTTCATGGAAATGATTCATCTTCCAGCAATGCCATCTATTCCAGTTACAGCTCAAGCAGCAGCAGGCTCATGCCAAAACATTTCAGCCCGGCTCGATATTGGAAAAACCTGATAGTTATAAGTCTTGCATGCATGTTTATGTTCAGTGCATACAGTGCCTTGGCAAACTTGCAGAGTAGTCTTCATTACAGTGAAGGACTTGGTGTAGCCTCTCTATGTGCTATTTATATTGGTGTTATCATATCCAGCTTGTTTGCACCTCTTGTGATCTGGGTATTGAAGGTGAAATGGACTCTGGTCGTCTGTAGCGTGTTTTATGCCATCTTCTCAGCAAGCAATATCTACCCTGCTGTCTATACCCTCATTCCCGCAGCGGCTTTACTTGGGTTGGCTGCATCCCCTTTCTGGACAGCTATTGGTACCTACCTTACAACATCGGCCATTCAGCTTGCTGATGTTCAGGATGGGATTCCGGAACCCATCATCAATCGTTTCAATGGCATCTTCTTCTGCTTCTTCCAGTCCGCCCAGGTATGGGGTAACCTCATCTCCTCACTTGTGTTACAGAACACGTCTTCCTCTGATACAATGTCCCAATGCGGACGTTCCAGTTGTGGAACTGGCATCACCTTCAACATCACCGGCAATGTTGAGATGGCTGGGGAGGAAACACTAGTCCTCATCATCATCTATATCATCCTTGGTCTCGTAGCAACGCTCATCTACATTTTCCTTGTAGATAGTATCCCAAAGGTCAATTACAAAGGAACTAAAACATGGAAAACTCATCTATCTGATCACTTGGTTTCAACATTCCAGTTGATGAAGACCCCGTATCTCTTTCTTCTGATTCCACTCATGATTTATAACGGAGCTGAGCAGGCATTTATAAGTGCAGATTTCACCAAGGTAATAGCATGATTCTTTTTATAATTTGATAAATTATAATATGATGAGGAGGAGGATGAGAGAGCATTTCATTAAGCAAACTTATTATAAACTACTGAAATCATTTCATTTGCTGAGAGCAAATACATCAGTTTGAATAATTGACGTGGTTCTCTGTAAAATGCATCTACTGATGGTAAAATGAGAGAATAAATAGCAACCTAAAATTACAACAATTAACAGAAGTATTCTTAAATTTGTAAATTTTATCATTTTTATGGTAGTCATGTTATTGCAGTTTTGGTTTGGAATCTGGATGTGGTTGCTGCTCAGCCTGAGTCTTGATTTATCCCTAACTTGTGGGGGGGGGGCATCTCAAAGAGGTTTTGACTTGACATTTCCTGACTTTTTTGTTTGAAGACTTTTAAGACCAAATTTGTGACACCCTGTTACCAAGTGCCAAAGTTATGGAACATTTTGGAACACATGTCAGAACCCAAATTGTTCAAACATGTGATTTCATGTACAAATCCAATGCAAGTTGTGTTTCTTGTTAGAATTCATATTATTTTACTTCTACACATTGAAATCAATTAATTTTTATGTTGTTTATCATTCAAAGAGTGTTGTCGCCCATTTCCACCGAGTAAACAATGGAAAACAAAATATTGAAAAGCACAGAACATAAGAAAATTACAAAACAATAAAATACATGAGAACTTACTTTCGATGTCAAAATTATCATGTTATATTTACATGAAGGCTTACATAGAAGGCCACAAAGAGTTATTTACCCCAAATTATGATATTCAGACATTGATTTCTTGATTTGGAGTAGAATTCTCATTTCTTGCTTAGCAAATCAATGGAAAATCATCTATACAGTTTTGTAAATTATGCCATGGACAACATGCATGTCAATTTTCAGCATGATTGCATGAATGGCTAAGATCAGGGGGGGGGGGGCAAGGATGCCCCTCCCGGCTTTATATGCTCCCAAAAAGCTCGGACTAAATATAAAAAAGTTATATATATAAACATATCAAACAAATACTAGTATTGTATTGAATGAGTAGTAGTTTTGTAAAGAGCTATTGCCTACTGTGCATATGCTGTAGGACCCTTGACCTTATAGTAAACCAGTTTAACAGCTGCAAAGGATACTCTGTGTAAATAGGGTGTTACTCAAATCAAATGATAATTGGTCGTGAGCTTGATTGAGGTATATCATGGAGTAGAATTCTCATTTCTTGCTTAGCAAATCAATGGAAAATTATTTATACAGGGGGGGGGGCAAGGATGCATCCTTGATCTTGATCTCCAGCACCTTGGATCAGCACTCACTCTGGAGTTTAAGAGAGATGATAATCATGTGATTTCAGAAGCAAACTCTTATTGGAAATAGCTTCCTAATTATGCTCATAATACCATTGTTGTCTCATTTGAAAATTTATGCAGCTGATGAAAAAAGAAGAAGCTCAATGTGCATTGAAGTTCCAAGAGTCTATAAAGAAGAATGGATTCTTCATGGGGTCACACCAATTTTGGGTTTTTGTGGTATTTCACCATGCTCTATCGATATATAATATAAAACATGCTGAAATAAAAAAATTGAAATATAATGTCATCACACGTTGGTATTCTGCAGTGAGTCAAAGAGTTTAAACTTTGAAGAAAAAAAAAACTATTTATATATTCTTGGAAGTCGGTCTTTTCTATCAGATGGCAGTATGATTATTGACAGAATTTCATGTTTTAATGAGCACTGGCCACTTTTGTAAAGCTCGCATATATTGGTTTTCGCAGAAATGCTCATTTTCACCCTTTGTCGAAGTAGGCCAATGGTCTCGCTAGGTGTGTGCAAGTGGGGGGGGGGTGCAATGGGACCCGAAGGAATGTTAGAAAGGAACATCGAAATTAATTTCCTTACCTAAGGTACATGTGCTTTTCATGTTTATATCCACTTCCACCCATATAACTCTTCAATTTTAGCGCAAGTCATTTTTATGACCTTTTTAAAAGTGAGTAGTGCTCACCTAAGCGCAAACTTTGTAAACACTCATATAGTCGTTCGCTGAAATTTTCCAAGATATTACATCATTTTATAGCATTTTTTTCAGTTTTTTTTTTTTTTTTTTTTTTTTTGGGGGGGGGGGGGGGGGTATGCACTATAGTTTCCATTGCTGTGTCATTAATCAGAGAAAATGTTGATCTCTTCAATTTCCAATACGAAACTTCATAGCTCCAGGGACCTTTAAAACGTTGTCCAAGTTGAAGTTGGTCTTTTATATAACATAAAATAATTTTTAGGATTTCATTTTGCTTTTCCAATCAAAATACTGTAAATTTACTTCCTCCCACTCTCTCTCTTTTTTTATCGTCTAAGCAATCAAAATAATGTACACGTGATGGTTGTTTCTTCTCGGGTTTAGAGTCTGTTCTGCCCAATTCGTTCTATCTTCCTTCTCTATGCCTTTGTTGTCTTCTCCTTCTTCTTCTTCTCCTCCTTCTTCTCCTTTTTCTTCTTCTTCTCTCTCTCCTCCTTCTTCTTCTGCTCCTATCGTATAGATTACTATTCAAGATTCGTAATGGAACAACAGAACAATCACATTTCTCATTACTGAATATTAAAAAAAAACGTATTGATAAATTTATCCCTCTCTTTCCAAGATTTCAACACGTAGGCCTGTAGCAATACATTTTGACAATAATGTAGGGCCTGCATTTTTAATGGCGTAAAATATTCTCACTATGAATTTGTGTCCCGTGTTAAACAACTACAACATTCATGATGATGAGTGTAAGTTCAGGAGTTAGGGTGGGGGATGGGCGCCCCATTCTGAAACCCCCAATCCTCTTCATCGGTTTCATTCGCATTGAAATTCCTTGAACAAAGAAGTAATTGGAGATGTTGGTCCCCTTATAATTGGTAATAGTCCTGCATAGTGCATGTTGTTATAGTCGACATAATATTCCTTTTGAGCGGGTAGGGGAAAGCCAAGTTTCAATTCGTAAGTGCGTTATGAGCAACAACAGAGTTGATCTTGCGAACATCATAACGTCTAGTATTCAATTTAAGATTTTTCTGGACGTTGTTCCTCCTTTTGTTTATGTGAACAATTGTAACTCATTATGTTTTTGCAGAGTTTTGTCAGCTGTACGAAAGGAGCTGGTGAAGTCGGTTACGTCATGATCGGCTTCGGTGTTGCTGATGCGTTGTCTTCGATAATCTTCGGCCAGCTCGAGAAGTATTCGGGCCGGATTGTGATCTTCTTGTTTGGGGGTGTGGTCCATTTGGCTCTTCTGATTGGCTTTGAACTGTGGAACCCGGAGCACTCGGCAACATGGCAGCTTGTTCTGTTTGCTGTGGGATGGGGTATCGGCGATGCTGTCTGGCAAACACAAATATCATGTAAGAGCAATCTTTAGAAAAACAAACTTGTGTGATGCTTAAATGACAAGTCCACCCCAACAAAAAGTTAATTTTAATAAAAATAGAAAAATACAACAAGCATAACACTGAAAATTTCATCAAAATCGGATGTAAAATAAGAAAGTTATGGCATTTTGAAGTTTCGCTTCATTTCACAAAACAGTTATATGCAAATACTGGTCGGTATGCAAATGAGGAGACTGATGATGTCATCCACTCACTATTTCTTTTGTATTTCTTTATATGAAATATGAAATATTGTAAATTTTTCCTCATTGACCTGCATGTCAAACAAAGTTTTATATCCTCCTTAAATGTGGAATTATCATTGTTTTAACATTTTATATTTCAGTCAAGTTGGTTCTTATTGTCAAATCTGTAAAAATTGAAATATTGTACAATTCAATCAATAAAAAACAAAAGAAATAGTGAGTGGGGGACATCATCGATTCTCTCATTTGCATGTTGCTGAGTTCTGCATATAACTTTAAAATGTCATAACTCTTATTTTACATCCATTTTTGATGAAATTTTCAGCATTATGCTCAAATTATTTTTCTCTATTGATTCAAATCATCATTTTTCTGGGGTGGACTTGACATTTAAAAAGGTTTATATGGACGTTTTTAATAATTTTATTTCATTCATTTTCACACCGGCCTCTCAAACTGTCAAGATACATGACTTCACATCCATCACTCTGAGAAACTTGACTCACCCCGTATTTATTTCATTTAGGGTTTGAGTGGCCACTATTTGAATTTATTAAAATAACAACAATGATATTGATAATAGAATAAATTGATGATAATAATAATAATATCAGTTGTGGCTTGGTCTATATGGAGGTGCACGTCTTAGTTGCGTTTCGTTTGTTTCTTTAAATTTGTTTTGAATTCATTAAGACCACTTTTTCTTTTCTCCCGTAATTCAATTGATAGACAGAAAACTGAGCGCTATACATCTGTATTAAGCGCCCTATAAAATGCCATGAGTATTGTAATTACTAATGATAATAATAATAATAATGATAATAATAAATTGATAATAATAATAATAATGATAATGATAATAATAGCAATAATAATAATTATAATGATAATAATGATAATAATAATAATAATAATAATAATAATGGTCATTTTGCCTCCGACGAAGATTCTGCTAGGATCGAAAGCTTAGGCCCCTTTTTGACTTTCTAATAATAATGATAATAGGAATCTAGATATACATATAGCGTCATCTGTCTAGAAATAATACATTCGGAAAAGCACGGCGGCTTTAGCTCAAGCTCCTGTTTCTTTTGTTTTGCATTGAAGGAAATAATCCCACCAGGTACACACTCACCTTACCTGGGTTAATTGAGTGCATTGCGATCTGGGTACATTGTTCCCGACCTTTCGTCGGAGAACGCGAACGCTTATTTACGACGTTAGTTGATTTTGGAAGAGACTTTTGGGCCCGTCGTCATGGTCGTAAACTCTGTCGTGCAATGCAAACTGTACGTGTGACATGATATTTTTTTTTCGTTTCGCATCTGCAACGGAAACATTCAACATGCGTTTCGTGTGCAAAATTCTGGTTGCTACTATGGTAACAGCGATATATCCGATCTAGGACGACTTTCCAAAGCCACATTTGGTTCCTCCCAGAGCTCGAGAGGCCGCCCGGGGGGCCCACTTCCATTGAAGAGTAGATACCAGGCGCGACCACGCGTAAAAAGGGAAAGAGTGGGCAAGTACGTTACGTATAGGCCTATGTAACGTTATAAGGGTGTCAAAAACGATGTTTAAAATACTGAAAAGGAGGATATGTTTTCAATACTTGTAGGGTTTCACAAGCTAAATACTTGTTAAGAGATGCATTTTCATAATCTGGAAAAGCCTTGCTTCCCTTGTTTAGGGTGCTTTTCGAAACCGCATGGTCGTGCCTGGTATCCACTCATCAATAGAAGTGGTTCCCCCCCCCCCCGGAAATTCGAATCTAATCCCCCATTTCTGGGGAAAGCAAAACATAATGCTATAGAGGCATATCGTTTGCGTAGGAGCAAACAAAAGAAAAAAACCGTGTTCAGACGTATACATGCTGTGTACATAATCAACGCATGCGAAATGGTTTCGGCTGGAGAGGTGATTTGATCTATGGAATCAATTGCCAGAGATCCACCAATTATCCACATTAAATGCAATATCTATTCGATGGACTGTAATGATCTATATCTAAGCCTTAATTCAGTAACTTTTTCCTCACTCATTATGTACTCGATTTGTTTAAAAAACCACTTTCTTATCCATGTCATAATCTATTGTAGGTCCTGTATTTCGAATATCTCCAGCCATCAGTCGTAATGTACATGCATGTATGGTGCGGGTGTCGCGGGAAAGAATTTTGCACACGAAAAGCAGATCTGTAGGGCCTGTTACCTCCCTGTAACACAAAGCTTAGCATTGATTGTAGAGCAGTTTTCTACGTTTGATTCTATTGACTATAATGTACAATCAATCTTAAAAATCAAGTGTATGATTAAGCGTTAACTCTTGTGTTAGGGGACCCTAATATTAGCGTCCGTGATGATTGCGAAAGGCGGCTATTTGCTGAAGGAAAACGCGCTATGACGGGCATGACTGGGATTCTCACCCGGGGATTTGAAACCACTTCACACCCCAGAGTTGAGGGTCAGAACCTCTATACTGCAGACCTCGTCACACTAGTGATATAGGCTATTATTTCATTTAATATTTTCGCCTTCACCCCTCTTTCTCTTCTCCTCCTAGCTCTGGTAGGTGTGATATTTCCGGAATCTCAGGAGCCTGCCTTCGCAAACTTTCGACTGTGGCAAGCTGTTGGTTTCGCTGTGACCTACGCTCTGACCATCCCGTCTGCTATCTGCATCTCTCACAAGATATACGGACTAATGGCATTTTTATCATTTTCCATTATTTGTTACATCATAGAGGAATATTTGATATCAAGACCAGCCCCTCCGTGGACAGATTAAAGGACAATGAATTTTTGGATATATGTATAGTCGTGCATAAATTAGATAAACAAAATAATAACAGAGAGGCGAATTGAAAGATCCATATGCGGTGGCGTGAGGGGCGCACGCCTCATTATTTGGACAAATGCACATTTAATATACAGTGTACATATTAATAAAGCTAAAGCTTATAAAATATGCAAACTCTATTTCCAAATTTGCTCTTTGCATCCAATCTATTTCAAAATCCTGGATCCGCCACTGAAATTGAACTCTCTTAAAGGAGGATGAAATCCTCAGAACCAGATTAATTGTTAAAAGACAAATATAAATGAAACATATTAATGAAATGATATATTCAACAGAACACTAATGAAGCTGATCACCATATACGATCAGGAAATATATTTGTTTGTTTCAAAGAAGAAAAGAGATACATATTATGATTAGGTTCCATTAATTTATATAATCTTATTCAGTTATTTAAGAGACCATAACTCCAACCCGGGACTCCAACATCCGATATGCCTAGTAATTATTTGTAAAGAAACAAAATTCAAGAAAATTCTTTTCTATGATGATGATGATGTTGTTTTTCGTAATCCAACTAATTTATACCACGGTCACATTTGCTCTATACGGCGGCCGTACGGCGAGTCGAAAACAGCCGTTTTATTTATTTTTATACAAACCACCTATATTATGTATAGATCATACATGAAATGTTAAAACGGCTGTTTTCGACTCGCCGTACGGCGGCCGTAGAGCAAATGTGACCAAGGTATAAATGATGAATATATGAGTTCCTTCATATACATATTAACACTCTAAAAACTTCGAGTAAACAATTACCCAATATTGGGTAGAAAGGAAAACATGCATATTTGCTGGGTATCCCCCCCCCCCCCCATTTTGGCAAAATGCATGTTTTAAGGGTAAATTTCAACGCAACATTGCATAAAATTTACAAAATATTTTGTATCTTTTTACCCAACAAACATGCATGTTCCCATTTTACCCAATATTGGGATTTTTTTTTTAGAGTGTACCCTTTTCTAAATGATTTTCAAGCATTTAACAAGCTCTTAATTACAGCGCAGAAGAATATATATATATATGCACATAGATTCTGCGCTCTACAAATCAGGTTATTACCGTTTATTATCATTGTCATGATTGTAGAATTAAGCGATATCTTAAAATGGTGTAACTTATTTTTCCCCCATCTGATTCGAATGGATTTGTTAATGTATTTTCCCCATATATTCAATCAAATCAACTTATTGTTCGGGATGGACTTTACTTTTAAAGTCCGTGCAATTTTATCTCTTTACAGAAGGCCTATTACGTTAAAATTTGATGCCGCAATTTCATATTTGTCGCCATTGCAATACAAAATGTCATAACTTTCGTATTCACCATCTGATTTAGATGGATTTTTATAGTACTATACTTCTTTAGTTTTCTATATTTAATCAAATCAAAATTATTGTTCAAAGTAATTTATTATTTACTCTATCGATGACGCTAAAAACTATAGTATGATTTAAAGGTCAAGTCCACCTCAGAAATATGTTGATTTTAATCAATAGAGAAAAATCAGATAAGCATTATGCCGAAAATTTCATCAAAGTCGGATGTAAAATAAAAAAGTTATGACATTTTAAAGTTTCGCTTATTTTTCACAAAATAGTTATATGCACAATAATTTAGTCAAACGCAAAATGAGAGAATCGATGATGTCCCTCACTCACTATTTATTTTGTTTTTTATTGTTTGAATCATACATTATTTCAATTTTTACAGATTTGACAACAAGGACAAACTTGAATGACCCATAAAATGTTGAACAATGGTAATTCCACATGTTCAGGGAGAAATAAAACTTTGTTTCACAGGACAATTGGACAAAGGGGAGAAAATTAGAATATTAGTAATAAAACACAAAATAAATAGTGAGTGAGTGATGTCATCAGTTCCCTCATTTGCATACCAAGCGGGATGTGCATAGAACTGTTTTGTGGAATTAAGCGAAATTTAAAAATGTCATAACTTTCTTATTTTACATCCGATTTTGATGAAATTTTCAGCATTATGCTTGTTGGATTTTTCTTTTTTTATTCAAATCAACTTTTTGTTGGGATGGACTTGTCTTCTAATGGAACAAAAGGCCGGTTTCAACCATATCGATTCTTCTGTTGTAGTATTTAGCGTTTTCGGGAATTTTTTCGTCTTGTGACGTAAATAGGGAGATTTTTGCAATCGCGACGGGGTCGGATTTTACAACATAGAAAATATATTGTCAAAGCCCTTCATGACAAAGAAGTCTTTGTCGAAATCGGTGAATCAAAACAGCAGCTGTCCTGGTTCACCAGTTTTCGACCACGACCTCCCAGCTGTTCATTTTGATTTGACTTTGATTGTCAATACATTTACTGTGTTCTTGAATTCGTTCTGGGTTGTGGTGCGATAACTCTCTGTTTACGAATCATTTGCGCTATTGTACTCACTTTTTGACTATTAATCAGTAAAACTGTTGGTCGTTGCTATTCATCAAGATTACTAAATACTAATGAATAAAGAAATATAATTTCTGTAATCAATATGCATTGGAGTTGTCTTCAATACAAACTGATTTCACGATGTGGTGAATGTTATACATTTAGTCGGAGCATGGACCTACTAGGCCTACTAGGTCCGTGGTCGGAGGCAGGACGGATCACTGAGCCGACTAAACGCTTTGAGAAACGCCTCGTATGACAACGGTGGTGATGATGATGATAATGGTGATGATGATGATGATTATTATGATGATGATGGCAGTGATCATTTTATGCGTGTGGTGATGGTGATGGTGGTGGTGGTGGTTGTGATGGTGGTTGTGATGATGTTGGTGGTTGTGAATGTGATGAAGGTTGTGGTGGTGGTGATGGTGATAATGGTTGTGATCACGTTGGTTGTGATGGTGATGATGGTGGTTGTGATAGTAGTCGTGATGGTGGTTGTGATGGTGATGGTGGTTGTGATGATGTTGGTGGTTGTGAATGTGATGAAGGTTGTGATGGTGATAATGGTTGTGATCATGTTGGTTGTGATCGATGGTGATGATGGTGGTTGTGATGGTGATGGTGGTTTTGATGGTGATGGTGGTTGTGATGATGTTGGTGGTTGTGATGATGTTGGTGGTTGTGATGAAGATGACGATGATGAAGAAGATGATGAATAATTGACAGGGGCCCATTATACTCTGATCGGGCTAAAATCTCGAGATTGAGCAAACTCGGTCTGGTGCAGCACCGCCTTATACTATATACAATCATGGAAAGCGACCATTAGCAATAGGCAAAAGGTCAATCTGCATGGGTCCCGTCTTACAAAGAGTTACGATTGATCCGATCAATTGTAACCAGTATGGAAATCCATCAATGTCATAATTTTTTCTTCGAAAAATTTGCACAATATCCTTTGAATGCAAAGAGAAGCACAGTGAACTTTTAAGAAAACAATGAATGCATGAATATACTTCAGAGCTACAAATTATTTTGAACAAACATGCATAATAGATGTTGACGTTGCTGGCCGTCCATAGTTACGATTGATCAGATCAATCGTAACTCTTTGTAAGACGGGGCCCAGAAAATTACTTAATTAGTTGTACTGAAAATAAAAAAAACATTCGAAGGTGTTCACAAGAAACGGGTATGCAGTAATACATGTAATTCAAAATAAGCATGCATATTTACATAAACCATGATAGGAGGCTGTCCAAATTATCTGCCAAATTATCGAAATTTATAATTTGCTTGGAAAGACAGGGAAGGTAGGGGAGAATAAAATAGGTAGTGCAATACAAGCTGGGTCAAGCTACTATCATGACTAAATATTATATACTTAACAAAAAAGCAAGTGCCCAACTAAAACATTTGAACGGAATATTATTTAAAGATTTTTTTTCACAGGTCATGTTATACACTCGTTGAGTAAGTTCTGTAAGAAATGTGAATGATCGGTTCGAGGCATGCATGTGTGATCAAAGTCAAAATGACATTTTTTTTAAGTCACATAAGTTATTTGGGAGGTTGTGTAAGTACGGAGTTGGGCGAATTATGATATTGTGCGTCTTTTATGGTGCTTATAATGTTTTACTATCCATCACCCATGATAACATATTTTCATGGTTGAGTGCGCACAGTTTCTTAATGACGTATCTTCACAGGGGCAGGAAGCGCCCCTCTATAATTGAAAATCACTCATTTAGGGTCTACTGTAAATGTTATATAAGAACATTTTAGCGACACCCCTCACTATTTTCAGAGCCCCCCCCCCCCCCCAATGATTTTCAAATCCTGGATACGCCACTGATTTTCACATAACTCAAGTTCGAATTGATAAATGCCGGACACATGCATTGTCTTCATTTTCAATTTTTCAAGTGTGTTCGCTCAACTGAAAGTGTAAAAATATATAGAAATTGTGTGTGGGGTGATATTGGATGCTAAAGAGCAACATCAAGTACAATAACTTAGATTTACAATTGAATTGGAATTCACCGTTCGATTTTCCTTTTAAATCCCCTCAACATTAGTTTATACTTACTTAAAATGATAACATTTCCTTCATGTATTCACTCTTCCATAAAATAATAAGCGAATCATTTTTTTATTCAGAACTCCCTCGATATAGTGACTATTTTCAAATGATATTACTCAAGGCTTAAAAAAATAATAAGTTTCACCAATCACTAACTCACCTAAGATCATGATATGTCAATGACGGGGATATAAATTTAAAAAAAAGTGAAATGAGGCTTTGTTTCAAGGATTTATTTTTTTTCTGCTCTAAGGTTTTCATGAAAATTGGCACGTGTTTTCAGAGTGACGCTAATTTAACAAAAACACGAAATTAATACTTTATATACGACAAATAGTGTGGCCAAAGCCTCAACTTGCTTCTATTCGCCTATTTTCGAATATTATGTGCTCATTGAAGCACATGCAAGACATCGATATTGAAACTAAAATCAAGTGAACTGTATATGCAAGATGATCTGTGATAGATATCCCAAAGTAAGCAATTGAAATTTAGTCAAAAAACGAAAACCATGCATTGTAAGCCATACAATGTTTCTAAGCGCTATATTGGCCTACTAAAAAGTCTGCAAATGAGATAAATCACGTGATCATCAGAATTACTGGCAATAGCGTACCTAAGGGGGGCAGACTGCCCCCCCCCCTGACGAGTCACAACTCATGCAGGGGACGTATCCCTGCCCCCCCCCTCCCCGACGAGAACGTGAAGACTTTTTTTTTTTTTTTTTTTGCTTGTCAAGTTTTTTGTGGTAAGAAATCCTTTATTTGTGGTTGAAGACCTTTTACCTTTTACGAAATATCCTCCAAAAAATTGCCCCCCTTCTGCAAAATCCTAGGTACGCCAGTGATTACTGGTGTTACTGGTCAATCATAACCTGTCCGTTCCTTACAGAATAATTGTTTTCATAACAATACTTAATATCTGTACAATTTACTATCAATGATTTCAGTAGCTTTAAACTGTTATTGCAAATTTGTTATAAGAAGTCTTTGTTTAAAAAAAGGCTCCAGTTGACTATATCAGTGAGGAATATATCTTGTTTAATATATTATAATACATACGTATCTCACCAATACTTAAAAAGTTGTGAATAGTTTCTGCGCTTTATAAATCTGACAATGAAAATTTAATAATAATAGTAATAATAATAATAATGATGATAATAATACTAATAATGATGATAATAATAATAATATTAATAATAATAATAATGACAATAATAGTGATAGTAAAATTACGAAAAAAATAATAGTGATGAATATAGGCGACATGTATATGTCTTTCTATAAGTTGCAATATTAATTTTAACTGATCTGACTGGAAATAAAGTAATTAACACCAGTTTGATGATTAAACTGGTTTTACTACTTTGCTTCAACATGAATACAATTGATGCAAGTGCATTGTCTCCGTTCGATTTTTATTAGTCCAGATAAGAATCAACTGGCCAAGTAAAAATCTACGGGAAACCAAAAAAATCTTGCTGGTTTTACTGCGGGTTTTACTGGTGCGGACATAGAGATTCATAACTCATCACCCTTTTCCCTTGGCCCTTTCCCACTCTTTTCTCGGTAGGTGGTTGGGCGCATTATGCGGGGCAGTATGGTCCCCAAGAATAGACAGCGGGGGGGGGGGGGGACGGCTCCTGTCCCCCCTAAATTTGAGGTGCAGGGGGCGGACCCCCCTAAAATTTAAATTTCTGTTGATAACCTTTTTTTAATTTTTTTTCATTGTATTATTTTTTTTTTTTGCTTGTCAATGTTGTTTCCTGCGCCCCCCTAAAATTTATGTTGATAACCTTTTTTTTTTTTTTTTTTTGTTTGGTTGTCCAATTTTTTACCTGTGTCCATCCCAAAATTTCAGGTGGACCCCCTAAATTTTTTGGCTTCCGCCGCCAATGTCCTCAAGGGAAGGCGCCTCCTATCTGCATGCCAATGGAAATAGGAATTAACAGAAGAGGTGGGTGAATAAACTTATTTTATCTTCGGTAAGGCATTTATCCTCATTACCAGGTCCATCGGAGAGGTCCTTAAGCCGTTGGTCCACTGGTTGCTTGCTCACAGTCATTCGTGCTTTCTTAGCAGTCAGGTAAAAAAAACCTCGGTAAACCTCTAGTCTACCAGCTCTTCCTGGGCGCATACATGTACGTAACCAAAGCACAACCATAGAGATGTATACTAATTACGCGTTATTAGTATATATATCTCTATGAGTACAACACAGAGATATAAATATCCGGGATAAATATATCAACATGATGAAATAGTTTAGCCTTATTATGAACTGCATAATGTGGTATCTAATTCCAATTGGGTTTTGACAACATTTAAAGTGAAGTAAAAATACATTTGTATTTTTGTAAAATTTTACCCATACTGTAGTCTAATTTTTGTCGTTTTGAAGAATTCTAAATATACTAAATTTTAATATTGAAATTCGGATATTAGTTACAGTATAGTCCATCATTCAGAAAATATCTTGAATAACGTCTATGGAATGTAACCATCAAATAAATAATTAATTATTTCACAAGATGGCGGATATTGAGACGATAGACACTGTCCAAAGCACGGAAAATGACGTTCATCAGAGGCCTAAGACATCCAAATCAATAATTCTTGAAGAGAGAGATGAAGAGGAGAAAGTCAGTAAAAAGCCAGGAAGTAAGTGAATTTATATTTCTGGACATTTTGTAAAATATCTACTTTTTCTGTATCCTGTGTGTACGGTTGCGTCTTCCGCCCTTTTTGCACAGTCCCACACGTTTCAAATTGTGCATTGTTTTCTACTCTAGTTGGACTCGTTTTCACTTGTTTTGTCAGAGACAGAGGCAGCGCTGTAAAGTCACTAGTCTAACCTGTCTCAGTACGTTATGTGACAATTTTGCTTGATGATCAAGGTTGTGGGTGAGGGGGCCTGGGGCCCGTTTCTCAACACCGTCATAAGTCTAACTTCTTGACTAAATCGGAGATAGTGATACTGCATTAGTGAGCTACTTGTCCGCTAGGCGCTAACCGTTTCACGAAGCCCTCTTTACCAAGATCGGGTACAACAACCTCACTAAATATTTATGACACCTCCGAACCTGTCTTAACTTCTTTCTAATGACGTAGTGGCATCACGTGGGTAGACTATGACATGCGAAAGTGCCTAGAAATTTTAAAATTATAATCTTACGTAATCAATCAATCATAGTGGTTGAAATTACATCACAAAACAAGTGGGTTGATGCATTCAATGATAATTGTAAATGTAATACAAAGAAACTATAAAAACTGTTGGTAAACACCACAAAACCATTCATTTTGAAATAGTAAAATGATTTAATCGATAAAGATTCTACCACGTCAGGCCATCCATAACTGAGCTCGTATTTGTTGTTTTCAGACCCCTATTAACAGTTGGATGAATTCTATCTATAATTTATGCATATAATTTGTCCAATATCGTATCTTTCGGTATCAATGATTAAAAATGTTTCGTTAAACTATATTTTGATGACGTTTGGAATCGTAAAAGTCCGTATACAAAGAAAACCGTTATGGTTTACTTTCGTAAACTATTAAAATTGGGTCTCCCGGGGGGTACCCATCTCAACTTCCACAAGTGAATTTTTAGGAATGAAATGAATTATTCATACGGTAATTTAATTTTCTCTGCAATTGAATGCTCCAGTCTTCATGGTCTAAGTATGTATGATGCATAATTCACCTGTGCTATTATTTTGATAAGATTTATTTCCCAATTCATCATAATATTTGCAATTTTGTCATAATTTTTCTTTTTGAAAATTATGCTATTTTGTGACTAAGGCTACGTCTCGGCTCTTTTTACCGATAGTATCGATATCAAGGTATTCTAGTTAGGAAGCCTTTCGAGAAACAGGTTTAGTAAGATTGGAACTAACTCCGTGGTTGGTGGATAAAGATATGACTAACTTGTCCATGTGTTGAGAAACGGGCCCCTGGGAGACAACACCCAAGCCCCACTCTAGGCGACACCCCAATACTTACCCGCGTTAATAAACTGGGACTCCACTCACGCGCATTTGGGCCGCCCTAGCTTAGAACTAAGCAATATTATCTAGAAATTGTTAAACTCTAGTCATAAAATATGTTCTATTAAATAAATTGATAATGTTTAATCGGTACTCACCGGTTCTTTTGTTGCATCTTCAGACCATTTCTCACAATTCTTCGTAAATATTTGCGGCAAATTTTGTCGCCATAGACAGCTATACATCCATCTTTATTAATAAATGGAGCGCCCTTTACGATAGTTGTTAATGCCGCGGAGAAATCGTTAGGCATTTTGGCCTGTGTTCAAGGCGTTCTTTCTGTTTTATTTTTTATATTGAAGATTGTGCATTTGTTGAATAGCGCCGTCTACGTCAGGTATGAGATCGAGTGTATAAATACACTCTTCCAAAATAATTATGATTCCGACCTGGCGCTGTTTAACTTCAATCTCTTTCACCTAAATTAGCGATGAATGCTAGCATTATGAAATATATATTATTAACGTCTGACGAAAAGAATAATCAACCGATCAGCTGACGAGAACGCGAATCACGTGATCTTCATATCAGCTTCGATCGCGAGTCAGAAGTGAAGAGCAACTGCCCAGAAAATCAGGAAAAAGCCGTGAAAATGTAAGTTCCCCTTCATTTCTTTCATTTTTTGTTGTTGCTAACGATGCATTTACACTATAAAATTATAATTTAAATAAGAGAAAGGAATATAGCTTGTACTTGTGATATAATATAGAAATATCCTGTTCTCAGAGATTTCTAACCAAAAATACTAGTGATGTCGCCTATGAGGTCCATACATGTAATGTTTGGACCTCATTGGTACTAGGAGTGCCAAGCCCCAAGGGTTCATTACATGTCGCCGCGCACAGAAAAATCAAGCCATAAAAGTTGTGTGTTGTGGACCCAAGAAGTGAGATCCCAGCACACACGACCCACTAGTTAGAAATCCACTGCCAAACGCGGTTCGTGGTGCGAGGTTAGTATACTAATACTAACCTCGCAATACGTGTGAGTGGGGAGACAATAAATGACATTAAGATGCACATGATCCGATTAGGCCCGTTTCGGGTACACGTGTACACGTGTACACGCACGGTCAAGTCAGTGCACGTGTACTAAATTCCATCACCGTGTACACGGTAGCATCTGCATAAAGCTTGCATGGGACTACAAAATCAGTGAACAAGCTCACAGCCTCACATTAAATCATAGTTCTCAGACACTGCACATATTCTAATTACTAATATGTCAATATATTTCAATTAATCTAGAGTGAGTTCACTTCCAAAATCGCCGATTTAATCCACATACATTCTGGAGACTCAAGTTTTTGTACCACGAAATGGGTCTGCTCCGCCTCCGGTCTCGAAAGTGTTGCTCAATTACACTCATAGCCAATTTGAGAATCACCAATTGCAACAGCGATCATTGCTACAACTTACGTGTTATACGCTCGTACACATGTGCTACAAGCCTACAAACAAACGCTCCTCAAATTGGCAACAAAATAATGAAAATCAATCGATAACTTCAGTTACACTTCATTCTGCAGCGATCTGTGCATGCACGTACGGTACAGTATACAAAATGCGCATCCAACGAGCGTCGGCGCTAGCAGGGCCCTGCACTGATTTTCTTTTGCATTCTTTATTAATTTAATGCGCTGCTAAGCTGAGTAAACTTTTAATTTGCACCAATTTTTGTGGATTGATACTTCAAACTTCTCTGGTAAGCTTTAAAACCGTGACTTAGGCTATATAGACCCCCTTTTTAATGACATGTTGATGCAGGTCCGTGTCGACATGAAAACAACTCGCTCTCAGAGTGTTTACAACGTGTACACGTGTACACGACCGAAAAACACGCCGTGTACACGTGCATCAAAAATGGACTTTCAAAACGGGCCTAGATCCGATTGATGAAGAACTTGAAGGAACAGATTCATTTCCATTTCAATTTCATTTTTGAAAAAAAAAAAATCTTTTTTTTTCTTCGTGTGAATGTCAGCATGAACAGAAAAATTACTTATAAGTTATTGACTTACTCATGTGTACTTTGATTAAACTTTAAAGACTGATGCAGGGAGAGTAGGCAGCTAAAATTAATTTCCTTAGTTTGGAGGAGTTTTTAAACATTTGTTTTTTGCCCTCTTCCTAATCAATGGACAACATGTTACTTCGCTAGCCAAGGCAAGAGGACTCTGTGAGTCTGTGATATAATATGATATTGATATTGTCATCATGGAGCCAAGACACTATTGCAATGCAAAAAGGCCAGTATCGAAACACATACAAGGATTCTCTAGGAAATCCATGCACAATTATTTTGAAGAAAAAAATGGTGTTAATCTGGGTTTTTTTTCCTTAGAGTAGACTCCTAATGCTAAAAAATGATTCAGAATTTGATTGAAAAAAGGTTCATAAATTACAATGAACAGGTTTCTAACCGGCCGGATGTCTTGCTTGTTCCTTCAAAATGTTCCCACGCTTTCTACGTAATGCGTTTGACATGCTTCACGATGATGCATGATCCACATGGAGAGAATTGATGGGATCGGGGCTAATGCTGAAAAAAGAACATGATCCAGTTTATAATACATTCATGAAAAAGTCATGCAGCATATCATACAACTTTTACATTTTGATGACTGGTGTTTGAATTAATCAACTCATTAAAGTTTTGTGTATTAAGCCCAAGCCTGTTTTTTACTCAATATGTGGAAAATAAATTGAATTGATTGTTGTGTATGACGCTTTACCTAGAAATCATGGCATCGATGATTGTTGAAAAAATTTAGCAAATTTGTTAGTTTCATCTGATTTTGATTAAAGAATTTACTGTTAAGCTTCTGTGTTATCATTGAGAACAACTTGATAGGCAGTGTTGGTCCTTTAATTTTGCTTGATGCTATGATATATGTCTCATTTTCAAATAATTCTCTGATTTTTTACATTATGACAGACACAGCCTTCAAGCAGCAGAGGTTACCAGCATGGCAACCTATCTTGACAGCAGGAACGGTCCTTCCAATGTTCTTTCTAGTCGGTATTGTCTTTGTGCCTCTTGGAGTTGGTTTCCTGGTTACTTCTAACAATGTGAGTAGCAGTTTGATAATAGTTTATTCAATCAAAATTCAATATTTAAGATGTTTATTGGCAGTTTAAAACCAAATAAATTTGTCCTCGTACATACACATACTACAAGCATAAGAAAAAAACTCCAACTTTTTGTTATTATTTCTGTAGCATTACATGTATGTAGTACTGTTCCAAAACCAGGTCATTGCTGTATCTTCAGGGACATTGAAACAATTTGTATAATTCCTGAAATAATCTTTAAATTTGAGACTCTACACTGTCTCCAACCTTGTCCTTATTTCATCATCTTTTCCCCTACTTTCTCCCTCATCATTTCTTCCTTTTTTTCCTGGTTTCATTTTCTCTGCCCTGTGAATGTCTTGTTCCTTTGTAGTTTCCATTAAATATATTTTAATATGTATTATGAGCAAGTGCTGGAGCTCTTAGTAAACATTGATATCAATATAGGATTTAATGTAATTTACATGAAATTTGAAGGGGTACTTCAGGCTGAAAATTTAATAGCCAAATCCTGGTTTGGTCTTTGCTTAAGACAAATGACTGCTATTTAGAAATGGCCACTATTGTTTGGTCATTTAAAACGTGTATCATTTGAATCAAGCCAGCAGTCAAATCTATTGCTTCACTTATATGTCCGATGGTCAACTTTCTTTATTTTATGGTAATCATAGCCTTTTTGTAAGTAAACTGGCTCCATGGAAGACCAGCAGCAATTCATTATTGCAGCTGAATATGGACTACCAGCTGTATAATTTACTTTATTTCTTACCTTTTATTATTGTATCTTAACATTGACCTCATCATCTCATGTTATATGTATTTGTATGTACTTTGTATCTGTTATTTTATATACGGAAATAAAACAAACAAAACAAACAAACTTTTATAAAAGGAGTGCTGTCACTTCTGCATATTATGAACTCCTCGATAATGTGTAATTTCACTAGTAAATTCACAATTATCAACTATTATCCATTCCATTGGTATATTAATAAATGCTGTATTCTTTTTCTTTTCACTGAAACTTAAACATTTGTTAAAAAACACAAATATTGTTTTTGTTTTTAAGTATTCTGTTGAGTGCTTTCTTGATGGCTATTTACACTACAAGCACAATCCTATTTTACCTACAGGTTCAGGAGGTGATCCTGGACTATACGAGAGCATGTACATACCTGAATGAAACCAATGGAACAAACACATGTATTGACTTCTACACCTACCCAGAGAATGAAAATAGTTCTTGCACCTGCACCATGAAGTTTGAGCTGAATACTAAAATAGAGGTTAGTCCATAGTTGGAATGACAATTCTTGTGTGTTTGCAAAATGAAAATATTAATGAAAATAAAAATGGTAACAATAATGAATTTAACAGTAATGGATAGTAGGCCTAATGATAATGATGATGATGATAAAAAATACTGATAATGATAATCACACTATTAACTTTATTGGTTATAATGATAAAAAAATATGAACATAATGATGATGATGATTTTAATAGTGTTAGACAGTCATATATTAAATGGTCAAATAAGACATTCCACTTTTGATGATGTACTTAACACTTGTTTATTGTGGTTGTATCTAACTCAAATACTTATATTACTTATTTTCACAAATTATTGTTATTTAAAATATAACTCAGGGTCCCATCTACATGTACTATCGATTGACCAACTACTACCAGAACCATCGTCGTTATGTAAATTCTCGTGATGACATCCAGCTCTTGGGTAAAAACCCCCTCAGTGCGAGCAGTGATTGTAGCCCGTATGACCAGGAGCTGCGAATATACTCCAATACATCACAGGAGAGGATCACGTATGCTCCTTGTGGAGCAATAGCAAACAGTCTCTTTAATGGTAAGTCCAGTCTCTGCACCTGTTTTCATAAAGCTGTTTACAGGTGCTAAATCGGGTACCTGATCATTTCATTCAAAACAGCTAAAGTTGAAATCTGATCATTGCAACAATAATCATCACATATTATTTGAATAGGGATATAGGAAATTAAGTTGAAGAGTTCTAAGCACGACCAACAAAAATTATAGACACAGCAATACATGTGACTCATTGCAAAACTCAAGTGAATTTCATTTTTTTTAAGCACTAGTTGTGGCTGACCTTTAAGAAGTAGTTGATATATGTAAACCTTTTTGACTTGTCATAAACAACCTTACAAAGACTGGAATATGACAAGTCAAAGCACACATATTTGATATGTAATCTCATTGACCAATGTACATTAGAGAGTATCCCATGATACATTGCATCTCAGAGCTGCCAACTGTTATGAAAACTTTGTATTCCGTACTTTTCAAACGTTGGCAGCTCTGTATATCACACACAACTGGGAATAAAAGTGTGATTTTAGTCTGACCTGAACCTCTGAAACACTCATCGGGGGCCTGTTTCATAAAGAGTTTAATACAATTATGATAACTTTTCCATTATGGTAACTTCCATGGTAACATGACCAATCAGGAGCAAGATTTCCATGGTTACAATAATGGCAAAGTTACCATAGTTATAACTCTTTATGAAATGGGCCTCTGGTCTCGTTGAGAAAAAAAAGTTTGATTTCTAACTCTCTTTTCTCCACACACATAGATACCTTCAACATAACCTTTGATGATGATGGTGAGCTTCCTAGTGGTAAGGAGGTCATGCTTGATAGAACCAATATTGCTTGGTCCAGTGACCGTAGGACCAAGTTTAGGAATCCTCCAGGAGATCTTGAAGAAGGTTTGTAGAAATTCTTTAGTGTTAATAGTCAACGTAAAATGCTACTTGGTCTATACCGGCTTTTTCTACTTTTCGTTTGATCTTATCCTGCATGGTCTAATCTTATTTCATATTCAACCAGTTTGTCTAGTAACCATTTGGTCTATAGTCATTTTGTCCATTACCACTTTTGTCTTATTTCTTGTTAGGCGATACCCATTTCATCAAATATCAACTTGATGTTATATACATCTTTTTTCAATTAAATTCAATTAAGTTTAAATTCAGTGTTTTATTTAATTCCAATAAAAATCGATGCAAAGTATAGGATTCAGTAATAACAAATACAATGTACAGTAATAAGGCAAGAAAATGAAAGATAAATCAAGAGAATATATGGATACAAATGACAATAAAAAGATACCATATTGCAATTGGATGGTCATTGAAACCTTTATATGAATAAAGTAAGTCACATTAAAATTTCAAATTCTTGATGTCAAAGATGCCATAAACTGTTTATAAAACAATTTTTCATTTGACTAAGAATAAATTATCATAGACAAAATTATAAATCATCCGGTTATGAGACTCGGTGACTGTTAGACCAAGGGACTTGATATATCCTTCGACTTTGCTCAATGCTACAATGTAGTAAGAGTTAGATAATAAATTGATAGAAGTGATAGAATGATTTTTGTTTGGGTTAATGACCGTATGTCAGGAGCTTTAGTTGAAGTTTGTGGAACACATCCCTTTTCTATGCTCAATACCATAATAGAATCTCCTCATGTAATAATAATCCATTCTAATTTATTTCCACTTGATATTATTAATTTCTTTTTATGAGATTATAAGTAATAACAGAATCCCCAAAATAACCTTTTTGAATGAAAATTCTTTAGCCAATGATTCTGATAGAAAATGAATATTTGCTCATCTATTGGCAAAATGAACATTAAATCTTTCTTATAGATGGACACTTTTCCAAGTTGCAGCACATAAATGTTACTCTACCCACTTGTACCTATCTTTCTTGGCAGTTTTCAGTGTACTTGGTTGTCAGCTACTCTTAATTTTCATTTAACAGTGTTTGACTTGTTTAAGCTATATGGCAGAAGGTACTAGGTCTAAATCTATGTGGATATGATAATGATACACCTTTAAATGGCTCTCTGAAAGGGAAGGAGAGAATAGAGGAGAAAAACAAAGAGAATGATTGGTGTCTTGTGTGTCTATGTGTGACCAGTAATTGCAACCTTTCCAAATTTGTATCTCATATAAAAGTCTTTTATTACATGTATGTCAGATGAAAATATCTTTAGCTCATGAAAATCTCTTTATTGTATTCTAATTGGGTGTTGATAATGTTTCTTGTTTTGCTACAGCATTCAACGGAACAACTAAACCACCTAACTGGCAAAAGTACATATGGGAAATGCAAGATGGCTACAAGAATGAGGACTTTATAGTCTGGATGCGTACTGCTGCATTTCCGACCTTCCGCAAGCTTTACGGTCGTGTTGTAGACCAGCCAAACACAAGGCTAGATAATGGTTTGCCTGTTGGCAACTACACCCTTACAGTCCAATATAGTATCCTTTTGAATCATTGTTTTTTTTTTGGGGGGGGGGGGGGTTAACGTTCAAGCAAAGTAGGAATAGTACTGCTATTAATCTGCCAGTTCGAATAAAAATTTGACAAATTGTAGTTGCTTTTTTTTTTCTTTTGTTCTATTACTGTCCATTGTACAGGACAAGTATCATACATTCGGAAAGTTAATTCAAGGCTATTTTCTTCTGTTTTTTTCTGTAAAAAAAATGATTATATTATTTGTAGCATCTCTCTTCATCATCCAGACTTTAAAAAATAATCAATGTTGCTATATTAGCAGGTGAAATGTAAGGAAACTGATCGTTGAACTGTTAGAAATTGCTCATAATAGCACGTCAAATAGAGAGGAGTTCTTAGTCCTAGTCCTTAACCAACATTAATCTTCAGACTACTTGGTTCACATGTTTGATGGTACAAAAAGCATCGTTCTGACCACAACCTCTTGGTTGGGGGGCAAGAACAACTTCTTAGGAATAGCATACATCGTTACCGGGTCTATCTGCATCGTCTTTGGCGCTATATTTCTCATCGTTCATATCAAGCACGGCAAAAAGTGAGTATATCTCATTGCAAGAAAGTGGCATGCTAATGAATGATAGTGTTATTAATTTGATTTCCCTCTTTTTTTATTTGCTTATTTCATCTTGACTAAGACTGAACCCTTTTGCTTACTCCTTAACTTTGACCATATTTGTAGTTTGGTTTTATATATTGCTATTCCCTTTTCCTTCCTTCTTTTGTTTTTCTTTGATAGATCAGTTTCACTTCATAGAGAAGACACACTATAAAACAGGTGTCCCAAATAGATGTAACTAGTACACTTCAATCAATCATCCTTTGGAATTTATTGAATATTTGTATATTTCACTCAATCAAATCTGGTAATTTACATGCAAGGTATTCCTAGCAGGTGAAATAAACAAGGTAAATACAGAAATCAACAAGTAAAGAATTCATCTCTGGTGTATAGAAATCTACTACCCTAGATATCTCATATACATGAAGGATGAAACAACTACTTAAAATGATATGAGAGCAAAGATACTACAAGGGGAAGATCGGACACTTCGGCAATGTTTTTAAATGCTCAATAAATGCTCATGGGGAAGGGCGCCCACTAGCGTTGAGTCAGTAAATCATCGCACATCGGCATGCTGCTGTGTATATAACATATGGGGAAAATGAGAGAGGGGTTTTTGGTGAGGGCTCAAAATAGGCGCATGGGAATAATTCCACTTTTTATTACCCAGAAATATATTCATCTCAAATTTAAGAAAAAAAAATTGAAGAAAAAGAATCTGAAAATGTAAAAATTGTCTATTCCTTCACTCCTTCACCATTTCTCTCATATGTTTTGTACGCAACCAGATCACGATATGCAAAGGTAAAAAAAGATTGTTACCTACTCAACTCTTTAGGGCGCTCTTCCTGAGCGTTTCATTACGCGGTCTATGTACTGTCCGATCTTTCCCTTGTAGTATCTTTGTAGAGAGTGAAATTTTTTTTTATTTTGCATGAACTGATATAAATAGCCTGTGCCCTGGCTTGCTTTGCATGTTGATGTTACCCTTGCAAGAGAGATTTAAGAATAATGAAAAATATCAAGATAGTCTTTTTAAGTTTTATCAAATTAAATGTCTTATTGTCATAAATTTTTTTCCCGTGACCTTGACATTTTGACACAATGTTTAGTGATTGATTTAGGGCTGATTTTAGGATCGATTGCATCTATCAAAATATGTAGCATTAAGCATTTATAGCATTGTTCATTATCATACAAATCCATTGTATGATCAATCTCTTTGTGTCTTGGAACCGAGCTATATTCTCTTTCATGAGGAATATTTTCTTCCACTTTTTCATGTACGAACATGTTCTTTGTAATGATTTGTTATAACATTTCAATCATAACATATAGTTGATTACATCTGTCTTAAATAATATTCAAATTTCAATGGTGAATATTTGAATAGATTTGATTCTTTTTAAATCTGATTTTAACAGAATACATTGAGACTTTTTAAATGGAATGATTTTCCCCATTTAGACTGGCTGTACCACCTGGACAGAAGCGAAAATTTGAATCATTGTAATTCAACCTTTGATTACAATTCCACTAAATACAAAAAGACGTGGTAAATTTAGTAGTAAATGCAAAAACATCTTTCCTCTAACACTACAGTTCTATATGCCTAACATGGTGATGTGTTCCAATAACATCTACATGTGTGATTTATAGCATTATTATTGCATACTTTTTCATTCAACACATTGCATACAACATGGTTGGGATGGCCAGACAACACATTCAAACTATAGGATCATTGTTATAATGTTTTTCTTTTAAAATTTGATTTTTTGGCCGGTGGCAAAACCCTTGTGACCATAAAAGATCTTGAAATCATTAAAAGTGCATTTCAGTGTATCACTTGGTAAGCCATGCCTTTAATACAGTTCAATTCATTGGGCATTTTTAGCTTCCCCTTTATAATTTTCTTTTTTTACCTAACATACATGTAGGAGGGGTTCAATCCAGACCCCTACTTAATCCCCCACACATACACACTCGACATGAAATAGAATATGTTAAAATAAAGGAAATCTGGTCATCCTGATCAAATTGTATGTTGCGTCAAAATATATTTGCCGGTGGAGGGAGCAATATAGCCTGTAGACATCTTTGTTCTTTGTAAACGAAGTCACTGGTGATTAATAAAATCTTGAATTCTTATGATATGGCAATAGATCTAGCTGTAATTAAAAATAAGTAAATTCTTTATGGTCTACCCAGAATTTATGAAATCTCTCTTTTTTAAAGATTTCATCTTTCTTTGTTTTTCTTTAAAGCAGGCCTAGTTGCTTGGATCGTGATAGCTGTGTAGAAATTTATTGGGTTTTTTGGTATATTGAATTCATTGGAAAATATTGTAAAAACTAATTACATTATTTCTGTATACATATTGTGATTTTGGTTTGAAGTTTATCTATTTCTAGGACAAGCTCATGCAAATCTTTCAGGTTATACAATTACTGCAGAAATATCATTCTAAAACATTATTGTTGGTTAAAGAAAAATAACAGAAAAAAATTTGAACTTGTGATAAGCCAAAACATTCATTACAATCATCAGGACATTATCACATTTTGAGATTCTATTATTGAATGCAAATACATTGCATTGGTCAATTCTGATTAGAAATATTGAGACAAACAGATTTTTAAGAAAAATCTGCATTCAACCTCAAAAAATTATTCCTGACTTTAACACCCCTTCTTCATCTTGTCTGGAACTATAACGATATATTTCCTAAATGGACAACTGAGATCTCTTATTGAAATTAACATGTCTCTATTGGAACAACGTATCGAAGGAATTGATTTCTCAACAGTTCGACAGTTTACAACAATTTTGATTAGGCCTATATTCACATACATGTAGATCGAGAATGAAACCTAGATGCATGTAGTGGAAAGAAAAGGAGAAACTAATCCAAATATAATGATATCCATAGAATACTATTTTGTGCATATTTAATACAGGGCTGAGCTTTGTTTCCAGTTTAAATTTCTTGCAGTTGATTCTGGAAAAATCAACTGCTCAAATACCCTGATCCTCTCTTGATTTTTACAGAAACAAAGGGAGAGCGTTGGCCATTGCATTGCCTGATTGTCTAATATTTACTTCCCAAATCAAAGGTCACTTTGCAATGTGGTATACAATGCACATGACAAAGAACAAGGCACATTGCAAAAGTTGAATCACAATCTAACACTGCTTGGTATATAATTTACATAATTAAATGGGTTGTCATTGACAGTAGTAACACCAATTAGTTTGTCTATTTATTTGTTTGTTTATACTCTACAATAGAATAACTTTGTGCTATGAATGCATGTGATTGATGGGTTTTCAGTTTCAAGCAAGCATACAGATACATGTAGCTAAAATCTAAAAAATAGCAAGAGTGTATTGTGAGGAGATAATTATTCCTTTTGAAATAGAACTTTAAAATGACTCCCATAGAGCAGTGTAGGATATTGTTCTCCATTGTGAATGGGTTTGATCATGATAATTTGATTTGCTTTCAAAACTTAAAAAATAGATTTTATGGATACTTGCACCAAGCATATTCAGCTTGATTTTAGAGGCCTATAAATGTTTCCACTGACTCTTCATTTTGTCAGATAATCAAAGACTGAAATTAAATTAATTTTGTCTTTATTGTAAACTAGAGATCAGTCTTACTGCAAGTCATTTCTACCATGATTTTGTGCAAGCCTGATATGTTTTTTTTT
Source organism: Lytechinus pictus (assembly GCF_037042905.1). NCBI lineage: Eukaryota > Metazoa > Echinodermata > Echinoidea > Temnopleuroida > Toxopneustidae > Lytechinus > Lytechinus pictus. The sequence goes on from NC_087246.1 coordinate 16,155,469, forward strand.
TTTCAGCCTTCTGTTTTATGTATATGATCACTGTCAATAGAAAAGAAAATTCCTTGTTTTCCTATTTTCATCTCACGATCTGTTGTGTATGATTTTTAATCCTTTCATACAGAAATTCCCTTGATTTGGCATTGGCGTAAGCAATAATCATTAACTTTATAGTAGACTGCATTCTTGTTATCATAATTGGCTTCCTCATATTGTGGTGGGCTCTCTCTTTCCTTTTTTTTTGCCATTGTAATATTGTGGTTGTAAATTCTAGTTAAGCTGGTGATATACTGTATCTCATCTGAATGAAAACGAATGCATGATATAATGTATATTGTAGTAGGTACATGTAACATCATTTTTGTATTACGTTTTGATCAATATCCTCCCTCTTTGTTCTTTTTGTGCATGGGTATTGGTGTTGCTCTTGGCTTTGTTTTGTGAGAAAAGGTATTTTTAGTCAATAGTACTAGTTTGATAGGATGTATAATTTTGGTATGACTTTGAGGATATTTTGCCAATTGAGCTGTTGTTTATATTTCTTATTGTGTTAATGATGCACAAAACAAGATTTGTGGCTTGTTTAGTTAAAATTTGATTAATAAATCGGAGGCGAAATCCTGTTGATAATAAACTCTTTACTGTAATAATGAAAATTACCTTTGCCCAATAGGCATTATGTGAAGCACAGTGCTTCAACCTGACACTCAGTTTCTGACTGACTTAGCGTTAGTCAGAATACATGTATATCTACACATCACATACAGTTCTTCAAATATTGACTCACATATTGCGCATTTTACATTTCAAGGCAGATAATTTGACACTACAAGTATGATGCAGATTAATATTCTATTATTTCCACTATTGGGAATAAGCCTAAGTCTTCCAGGGTTAAAGATTTCACACATGCGATGTGGATCTTTATATTATTTGAATCACGAAGCTAATAGCTTCATGTAATTAAAGATTCCATTCATGCATGAGATATGATTATGCCATTATTTTCATCATCATTTTATTTGAATCATTAGAAAACAGTGTATTGCTATGATGTTCATTATTTTTAAAGTCTTTGCAGACTGCATGCTTGGGCAAAAGGATAAGGAAAGGAGGTAAAATAATTCAGTTTGCTTTTTTTTCTTCCAACTTCAAGAGCAGGTGTGCTTCTCTCTTTTCCCTTCACCTGAGATTTATTATGCTCATTTGAATACTTACCTATTCTACATTGTAAGGCGGGCCACACTTTTACGTACAGCTTTCCCTAACTTGAACCCCAAATGTTTGACTGCCACCTGAGGACATTTCATATTAAACAGATGTCTATTTTAATATGATGGGAAGAAATAAAAATGGTGTAATTTTTTGTATGATGTCATGAGGTCTGAGGGTATATGACATCAAGAGCTTTTATGTTGGAGTTCCCCACAATTCCTCTCTAAATGCATCATCTGGGAGGCATCCTCCATAACCTTTCATAGTGTAAAGTTATCTGACAGTCGGCCTGGAGATTCCCCCCCCCCCTTGATTCAAACAATCTATCCTTTATTCTTTTATTGTTTCTGAGCCTTTCTCAAAATGTTTTCATTTTTATTCCCACACACACAATGCGTGAATAATATTACAATTTCCTCATTCTTGTTTGTAGTCAACTTGTCATACTGAGGATACTTTTGGAATGGCTTTTGTGCATGACTGCTTGGATTTTTGCATGATATTGTATCACCAGTATTTAGACAATCAATATTGCCAGTTTTAAATATGTAGTATTTTAATGTTCATAACCGTTCTTAGTGTATTCATGGGAATTTGGTGGTCAGCGATGAGTAAATACTGCCTTTTCTGCATTGATAAAGTACATGTATAAAGATATAGATATGTGATATCTTTGAGTCAATATCAATTCAGTCCAGAAATGAGTCCATTTGTCTTGTATTCTCCACCATGGTATGTAGTCTTCAGCTCCTTGTGGCAAGTTTTTAAAAGATTTGTTCGCCTGAATTTCCATTGAAGAAAAAACAGAAAGAAGAATGATCTTTCAGCTTCCTGCAAAAGAGGTTTTGAGAAGATAGTGATGGGTTCACTTTTATGTTCAGAGCCCGATAGTACAAATACAAGTGCAAGAATATCTGTGATGAATCTGCTATTGATTTATGGTTTTATTAGACACTTGTGATTTGATCATAGTATCTATGTGTGCTTTTTCAATCATATTGAATGATATTTCTTCTTAAATTCCATTTTCATTCAAATTTTTGAACGAACTACATGTATCAATAATTTAATACTTAATTCGATATTTCTTTCTTTTTTCGCAACCAATAAGTAATATTCCTTTCCTAATTCACAACTAACTAGAATTTCTTGCCCAATGCACAACTGATGAGTAATATTTTCTTGCCTTATTCACAACCAGTTAGTAATATTCCTTGCCTTATCCAAAGTTATCCACAACCAATTGGTAATTCACATCTACTTAGTAGTATTTCTTGCCTAAGTTCACAACCAGTTAGTAGTTTTTCTAGCATAATTCACAATCAATTTGTAAATATATCTTGGCTAATTTACATATAACCTAATTAACAACCAATTAGTGATGTTCAGGTAGTTCAAGCCCTGTTACAGGCTTTGCATACATGCTATGATCCCCTTTTGACCACTTTCATTTTAGTCACCCTGCCTTTTAATACCAAACATGTATTATCAACTAATTTGATATTATTGCTATCTCTTTAGTCTATCCATAGACACTTACCCAGGTTTTAGCCATGATCTGATCCCTGTTGTGAGGATACACTTTCTTTCTTTGTAGAATTTCACATTAAAAAAATAAATTCAGGTTGGGGATTTGAGCAGAGCATTTTGAAATCAAATGAGCATGATTTAGAAATTAATTATCAGTGATATTTAAAGTTTTTTAAATATCCGATTAATTTATCGATTTTTATGAACAAAATAAAAGCACGATTTAGCTTTATGAAGAAATCATTTTATCTTTTGCTTTTGCTTGAAATTTATTTCTTTCCTTCAGAAGAATTAGAATCATTCTAAGCAGAAACTCACTTTCCCTTCATCTTGTTATCAGTCGATCTTCTAGTTTTACTAGATGTTCCCTTGCGCCATTGAATGATGATCACTTACTTATCTTTCTTTCTTCTTTTGCACCCAAATAATCGATATTGCTATAGCCTTGGTGACCCAGAAAGCAAGCTTTCCCATGAGTGCCCACAGTCAGTTCATTTTTGCATGTTGGGCCCTGTTACATGAAGCTTTGCAATTAATCATGGAGCTGATTTTTACAATTGATCATACACAATAATCATTGCAATCAGTTGTAGGAAACAGCTCCAAGATTAAGTCCTAAGCTATGGCATTGGGGCCCAGATATACGCATGTTTTATATTTATTTGGTTTTCAGGTTGGTTTTGCAATAAATGAATTTGTTGATTACCGGAACATGTATGCCTTGCTGAGGTATACTCTTTAGAATATATCGTCGGCTGTCATCCGAACCGTCGTATCACTCATACGACGATGCAAACCCATTTCAGAGAAAATTTACTTTTAAGTTTACTGTAATTTTCACAAGTTCCCCAGCCTTACAACATATACACTGCTAGAAAAATGCATGGTTGGAAAGACCAAGACAATTGCTTGACATTGGTATCCTTATTTTTACACAAAACTAAAGGATCAGAGAAAATATCGCAAAAGAGCTACATGATTGTAATTTCGGTTTGAGCGGCTTAGATTTTCACTGTACAAAAATGCCATAGGGAAAACTGACCGCGATTTCAATTAATTAATTTATTAATGGTACTTTCATTTTCTGCAAAAATCTCAAAATTGATTTTTTTTTAAAAACCAAAATTGACTGATATGACGGTTCGGATGAACGGTGACGATATGTGCGTATAATTGTGGTCAGGAGCCACGTGGTCTAATATTGGTTTATGTTATTCTAAGATCAACTTTAGCTTATTTGGTCAAGACTTTGTTTTGAGTTTTTTGGTCTTCTTGTTGTTTGGTCCACTCATCACTTGGTTTAATAACATTTGGGCTAATTGCTATATTCAGATGGTCTAATTTCCAAATTCAATGGATTTTAATCATTTTATAAATTTTTGTATAAATCAGAATTTGGGATCCAGGAATTCTATAAAACTTTTTTAGTACATTTGTACAATATATATTTGCTTTGTGCCATGAACTATGTCATTTCTGATTGAGGCTTATTACTGGTAATCTGGGCTTTTGTGGTGCAATGAGGTTCAAGAGGGAAGTAGAACACCAGTCTAACTGAATCCATCCAGTCTGTTTTATGTTAACATTCTGTACACAAATCTTATTTTTAGATCAATATCGACGGTGAATCGGTACAGTTTCACAATTCAGATTTTAAAAACTGATCTTTCCCAGTTAGAGACCTCCACATAAAATGATCTTTGATTAAAAATAAACAATAAATAGTAAAATTTGGTCTGTATGGTCAGATGTAAGTTTGGATTTGATATAAGTAATCTAAACTGTAAGGTTTTTAAGGTACTCTAAACAAAGGTAGAGTATGTTCTGGTGCTGTGATCATCAGATTAGATGGTTGATCATTTGGTATGTTGTATTGAGATGTTGCAATTTTGGTTTAGCGTCAGTGTATGTAAGGTGTGTGTATGAATTACGGATGAAATGTTTTTTTCTGGATCCTTGTCACCTTTTAAAAACAAATCTGTAATGATTATGGAAATACAATATGCATGTTTGTAGTTTCTTGTGTTGGGACTTGGGAGGCATGGATCCCCCCCTCCATTTTTACCATGAGGCTCCCATTTTGAGCTCATGCCCAAATTTGCTACTTTGTTTTACAGTTTGTATTGGACCTTATTTGAATTTAAAGATCTATTTGTTAGTTTCCAGGGACTTTGGGGTGTAATTCATTTCTCTGGGCTAGCTAGATATTGGTATTTTATCATACTGTAACTAATCCTGGGAGAGGTGATGCCACTCTGCTAAGCATGAAAAAAAAATCAGTTCCAATTACACTGTACACTAGTTATGAGCCAGAAAGTGGGAGGGGTCAGATGTGACTTAAAGGAGAATGAAACTCTTGGAGCAAGTTAGCTTTTGTGAAAGCAGAAAAATCAAAGAATAAGATCAACAAAAGTTTGAGTAAAATAGGACTAGCAATAGAAGAGTCATGAGCATTTGAATGTCGAGATCACTAATGCTATGGAGATCCTCCTGTTGGCAATGCGACCAAGATCTATGATGTCACAGATGAACAACTCTCCCCTTTTGGACACTGAAAATATATCCCAAAACATCTCTTTTTGCTCATTCTAATCATATGACAAATGATTCATCAATGATATAATGTTGTGAAACCTCTGTACTTGTCCTCTCATAAAGAGAACACCTCACCTTGTGATAGACTCTATAAAAGTGAGAATATAAGTGAAATAAGTACTAAAGTAATGAGGGAGTTGTACGTGTGTGACCTCACAGATCTTGGTCGCATTGCCAATGGGAGAATCTACATGGCATTAGTGATCTCAATATTCATATGCTCATAACTTTCTTATTATTCATTCAATCTTCCTCAAACTTTCAACAATATGTTTCTTTGATTTTTCTCTTTGATATGGATTCAGCTGGTTTCAAGGGTTTCATTCTCCTTTAAAGACACCATTCTCACTTCCTTCCTAAAACTAGTTTAACATGTAATGAGAATGGTCGAAGCGATCATGGAAGCATTTTTCCAAACCAGTTCAGAAAACCACCTCGCGATGTAGTTTTCAAGATTGTTTTGCATCGTTAAACTGGTTTTAGCGTGAGGACACAACCGTTCCTCGGGAAGCGAGCGCGCTACTCTACATGACAGGTGTAGAATGCCTATGCTGCGGTAACGAATTTCACGCGAAACGTGTCACCCACTGAGAGTATTTCCATAGCAACAAGATCGCTTTACGTGAAGTGATTTTGAAAACCACTTTTGTGTGATCAAATGGGAATGCTAGCAAAGCGATCTTCCAAACTGGTTTCCTGAACTGGTTTTCAGTAAACTAGTTTTAGAAAGCGTAACGAGATCGGTGTCTTAGTTCTTTTTTTCAATTCAATTTTCAGATACATGGCATTGAGACATATAACATAACGGTGAATACAGTAAGAATATTTTTTGAAAAATTAATAAAAAGTTAAAGAGTCATCCAATATCCATGCTGTGATTTTTTACACTAAATTAAATAATAATCAAAAAAGCTTACAGAGAAAATCAACCCCAACAAAAGTTGATGTGAATGATAAAAGAAAAGTCAAACAAACATAACGCTAAAATCTCATTAAAATCTGCTGTAAAATAAGTTATGACATTTTGAAAATTTGCTTATTTTGAAAATTTGCTTATTTTCACAGAATAGTTTTATATGCACATCCTGGTCATGATGCAAATGAGGAAACTTATGTCCCCTCTCGTTGAATATTGCTATGTGAAACAAGTTTGGGTTGTCCTTGAATATGTAGCATTACCAGTGCCATTGCATTAACCTATTTTGATTTAATGAAAGTGTTTCCTTATTGACTATAGTGCAAAAATGAATTATTATATATTTCATGTAAGAAAATACAAAAGAAATAGTAAGTGAATGACACTAGACTCTCTTCTCTTATTTGCATCACTGTTTTGTGTATAGAACTGTTTTGTGGAAATTAGCAAATTTTCAAAATGCCATGATTTGCCTACACTGTACAGCGCGTCCCCAAAAAATGTCCCTCTGATATGCGGCTAAATTACTTCAAAAAATAAGAAATATTCTCAATGAAATGTATAAGACTAGGAAGCTCATATCATGTTCTAACTTCTTTAAACATTTCATTGGTCTCGCTTCAGTGGTTTTGAATACACAGTATATTATGTAACAGTGGTGCTTTTCAGCCCATTCCAAGTTTGCATGTATGCAGCACTGCTGTGTGTTCTGCACTTTCTAGCATATCAACCCCCTTTGAACATTCTGACCAAGGTATTCCCTGATCTGATCAGGGAAGTCTCCATGATCTAACCAGGCTCATCAAATCACAACCTTGAGCATGATCAAAAGGGCAAAAGCAATATTTGACAGTTCATTTCACGTTTGATAACAGGAGATGCACAATGATTAAGACAACTGGTCATGTCTGTTTCATGCCATATTCATGCCTACTTCATGCCTAATATTGCAATTTTGTTTTCATAATTTTATTTAGTTGATAAGCTACTGTGGTCAAGTTAATTCAATGAAACTTTTTGAAAGAAAAAAGAGGTCAATTTTTTCTCTGGTAAAGTTCCTTTTTGCAAAGGGTGATTAACTTGTGGATTCCCCTTTATTTTTCAGCTTATTTTACTCATCCCTCATTCACATTTTCTTTCCAAGTTGGTGCACAGATTCCCCTTATCATCAAACAAACTTATTTTTTTAATGTTTCTTGTCCTTCTGAACACGCCCAAGTTTATGATTTGATGAGCCTGGATATGATTAGGGAAATGTCCCTGCTCAGATCCTGGATGTACAAATGGGGGTTAATATGCCATAGACAATGCAGAAATGCAGAAATGCTGCAAACTTGGAATGGGCTAAAATGCACCACTGTTACGTAACAGAGTATGTATTCAAAACCGCTGAAGCGCGACCAATGAAATTTTAACAGAAGTTAGATCATGAAATGAGCTTTCTGCTCATAAACATTTATTTGAGAATACTTCCACATTTTAGAATAAATTCAGCCCTTTGTCAGAGGAACATTTTTGGGGGGACGTGCTGTATTTTAACTCAGATTTTGTTGAAATGTTAAGCATTATGCTTGTATGATTTTTCTGTATTTATTCAAATCCACTATTTTGTTGGGTGGACTTGCCATTTGGAATGAACATGTAATCACCTCAACAAGAAAAGCTTTTTTCATTCATCCTGTTTTAATTTCTCTGAATGCCCTGAGCATTTTACATGTCGTAATTCAAATGAAAAATGAAATCTCATGTATCATTGTTTATTAGTCTCATAATTATCGCTATGGTTATGAATAAAAGTCTGAGTTATTTAATCATTCTGACAGCAAGTGTGCTTCTTCGTAATTTTCTCAAAATATATTACTCCTACTATGCAACACAAGCTGTATAAAAATTGCAATAGGTAAAAAATGAGAGGGGTTTAGTCGTTTTTGAGAAGGATACATGTATGTGGTTCTTTACTTAACTTTCTTTGGGAAGTCATTTTAAGGGGGAAATGTATTATGTTCAAATGATTATGACATCTTTGTATCTATTTTATGAAATCTTCTCTAATAACATTTTAAAAATGATTTAATGATTAAATCATTTTGAAAATGTTAATATTAGAGAAGAATTCATTCATGACATACAAGTTTCTAAAATAAGGTACCTCTAATACAAACTAAATTAAAACTTGTTACGTTATCATCTAATCTAGATGCACTTTGATATTTGTCATATTTCTTATACGTATATCATATTAAAGGACAAGTCCACCCCAACAAAAAGTTGATTTGAATAAAAAAAAAAAATTTCTGGGGTGGACTTGACCTTTAAGAAATGGTAAATCTGTAAACACCACAAGCTCCCTCGCTTGCATACAGGCTAGGATGTGTATATCATGCAACGGTCATGGTTTGTGAGAATATTCAATCGTGAAACTTAAAAATGTCATAACTTATTTATTTTTCATCAGGTCTTGAATGAAACTGCAGTGCATGAACTGTTTGTTTCAAATTGGTATTTTTTTCCTCCATTTACCAATCAATAGTAATTGCGATTGACATGACCTTTGATTTTCTCTTGTTCCATGACATTCTGAACAAAAGTCATCTTTCTTTGTGCTACTGTATATTACTTTGATAAGAAATGATGATACAATAATGAATACTCAAGCTGCCAAGTATTAATTTGGTCTGATATCTGATAGTCATTTGCTCTTTTAACTTCGGGTATATATGTTTACAACACAATTAGCCACCTTTCTTTATTCACTTTAACCAGAGTTATTTCCTTAAATAGACATATCTTAACCATTTATAGGTTCTGAATACCTCCACATAATCATCACCAATCTGATACATGTATTCTACTCTTGTAATTACCATACGATTCCTTCTCATTCGCCATTGACCTTTCATTATTGTTCATGGTTAGATTGCCCCATGTTGGGGCTATGGTGAAACGCAAGTCCAAGGAGTATGGCACTAACCGTACTAACATTGCCCCCCTCTGTAAGTAATGTAACTCAAAGAGTGCTATATCATTTTACACATCATATATCATAAATTATTTGATGTGGTTGCAAATACATGCATTACCATTTCATCTACATCGTTTTGATATTGCACCTTTTACAATGCATATTATGCAACAGAAATCTTGATTTTGTATGAAATATACACACATAATTCACAAAGTAGCAATGCTGACACAGAAATAAAGTTAACTTCTGTTGTTAAATTACAAATTTGAAAATAAAGACATGCATTGGTCTTGTTACTCTTATCTATGACAATGGCATCTAAAATAATATGAAAGAAAAACTGAGTTTTTCTTGCCCGAGAGTTTCAGTTTTATCTTTGTCTTAGCCTGTCTACCCATAATTATCATGGCTTAATATTCTGTTAATTTGTTCATCATAAATCTTTTGTGTTAATCATGGAAAATACAATATACAATATTTCATAAAGGTTTGTTTTCCATCTGGCAACTACAAATGTATACAAATAAGAGGCGAGCAAATAAAATTATGTGAACTGCCCTTTTTAATTCCCTTTTTCCCCCTCTGTGAATAAATGAGAACACTTCTTTCTTAAACACAAGACCTATTAACTGTCCTGCATGATTCAGGGGGACAATGACATATTGGAAAAAGAATCATGACTTTGGATTGTTTGAAATGTGTATTTTTTGAGAATCCGTGATTAAACTTAATCTATATTGCAAGAAGTGGTCTGATCAAATGGTGATTTTTGTAAAGTTATTCTCTTTTTTTTGTACCTGTCAAGTGGGTGATTGTCCCAGGATCCTCAAACACTTTTCTGTGACACTCAGAGGGCCCACGCCCAACTCCCCCCTCACATCGTTTAAGACAATGCACATTCGTTATTACTGTTGATAAGAAAATACATGCTCATGCGCATACATTTAGTACAGGTATGCGGCAGTTAGGTTGGTTTTGTTCATAATACTGGAAAATTCTACATCACTAATTGTGTACACAGTAAAAAAAATTATACAACGCTGTTTACTATTTGAACCTTACAGTAATTGTTTGAACAGTTTAAACAAGTGTTTAAATCTTAAGCAACAAAGTTTAATTTTCAATATCTAATCTTCAATAAATTAAACATGATTGTTTAAACAGTTAAACAAATACTGTAAGGTTCATATTGATATAGTAAACAGCATTGTATAAAATCTTAAACAGCATTTTTACTGTGTACACATCAGGTCAAGTAACCGTTGTGTAACGAATGTCACAGCTGACATGTTGATTTCTGACAATGTAAAAAGTATTTAACAGTTAGAAACCAGTGCTTTTTATCTAATCACAACCAAGGATTTCTTTATTGTAAATGTCTGAACTTCCCTGAGACAGTACCCGCATGCTTTAAAATAAAAACAAGAATATCATCAATTTTGTGGGGGGGGGGGCTAATTCAAAAGTCTTTCAAATGAGGAAAATATCTTTTCATCATCAAAATATTAATTAGAAAGTAAAGTAAGCAAAAAGAAAACCCATAAATTTACAGGAAAAAAATTGTGTGACACTTGATTCACATTACCATCTGTATCCACAATGATCAGCCTTTTCCATCCTATCAGAATCCAGTTATTTTAGGTTGCAGAGCCAGATATTACAAAAATGACAATATAGTGGCTTCAGATATTTCATGATGAATATTTGCATTGAAATTAATGGTGGATAGGGCACATCATCAGTGATTTTACGAACTGGCTCAAACCTGATTTTTGGTCAAATTTTCAAAATGATTTTTTTGCATATTCTGAAAGCCTGTGATTCACTCTATTGATTTGCCAAATTTCAGATCAAAATTTGCATTATTGAAAGAATAAGAGCATATTTCAATTTCTTATGAACCGGCGCAAACCCTCCTTTGATTTTACGAAGTGGCATAAATCATTCTTTGTGTACCATATACTGTAAAGTCTTTGGAATGGCATGCAGAAGTCAAAACCCAACCTAGATGTTGGGCATATGTGGTTTGTGCCCCTGGTTTGTGCTACTAAAAACCAATGCGCATGGTACGCATGATTTTACAAAGTGACCTTAACCCCGGACCTATTTTGGGTAAAAAATAATCAGTTCCTGAAATGCATACCTGCACTTCATTTCAAACTTTGAAAAACTAAATTTGAATTGCAGATAAAATTTTGTGTATTATAAAAGAATAAAATGTATGCTTTAAATTGGTTGAATAATCGATCTGGTTTCTTTTCAAAGCACAAAGTTAAGAGCATCTGAAAAACATTCAAACTTTGAACGCAATTATCTCAAAATCATGTTTTGGAGACCAGCCATGGTTTGAGCCGGTTCGTAAAATCATCAGACAACTGAAAGAAAAAAATCAATTATGGAAATTTTTACCATGAGTGTAAAACCCATTCTGTGTTTTTTCCTACCTATTTTTTCTGTCTTTTTTCACACATGCTCTGAGGGAGTCTGAGCCATCAAAACTGGACCCTAATTTGATTATTTCTATGGTGGTTTGCAACTAATGCTGAAGTACATAATTAAGCAATTGCAAAATGTGAGCCTGCAAATATTGCTGAAGCACAAACCTGTTGCTGCAAGTGTGCAACTAATGTCAACATGTGATTGTAATATATAAAATATTTCATTATGAAAGTAATATTGATGATCAGGGGCCCTTTGCAGAAAGAGTTGCAATCAATCGCAACTCTAAAAATCATGCGCAACTTGATTTTCAACCAATCAATAGCGTGGATTTGGGACTTGTGATCGATTTTTTTGACTTGCGTTTCAACGCAACTCTTTCTGCAACTGACCCCAGTACTGATAATGATTAAGACTTTTTTTAATGCACTTCAGGAATCATTACAATTTGCATGTATACTGCCCATCATTGATTTGTGTGCCTTCATTTACTTCATAACACATAATACATGCATGCTCCCAAGCTTTTCTTTTTATTTGTGTTTGCAATTTTAATGTTTATTTTTTCATTTATTGTGTTTGACTTCTCATATTATTTTTATAGATGTTAACATTATAGTCTATCGAGATGCAATATATACATGTACATAGTTTAAATCGGCTTGCTTTATATGAATTGTTTTAACTTTGGGTTGTATGGTAAACTTATTATTCAAGTTCAATTTGCATTTTTTTATCCGATATGAATTAATTCTTTTAAGTTAAAGCTCTCTTGCATAAGCCCCAGTGTACATGAATGTTGACCTTTATTATTCTAAAAGAGAAAATATGTTTGTTTTTTTCAAATTGCATCTCTTTGATGAATCTTATGATTTATTTAGTAATGAAAATTTCAGTTCATTTTTTATGAATAACTTAAAATTAAATATAATACCCATTTTCGGTTAATATGAAAATTCAAATTTATTTTCACCCCTGTTACAATCTGATTGTAAGTATGTAAAATATATATTTCTTTCAAACTCACAAATGCATACAATACCATGTAGGAAGAAAGGTAAGTAACCTTTCAGATGCCTTTTTATGCAACTTAGCCTCAGCTTTCCAATACACAAATGACTGTAACTTGCTATCAAGTTCTAAGATGTTTGTATGTTTATTTTTGTTTTAGGAACAACCTGGAAAGTACCACAGAAGTGATTGGGTGATGACCATGACTTCTTCTCTTCGCTCTTTTTTTTCATTCTTCACTCGATCATTCCATCTTGGGCATCAAAGGAAGGGTACACCACTTTTTCCTGCATCCTTATAAAACACCGGTGATTCTATCACAAGACAGGTATTGGTGGTACAGTGTTTTACACAACACCATTAATTGTAGTCCCACTACCCCCACCTTCCTACCAATGCAGGAAAAGGAACTTACATTTATATCCTCTAGGGTGTACAGTGTAAACTGTGATATATTCTAATCCTATATTCCCAGACTGCTACTTACGCAGAAGACACCAAAGGTTTTATCATGCAAGGTGTATCTTGTAACTGTTACAACACCATCACTGTCCTATCTCGCTCTGTTACTCATGCACAAGAAGTTAAGGTTAAACCATGTAAAGTATATGGAGTGAATCACATGAAATGCTTAACTCTCGATTCTAGCACCATTACCCACTTACATGACACCAAAGGTTACTTCTCAGAAATATCAGTCTTCAGGCTTTTATACGATTTTAGATTGACAACTTTCCATTTCAGGCCCTTTTAAGCATGGTATTGGTAGGTGCCGGAACATGATTTGACTTCTTTTCTGGCCCATGGTGTAAAACTAACTGGCATCCCTGAATTATTAAAAAAAAAAGTGTTTTGTGTAAATGTTTTGTGCATATAAACCAGGGAGGTGTCTCATAAATCTGTTCGTAAGTCAAGAACGACTGGTGAACCTTTCTTACATGCTAAACCATTGCCAATTAACATTTTGGTGTATACCATTTACCACAAGAAAGGATCACCAGTCATTCTTAAATTGCTCTTAACTTACAAACAGCTTTATAAAACACCCACCCGACATGAAGAAGGGTCTCAGGTAATTCATAGAATAAGGGTCTGCTTTTGAGAACAAATATGACATAGGGAATATGTATTGTGGCCTGAATTTCACTTTTCTTCAAATCCAACTTGCATGTATTTGGTAATATTGGTCCGAAGTAAACTAGAGTTGAAGATGCGATCTGCTATTCCTGTTTGCGCTTCTTTCTTTCTCCATTGTCTCAATATCTTCTGTCCGAATATTACTTGCCCTAACTTGAAGAAAAGAGAGATGGAATCCCATTTTCCATTCAGGTTCTGTTATGTGGCTTTATATGAATATCCAATAAAACAGGTGTAAATTTTATTGTACAAGCCAGATACTGTAGCTAAAGCATCAATGTTGTCATCTCTTTCAATAGTTAGCATTTATTCAGATCCATGAAGTATTGGAGCAATATCTCCATTATGTGATACTTTTTCCCCATCTTGGTAGCGAGGAATGCATAATAAGCATAGAATTACATAAATGTTACTGCTTTGTAAGGTTACTAAGGTACATTTTCTTTATTCTTTTTCTTCCCCCTTATTTTTTCTGGATCCCATTTCATAAAACCTATCAATTGCAAGTCATGAGCTGTTTTAAGTGATTGAAAGCATGCCGTGTGATTGGCTGAGAATGAATTTATCATGGTATTTCAGCATTTGTGATTGAACAATATGTGTTATAAAATAGGGTCCAAAACTTTACACTGTTATGAATCGAGGATGTGCAATGTACACTGTGTAAATAATTCATTTTGTGTCTATTTCTATAACAAACACAGGATGTTGTTCAGGAACATACATGTTGATTTGTGAAATGATTTTACATAATAATTTTACTTTTAAAGATGCTATGTTGTTTGTTATCAAAAGATGTTTGTTATCTTGATGATGCTATTTGATTTTATATGTGGTGATGTAGAATATAATTAGATATATATTTAGAAGAAATACATTTATTATATTGTCATTATTAGATATTATTATGATTACTTTTGTATTGCAACATTGCTCTTGATTTCATTCAGGAGTGTGATGATTATTTATTAGATAAACTGATCACTGGTGTGTATATTCTATTGTAAGTGCACTGATTATAGTTTAACAATGTATTCACACTAATAACATGTCTGCATGATTTATCAATAGTTGTAACTTAATTTAGTCCCGTAGAGCCGATACTGGCAACACTTTGGTGGACACTTCATAAAAGTTATTTGATTTTAACAAAGGGGTTGAATTGTATCATATCACGTTAGCTTTGAATCCAGGCCCTTTTTAGTTTTCCATGCCTTTTTTAGTTTTCCATGCAGATGAGACAATATGTAGGGTAATTAGTAGTTGTTTCTGTAATGAACTTAGGAAGGTAAGAAGATATATAAAAGCCACTATGCCAGAGATACATTAAACAGCAGCAGCTCAAGACCTATCACTGCATTCCTGGATCCATGGGCAAAAAGCCCAGGGGGGACGTGTCCCCCCTACCAAAAATGGTAGGGGGGACACTATCAAATGTCCCCCTACTATTTTTGTTTTTTTACGATGGAGAAAAATACATCACTTCACAATCAAAATAATACATGTATTTTGGACTAAATGACCTTACATTTTGGGTGAAAATTTTATTTTTTTGCTTGTCAGATTTTCCAGGCCCTGGTCCCCCTACCGTTGGGGACAGATTTCCACCCATTCCTGGATCATTACCCGCGATGCAAGAAATTGTTTTGATATACAATTATACAGCCTTACATATGTTCAGTAATTTACTCTTTATAACACCCACAATATCTGCCCAGATATTGTTTACCACCTCCCTCCGCCTATGGTTTATCAAAGCCTGTGTAGTACCTTGTTTCATATAGTCATGGTTGTTTTATTTGGAATTCAAGTTCAACTACCATAATACATTTCATAATGGTTAAGAGCTATTTTGTATAGTGGATGTTTCATTACTTTTCTTTGAATAATCTTTGTATGTTGCAGGGTTTAGTTGTCTTCGGTTTTTTTTTAGTCACATTTTTTATCATGCAACGTCATGGGAAAATCTATTTGATTGTCCCCAAATCTGAATTTTATAAATATTTTTCTTTTAAAATCACTTTTCATCCAATTTATGTCATGTACAATGCGAATACATAGATGCCATTTTCCTTATCAATTATAAGTATTTTCAAACCTGTTTTTATGAGATAAATCAAGCACAATGAAAACTCAATTCATATTTAAGTCAATCAATGGTATGTAAATTAACCAAAGTTTTATTAATAGTCATGTGAATTAAGAATTTCAATAAATTTCTTCTTTTAACTAAATACTATTTCATATTTGTATAAGAAGTGTTTGTTTTTGTGAATGATGTTCAGGACACTAATTTTTTAGGAGGTAAGAATGCACTTTTGGCATATATATACAGGAAAAGCATATTCAAACCAACAGTCTTGAATATAAATATGTGTACTCTCAAAAATAACTTTTCTGCTACCAAAGTTACAAGGAAAGTATATTTTATCCTCCTTCCTCTCTATGCCCCTCCCATCACACGGACATCATGTCCATCAGTTTTTCTCTCCATCTCTATCTGTCCCTCTCTATGCCTTTACCCATCTCTGTATCTGCTTACCTATCTCCGGGCCTATCTCCACATTTTTCTGTATAGATCTGTATTTACCCTTTGCTATTTATTTATCTCTCTCTCCAGTTTAATAAGGTAAAGGAGAAAATTGAGAAAGTCAGTTCTAGGGAATTAGTCCAACATTATGCAGGACCAAGACAATATTGTTGTGATTTGCAATATAAATTTTTTAAGTCACCCTTTGTCAGTAAATACTGATAATGCATACTTATTCTATTGACTCTGTGATCAGTATGACAAAGAAGTTTTCTTTATGATATAGAAAAATGTTTGTAAGGAGTCAGTTACTTTGTCATTATGTTTTAGATTTACATTTACAAAAAAAAAAACCAATACATTTACCACTGGATTTATATGTTAAAATGGATTTGGCTGAGAAAAAAGAAACTTTAATCTCCTCATGTTTAAATTCAACGTTGAATCCACTTTGTAACACTTTAAAACACAAACAATTTTCAGTAAAAAAAAAAGAATCGCCATGCTCTTTTTGATGTACTTTGCGTGCAATATATTGAGTGACAGGCATCAACTTTCTGTGTTTTGAAGCATGGGCTATCTGCATTACAAAAAAATAATAAGTAAAGAATAATTAGGAATAATAATAGGCAATAGGTATCAATAGTGATAGAAATATTGTTTTATTGTCGTAACATAAATGAACAAGAAAGAAATCATTAAGACAACTATAAATTGATACATATATTAGAGACATTAAGGGCTTCAGATGCGAGGGATAATTGACTAGAGATAAGGTGGGAAGGGGGAGAAGAAGACAATAAATGTTCTTATTGGATGAATTAAAAGCAGGATAACATGTTAAAAGAAACTGAGATTTGAAAAAAATAATAAAGAATAATACACAGATTGATTTGAGAGTTTAGATAAATCTCAACTTCTACCGTTTAGAGGCTCAACTCCTAGAGAAAAGGCCTAACAAATCCAATTAAATATGAAGATATGATGCAGTAGTCCTATGGAATGGAGAGCGAGTTTCAGCCTTGTCTGAATTTGATGATTTTTTAATTTTTGCAATGTGTAAATGCTGGTTTCGGAGGTACGTTCCTGGTCCTAAGATGGCGGCATTGACTTTGGTATGTGTCGTGGGACTGCCCAACGGGGCTCCGTCTCGGATGTCAAAGACTCTGAACTTGGATGCCAGGACTCTGGTGGGTTGGACCCGGACTCGGGTTCTGTTGGGATAGACCCGGAATCTGACTCTGGCTTCTTGGAGATGGACTCCGACTCGGGTGTGATGGACCTGTCTTCAGCATTGGATACTGTGGCCTCCGTAATCACACCACGTGTCGATGCTGTTGGTTGTTCTTCCACCTACTCAGAATAACATAAAAGGAAAATAGTTATATATTGTATGGGGTCATCTTGAAAGTAGTTTTGACATGGATGGGAAAATTTCACATCATGTTTCCATTTTTTTCATTATTCAATTAGACTTTATACAGGGGTGGCACCAGGGTATTCTGATAGATGTAATGGTCCAATCCGACTTCATCCCCCCCCCCCCCAATAAAAATAAATAAATAAAAATAATAAACAAGGGTTAGGGGTAATATACAACCCAGATCCCTCTTTTCATACTCCTTGGATATATATATTTTTTGGCCACCACTTAAAAAATCATAGGAGGCGGTCGGTCCCTTCCATTTGTAGCGCTGCTCCTCATTTTATAAGTCGGGGGTATCTTCCTTTTTGAGGAAAAAAAATAATTCTGACATTTCGAGATCAATTATCTCCTATGATACCCAAAATTTATGGTTTATAATAACTTGGTCTAAAAGCAGTTAGTGGTCTTCTCAGATCGTCCAATACCATTTATGGACTAAACACATATGGGTTTGAACTCACCCCGACCCTGGGAGCCATTCGATCTTGAGACTGTGACGTTCCTGTGCTCACTCCATCATGGTTAATCTTCAAGGATGTCCCTGAATCTCCTAGGTGTGTCTTGCTTTTGGGTTTGCTGGTATCTCTAGAGGAGTGCTGTGATGTGAAGTGTGCGGGTTGGCTAAGAGTTTTGCTGGTCGGGACCGGGACCAGGCGTGCTGCATCTTTGATTAGATCAGAGAGGCTCCCTTGGCGCGTGGAGATCAGGTCATGCTGTTCCAGTTCCAGAAGATTGGAAAGGATGTCTCCCTTTTTCTGGATTTTTAGATTTCAATACAAAAGAGTTTAAATAGACAAAGCATAATGAAAAATCAATTAAAGTTATTGTTGAAAAAAAGAAGAAGTAACACAATCATCTACTTATTTATACCTCCCTAGCTCCGACCGCTCATTTTTCTACTTCCTCTTCCTCCCCCTTCTCGTTCTCCTCCTCCTTATTCTCCTTCTTCTTCTTCTCCTTCTTTCTTCTGCTTCTTCCTTTTCTTCTTCTCACCATTATCTATATAAATTCCACCATCATCTATATGTATCCACTCTGTGCAAATTATCATTCTTCTCTTACCCCGATTCTCTCAAAGTCTACCGTTTCTGGGGCTACTGCTCCGGATGCGGGTTGGTCATGATCATCTGTATCATCGAATTCGTTCACTTCCTTGATCAGCAGAAATAACTGAAAACCAAGAGACTAACACGATGTGAATTTGAACATTTTCGTAGTCATCAAAATGATTTTCTATTTTCATTTGTATGATTTTCGATATCTTTGTTAAAAAGATTGACTGTAATGAATGGCTGTGATGATACGTTGTGTCAACTATGGTAGTCATAGCTAGACGGCGATTTCGTGTGATTTTGTGGTCCAGCTAACGTTAAGGGGACGGGAAGATCCTCTCCCATACGCTAGCCTGCTGTTTAAAATTCGAAAATCGAGGGGGTGTCCTCTCCGCCCCCCCTCCCGGATCCCCGCCAAAGATGATAGCATATTAAATTGGGACTAACTTGGGATGAGTATGTTACATCTTGTTAGTTCCGCTTGCCAATACTGTATATTATTTTGCAGCGATAACAAACGAATGCTTCATGGTTGAGGATGATATTTGGTAATGAATTGAATTGAGTTCATTTCAAAATACTTCGTACAATAACTTTTGTGCACTGATGTAGCTATATTTTTTGACAGAACTATTATTCCTACTGATGGGATGTAAATTTATAGCGTCTGCATTTTTTTAAAGAAAGGGGATATCTTTAATTTCATTGAAATTTGTACCGTCAGCAGAGGCCACAGTCAAGCTAATTTCTTCACGTTTCTTTTCATACAAACCTTATCGAGGTCATCTCTGATCGTCTTATATTCAGCAAGGTTGTCCTCAAGAGCCGAGATGAGGACCATGTAGTTCTGAAATTTCTCTGCCGTCAGATACTTGAAATCCTGCAGGAAATTATGCAGTGCAGTATAGTTTATGATAAGAACCTGTCTTCGATTATTATTTCTAACTTTTAGGGCAAACAACCACAGGAAACTGGAAGTCAAAATCAGAGTGTATTTTTTTGCCAAATGTGGCCTGAAATAATGTAGGGCCTATAGGACTTATGTAAGTTTGGTTTGCTTACCCCGAAGTGTAGCGGCTTCTGAATACTCAAGTCTGTTTTTTCCAAAACCTCTCCAACACTTGTGATCGGCAAGTCATTGTCAGCATCTTGGTTAAATCAAAATAATGGAAGGGAAATCGTAGATAAATATAATATTGATGAATGGATGGCCGAGGTTTTTTTTTTTTTATACATTCATGGATATATCTTAGGGAGTTGTGAGTATCCCTTGGGCCTGTTGCATAAAACTTTTGCCATAAAGACTCTGGCAAACAAAATGATGCCATTGAAAATTACACATTAAAAAACTCTGGCAAAAAATTTGCCAAAGTTTTGTATGGCAAAAGTTTTATGCAACGGGCCCCTGGATATATCATGGGTAAAAATTGCCAATTCGTCTACTGCCAACTCTTCCACTCACCACATGGTCTACTTTCATTTAGTCCAATGCCATTCTGTCCATCAACATTTCATCTAACAACCATTTGGTCCAATCATTCGTCTAATTCGTCTATGACCATTTCGCCTCATAACCAATTGGTCTAATATCCATTTCAATTTCATTCATTTTGCACAATTAACACTTAGTCCAATTAGACCAATATATAGACTAAAAGGCTATTGGACCAACAGGCTATGTAGACGAAATGGTGAGTGGACGAATTATCAATTAGACCATTTGGATAGTGGACGAACTGATGGTAGACCAAACGATAGTAGACCGTGTAGACGAGTTGTAAATTGGACGAATTCGCATTAGACGAATTTGAAATAAACCGTTGATATCATCCCAGGTTGTGATTGGTCAATAACGGCAAGCATGGTTGAATATCAACATGACGGAGGGAGGTAACACTTTACAAAAGGCTTCGACACCAACATGTGACGTCATCACATTTACGCAAATCCAATTCATGATTGAAACAACCTGAATCAAGTACCATCATCCCCATCGATGTCTTCTTTTATTATTAACATTATCATTACCATTATAATTATCATCATCATCATCAATGTCATCATCACCATCACAACCATCTTTTTCACCATCATTTATCTCTTTGTTTATCCATTTACTTATCCATCTATTCTCCACTTATTCGTTTATTTATGAAGCACTAATATTTAATGAAATCACTATGCTCACCGGTATCATCTTCGTGGTGTGCTTTCGTATTGTTTAACAGATCTTCTCTCTTTTTCTTATCAAGTTTTATCTCCTTGACGGCTTTGTCCTGTAATGAGAGAGAGAGATAACCTTAATGTTACGGGGCACTGAGGGGTGTTTTTGTTTAGTGTTTCAACAAAATTTGGAACTGAATTTTCTAATGAACTCTTGATATATTTCGTCTATACTAGATGAAAGAATTGTATTCTGCAAATCAGATCCCAGCTGTGGTTTGATATCGACATTTATGTGCGATCTTTAAACTATTGATTCTGATCACCAAAGGCAATTTCGTCGATTTCTTCTGCACTTTTTTTTCTAGAAAAGATAGCACATCTAGAAATATTACCCCAAATCAGTCTATCCCCGGCTTTACCTCTCCCTGTCATTCGGCCTTTTGTATTTCAAAATGAAAATTTCAAAATGGAGAAAACATTCACCCTCTGATTTTTTCCATGATCATAATGATGATACTGTATGTCGTTACCATGGGAACGCGGTACCCGAAACATTCGAAAATCTGTCTTGCACATTTTCACACCAAGACCAATGTGAGTGCCATGTCTCGGCAGCTGTCCATTATCTATTCCTTCCAATCTCAATCTTTAATTTATATAATGCAATGAAGGCAGGAATATATCGGTATATGAGCTATGAATGGTTTGTATTTACCAAATTTGTGACGACCACGGCGACGACAAGGTTAGCGAAGATGAATGCCCCGACTGTGATGGCTAATATGAAGTATAAAGCTCCAAGCATGTACAGATTAGTGTTCTGAAATAAAATAAAGCATTTGCTAAGATATTACATCAGTGAGTGATCGCCGTTTAGATTTATAGTGCGATTCAATTATATCTTATATAATTTAACTACAAATGTAAAAATAGGCTGATAATGTTGTAGCAAATTCATTCAATTCATTCAATACAGCTATCATTGACAAATTCGGCAGTATCCGTTACTTATAAAATACATGATATTAACACCCCCGCTCCCTTATCTAGAAGAAAAGCTTTCACTGTATATAGTCGATCTGTAATCATGGTAGTTGTCATAGTAGTAGGGCCACCGCACACCATACGACTATAGTCCACGATCCGATTTGAAACAAATCACATTTTGTTCATTTTCTGAAAATGTGGATGAAAAATATGTTCTTTTATTTGAGGTCCAAATTAAGTGAAAAATATATAACAATTTTGGATGATTGCAAGCCTTTATTTTAGAGTAAAGATCAAATTAGTTTCAAATTGTAGCCAATCGTAAGATTGCTATGACGTCATTACGACTAGATATTAAATTCGCTTTTAATATAATAAGAATTATAGCATAGTCGCAAATTTGAATATAGGTATCAGTGAAATGAATTAGAACATTACACATTAAGTTATTCCATGTCTCAATATTAGCATCAAATTCGACTATACTGTTTTATTCCAAAATCGGGTCGCAGACCAATCGTAAGATGTGAGGTGGCCTTTACATATATACATTTCATGTATGCATCGACATTACAATAATAATCTGAATATTCCTACCTTAAATTTATCGAATATCCCCATCCATCCATCTTGGGTTAAGCAGATGAAGAGAGTAAACATGGCTGCCAAAGAAAATGACAATTATAACAAGATGAAAGCCGTGCTTTTCTTATTAAGGCAGACGATGATAGGGAAAGCAAAATAATGAAAATGGTTGTCAACGGTTATTATTACAATAAATTTATAGAACACGGCTGCTATGTAAATAATTAAGATGCCCTACCTTAAACGTTAATTCGACATAGATTCAACTTTATTTAACAAAATCAATTATTTGTTAATTGTTCAGTTGAATTGTAAAACAAATAAGAGAAAGGAGCTGAGCCATCGTGTCTATAGAGAATCGGAGCCCAGTACGAGATTTAGAGTCAGTTGGTCGAAGGTCGTTTTTGTCCGAAGATATTTGACAAGCAAAAAGGAAAAAAAGTCAGTCTCGTCCCGAGAAATTTGACTAGCAAAAAATAAAGGGTTCCCAACCCAACTATTGGTCTTTTCCCTTACATTTTTCGAAACAAAATAATGTGCCACACCTACCAGGGGGTGCTGCCTATGGAGCATTATAATACACGCAGCATCCCCTGGGAAAATATTGGGGGTGCACCCCTCTTCCCAGGGCCATGATGTCAAAATAACACCATGAATTTTAACACTGGTGTAAAATTCTTGCTGTGGTATTTTCAGAATACCGACTGGTCTTTGTTTTGAAACCTCTGTGTTTGTATCCTCACCTGATGGAAGATTGCCGAAGTAAGTTGGGAAATCATTGCCAAAGAGGAACACACCCAAGACACTGAGAACGAGCATGATGATGACAAGGAAAAGGGCGATGTTCGACATGTCTGCCAAAACGAAAATAAAAAGAGAGAAGAATTTCAAGCGTCTAAAATTATGAAATTCTTTTTTTTTTCTTTATCAAAATATCTTTCGACCATTAATCATAACATAACACTATAATTATATACATAACATAAATAATAATAATGTATGATTTAAATTTACAGCATAATCGATATATTATATCTACACCAAAATTAAATTCTCCATCTACTATCAAAATATACAAATCTATTTTTTTTATATAAATATAATGTTCAACAGAACGGTAGTAATTTAACATAGAGTTGAAAACATTTTAACGGAAATTCGTATGATGCTCTTCATGCTTTTACGAACTACTTTTGACGTTTGCAAGGCGTTCGCAGTGGACTCAAAACAATGACCCAAATGACTTCTCCTTCTTATGAGTGCCGTGAGTTGCACGTCCGACCATCTTGCAACAGTCGTCGTAAGATGACCGTAAGTCTGACGAAAGAATAACTCGATGCATTCTTACGAAATACTTATCAATTGCAGGGCCATTGTATAACCGAAAATCATTTTGTTCCTCAGGAAAGTGTTGAGTTGTTCTTAAGAAGCCCATAAGAATTTTCACTCATCTACAAATCTCTACGAACTCCAGAATTCGTAAGAACTAGAACGAGATTTATCTTTCGTACGAACCTTTGTGCCCGTAGCTTCAGGAATTATGAATGTTTTTATATTGTATTAGTATAAGTGAAATTTTATATATTGAATAAGTGATGACACTCTAATCTAGTACAGTCATACCAAACATATCGACCCATGGTATAGCATTTCATTGAAAATAACGTTATACTCGTCGTTATACATTTTGATCGGCTCTTCCCGTGAGACAACAAAAATCGATCGGCAACACAGAATTTTAGTCTTATTGAGCGGTATTTAAGCAATTTTATTTACTCCTAATTTGAAAATACTATTTGCCAACACACATAGCTCGCATTCCAATTACGTGTATTATTTACACCATTTTCGAAATTTCAATTTCACTATAATAAAGAATAAAATTAAAAAATACTACCAGGAAAAATATACAATTTGATACTAACCCGGAATCGATTTTATTATAGTCTGCAGCACAATGGAGAGACCGGTTAAGGTACGCACACTGAAAATAGAAGAGAAAAATAAAGGTTGCTTAATATGTTCGTGAAAATTTTAAGTATTTCATAGTTTATGAACTATCAATATCTTAAATCATGCTATTAACTTCTCATACACTGCATGTAGAAATAAAATCTTGATCGTGTTGGAGATGTAACGACTACTGCCAAGATATCTAAATCTAAATGGTTCATATAAAATTATTTAATTTGAATTATTTCATTTTTCTAATCGTATATAAGCAAAGTGATAGAACTGTTCAAGTTGACGTACCTCCTGAGACTTCTGAAAGCTCTAAGTACCCTCAGGATTCTCAAGTTCCGATTGCTTCCTAAGAATTTGAGAGCTGTAAAAATAAAACGGTAGGTTCCAAAAAGTTAAAAGGGGATAAGAGAGAGAAAGGGAATAGTTGTTTTGCTGCTGTGAGGCAACGGCGCGGCGGTGTCCTTGATGCTAAAATGACGATGATAACGATGATGATGATGGTGGTGGTGATAATTATGATGATGATAATGACACTTCAGATTATGATTACGATGAGAATAGTGGTGGTGGTGTTGGTGATAAGATGATGATGATGATGTCGATGAGATAGATAGCAATCATGAGAAAGACAATTATGATGCCGAAGAATAAGAAATGTAAAGGTGTAGGCCTGAGCAGATAGGTTTACCATTATGTGTGCAGATGAAGAGGAACTATACCGAAATAGAATATGTAGGCCTTATGCCTGGAAAACAGACCATCATAAATGACCATACGTCCATACGTAATACGTAACACTTGTATACTCACTTGTATACTTAACGGTGATTATATATATATATTTTTTAAAGAGGTGCTGTAATGTTTAATAAGCAAACACTCTAGAAGTTTACGAGTGAGCAAAAACTATAACTAGTTTGGTAGGAAAAATCAGTGGCGTAACTACCCCTCTTCGGATGGCAAAAAAAGAAGAAAAAGGGAAAAAGAAAGAAAAGAAAAGAGAAACATATATGAAAAAAAAAGGAAAGAGAAGTTGCTATTTCAATGAGTATTTATTTATTTTGGTTTCAAATTTATGATAGGAAAGTTAAATTGCATGCATGTATTCTACTTTAATTGCTAAATTTCATGCCATCTGCATGAATTTTGTATTCATCCCCTTAACTCCCATTACACGATCAATTACTCACTCGGTCCAAGTAGGAGGATGACAATGATGAAAAAATCAAAAATGTTCCATCCAACTTTCCAGTAGATGGTGAACCCATTATACCATTTGAGCATCAACTCACAGACGAAAATTCCCAAGACAGTGTAGTCGAAGATGAAGAAAAGCCAAGCATACTTCTGAGACTAAATATAAAAAAAAAACACGTTTCTTAATTACTCGTGAAACTTATTCGGTGTTGAAAGAAAATTGAAATAAATTGCAATCGAATTTAAGTCCTAATTCAACACCAATACATGTATAGGCATAGTGGATTTCTTCTTCCGGCACCATCATGACCATGAAAGTAAAAATCTATTTTATTGTTCAAGTTTATTCTAGCACTAGAAACAAAAAAGAAAACTGCTGAAGAATAAAAAATTTTACGTTATTGTCATTAAAAATAATAGAAATTTAGGGAAACAGTGGATTTTCTTCTGGTTCTATACTGTACATGATGTAGTACCTGTTTGGCAAGTAATATAAAAACATAAGTTTGCTCAAGAAGATAATTTTCAGAGGAAATGTAATAAAAAAGAGATAGATAGGCGTACCTGCAAAGTGATCTACACCAACTAAATTCATTGTAAATGTTTGTGTAAATAGTGACAATACGTTCGATTGCCAAATACTAGTATTATGTTCATGACGTTACAATGATAACAAATAAACTAGTACTAAGTGAGATTTGTTAATCAAATTCAATTCAATTTACCTTTAAGAAAGGTATAAAAGGAGTCGTACCTTAACATTTAAGATTAAACGCTTAAAAAATGCAAACAGGTCATGTGGGTGCCCTTGTTTGCATAATTATGTAGATACTGTTTCATAATACTTGTAAGCAGTAACGAATTCTATAGAAAAATTATGAGGAAAATGATTTTGGTCAATCAAGTAAAACTTGTGTTAAAGTACATTGTGTGAAATATTTGTATTTTCTTACCAGATCTTGGTTGGTCTGTACTCCAATGAGAATAGCGTTTACTATGATACTACCGAGAATGAGACCACGAAACCATTTGTTACCCACCAACTTTCCTACCAGATCCTTTGAATTGGAGAAAGAAAGATTATGATGATTATCACGATGTATACATGTATAGATAGATGGAGTCATGGTAGTGAAGAAGGAAGAGAAAAATAAGTTCTTCTCTTCCTCCTAATACTCCTCATTTTCTTTCTTTTTTCTCCTCCTCCTCCTCCTCCTTCTTCTTCTTCTAATATCACATTACTGATATTTGATGCAATCTGGGAAGAATCCAGGGAGTGCGATCACTGATTTTCAGTTTCCCCGAAATTTTCTAATGTGGGAATTATTACAAGACGCACAAGAGAAAACAATACATGCAAGCAGTGATCTACAACAAATTTAGATTTATTTTTAAATAGCATGCATAATTGTGTTCCTTTGAATAATGAAGTATTGTTTCACAAGTAAAATTGATACTAATTATCGATTTTCATTAATCTTGAGTCTACATGACTTGCTAACTTCGATAACCATGTATTGTCTGTCAGCTCTAATTGCCAAATACTTTGTATGGTACAATAATATTATAAGAAATCACTTTATACAAGTCATGTAGACTTGTATCAGTGAGATTTGGTAAGAATTATTTCAATTCAATAATCAGAACCCCTAAAACGCATTTAGTTCTTGAAAAAATCTGAGAGGGGAATAGTATCTGGAGGAATTTTTACAAAAGGGCAAACACATACTCCAAATTTGAAGCGAAGATGGGGGGGGGGTGCTCTCTGTTCCCCCTGAAACCACACTAGGGCTCCGTAACATAAAGGTTTGCGATGAATTGCAAATATGAAAGAACCGCACTGATTGGTTCCCAGTAAGAGTGCGCCTGCAACGATGATCTTGATTGGTCATTGGTTAACGATTGATTGCAAACCTTTGTGTTACGGAGCCCTGGAACTACTAGTAAATATTTGAAGTCTGACTTGACTGAGTGTGATGTTATTTTGACAAATCATGCATGTACGACCTCACCTGAGACACGACCTCTTCCACCCTTTCATCATCTAGTTCAACGACCTCGTTGAAATCTTCTACGATCTCGTCGCTTTCAAATAACTCGGCAAAACGTGCCCCGCGTTGTATCTGTACGAGTTTAGAAAAATCATTCAGCTGAACCGTTAGAAGAAGCGCGAATCCTAAAAACATCATTAAGGTCATTGTAATCTTTAAAAAAGAAAACTTAAAATCTACTTAGTGTATTAATTGTTTTGATGGACATTGTTTTTCAGCCAATCAACGACAGGAAAAATTGCCAGACGACATAATGAAACGCTCTACTGGTTCTTCTTTTCATCCTGCCATAGTGCCATATATACCCCCCCCCCCCAAAAAAAAAAAATGCACAGTCTCCCCCTAAATGACTTGATGGACCAAAAGCTGATGATTAATGACCAATATATGAAAAAATAATTAGGAAATAATTTATACTTACAGCATGTGCATCAAATGTAAACAGGCGAGGAACATCATCTCTGATGTCATAAAAAGAAAAGAAGAAAAAAATCACATCGAATGTCTATCAGGGGGAGGGGAAAGTTTCCTACTTAGATTCTACTTGAGTCCAGGATTGTTGTGTGATTACTAAATCCTTCATTATTTACGGCATTGAAATATTGCAGATCTATCACTCAATATCCTCGATTCAATTATAATTGAGAAATTAAAAAAAAGATATCGTTGTTTGCCAGATTGAAAAATTTGATATTTTAAAATAATTTTTTAACATGAAGTGTTGTTTGAAAGTACTGAATTGATGAGAAAATGATGAAATTATAATAATAGACCTACATCTCTAGAATTCATGATTCGCCACTTATTACTATCAGGAGCAGCTGTTGTCTACATGCTAATTGTATTAAACCATTTTTCTGACATAGCAGTTACATGCTGCTGCCAAATAAGAGGAAAAATAATAAGAATAAGAGTGAGAATAAGAACAAAAATAAGAATAAATAGTTATGCTCGTAACCGTATAGTGTGTCCATCCATTTAATTCTGCTTGACTCTAATGTAGTGGCGTATAGATCATTGGCGGCGGAAGCCAAAAATTTTAGGGGAGGACCACAAATTTTTTTTGACAAGCAAAAAAAAAAAAAAAAAAGGTTATCCACCAAAAATTTAAGGGGGGACGCAGAAAAAAAAAAATAACAAGCAAGCAAAAAAAAAAAAAAAAACAAGCAAGCAAAAAAAAAAAAAAAAAAAAAAAAGGTTATCAACTAAAAATTTAGGAGGGGGGGCCGTCCCCCCACCTAAAATTTAGGGGGGACACGTCCCCCCCGCTTCCGCCGCCTATGGTATAGATGGAAGGCTTTTTATGACCAAGAAAAAAAAAGAAAAGGAAAGAAAAGGAAAGAGAGAAGGATGAAATGTGATATTATTTTCGGAATATCATGTCAAAATTTATCACACAATTAGATTTTTGTAATAAAAAAATTGAAATTTTTGCACGCTCGCAACTTTGTATAAATTTTGCCCGTATGCCGTAATATGGGAATTCTTTTTATGTTATAATACATGACTGTAATACAGGGAATAGCCTTAACAATGATGTTATCACTGCCCCAAGTGTGCACATTTTTAAAGCTGCTATAGATAGATGCTGGAAAAATGAGCCAATAAGATATGACTACGAAAGCCCTGTTACCGAAAGTGAACCAGTCACCTTGAGGAGGAAAAACCTATAGAATTGAATACAGAGGCATAACATGCCTACATTCAGAAACTTCCCTAGGTAGGTATTCCTAGGTAATCTGCCCCCTCAAGTTTTTTTTTTGGATCACTTTTATGCCACTTCTATATTGTGTAAAGTGTTTATAAAATTGTAATCTTACCTGTGTTTCTTTTTTATATTTGATGCAGGTGTGTCGTCATCATCTCCAATCTTTTGGAAAAAGAATACATTAAATTGCGGTAAACAATATTAGCTCAAAGGGTATGATGGTGGGCCCCAAGTCTGCGTTCCTAACAATTTGAGTTAAGACTTAAAATGAATTTCTTCTTATTTCACAAAATCTTTCAGTTAATAATGTTTCTTATATTATTAAGAGTAAGTGTACCAAATTTCCCATTAAAAAATGAAAGAAAATATAGGATTTTCTTGAAAAAACCTCGGGCAGTCATTTTCAGATTAAAAAAAAAATGATACTCAATGTCTGCGCACTCATTCACTTTGCACACGATTCGGGGATTTTGATGAGAAAGGCTGCATTTTGAGGCCGTCACATGAAATGCCCTAAATTCATTATTTTCCACCATTTTGAGTCGGATTTGTTTATGAATACCTGTCTATGTATTGCATGTTTAAAGTTCGTGCTCGTTGCCTATCTTCTTTTACTAGAATCGCGCAGATATGCGTGTGCGCAGACAAGGGGGACTGCGCAGACTTGGGGGAACTTGCCATACCGTATGGGCACTAGTACCGTATGGGTATGATGGTGGGCCCCAAGTCTGCGCACCTAACAATTTGAGATAAGATTTAACATGAATCTCTTCTTATTTCACAAAATTTTTCAGTTAATAATGTTCCTTATATTATTAAGAGTAAGTGTACCAAATTTCTCATTAAAAAATGAAAGAAAATATAGGATTTTCTGGAAAAAACCTCGGGCAGTCATTTTCAGATTGAAAAAATAAATGGTACCCCATGTCTGCGCACTCATTCACTTTGCACACGATTCGGGGATTTTGATGAGAAAGGCTGCATTTTGAGGCCGTCACATGAAATGCCCTAAATTCATTATTTTTCCACGATTTTGAGTCGGATTTTTTTATGAATACCTGTCTATGTATTGCATGTGTAAAGTTCGTGCTCGTTGCGTATCTTCTTTTAGTAGAATCGCGCAGATACGCGTGTGCGCAGACAAGGGGGACTGCGCAGACTTGGGGGAACTTGCCATACTAGTATTCAACCCGGCATAATTCAAAGATTTTGACATATTCCCCAAAATATTTAGAAATAGGGAATTTATCTTAATTTCATACCTTTGTTATTTCCAGGGTAATCTGTTGTCGGTATTTTCTTTGTCAATCTGTCGACTGTATGCGCGGAGGATCGAATTATGCGGCGATGGCCTTTTGCACTGAATGGCACTAGTATTCAACCTAGTGAGGATTGATAGCAAATCTTAAGGGTTTAGATTGCTAAATTAGATCTAGATCTATGAAAGTCTCTGGCTTTGATTAATTCCCTGTTTGGTCTCATCTCAAATGGTCTAGTCCATAGTCGGATGGGACAAGGGCAGATTGAGAGACAGGGCCATCTTTCATCGCTAGGTTGAATACTAGTGCCGACGGGTTGAATACTAGTACCAAAATCCGTCGCCGTATAATTCGATCACCCGCGCACACAGTCAACTGGTTGAAGAAAAAAATAACGGAAAAAGAATAACCAGCATTGGCTCTTGGAAATAAGAAGGGTCTGAAATTCAGGTAAATTCTATATTTCTATATATTTGAGGAAACTCTCCAAACGGGTTGAATACTAGTGCCCTTACGGTATTCAACCCGGCATAATTCAAAGATTTGGACAAATTCCCCCAAATATTTAGAAATAGGGAATTTATCTTAATTTCATACCTTTGTTATTTCCAGTGTAATCTGTTGTCGGTATTTTATTTATCAATCTGTCAACTGTATGCGTGGAGGATCGAATTATGTGGCGATGACCTTTTGCACTGAAATGCACTAGTATCACTAGCGTACCTACGGGGGGGGGCAGGGGGGGGGGGCACTCTGCCCCCCCCCCTGACGAGTCACAACCCATGCATGCAAAAACCTTTTTTGCCCCCCTGACGAGCTTTAAGACCTCTAATGCCCCCCTGACGAGCTTGAAGACCTTTTTTTTTTTTTTTTTTTTTTTTTTTTTTTGCTTGTCAATTTTTTTTCTGGAACGAAAACCTTTATTTGTGATCGAAGACCTTTTTTTTTTTTTTTTTTTTTTTTTTTTGCTTGTCAAATTTTTGGGCGGACGGTTCAACCTAGTGATGATAGATGGCTAATTTCAAAATGGTTTAGATTGCTAAATTAGATCTAGATTTATGTAAGTCTTTGGCTTTGATTGATTCCCTGTTTGGTCTCATCTAAATTGGTCTAGGCCTAGTCCATAGTCGGATGAGACAAGGGCAGATTGAAATTAAGACAGGGCCGTCTTTCATCGCTAGGTTGAATACTAGTGCCGACGGATTGTATACTAGTGCCAAAAACCATCGCCGTATAATTTGATCGCCCGCGCACACAGTCGACGGGTTGAAGGAAAAAAAAAAATAATAAATAACCAGCATTTGCTCTTGGAAATAAGACGGGTCTGAAATTCAGGTAAATTCTATATTTCTATATATTTGAGGAAACTCTCCAAACGGGTTGAATACTAGTGCCCTTACTGTACATGAGCAATGAAAGATGCTGTGAAAGAAGTATGGTCAGTTCCAATGAGAGAAATATAAACTATTTGATGAAAAATGGATGAAAAAACCAATATTTTAAGTAGATCTAGGCCTAGATCTATTTCCTATTTTTTTAAAGAATGAGAAGCCCGCGTCATCGTATCATCATTCATTACAATTTGTTATAGGCCTAGTCCCACATTCCAAGGGCGTAGGCTAGTTTGAGCATGGGGAGGTGCACATCCTGGGGAGGTGGAACTAAATATATGGGAGGGTGCAGACGGCAGACATGCCATTTTGATGGAACCATTGTCATTGTCATTGGTTTTTCAATCTGTGGTCCGTTTCATAAAACTTGTTATAGTAACAAATTTGCAATAACAGTTAAAAGCTACTGAAATCCTTCAATCTGATTGGCTAGACAATTTGTTATAGAAATTATGAATTTGTTATTATAACAGGTGTTTATGAAACGGGAACCTGATGTCATGACAGGGCATGGTTTTTCACCAAAATAATATTTTTTGCAAATTCTGGCGAGATCTTTGATAATATTACTCTTGAGAATATATACCGTAAGGGCACTAGTATTCAACCCGTTTGGAGAGTTTCCTCAAATATATAGAAATATAGAATTTACCTGAATTTCAGACCCGTCTTATTTCCAAGAGCAAATGCTGGTTATTCTTTTTCCGTTATTTTTTTCTTCAACCAGTTGACTGTGTGCGCGGGCGATCGAATTATACGGCGACGGATTTTGGTACTAGTATTCAACCCGTCGGTACTAGTATTCAACCTAGCGATGAAAGATGGCCCTGTCTCTCAATCTGCCCTTGTCCCATCCGACTATGGACTAGACCATTTGAGATGAGACCAAACAGGGAATTAATCAAAGCCAGAGACTTACATACGGTAGATCTAGATCTAATTTAGCAATCTAAACCCTTTTGAGATTTGCTATCAATCCTCACTAGGTTGAATACTAGTACCATTCAGTGCAAAAGGCCATCGCCGCATAATTCGATCCTCCGCGCATACAGTCAACAGATTGACAAAGAAAATATCGACAACAGATTACCCTGGAAATAACAAAGGTATGAAATTAAGATAAATTCCCTATTTCTAAATATTTTGGGGAATATGTCAAAATCTTTGAATTATGCCGGGTTGAATACTAGTACCCATACGGTACATAAATTAAAAGTTAAAAGGAACAATATTCTGAAACTTTTTTATTTATTCCAAATAGGCCTAGGCCTATGTCTTTGTTAATCGTAGGCCAAACGTTAGCACTAGCAGACATGCCCCCCCCCCCCCTTCATACCTACCTTCTTAAAGGCTCCTCTTGCATATTCGACCTGTTGGGAAGTGCGCCGCACCCAGCCCATCGGGCGTTGAAAATCCTCACCCTCGATTTCAACACCTTTCTCGTTTCTCGCCTCATCGCCCATCATTGTGGAGGATTAGAAAATTCAAGATGATGGAAGAAAGCAATTAGGATTTTGGTGAAGAAGACGATAATGATCAGGGTTACGAATTGCGGCTGTAGATGGAAGATTAATTACTCCAGTCTCGGAGGAGCGCCTAGACCTCCTATTTCATTAGTCTATTTTAGGCTATAAATATCTAATCTTACTATTTCCGTAGTTCTACAAGATTGTGTGACGTCATGATGATGATTTTAAAACAATCCCCTCTCAAATTTCATATCAAATAGTCTACTTCATGAATTATCATTGCGGTAATCAATGGTTATGCGAATGCGTATCAAAGATTACAACGCGTGCGTCATAAATTTGGCGCGCAAAAATCAACACTTTTGAAGCGTCGTTATGGGAAAGTTCAAATTTGTGTCCTATTTTCTCTCAGAGCACCTTTTCGATAGATTATATAGATTTGACATTTCTTTGTTTGTTTTTATCATTTTGTTGAACTAATATTTATGTAAAATATGCTAATTATATGAATTATTCTTGGTAAATTATAACACTTCCTATACCACCGAACACTATCATCCTTCTATTCTACCTTAACATTCCTTACTTTGGAATTATGGACTATTTATTGCATGGGGTTGTGCATCAATTTAACGAATTTATGAATAATTATTTAATTTTTGAAGCCATTCGTATATAATCAATTATGCAAATTTCCGGGCACACACAAGTAATTTTTTATTTAATGGTTTAAAATTAAAGAATTGTGTATACTTTTCAGTTTGGACGGTAAAGGCTTAGCACTATATAAGCAGTGCCTGTGCAAACTCTTTTCATTTACCACTGAATAGAACTATTTATTAGTCCTTAATTATAGGTTTGGAGATGTCTCTTGCTTATTCTCTAAGTTCTCTCCACTCGGTATCCGTCTCCGTCACTTCGCCGTCCATCACACTCAAACAAACCAGTAAAAAATGACTAGTTAATAGGGTCAACTGGGTGCAACTGTTATTCCAGTCATATTTGACTATTTTCTAGTCGTATTTTATGAATATAAAATAATATAATTATGTCAGAAATGTAATAATCAGTGATTGTCATATCAGTTGCACCCAGCTGACTAATGGTCTAGTCAATTTGACTGATTTATTTCAACAGTGCAGTTCTTTGAGGATTGGTCATAATTTTGAGACGTATATAGGCCTCATATGCCTTGTTTTATTCATTTGCACATAATGCTTTATTATTGTCATGTCCGCGAATGCAATTTTTATGGTTAATTTGATTTATTATTTCCACGTGTGTTATACTTTGTTATGTTAATTTTCCATTTATGTTATTGATGAATTGAAATTGAATCGAATTCATGGTAACTGCTATGACCCGACCACAATATGCAATAATAATGATAGGCATATTCGCATCATATTGACTTGCCTATCTAAAAGCAACCCAAATTTCATTTAGTTATCTAAGTTAGATATAGAGTTCTTGTATAGATTTTGTTTAAAAATGAGATATAGATTGACCAAGTAAACCATAGGCCTACCTTGGGAAATGTTGCAAGCGCAAGCACATTATAAGGGGCATTTTTTGATCTACAGGCAACACAGAAAAATGTGCCCCCCAGGGGCGGATCCAGCTTTGGTCAATAGGGGGAGGGGTGGAAAAATATTTTTACTAATATTTTATACCCGATGTGCCGCTAAAAGCTGATTTTTGTTGTGTTTTTAAAGGGGTAGTCCTTATAAAGACCTAAGGGCTTACGCTTAATATACAAATAAGATAAAATAGATCTATCTCATACGGCCAAATAGATAATGCGAGCGCAAAGCGCGAGCTCAAGTTTGGGAGTTTTTCATTGCATTTCGACATGAGAATTTAACATTCTGAGTAAGCATGAACATGATGCGTATCAAACTAAGCAATCTAACTTTTTAATAAAATGTCCTGAAAGCGACCTGTTAAGGGATATTTTGAATGATTTATGAAGAGGATACATAACCTTTCATATTTTATCAGAGAGATAAAAAGTTATCTCAGAATACCAATTTCAAGATAAGATTAAAAAACAAATGAAGATAATATAGCCTCAGAATACCACCACCCCGTGTATACGTTGCAGTGTTCTTAAAGCACCCCACCCCCTCCCCCACACATAGTTAAAATAATTATAAAAACAACACCCAATCTGAATGCACCAGCACACCCAGGGTAGTTACCTTGTCACCAACATTGTCGGACCTGACAATTTCACTTGAATGCTTGATGAACACTATTACATGGTACCTGTCGGATTAAACAGACTTTGTCGGATAAAAGTCAATGTCCTATCATGAAACGCTTTCCAAGAGAGAGAGAGAGAGAGAAATAAAGGGGGCATATTATCATCCTCATCCAGTCCCTTTACAACCATGCAACCCCTTCATCCACCAGTCAAACACCTTGCCATCATCACATCCTGACTCCCATGAACTCAACACTGAGTCTACCACAGAAAATTACAATTCTACAATAAAAAATGCAACTCGTCACTCATGAATACACTTGTTTTTAATTTAATACACAATGAAATTCACTCAGTAAAGTTAAACCCATACTAATCCGCATGGATTTATCACATCTCCCTTACTTTTAAGATCCACGTGACTCACATGGCATCTCACTTATTGGAAGGCTAATTCCTGCGCAACCTAATTTCCATACTGCACCGTAAAAACGCTGTTTAACATTTTAAGCAAGTTGTTTAAGCCCGTCACCGTAACAACTACTGTTTAAACTTTTTGAACATCTGTTTAATCTTTAACTTTAACTTAAACTATTTAAACAATTACCCAAAAAAAAGTTTAAGCAAATTGTTGTTAGAGTGACAGACTTAAACAACGTGCTATTTTTTTTACTGTGTGTGAGCAGTACTTGCCTAAGCATGACTAATTTTAGGATTTCTTGTGTCATTTTTATATTTGGTTTTGGTTTTATCAACCATATAAAAATAAAAACAATGAATATATAAAAATGTTGAATAAAACATGAGAATGTTAACCTAATATGAAATTAAGACAAAATAAAGACGAGGATGGATAACCATATTAAAAAACATTAATATAATAGCTCTGGAGACTTTTCATTCCTGTCATATCATGAGCTAATTATACATAATACCATTTTTACCAGAGTCATATCTGTATCATTTTCATTATTTTGGAAACCATTGAAAAAATAAAAGGCGTTTTGAGATGCACGGTATGAATTATGGTAAACAAATGCATTTTTTCTTAACTGAGAAAAGAATGCTTGCAGCTGTCGCGATGTTTGTATTCGCCAACACTTCCAAAGAGCGTTGCAAGTTACGCTTACGTCATATAGGACATTAAAAAAAAAAAATTGTTTTGAAACGGGCAATAGGTATAGGTTCGCAATCGTTCGAACTTCAACATTCTCTCAGTGGTCTATTACTGTAACACCATGGAGCTATTACATGGTAACACCCACATGGTCGCTAACTTCAGTGTCACTGTCTTACAGCAGTTCACAAAGGCTTGTGACTGTTTTGGAAACGCTTTCAACTGTTCGAAAGAAATGTTGAATAAGTTCAACATAGAGACAAGAAGGTGAGACTGCCACGGGGCGTTCCGGCTCGGCTCCGCTTGTTTAAAAGCAAGGGAGAATCATTTGAATTTTCACCGAATCTGAATTTCACTTCAATTATTTAATCAATATCACATTCATGGTAAGCATATTATCACTATCTTATTCATACACAAGTATTGTAAAACCTGTTAGAGATATATTAAAATCGTCAGGATAACTCAAGCACAAGAAAATGCCATTCATAGTCACGTCAAATAAGACGTATATAAACCAACAAATATTTCAACGAAGTACATATAAACTAATAGTAATGGAAATCTTTGTTTTTTCTAAGGAGGGGACGCATAACGACTTTGAAAGTGAAGGGAAAAGGCTAATATGGTGGGTGGAATAACATGCAGAAATCCCAATTCGATTGTCATTTTCATATTTTTGTAGAACATGGTCCATGATAAATATTTATTCATAAATTGAATGTGAATAGAACGTACATCAATTTTGTCCATTTCCATTATACCATGAATACATTTTCTGTTACCATGGATACATGAGAATTTATGTGATCACCCCTCTCTCCCCTCCTCCGGCTTCACACACACCCACTCACCGCACATAATTTAAAGCTCTCTCTCTCACATATAGAATGTTCCTTCCTCCATTGTGATGCCCACATCAGTTCCATGACATTTGCTGTAAATTCCACACCCTAGCGGAATTACCAACTTCAACCCTTGATTTAATACTATCCTAAAGCTAACCCTAACCAAACATAAAACCATACTGCAACCATAACCCTAACCCTATTATAGACGAAATAAAGCCCAGAGCAATTGTCGCTGGAGCAAATGTCGTGCCACTCTCACGGTTAGCAGCAATATTCTGAAGAGAAGGTAGGGTTCCTTTTATGTCTTCTGGTCGCTTCTTCTTAATTATACATGTAGATGGAACAACTTTGTATCTTGCTCTCTTGTTCTTGCTCCATATTCTCTCTCTACATCTATTTGCCCCTCTATCTAGTCTCTCTATTGCTCTCTCTCTATACCCCTCTTTGCCTCTCTTCTAATCTGCATCTTGTCATCTTTTCTCTCCCCCTTCCCCCCCCCCTCTCTATCCCTTTCTCTTTAGTTCTTTATCGCAATTCATCTTGTCTCAACAAAAATAGGAATGAAACATGATACTAAGAACAGATGAATCTTGGCAAACACTGTGGTAGAATCTTAGAGAGATGAAAACAGAAGGGAATAATCTATAATTGTGATGGGAACAGATCTATTGTTGCATCCTGGACAAGAATATTGTTGCCACTCACGAGGTAGTACAGGTCTTGAGATGGCGCTGTGACATAGTGGCTTTAAATACTCCAGTAATACACAGTCTCTAGTAGGCCCATGGTCCAATATAGACCTCATCACTTCAACTTTCCTCGCTCTTATCCTCGGCAATATTGCTAGTCACTTCCTCTTTATTCTCAGAATCGTTCGACGATGGTGTACCAATGTTCTCTGGATGTGATATCGTGGCCTTTGAAGAACCTTTCCCTTGAATGCTTTCGGTGCTTTCACTTGACTTCAGATCACTATTTGATGCTGTAGAACGTTCTTCCACCTACAACAAATATGAGGAAAGGACATTAACATCACATTTCCTTGCTTAATGTCAATAGGGACTAAAGGGATTGTAGTCCTGTAAGTCGGGAGAAAGGGTTGCTTTCCATTTTAAGAGGGGGAAATAAATGAAATTCTGGACAATGACACGGCAAATTTAAGTTAACTTAGATACGAAATGATAGGTGGTAAGAGGTGCACCAAGTTTTCATTTTTTTTTCTGTCTGTTATTATTATTTTGTTTTACGCTGTTATCAAAATCTAGATATTTATTATGATTCAGCCCTTGATCCAAAGATCTTCCATAATCAACTCACCCCATCCCTGGGAGCCATTCGATCTTGAGACTGCGATGTTCCCTTGCTCACTTCATCTTGGTTAATTTTCAAGGACGTCCCTGATCCTCTTAGGTCAGTCTTGCTTCTGGGTTTGCTGGTATCTCTAGAGAAACGCCTTGAGTAGTATGGCTGTCCGGTAGTACCTTTGCTGGTCGGGATCAGCCGTGCTGCATCTTTAAGAAGACCAGAGAGGCTCCCATGACGCGTTGAAATCAGTTTACGCTGTTCCAGTTCCAGAAGATTGGAAAGGATGTCTCCTTTTTTCTGGATTTTTTTAATATAAAAGGATTTGCATTTAGAACTGTCAATGAAAGCCGTTAAAACGAAACATGTACCACTGAGTCTATGTAACAAACCTTGCTAGCCGCTAAACTTATACTTGTTTTCCTTCTCCTCCTCCTCCTCCTCACCATTCTTCTTCTCCTTCTTCTTTATCTTCCTTCTTCTGCTCCTTATATCCTCATTAGGCCCCCTTTCTTCTTCATCATCGATCGTTCACGGAGCCGGACATAAAAACAGTTGACCCCCAAATCGCTTCAGTAGTTTTATGCTTGATATATTGGATTCAAATTTATCTTTATTCTCCCTCTCCTCTTACCCCAATACTTTTGAAGTCTATAGTTTCTGGAGCTGCTGCTTCGGATGGTTGGCGAGAGGATAACTTCGATTCAACACCATCTTTATCGTCGATTTCGTTCAATTCCCAGATGAGTCGAAAAATCTGAAAAAACCGTGCAAAGGATAATAATGAATTAGACAATTTTTAGGGTCATCAAATAATTATTTCCATAATGGTTTGCTAAAATTATTAAAATGATGAATAATGTTTCTCATGAGGTACACGTTATCGAAGTGCATAATTATATGGGCTAACCACGATTAACATGCTGCTTTTTTATTTGCTCCAATTGCCAAACACTATGGATTATCTTACAATGATTAGAAAAGATTGTATACCATGGAAAATTTGTAATAAATTTAATTCATTTCGACTTAATTCAATTTAAATATAAAAAATTATTGCAAACGGATGTTTGGTGATAATATCTGGAACTTAATCAATTTCTACCTCATATTATTCGTACCCATTAATTTCTAACATAAAATTCCCACAAAATAATTGCATAGTTTACATTCTTTTTTGCATTTACTGCTCGCAATAGTTTGTACCAACTCTTAACTCGAGAGTGAGGGTAAATCACAGTCATAATAAATGTACTCATTTGCATGCGCCATTATACTATGTCGTACAAACCTTGTCGAGGTCATCTCTGATCGTCGTATATTCAGCAAGGTTGTCCTCAAGAGCAGAGATGAGGACAATATAGCTCTGAAACTTCTCTGTCGTCAGAAACTTGAAATCCTGCAGGAAATTATGCAGTGTACTAGAAATTTTGTAAGAAAGTTTGTAAACACATATACATGAACAGGAATTGAGGAGGGCCAGCCGCGAGGGATTGGAGCAATCGAGCGGCGAAGTATGAGTTGCTAATTATTGGGTGCATTTTGTCTTTGTTTCAAGTTTCATTTATTTCTCCTCAAGAGATCAAGATAAAAATACATAAGAAATAGACAATGTAAATACAATGAACATCAAATTTAAAGAAAGTGAGGAAGGTAATGACTAAAAAGGAAGAAACCTTGTGTGAGGCCAACCCATAACAAAAATTGTACTTAAAGTTAAAGAAATATTAAAAACATCATATAATCACAAATTCAATGAGAGAAAACAAAAAATAACAAACATTTGTGATCATTAACATGAGGTATGTATACCACTAAACAATAATGCCAGCGAGATGATGCGCGAACAAATTCTTTTTATGTAATGATGTAAATACTTGATATTTCAAGCATTGTTTGAATCCATGAACTGTAATATGTATTGCATTAACAAAATGATGCAATTAAACGCGAAGCGGGAGCTGAAATTGCTTATACTGACATGAATAAGTGGTATATTTTAAGCATTAAGTAGCATTTTAAAATTTTAATTCCTGACATGATTCCTTACCTAGAACCATTCTCTAGGAAGGTATATGATCACTGACTGAATGCTAACTGTCGGCGTCTGCATGGTCGCCACAGCTTTAGACTTCCTGATAAACCCATTATAATATATGATTTAGAAACGGATAGCCAGCGCTGCCATAGCGTTCCTGCAGCAGCTGGTCATGGGCGTCAGACCGAGCATTTCATTAAGATTTCTGTCTGCCATGTTTGACAGATCAGATATCTTTCCTCGAATTTGATTGGCCGAGAAGCGCTGTTACTAAAGTTACTGTCAGGTAAAATAGGACTTAACGGATAAATCGTCCTACAGTTCTTTTCGTGACACGTTCCCTAGTCTACATTTGGTCGGTTTAACCGACTTTGTAGATTTAGGAGGCACGTCCAGATCTCTATCTTTCCCCTTTTTCCGAATCATCGGTCCGTGTTTCGGGTTCGGGCACAAAAGGGGGAAAATATTCAAAATTTTGCATATTGTGTGTAAAACGCTCCGAAATGTGAAAAATTTATATATTTATAATATTTTAATGCCAATTTTGTTTTTATATTGCTGCGTTGCGTATTATGCTTGTTACAAGTTGTCAAATTTATTGAAGGTGATCGCCTTCCCCTCCCATCCCCTATCAACGCCTCTGCCCCTTAAGTTTGCACCCGTCTACATCGTTGATGTGATTCTTTATCCATGTGACACTGTGAGGCCACAATAGGCCTAATTAGTTATTCGTATACAAAACATATGTACATTTATTGTACAATACAGAATAGTCCCCTTATCTTTGAAACAGTGCCTGACCAATTCCATTGCTAGTTTTGTCAAAGAAAGAAGGAACAATCTCGGGAATGCATGGATGACCATAGATCTAATCTAGGCCTTTAGATCAGTGAATCAGTTTGCTTACCCCAAAGTGTAGCGGCTTCTGAGTACTCAAATCTGTTTTTTCCAAGACCTCTCCAACGCTTGTGACCGGTACTTCTTTGTCAACATCTTGGTTGAATCAAATGGAAAGGAAACAGTAGAGATAGACAAGTAACATATCCTCTTAAATGAATATACATGTTCTTTATCGTCATCCTTCTCATCCCCATCATCATCTTGACCATCATTCTCATTATCAGTATCATTGCCATTGTCATCACCACCACCACCACCTTCATCATTATCATCGTCATCGTCCTCATGACCATCCTCATTATCATTACCATTGTCATCATCTTTTATAACATCATCGACATCGTTCAATATCAATGACATTCATCATCATCATCATCATTATCACCACCACCACCATCATCATCATCAAAATCATTGCAA
Source organism: Lytechinus pictus (assembly GCF_037042905.1). Classification (NCBI taxonomy): domain Eukaryota; kingdom Metazoa; phylum Echinodermata; class Echinoidea; order Temnopleuroida; family Toxopneustidae; genus Lytechinus; species Lytechinus pictus. The sequence continues at coordinate 16,197,885 of NC_087246.1, forward strand.
TCTTCGTTATCACCGTCATTATCTATTGCTTATTCATATATACTGTATAATTATATATATATATTTCTCTCTTTCATTTCATTGTATTTGGTTCATTTTAAATGCCTCAATAAAGGTTTATTTCATGTATCATGAAAGCAATTTGCTTACCGGGCTCATCTTCTTTTTGGACGTTCCTCGTGGTCAAGACATCTTCTCTCATTTTGTTCTCTTGTTTTACCTCTTTGACGGCTTTGTCCTGTAATACGAGAGTGGCATTCCGTAATTTATTTAGGGAGAGTGGGAGGGCGTGGTTCTCATTCGACAAAATAGCAATTACATTGGAAGAATCATCCAACATGCATACAATGTTTCATTCGAAATGCATTTCTTAGAAACTGCATGTTCAACGTTCATTTTGAACATGAGACTCACCCCTTGAGCTTGATTTTATACTCTTTCTGCCACGGTCCCCCTTATTTATTTATTTATTCATTTATTTATTTTATTTTATTTTATTTCATTTTATTTCATTTTATATTTATTCTATTTATTTATTCATATTCCACAAGTCCTCAAAGTACATTTCGTAATAATTCATTCTTACAATGAAAAGATGCATCAACTGCATAACACATGCAGGATTGAAACATACCAATGAAATGAAAAAAATGGAGGGGCCTACTGATAAGCAAACCTTGTAAGATGTAGACCCCCTATCAAAATTTTATACAAGGGTAATATGATATAAGTAGAGTAAAAATTATCAGCAAAATTCTATAAATTTATATAGATATAAACACTGTAACACAAATGTATATACACTATATACCAAATTAAATATTGACTTTAAAAAATCAACACTACCGTGGATAAGTATGAAGTTCACAAAATATTTGATTGAATCAATAAGAATTTAGAAGAAATGTTTTGATGAGTAATTTAAATCGATTCAGATTAGCTGCCTCTTTTATTACTCTGTCCAGAGAATTCCATAGTTTTGGTCCTCTGAAAAATACAGTTATGCTAGAAAATATTTTTTCTACTTTTAGGTAAGTGATAGTCATTTGACTGTCTCGTATTATATGAATGCAAAGTATTTTTTCTCATAAATTTCTTTTATAAGACATTAGGAACACTGTTTCTATCTAGCTGATACATGAATTGGAATAGTTGTAAGCGGTACAGGTCATCATCCGTATGAGCTCTAAAGGACATATTGCATATTATTCTCAGGACTTTTTTCTGAAGTAGCAAGACTTTGTCGAGTCTCGTTTGAGAGGCATTACCCCATGTCAGAATCCCATAATTAAGATAAGGTAGAATTATTGCACCCTTGGGTGTACTATTTGGTCATTTTATATTTTAAAATGAATTTGGTATTCTGAGATCACATATTCATCTCTTCGATATAATATATTTTTTTGTCCACGCCGCAGTCACTGATCTGTCGCGTATCGTCTGCACAACAATATCGCACATAAAATTTCGCGATCGAGCCGATTTTCCTCGAGGTTGCGGGGTCGAAGGCTGAGATCATAAGGGGGGGGGTTGGAATCAGCCCCCAGTCTTCTCAGGCTTCAAAATAGCCCAGTCTTTCAAGTTTAGGGTAAGAACAAAAGAACAGGGCGTGCTTCTCCTGAATCCGCGCCTGAATATACATTTTTTTTCTGATTTTTTTAAAATAAGTTCTATGGGCAAATGCCCGAAGGGGGGGGGGGGGTAATTTATGGTAAACACAATTATATCATTTATCAATCAGTTTTAGTTTTTGTATTTACCAAATTTGTGACGACCACTGCAACGACAAGGTTGGCAAAGACGAATGCCCCAATAGTGATGGCTAATATGAAGTATATAGCTCCCATCATATAGTGGTTAGATTTCTGAAAGAAACATTTATAGAACCATCAATGAGTAATCTTTGTTTAAAGTAAAGTTATAGTGCTTTTTTACAAAATCACTCACGCGTCAAGCTTGAGTGAAACTGTTCTCCAAAAAAATAAAAGAAAGTCCAGATGGATAGATTGATCTTTTTTCTACTGTAATTAGTACTTTCTTCCAAGAAGAATTAAGATATACATCAGTTTAAACTTCAGGCTTATTTTGCAAGAGCTTTGTGTGTTCCATCATGCAATGAACAATTATATTCACAGCTAATCTCTGTATTTTCATTATGATTGTGAATGATGTGAACACACATAAAACAATCAATATATAAATTAATAATATATAAATAAATAAAAAAATAAATAGATAAAATATTAAAATACATAAATTGATTTTATAAACTGCAGATAAAAAGTAGGCGAACACATTTTGTGAGAAAAATTGAAGAGACAACTATTAAAGGAGAATCCAGCCTTGGTCATAAAATGTTGTATTGGAAAGGAGAAGAATAAATAAAACAGAATGGTGAAAGTTTGAGAGAAATTAGACAAGCAATAATAAAGTTATTGCTGTTTTAAAATTGAGATCCCTAAGACCATGTAGATTTCAAATTGGCAACTGGGTTAGTAAGTTATGACAAGGCACAATGACAACTTTCCCATAGGCCACATACTTTATTATCAGTTATTTGTGGTTTTCTCCTAAGTACCCATTCCCCTGGGACTGTAATGTAAATATAGCCTAGGAAGTATATTGTTTTATGTCCTCATGAAAGAAAAATATAATTTGAAGTAAATTTTTTGAAAAAAATGAAATTTTAGCCATTTTATGTATTGGAGTACATGGATGAGTAGTCCTTGCCTTACATCACTATATGACATCACATATGTGGCCAATTTGAAGTCTCCATGGGTATAGTGATTACCTATATTAACAACTATTAGAAATTCATAACTTTCTAATTGTTTGTCCGATATTGTTCAAACTTTCACCTATCAACTTTGGGGATTTTTCGTCTGTTTCAGGGTATTTTTTAAGGTTTTGGTGAAAAATAATATAATTTGCTTTTTTTCTGTAAAATAACGCTAATATACGATCACAGAGGTGGAAAAATTACGATTTTTATTTATCCACCTCTATGTATACGATCTACTGTAGATAGTTAACGGCTGGCTTAACCCAATCAGGGTTCCCAGCTTTTCAAGAAAACAAAAATCCCTGATTTTTCTCTGATGAAGTTTAAAAATTCCCTGATAATTATTTAAACCCATTCCCAGTTTCTCATGTTTTTTAAGTTGTTGCAGTGAATTGCATGTAGGCCTATTATTATTTTGTTATACATGTATATAGGCATATTATTATTGTTAATCATTTGTACCAGTAGGTCTATACTTGTACTGTAGTAAACAAAAACACTGAAAAAAACACCATGTCATTCAATGAACGTTGTTTTAATATACAACAAAATATAACAGAGTCTGACTGACTATCGTGCTTTCGACTCTTGGGCCGATCAAAATTCCGTGATTTTGCCCTCATTTGAGGCATTTTACCCTGATTTGAGGCAATTCCCTGATTTCCCTGACTGGAAAAACGTTTAAAAAAAATCCCTGATTTTCCTTGATTTCCCTGATGGGCTGAGAACCCTGCCAATCCATTTTAAAGAGGAGCCGAAGAAGTAGAACAAAAAACATAATGAGAAGATAAATAAGATGAATGACTACTGTGGTGATAACTGATAAAGGTCTGCAAGCGTAGGCTTTACAATGTTATTACATGTCAGAATGAGTCATGGCTGCTACCAAGATGGTCGCCGTGATGTTGTCGCAGCTAACCCAATAAAACTGTATAGTGTTATCTAACTGTATCTAACTGTTCTGTTATTTGCCTCAAAACTAAATATTGAAATAACTAAACAAATTATTCATAACAAAATTACATGATCTAATGGCTTTGTAACTTTTGGAATCCCCCAAACTGCATAACTATTGCTTATTTTCCATCAAGTTCAAGTATCGTCCGTAATGGTGCATAACAATGATTTTAAAGAGGCATAAACATGTTTACCAGATACGTATCCACACAATCGATTACATTATATTTACTTTCTTTATAATAATGTTATTCTGATGAAACCCCGACATTCGACCATTATAAGGTACAAGGTCCCCAACTTATTGTTCTGTAAATGTGCATGCGGTGATGTAATGATTATGAGTATGATATGATTTTTCATCATCATCTATATAATCGATATATATGCCTAATTATAAGAATTATATTTGATTAGAATAATTCATTTGATGTGCGACTCGTCATCGATAGGCCTTCACGGTGAGGGTTTGCGCCCACCAGCCCTAACCCGGCTATAGCTCTATACCCCTCCGGATCCTGGCGACATGTATTAACTTATGCATGGTATTTATCCATAACGTACCATATTTGTTAATTCTAGATCAAAATAAATAAATGATGTTATATTAGAATAAATGGACATTAGACCAAGTGTGCATATGAATTAGACCAAATGAAAATTAGGCCAAGTGACGATTAGACCAATTGGACATTAGACCAAGTGGTCATTAGACCATTTGGCTATTAGACCGAGTGGTCATTAGACCAATTTGATATTAGACCAAGTGGAAATTAGACTAAATGGAAATTAGACCAAGTGGAAATTAGACCAAACGGTCATTAGACCATGTGGCAATTAGACGAAATGAAAATTAGACCAAGTGGAAATTAGCCGAAGTGAAAATTAGACCAAGTGGTGTTAGACCAACTGGAAATTAGACCAAATGGTTTTAGCCCAACTGCTCATTAGACGAATTGAATATTATACCAAGTGGGAATTAGACGAATTGGATATTAGACCAAGTGAAAATTAGCCCAACTGGTTATTAGCCCAAATGGAAATTAGACGAATTGGATATTAGACGAACTGGTTGTAAACGAAATGAGTTTAGACTATGTGAAGTTGGACGAACTGATAAGAAGACCAAGTGGTATTAGACCATCCGATAATTCACCAAATAAATTACTTCGTTCTTTAATAGCTATCGCTACCTGAAATGTCTACGTGTCGACATGATCTAAATATTCTTACCTTAAATCTATCAAATATCCCCATCCAACCATCTTGAGTTACGCAGATGAAGAGAGTAAACATGGCTGCCAAAGAAAACAACAATTATTGTTAATGAACGATGAAACGTTACTCTATCGCATCCACCTAAACAAAAATACAAACAAACAAAACAGAACAAAACAGTAACAACAATAATGATGATGTGACTCAACTGTAACTAAGTTGATCAGACTATACGACACAATACACTCTGTTTAGGTGCATCCTCCCGATAGAGCTACACTACTCTTTATGAAGAATAATGTCTATAAAATAGTGTAGGCAATAAAATAATGTAAAACGAAATGTACACAATGTAATGTAAAAAAATATATTAAAATACCATTGTGTATTTGCATTTTATAGATTGATAACAATAATACACGGTAAAAATCAACCACGGCGGCAGTTTTTAGAGAGCCATACTCTACAGTGCGTATCAAAAAAAGTTTACACTTAAAAAAAAATCCTGTAAAATTATACATTTTAACATTGGTACAGATCCATTTAGGCAAATGACGATATAACTGTCGAAAAATATTTCCGCTTGAGTGAGCACCACTTACTTTTGAAAAGTTAGTGAAAAATGATTTGCGCAGAACTTTGAAATAGTTATGCGAATAAAAGTAGACCTTAATCATGAAGAACACGTGGATTTGAAGATATCTTTTACCTTTTTTTAACTTGTTTCCTTGCCCAAAACACTTCGAAGAGTGCATTGCGCCCCACCCCACTCCCCCATAAGTTTGATTTCGCCCTTTCCCCTTGACACAGCGCGAAAACGAGCATGTCTGCGAGCTTTACAGAAATGGACAGTGCTCACCCAAGTGTAACATTCTGTCAAAAGTTTTACTTTTATTGGATAGATGAGACCCAAACCCAAGATTATATGTGACAAAATTACCCACATGTTGTATATTTTTTAATTTCCAGGGCTTTTTCAAAGTGTAAACTTTTTTTTTGCTACGCACTGTAGTTGTTATATGAGAGTTTGAACTGAATACCAAATAGTGTGGAAATAAATAGAAATACTCTCGGAACAACGATTGGTGTTAGATTTAACATCACTATATATTTGGTGTGTATATGACTCACCCGTTTGAAGATTGCCGAAGTGAGCTGGGAATTCATCACCAAAGAGATACACACCCACCACACTAAAAACAACCATGAGGATGAGGAGGAGGAATGCGATGTTCGACATGTCTGTCAGAAAAACAAAACAAACAAACTAACAAACAAAAATTGATCGAAAAGAATTTGAAGCTTCTAATATTTAAAATCATATTTTTTTCAGTGCCCAACAGGGCCGTAGCCAGGGAGGTTCCCTGCAAAACGCTGTTTAAAATTTTAAGCACGTTATTTAAGCCCGTCACTTTTTAAACAAGTTGTTTGAATATTTTAAACAATTACAAACAAGTTTAAATAACTTGTTGTTAGAGTGATATAGGCTTAAACAATGTACTATTTTCTTTTTCTTTTTACTGTGTGGGTTCCGCGGAACCCCGCCGCTCTCCAAAAGCAAACAAAAATTTAAAAATATAATATATCGATAAGAAATAAAGGAGGAAAGTCGTTCATGTTAGCTTTGTGGGTGGAAAGTTCCAGGGTTTCCAGTGACCCCCTCCCTCTTCTACAAAGAGTCGAGTCTAACTGAAATGTTTATTGGAAAAGGTTCAATAATATAAACTTAGATGTACTAGTAAATGTTTACAAATAAGATATAATGACGCCCCTTTTGATTTGATCTCTCGATCAGCATAGACCGCTTTCGATTTTGCTGTGTACGATGAATTCCACAAATTGATATTATTTCTAAAAATGTCTTATTTTTTCCCTTTTTCATTGATTAAAATCATTTAATATATTCATGTACATGCAATCAAGCGCAGATCCAGGGAAGGGGTACATTCCCTCCCCCCCTCTCCTGCACAAAGCATACCCTGTGTTAGATGGATCATAACTGTTAAATAAGTCAAGGCAATTATTGGGACACATAGCACACGACATCAGAAGAGCAGTTCGAATCTGATTGACCAACAGCATGTTTATCAAAGAAATTCTGTATATAATGTTTTTTTTCTTCATGAGCATGATGACACATATTCCTGTAGTACATAATCAGGAAGCGTTGCAATCAAACGCAACCTTATTTTCAACCATCAAACGCTTGCATTCGAGACTTGATCTTTAGTTGCGTTTAACGAAATTCTGTATGCAAAAGGAATACAGATCAAAGAAGATATGAACATCTCATTAAAGATAACAATCTATCATTCATTTATTGAGACTTTATTTTATTTTGTCATACTTTGATACTAACCTGGGATTGATTGAAATATCGTTTGCACCACAACAGAGAGACCGGCTAAGGCACTCACACTGACATTAAACAAAAATAAAAGAAAACAAATAAGTGCGTGCTTAACATTGTTAATGGATAAAGAGACAAAATATTATTATAATCTTACATAGTACATGACTGTAGTACGCCAGCTACATGTATATAATCATCGGTAGACCCCCCCCCCCCATCCAACCACCCTAATTACAATGATCATACTGATAAAGGATCTATTTAGATTGACATACCTTCTGAGACTTCTGAAAGCCCTAAGTACTCTCAGAATTCTCAAGATGCGACTGCTTCCCAAGAATTTGAGAGCTGTAAAAGTAAAACAGTAGTCTTAAAAAGTTAATAGGGAATAAGACGGAGAAAGGAATGGTGATTGATGTGGTGCTAGTTGCAATGCTATGGGGCAATGGTAGTGCATGCGGATGACAATAACGATGATGATGATGATGATGGTGATAATGATGGTGGCGGGGGTGATAATGATAATGATGGATAGCGGTAGTGTTGGTGGTGGTGATGATGATGATGGTGATGATGACGATGATGGTGATGATGAATAGGAAATGTAAAGATGAAAGCAGACGAAACAAACGAAGATGAAGATGAAGAGGAAGGCCGAAATATAAAACGTAGGCTCTGAGAGGTAGTAATATTCGTTTCAATTTACATTAATTGATCTATAAAAAAAAACGCATATCAGCAAATTTACCATAGGTCTGGTAATTGACTATTTACAAAATAATAATCTACTGACTACACCGTAATATATATTATTGAACCGTTTGTCTGGTTTTCCTTCCCCTTTCCTTTCAGAAGCGGATCTAGAGGGGGGGTTGGGGGGGTTGCAACCCCCCCCCAAAAAAAAAAATCCGGGGACCATTTTTTTAAATCTTATCATTTTTAGATGCAAGAAAACGCCATTTTCACACAGATTTTCGAAAAATTTCCCTACTGTGGGAGGGGGGACACCCCCCTCCCCCCTCGCTCGCTCCGCTCGCTTGGACTCGGTCGCTACGCTCCCTCGCATACCACCCCAACCCCCCCCTTTATAAAAAGCTGGATCCGCCCCTGCCTTTTGAGGCCTTTATCAATTTCAAGCTCGAAGCTTAAGATGAAGGTCTCCCACATTTCAAAATGTATTATGTCAATATATGTATATATATATTTTTTTATGCTAGTTGTTTTAATAATAATAAAAATTATCAGGTATAAATATAATTCAATTAGATTGTTAGAATGTATATATGCATATGTTATTCATTATGTCATTTGCTTATTTTTTTTATGCTAAGAAAAAAATGATTACTCTTGTATATACTTTCGTTATTGGAATGTGGAAATAAATAAATCAAATCAAATAAAAAATCAAAATATATAATTATCAAAAATTATAGCTTCATTCCGTATGCCCCTTCCCAGTTACCATGGTATCTTTACTCACTTGGTCCAAGTAAGAGGATGACAATGATGAAAAAATCCAGAATATTCCATCCGATCTTCCAGTAGATGGTGAACCCATTATACCATTTGAGAATCAACTCACACACAAAGATACTCAAGACAGTGTAGTCGAAGATGAAGAAAAGCCAGGCATACTTCTGAGACTGAAAATTAATTTTAAAAAGTCACAATTGTTCGTAATTGCACTTGAAAGGACTGTGGTATAGTGGTTCTGACTCTCGTCTTTTAATGAAAGGGTCGTGTGTTCGAATCCAAACGTATATATAAAGCGTGCCTTGGCAAAAAGTTCATCCACACTTGGCCCTTTCCACTCAGGTGCTAATGGGTACCCGGTAGAATGTGAAAGTCATTGTCCAGTACTATGTGCGCCTCATTGGCGACTGGCTAGAATACTCCCCGGGGAGTGGGGGATGTGCATACATTGGGTGATGGAATGAATGATTGAATCTGATGACAGGGGTAACAAAATAAATATATAATCAATTAAAAATCCATAATAACGAAGTTTTATGAATAATTGATTAATACGGAAGAAATTTAAAAACAAATACCTATACACTGTAATAATATAAGGAGTTAAAGTTACACCAGCCGTATTTAGAGAGGACCATATTTGCATGATTAGATTCATTATAACAGCTATTCTAACACTGTATCTAATTCCCGAGGGTGGGGTCTTTCCAAAAAAAATAAATGATATTGTTCCAAAGTTACACCTTAGTGTAGATAATAGCATTAATCTATCATTTGCAAATTTCGATTGATAATCATCCGATTTACAACATTTTTTGTGTGTGCAAAACTCTTCTCTTTTTTAGACAGCTCTCTTTTATTTTGGGTAAACGGTGGTTTAACTTCATTATTTGAGAATACACAAGGCTTTTAGATGTTCGTGAGGAGCACAAAACTTTAAAGTCAACAAATTATTGTTCAAAGTTCATGCATTGTTCAACGGGTGCGGAAATGTTATATATCATTATAATATATCTATCTATCTATCTATCTATATATCTATCTATCTATCTAATTACCCATTGATCTCAAGACCACGTGCAGGTTAAAGAAAAAAAAATGAAATGTCATGCTTTTAATTTATCCACGTTCTCTATTTTTGGGGGCGGAAGTGATGAAACGGGATTAATACCATAATAGGCGGGGCCTCTATATCTTTATACAGAGGGGGTGGGGTGGTTACCTACTGCTATATGATGGCGTTATTTTTTTCACAGCGGTGATATTTTCAACAGGGGTAATAGATGGATGTAAACGATTCAGGTCTCTATTTTGATAGTTTCATGTCTTCCCTTTTTTTAATTTCTTCTTCCCCCACCTTTTACACTACGTGGAAATACTAAGGTGAGGGGGTGGGGTGGAGGGGGGGGGGGTATCCGCTCCCTGTAGCTCCGTTCCAGAAGAAAGGATAAACAAAATGGTCCGCGCAAGTTTGACAAAATAACTGATAAAACGTGACATAATAAAAAATTGCACTTTACAACGCAACATCGCAAGAGGGATCCTTCTCGAGTAACTCATTTTGTGACAATATGACTGGTCCATTGATTCACCACACACCAGTCATGAAGCAGACAAGTCACTTTTCAAATCGTCACAGGGACTTGAATTTTACTTTAAGTGTTTTCTTGAAAGACTTTGAATCGATTAGTCTTATATTTCTTTGTCCGAGTTTCAAAGTCCACCTTGTCTCTGTGGCGCAATCGGTTAGCGCGTTCGGCTGTTAACCGAAAGGTTGGTGGTTCAAGCCCACCCAGGGACGTTCGTTTTTATATAATATTTTATATTTCATTCTCGACCCTCACCCCGCTCTTTTTGTTTTTAAATGTTCAATGTGTCAGCATTTGCCCCATCATTTCTTTGTTACTTGCGTTTTCATTCTTTCTCAGTATTTTACATAGTATAACATACTACTTTGACAGTAATTTTTTTATGACAGGGGGCTCATGTTTTGTATAGAAAACAAAAAGAGATTTATCATTTTCAAAATAACAAGCTCCCATTTTGAGATCATATGAATCTTAGTTGTGTAATTCTTAGTTTTCCAACGTCTCGCATCTTGTCTCTGTGGCGCAATCGGTTAGCGCGTTCGGCTGTTAACCGAAAGGTTGGTGGTTCAAGCCCACCCAGGGACGAAGCTCTATATTTTTTTATTGCCTTTCTCGCCATCGTATTCATAGGCGGTGATTTTATGAGATTTGTTATCCATCGGGGAGGAGGGGGAGAGGACGGGACTATCCTCTCCAAAAAGCTTCTATACAAAGTTCTAAAATCTAAGGGGAATGTCCCTCCCCCGCCCCCGGGATCGCCGGCAATGATCGTTTTCTTATTTTTTCACATTAATATTTTTCATATTTTCACATTTTTCAAGATATTACATAATTATGCCTGTTAAAACAAAACATTGTCACCTTCAAAATTCAAAATTCATGAAGATCATTTAGAACCTCAAGTCTTTGGCAAGTGTAGTAAGTGACGTGAGTCCCATGCACTTATTTTTATCAAACTGGTCAAATATGAAAACTAAATGCAGGAGTTTCTGTTTCATAAAACTTGTAAGAAATAACGAATGATAGAAAATACGGTTATAGAAGCTAATATAAACATTAGCTTGTACAAAATACTCTGTGAAGCATATTTTTTTCTTACCAGTTCTTGGCTGGTCTGTACCCCGATGAGGATAGCATTCGTTACGATTACACCGAGAATGAATCCACGAAACCACATGCTATCCACCAACTTACCTACCAGCTCCTGTGGAATGAAAAATATTGTAATGGTTATGATGGCAGAGGTGGTGATCAGGAGGAGGGAGAGAGAGAGAGATGAAGGGAATGATGATGGTGGTGGTGGTGATGTCATGATGATGATGATGATGATGATGATGATGACGATGACATTGGTGACATTGATGATGATGATAGTGGTGGTGGTGGTGGTTGTAGTGATAAATTCCAGGATGATAGTAATGATGATGATGAATGATGATGATGATGACGATGGTGATGTCGATGAGGGTGACAATGCTAATGACGATGACGATGACAATGCTGCTGCTGCTGATGATGATAATAATGATGAATGATGAATGATGATGATGACGTTGAGGATGATGATGACGATGCTGATGATGATGATGACGATGCTGATGATGAGGATGACGATATTGATGATGATGTTAATGACGATGACATTGGTGACATTGATGATGATGATAGTGGTGGTGTTGGTGGTAGTTGTAGTAGTGGTAAATTCCAGGATGATAGTAATGATGAATGATGATGATGACGATGCTGATGACGATGAGGGTGACAATGCTAATGACGATGTTGATGACGATGACGATGACAATGCTGCTGCTGCTGATGATGATGATAATGATGAATGATGACGTTGAGGATGATGATGACGATGCTGATGATGATGATGACGATGCTGATGATGAGGATGACGATATTGATGATGATGTTGATGACGATGACATTGGTGACTTTGATGATGATGATGATGATGATAGTGGTGGTGTTGGTGGTGGTTGTAGTGGTAAATTCTAGGATGATAGTAATGATGATGATGATGCTGATGACGATGAGGGTGACAATGCTAATGACGATGTTGATGACAATAATGACGACAATGCTGATGATAATGTTGATGACGATGACATTGGTGACTTTGATGATGAAAGTGGTGGTTGAAGTGGCAAATTCCATGATGATAGTAATGGTGGTGATTATAATGATGAATTTTGATGAATGATGACGATGAGGATGACGATGCTGATGATGAGGTTGAAGTTGATGACAATGCTGATGAATATGTTGATGACGATGGCAATGGTGACTTCAATGATGATGATGATGATGATGGTGACAGTGATGATGAAGGTGGTGGTGGTGATGAAGAATGGGGAGATGGAAGGATGGAGAGACTGGAAATACGGATGAAATTTGCCCATAACAAATATTGCATGACTGATTTTTGACGCATTCACATATTAAAAGTGGGAACACCTTTTTTTTCTCTTGAATTTTCGTAGAAGCCGTGAGAAGCAATACTCACCCAAATCCAACAGGGGATGAATCACCAGAGGGTAGGCACAATGCCAACATGGAAGGGGAAGGGGAGACATGTGTTTCCCGTGTCCCAATAAACCGCGTTTTTCCAAAGCCAACGTCGAAAGATACGGCGCCCCTTAGGTAACATGACATTTTTTTCTCGTTCCAACGACTTACTAACTCGTTCCCTAAATTTATGACTCATCCCCTCGACTATATTTCCCTCAACTTATAAATGTAAGTCGTTAGAACGAGTTAAAGGAAAATAAACAATGTCATGTCACCCTACGGGGTCCTTAAAAACACGCAATTTGATTTTCCAAATGAGATACATGTTTGTTATGTATCTGACCTGAGAGACGACCTCTTCCACCCGTTCATCATCGAGTTCAACGACGTCGTTAAAATCCTCTTCGACCTCGTCTGTCTCAAACAAATCGCAAAAATCTGCACCGCGTTCAATCTGTATCAGTGGAGGGACAATGATCATTCAGTATGCGTAATACACAGTGCCAAAATGTGTTTTGTTTTGGGGGTTGGTTCACAAGGAAACAAGTTAGGCGGAAAGAAACATCTTTAAGAATATTCTACGCTTAATAACGGTTGTTTTTATCAATATAACTTTTTCCAAATTTTGCGCAAATACTTTTTCACGAACCTTTTTTTTTAAAGTAACTGGTGTTCTCTCAAGCGGACATATGTTGACATTCATATTGTCATTTGCTTAAAGAGGCATATTTCAATACAAATATGTGGAAAAGAATTAAGGATATTATAAGTATATTTCATAGAATTATTTCAAAGTTTTCTTAAGATACGCATATAATGTAAATGCGTATAGGGTCTACTAATAGGGTTTATATCAAACTAATATTCAAAAAAAAAAAATAAAATAGATATGAATGCAGAAAACAAATATATTTTTGGTATGCTTTGAAAAACTATGTTCTGCTAGAAAACTAAAGCCAGGAAAGCATCACATAATTTTATCTCGACCTCCATGGGCGGAAATCCCAGGGGGGACAGGGGGGACGTGTCCCCCTACCAAAAATGGTGGGGGACACAATATCAAATGTCCCCCTATTATTTTTGGTCTTTTATGATGGAGAAAAATACATCACTTCACAATCGAAATAATACATGTATTTTGGATAAAATGACCTTACATTTTGGGTGAAAACTTTTTTTTTTTGCTTGTCAAATTTTCCAGGTCCTGGTCCCCCCTACCGTTGGGGACAGATTTCCGCTCATGTCGACCTCCAAACAATGATAACTAATGATTAATGACGTATACAGTGTATATACTTACAGCATTTGGATCAAATGTGAACAGGCGAGGAGTTTCGTCTCTGATGACATAAAAAAAAGAAAAACAAATCAACATGAAAGATTGAATTGATGTATGCACGAGAGGAGGGATTATATTATAATGGAAACTTCCCCCTCCCCACTCCCCCCCAAAAAAAAACAAAAAAAAACTCATCCCAACGAACGGCTCAGTTTCTTCTTCTACTCCTTGGCACATTATCTCCTGATAAAATACTTACTGCTTTGGAAGCTTGCACTACTCATCTTTATGTTAGACTTTTACGTTTGTGATGGAAAATTAAATACCATACTGAAAGCGAAAATAAAAAACAAAAACATAAACAAAAACAACAAACAACAAACAAAACAAAACAAAACGACAACTAGAAAGTAGACTAAAAGTTTCAAATCAAATGCATTTTTACTGATACCAATCATCAATCGAATTTGCGCTTTTGTTTCTTTTGTTGTTGTAGTTGTTGTTTTGCACATTACCAATTTGATTTTTTTAATCTAAAGTATTAATTTCCTCCTAAATGTTGATTAAAAATATGAAACCTACCGCTCTGTGATATTAGCCTATTTTGTCAGTTTTTATTTGCCAATTATTTGGCGTAGATTTTCATTCTGCATGCAGATTGTAATAAAGTTGACCTGACAACGCAGTCACATGTATTATTAAGAGATAAAAATAATCACAAAAATGGTCTCCATTTACCACATCCCTGTGGAAATTATTTGACAAAAACTTGTAATCTTACGTTTCAGTTTTCTTCTTTGATCCAAGTTTGTTCGCCAACTTTTTTTTCAATCCAATCTATCGAGAGAAAACGATACATTAAATTGGAGAAGTGAACAAAGAAATATGCTGAATAGGTTATGAGCCATTACCGGTATGTCCAGTTACAGAATTGAAAATTATTCATGATTTCGCTAGTGATACACCTGATAAATTGTATAGATCTATATTTCATTACGTTGTACCCTGGAAATCCGGGAGGCACAAAGGACCTAGCCTACTTAAAAGAATTCATCGCCCTTATTCTGAAGTCAAGATTAACTTAGACCACGGTCTAACTCTGTGCTAAAATTATGGCAGCCGAAAATTTGAAAATTCTGTTTATGTTGTATATTTCTTATGTTTACTATTTTGTTTCCTTTGCTTTCATAATGAGGAAAATACTACAAAATACTTCAGTTATCATTCCAAGAGAATTATGAACAATTTGGGTGTGATATGAGTCAATATATTGGATGTGTACTGTTAGGGATTTGTGCCCCAATTGGCTCTCCACGGTTAAACCACAACACTTTCTTTAAGACAGGGTTTAATTAAACCTGAGTTCAGAATACGGGCCATAGAGTTACTGCATGTAACATAGAAAAAAATCTCCCACGTAGGCTTAAAAATCTACCTCAAAATAAACAGAAAGTTGGATTGAAGAAAAAAAAATCAATAAGGGGCAAAAATATGCTGCTCCCTTTTCTTCTTCTTTTTCTTAGAGCGAAAATCGGGAGAATTGTAACCTAAACTAAGTTAGATCTCGATATAACACTTGAGGGGAATTCCAAGAAAATATTTCAATCAATTGCAAACTTTCTCCTTGGGGAATTGTGCCCCCCTTCTGGAAAATCCTGGATCCGCCCCTGAATATAGGCCTACCGTCAAACATCTTCACACCATTCGTCTCTAGCTTATGCCAAAGACAAAGTCCCATACAATTTACCTTTCTGAAAGCTACTCCCGCACTTTCGACCTGTTTGGAGGCACGTCGCACCCAGCCCATGGCCATGGGGCTCTGCAAAGTCTCAACCTCCTTCTCGTCACCCGTCAAGTTTCCCGTCTCATCACCCTTCATCGTGGAATATTAAAAATTCGAGATGAGGGAGGATAGTGATCAAGATGTCGGGAAAGAAGACGATGATGGTCAGGGTGACGAACAGAGGCAGGGTTATCAACAGAATATACGACAGTAGATGAAATATTGCTATGTTTTCCAGTCTGAAAGGATCACTTCCAATTCCATACTTCGATAATAATCCCTTAACAGATCACGTGACGTCACGACGATGATTTCGAGATAATCCCCAACATTTGACAATTTGTCCTCTCAATTAAACTTCAAAAATTATCTCGATGCATTACATCATTGCGCTTATCATTGTTGTCAATTGTACGCGCCATGAAATATGCACAATTATTCAATTTAAAGCGCATGAAAGATTATAGCGCGTGCGTCATAAAATGTGCGCGTACAAAATCATAACAAAATATGGGCACGCAAAAACGTCACGAAATGTCACATCACAAGAACATGGGTCGCGAATGACAAGGGTCCCTTTTTCTCGATCTCGTAAAAACAAGAAGCAAAGAAAGAGCAGAGCGGTAAGGGAACAAGGGAACAAAACACCGCAAACACCATTTCTTTGCTTTTTAATTACTTTGAAGTGGAGAAACTGGTACACATAGGAATTAAATATGCATCGAGCTTACCAGCCGATCACCCCTGCCAACAACAAATTGCTGAAGAAAAGATGGGATGAGAGGAGATTCGATACCCATCGACAGAAGGTTCAGAATGGTAAGAAAGAGAGAGAGAGAGAGAGAGAGACAGACAGATAGACAGACAGACAGAAACAGAGACAGAAAAATGAGAGGGGGAGGGAGACAGATATAAGGGGAGGAGATGAGGCGAGTCTGGGCAGATAACACAAAATATTAGGCCGAGGGGGAGAAGGCAAGGAACATAACACTAACGTTAACGTTACAGGAACGGGTGGGGGGGGGGGGGTCTCCTTAGGCCTAAGTTAACTTGTCATTATCTAACTGTTAGTCTTACTTAGCAGAGTCTAGTATAGTAACATAACATCTAGGCCTACCTATCGATGCTAATAGGCGGCATATGTAGTCACCGGTAGCATCATAACAAGGAAGTAGATACAGTCATATGATCATACAGTGAGACAGATCTATAGGTTTATTTTGCGGCAATTTAACTTTATGAATATCACTAGTCATTATCTAACGTTAGATCTATCTATTTTCAAACACATTCCCTAGGAATGTTTCCCATGGCATGCGAATTGTTACAATCTTATGCATATCATTCAAATCGACTTTTATGAACTTTTCCGACAAAAAAATGAAATTAATTTTTTACACCTCTTTCATTTTTTTTTTGTATTTTGACGGTTGCAGCCAAGCCAGTAATTGATGACAAGCCGCCGAAGACCTACGTTCATCTCCATCTTAAACTGAAGAAGATGCAGATGGAGGAAGAGAGATTGACCATTATTGAGAGGGATAATCGAATCCTCTTGGAGAAGATGTGTCTCATCATGCTAACAAGAGGCAACGTCGATAATAAGAACTTCTATGATTGCAAGAGGTGAGAAAAGGGGATTGGACCGGTGGTATATTGTTATCTTTATTCGGAGACAGGGAATCGGGAAAAGCACCGAGATGTAACTGGATCGTTCTCTTATACATGGATGCGTTCCATAATTTCATTGAATCCAACTAATTTTATTTGCAACCTACTTCTTCTGTATCCTTCCTCCATTGTTTCAGAGATTCACAGCGTATAAAGAGCTGTACTTAATTTGAATGTAATGAAGACATTTAGTCGAGAAAATGTTTAGTTGCATTGCATTAAGTCCGTGCGAGAGAGATGCATTTTGTGCAAGAATTGTAGAATAAGTAGGTTCATGGTATTTCTTGCTTGGTGAGGAAGGGATATAAGTCCGGTAAGAGGAGAACGGTCAGGGTAAATTGTAATGGGCAATGATCACCGAAGTATTCTGTAACATTTCTCCTCAATGCATTAAGGTCTAGTGCTAATCACATTTAACGTTGACACTTATTATGAATATTATTGCAAGAGGAAAGATGTGGAGAGGAAAGAGGAAGAATTAAAAAAATGAAAAAAGAACGGGTAGAATGAGGGGCAGAAGGAGAAATTTATAGAAGAGGTAGAAGAAGAAAAAAAGAGGTCAGAATAGAAAGACATATTGATTTCTACTTACTTACTCTAGAAGCGTGGTTGTTCTCAGACACAAATGTAATAAAGAAAAAAAATAGATCTGTAGGAAGAAGTAGAGGCAAATGAGTTGAGTAAAAGTGAAGAAAATAACAATGGGAGGATGGCATGTGTATATCTGAATAGGCCCGCATTTTCCTTTTAGTAAGTCAAGTGACAAAAAAAAATAGAAGCAAAATTCAGGGTGTCAAATCTAATTGCATTTTCCACCAACACGTTTTCACCATAACTGTATAGCCATTTTTGTTGATTACACATCTATATCCAATGCAGTTTAAATCGCATGGCTCGTCAACGCGAACTGCTTCGAGTGACGCATGAGAATCAAGCGATAATGAGAAGAATCTTGTCAAAGCAAGCGACATACAGTCACCACCAGTGGGAGGATGAGTGGACGGTATAAGTTGATACTTTCATTCTTCATGTTCTTCATGTTCTTGTTTCATAAATGTATTAATTTTAAATATGTCATTAGTTTATCATTTTATTCCATTCATCCATCTTTTCATTCATTCATTCTTTCATTCATTCATCCATCCATCCATCCATTCATTCTTTCATTCATTCATCCATCCATCCATCCATTCATTCTTTCATTCATTCATCCATCCATCCATCCATCCATCCATCCATCCATTCATTCATTATTTCTTTAATTTTATCATAACTTCATTCCTTCTCCTCTTCCTTTAATTCTGACCATACTTACAGTTTTTGTCCTAAACAAATTCCTGCCTGCACTTTGGGTTATTATACCATGGCAGTTAAGTTTTTTTTCGATAGATTCTTTGTTGAATATTCCACGTGAAGAAAAATTCACGCATCCATTCATGGCAGTGTTTGTTAACCATGGCAGTTAACTGTTACGTAAATATGTAAAAGAAAACTTTATACTTCGTTATTTTTTTTAAATTCCTTCTTAATATATATTGTTTATAATATTATGTATTGTAGTATTTCTCATCATTGCTTCAAATGCTGAAATGCAAATGTGATTTCGGAACATAACCCGGTGTCAGAATTAGAGGTGGATGTGGTAGTGGTGGATTGGGCTTTACTTTAGTGCTGTATATAGGCATTTGTATACAGACCTATGGTACAGACTAACAGGCAAACCTTTATTGCTACTTTACCTAGGCGTCACTAAACACGTACTGTAATCTACATAAGATATGAACCCATTATTATCAAATGTAAAAGGAATGCAAACTTTTAATCAATGTTTTAATTTTCAAACAACCTTATTAAAAGTTTCAAAAACTTATTTAAAAAAATAGCTATTAAAGTGATGAACTTAAACAACATGTCGTCATTAATATTACATTGTATAATTGATTTTTTGTGACAGCATTTTCATCCTGTTTTTTCTCCTTCTTTTCATATAGCTTAACAAGATGTATATGAAGAACATTGCTAAGTACCCTCAGTGGTATGAGAGCGCATATGACCAATGGAACAAGAGGAATAGCAACAGGAGAGCACATCACAATGATCGAAACGACTCTCACTACGAACCAAGGAATAAAAGCATGTAAGAAAAATGTACGAAGTCCTTAATGTGATTATTCACATTTTGATCATATAGTTACAGGGGAGGGTAGAATGTTTTAAATCAAATTTCAATGCAATGCTTTCAAAGTATGATCAGTTTTGTTAGTGATGTCAAGTTCGGTGTTGATGTTGGAAGCCAATTTTCTACATTATATAGCTCTTATACCTCTCCAAGACCAAGTGATACTTGTTCCAAGAGTAAAGACTAATATATATTTTGGTGATGTTCTGATGTAAAAATCGCCTTAACACCAGCACCGAAAAGTTAACACTGCACCTGAAATCACCTAATGTCTTTACTAGCGCATCATAATGTTGCATTCAATTATTATTTAAGATCTAAAGATCTAGAATGCCCCTTCCGGACCCAGTGGGGGCATGCGGTGGGGTGCATGAGGGGCTAATGGACAAGAGTTCCGTGCGCCAACATGAATGGAGGCAAAATGTTCTATTATAGATCTTGCAGTATGTTCTTTAATGAACAACCAAAATGATAAAAAAGATATACACATGTTTTTTAAAAGTTTGATTGTTTTCTTTTTGCCAATTTATGCTTTCTGTATCATCACTTTGAAATAAAACTCATAATCACTATTTTCTGTTTTTTGTTTTTTAATTAGGATGTCTTCAATGGAAAAATTCTCAAAGAAATGGGAAGAAACCAAGGAAACAAACAACAAGAAAAAACGGGCCTCACATCGATCAACCAAACAGAGCCAACAAGCAAAGAAAAATGGCGCCAATGGATGTGGAGTCAGCTGATGATCTCATAACAAAAATCTTAAGAAATAATACTTAGCACTAAAATCCTTTGTATCACAATCCCAAGATCAGATTTTTTCCTCACGTTATCCAAATTACGGTGTTTACTTTTCTCATTCCTCTTTTGGTTGTCCTGTCAGGTTTTATCGTTTATATTGTTTGTGACAGTTGAATGTGATGTTGGCCTCTACAAGCTTAAGTGCCACCTAGATGTCCAGATGATCAGATGACAATCGGGGGACCGTTTTATCAACATCTTTGTCCGACAAATTGTCAGATCTGACATCTTACCTTGATTCTGATTGGCTGAGAAGCACTGTTACTATAGTAACTGTCGGATAAATGAAACGCTCCCCGGATGTCTATATCCCGTAGAGGGGATGGTTAGATGACTTCGATCTTGTCACGTCTATGTCCTTTTGAAGAGATGATCAGATTACAAGATCTTATAGATCTCGTCATGTCTCCATCTTGTAATCTGATCATCTCTTCTAAAGGACGATAACATGACGAGGTCCAAAGATCTAGTCATCTAATCATCGTCTCTTTCACACGATGTTGTTATGACGAGATGGACATCTTGGTGGCACTTCTAAGCTTGTTTGCCTATCTATAGTAGCATTTTGTAGCGGCTTTATGTTTTCATGGTGGAATGTCTGTTTTGTTTTGAATAAGGGAGTGATTATTGTGAGAGTCGGGCATCTTAGTATGTGTTAATATTTTTCTATCTCTTTCTACCTCTGTCGTCTTGTTTCCTCTTGGTTCCATCTTCTTTCGTATTTGTTTGTTTTAATTTTGGTGTTTATATTTTAGTATATTTTATTCCTCGTAATTTGTATTCTTTCATAATTTTCATACTCGGAACCCTTGAAAAATTGATGTACTAAATCAGGTGTATTATGTTCAATTTTTTTTGTTCTCCGTCTCTCTCCATCACTCTCTCTTTCTCTCTATGTCAAGAAAGAAATGACGTACATTCTTGTTTGATCTTCTGTCACTGATAGTGTTATGTATTATTTTGTTCTTATTTTGGTTTTGTTCCTCTTTTTTGTTTTCTATGATAAGCAAGTCTTTGGATCCAATTTGGACTGCGTTGCTGTCGTCATCTCTCAATCAAATGTTGCATTTTTGAATAATAATCCATCGCAGAGTTGTTGAGGTAATTTAATAATTACTGCTTTCTATCCATTAAGGGACCTTTTTTTTGCATAGCTGTACACTCTTAATGGCAAGGATTAAAAACAAACCATCCTCTGCAGGTGGAATGTAGGTAGGGACCAATTAAATTATGGATTTAGTTTGAATCTTACAAATCTTTTTTTCAATCTCGAGGGATTTTAATTTAAATCCTTGGAGATTTAAAATAAAATCTTTAGGATTCAAACTAAATCCAGGATATGATTGGTCACTTCCTACACTCGACCTGGATTTATTTAAAATCCTTGCAATTTAGTTTTGTCTTGTTTTGAACAAGGTCTTTTGTTAATATCGTCTCAAGGTTCTTTTTTTGTTGTTGTTCTTGGTTAGATTTTGTTGGTACGTTTTTACCATTTTCTGAAATCGTCTGCGATCAGGGGACCGTTATATAAAGGACTTCCAACTGTTGAAGCTTTGCCATTATGGCAATTACCATGGTACCAGGGCTTGGCAACCAATCAAAATCAAGGTTCCTATGGTAGTTGTCATAACTGTAAAGTTACCGTAGTTGTAACTCTTCATAAAACAACTCGGTTCACTATAGTCATCTGCCAGAAAAGAAGGGAAAAATGTTAGTTTCGTCTTCATCGAGTATTTTGTTTGGTCTTTTGTTACGGGGTGATATAGAGTCGATACGTGTGTTTTGTGTCTTTGGTGTACAGTACAAGCACATATTACCCCGTGAAATAGGGTAATTTCTGGAATATCTTCTGGTGGTTCGAGGGGCTGATATGTCAATGGTTTCCCTTTCTGTCCGATTTCTTGGTGTTCAACTTACCGTCTTGTCCTTCTTATAGGTGTTCCATCTTGTCTCTCGCTTTCATGTTTGTTTCTAGTATATTGTCATGTACTGTGTATCAAAATCAATTGACTAATCAACAACTGTCTGATGTAGAACGATTGAGGACCTTTTCTCAGTGCCGTTTATAATGACAAAGGTAAAAATGATTCGGGGGGGGGGGGTGTGTACTTGGGGTAGGGGTTTAGAATTAAGCATCAAGTAGTTATAAGTGATTAGGGTTATACAAATGTCTCATTTTTACCTTTGTCATTCAACCACGATAACATCTAATGGCCAGTAGAAACGGAATCTCCTTTATTAATCACAATCAGCACAAAAATCAAAGCAAAAAAAAAAAGAAGTAATAATTCAGAAGTCTCCTGTGTGTCTTAGGGGTAAATATTTATGTGCGTATCTGATATTTTTGTTCCCATATCTTCTCTATGTATCTATGACAGAATGTGTATGTTATGTCTTTATTAATCATGAATACTTAATTGTGTTACATGTGACTGGTAGTTTCAGTGTCTTGAAATGAGGAATATGGACGTTTCTCTTTGAGTACAGGATCGTTACACTTGAAAGGTTTAGTCAGGCCAATGTACAATCATGCTAACATACATATGGCAAACCATTTCATCATATGAAATGATCATATGATGAAATGGCTTGCCATAATTATGTATGTTAGGGTTAGCACACATTGGCTAAATCATCCGGGTATGGCAGTCCCGTTACTTGTTGCATGACCGAAATTTGTACTCAACTATGGCAGGCCAAGCAAACGATTGATGCTTTCTTTCATTAATGGTATCCATCTTACAAAGGTTTTTGATTAAGTAAATCAATCTCAATTATGAAAAGCCAGCAACACCAACATTTGGAATGCATATGTCAATTCAATCAGTATTCTTTCATTGAGATTGATTGTATCAATCGCAAATGTTTGTAAGATGTAGCCCAGTTATCTCACATCTGTTTAAAAGTCTATTTTGACAATAAACTAGCAACGCCAAATTCTGTAAGTTTGTGTTGGTATATGGTTTGCAAAAAATCCTGAGACTGATGATGAAAGAAACATTGTCACAGATGGCCTGCCATAGCTGAGTGTTTTTCAGTCAGTGTTTGTCGAAGTGAAACACCCCTAGGATGTTTCATAAAGTTGTTTCCAAAACCAAGATGTGTTATGGAAAGCTGATAAGTTACACCTCTCACAAATAATAATAAAAAAACAAGAATAATTTGTAACATCTGTTGAAGCAAGGTTGAAGTACCATTCAAATACTCAACAAGCAATACCATAGGCAAAAGTGCCAAGTTTGAATTAAAAAAATGAAATAAACTGATCACTATCTTACATTTGGCTTTCCGTAATGATCTAGGCAATAAGAACCACTCTTTGGCATTGTCTTGGGATTGTGATATCATACTTATCTCTGATCGTAATAAAATCTATAGCGTATTCATACTACTGTTTTCAGATTTGTGACTTAAGAACTTGTCCCCAGAAAATTCTATACCCTCCCTTTTCTTCCATATTCATTATCACCAAACAATCCCTCCAATACGTTAAACTCTTATTTGTCAATAAATTTGGAAGATATCCTACTTGCCTATTTTCATTGAAAAGTGTGTGATAATACAGTCAACATGATTTATTCTCAAATGTAAATTTAACTTTATCCATCGGGAATAACTGATGAAAAAAATCATGGGTAACAATGATTGGTCATGAAAATGAATAAATCTATAGACCTTTCCTTGAGAATTCGATTTGATATTTTCTTTTTGTCTTTAAAAAAGTTATAAGGTTTATATTACTTGATTGATTGTTCCGTCGACTCCTATTTTTATTTTATTATTATAAGGATAAACCAAATACCTTTTTTCTTCATAGCATTATATTCATATATACAGTTGAGGCCAAAAGTTTATTATACCAATGGAAGTTAGTGAAATTTGTTTGCTTGCCAAACATCGTAAAATTTACTATATCTTCAGAAATATAAATACTACCATGACAAATTTGATATCAAATGAAAGAGTGTATTAAGCTCTTTCACATGATTGGGATGCCGTTGGGATTAAAGAAATTTCAGGTGGAATTTTCTTTGAAGAAAAAAGTAATACTAGTGCCAAATGTATTCTATTGTTTATATTTTCAAACATCGTCACATAGAAATATATGTCTCAAATCTATGATTTATATTACATTTTCTATCATGATATGTCACCCCTAAACATAAAAAATGTAATCTGAAATGTTTGTGATGAGAAGTAACTAGCACAAACATAAAATGTTTTTGTCCAGTTTTTATTTTTAATTTATCTAAAATATGAAGATGGGGGGGGGGATGACACTTCAATATTTTTCAGCTCCTGATGACAAAGCAATGTGATGAAGGGACATGACATACTCATTTGTTTGATATCAAATTCGTCATGATAGCACATACAGTAATTTTATGATGTTTGGCAAGTGTCAACTTTTCTTTGAATTTCCTGGGTGTGTGTAAAATTATAGCCTCAACTGTATATATTATATCATATTTTGCCATCCATAGTCCATCCACAAATTAAACTAGGGTTTTAATTGTTCTATACAGGCCACAAGTATTTGAAGACTCATTACATGCTTGATTCTAAAATTGCAAATTCTAAATCAACTACAAAGCACTTAAGATAAAGTTTAAAAAAAAAATGCAATTCATACATGTGTAAGAAGAACTACAAAACACCATTTATTTCATAAAAATTATCACACAAATCAGACTTGATATGTAAACACTGGGTATAACGTAAATAGAGATTATATACATAAATATAAGGCATGTTGGTTCTCTATTATATAAGTTGTGTTGAGAAACACACACAAAAAAGAACAGGAAACATCATCTATCTAAAAGAAACTGACATTTTTTAACATTTAATACATAGACAGTGCAGCAAAAGACAAACAAAATCCCATTGGGGGAATCACACACCTCTTTTCCCATAGATATATGGAGATTATTTTTCTACATATAAAAAGAAAGAAGGAATTACCTTTTGGTTTTGATTGCCATGTCCTCTTGATCAAAACAATAATAGTTATAGTAAAAAAAAAAAAATCAATGTAATATATCATTTACAATCTTCTGTTCTGTTTTATCACACCCCTCATGGAATTTGTTTTACAATGCCTACTTAATTTGTAGGCAAGCAATTTGTACCATTTTAGTTATCTTTATCAGAGTCTTGTGAACCATTGTGGCATATATATAATATGGCTAACAAACAACTCAGATACATTTTTAGTGTTAAGGTACCCATCCCCAAAAGGACTTACAATTGTTGGACCTTTGCCACTACGGCAACTACCGTGGCAACATGGCTTAACAGCCAATAACAATCAAGGTTACCATGGTAGTTGTTATAATTGCAAAGTTAAAATAGTTGTCTTTATGAGATGGGAAACAGATAAGTGATAGAGACAAATTGGACCACTAATAATATGCATATCTATGAGTGTGTTATGAAGATGCAGCGGACTCAAGGTCATTTACAATATTCGACAAGCATGAGACACTTGCGCAAAGTGCTTTTGCAAGTTATTGCAAATACTTGAGATTGCTGCATCGCCACTAACATCACACATTTTAAAATGAGCATTATGTTCTTTAAAACAGGTTGGCAGTATGAATTTGTAGTGGAAAGATTGTTCAAATTCCTCTAAATTTCAAGGTTCGCACAGATGAAGAGATCACGCCCGCTTTCTATTAAGACATCACTGGCGTATCTAGTATGCGCACCAAAGTAAGCACCAGCATATATTCCATAGCCTTTTTTGTTGTTGAAAGAACACATATTTCAGATGGCATCTCAGTTTTTTTATGTGCTATGGGGAAAATGTACAGTGCTGCACAGAAAATGTAAGGCTTGGAGGTTGCATAGAATTAAAGCATGAACATGTGACTTGTATACACACTTACTATTAGCTACATCCTTCAACTGATTTTATAACGGTGATTATGAGAAAATCATTTCTCAATCAAGAATTTGTGTAGAGTTGCACAGACAAACTCAAACCATTATAACTTGTGCCAGCTCAAAGTTGGACAGTCCACTGCTTTCATGCATGAGTCAAAGAAAATTATCTCTCCCTTCGCAACATTTGGATGCCCTACATCCAAATGAATTTTTAACACAACATATAACTGAGCTTTGATGCAGAGCATTATTTTGCTATGACTGAATAAATATCTAAACAAATCCTATTAGCCAATTAGGTACAAATCTGGAAGACATCCTATAGTATCAAGTCAACTTCCTTTTCAAGTTGAATTATTACCCGTATCAGACATCAAAGCCAGTTATTTACAAAACTGTATTGCCCTAGTTTTCAAAATGTCAGAAAGGAGTTGGTATATTGTTTTCATTTTGCTACTTCTATGTACGCGTACTGACTTTGCATCTAGAGACAATGCAATATATACCTTTGTATTTTCCAGGGTGTTGCATCTCAGCATCCGAGGATGCATAGAAAGAGATATGCGTCATATTTCCGTGCAACAACAAAATATGTTGCAATGAAGCTATAACAATGGATGCATCCAAAGGGATGCGACTTCATAATTACATCACAATTTTTAGCTCAGAGCTCCGGATACAAAGACGACACAAAAGCAATATACATAAGTGGCAAAATATCAAAATTTTCATGATTTTACTCTAGATGTTGGATTTGGATAAAAATATTGACTGGCTCTACTTTTGGGGAACATTAAATATATTGCCCTTAAAAGAACCATATTGTCTTGTCTAAAAATTTGGGCCAATACAGTTGTTGCAGGCTATAATTATACAGATATTGCCTACCTAGAGTTTGAATATAACATTTCCTCTCCCCGACGGAGTTATATTATCCCCCAAGGGATCATATTTTGCCCGAAGCACGCAGCGCTGAGCGAAAATATTCTCCTGACGGAAAAATATAGCTTTGGAAGGGAGTTGAAATGTTACTTATAAAAAAGATAGACAAGGCAATATCTGTTATATTATATAGTCCATGTAGATTCGCCATCAGAGGCAGCATTTATCATCTGGCTTTATGATTAACTCGAAATGCTTGCTGCAGCTCTGATCCATCTACGTCATAATAGACAAATTTTGGAAAAATACAGCAAGCGCGTTCTTCATGCCATTGACACATAAACACTAGCGCGTACATCAAGTAATTTACCTGATTACCCAACTTGTAAGCAGTGAGTGCCGTCACCTTAGTGAATATAATGCCACAGTTCACAATACAACAGTTATATTCACTGAGGTATCGTCAAAACCTAGAATATAACAAATGCGATCCTTGTAACTATGATCATGTGATGACGTATTTACCTATCACTGATTCGAATCTACATAACCTATGTAATATGTTAAATTTTCCCCTCAAGGCCTGTAAATATTATGTAATTATTGTCTTCAGTAGTTAAGTTAAACCACATTATTAGAAACTTTGTGCTAAAAACCATCTCTCTTAAAAAAAAAAAGAAGATTTTTATGGTAAAAACAAAATATCATTATTGTTCCTAATGTGTGGAGGGGGAATAATTGTACCAGACAGATACACAAAAACAAATCAAATTAATTTGGACAATAGGAATATGATCTCTGTGAACATGCCCTGAGTATACAACCCTCTTTCCATGTACATTTATACAATTTATAGCATCTTCAATAAAAAAATCAAATGGAAACAAAGTCAGGAAATTCTACTTCTCTTAATTAAGTTACGCATTCCATTTATCACTGAACAAACTTGAAAACACATATATACATTTACAAAAGAAAGAAGACATCATAATACAGTCTAAAAACATTTCAGACACATCAGTACAAACAAATATAAATACCAAAGACAACAAATCAGTAGAAAAGTGGAAAATATGCAAAGTAATAGTCAAATTCCTGAATAAATATCCTATCAAAAGAATTGAAGCAGCATGTATACATGTCTTGAGTGACCTGAACACAATACAATCTTTAAATCCAGCTTTTCCCCTAGCTGAACTTAACTAAATGACACTTCAAAATGTCCTTTTTTTAAATCACTTAAATCTTATGTAGCACACACAAGCAATAACCAACCAAGATTACTGCATGCTCACTTTTTTTTCTTTTCAATATACTAATTCAATCAAGTGAAGGAATATATGTGAAAAAATTCTCAGAAATAATACTAGTACTAAGAAAATCTCTTACATACAAGAATTTTAAGATGATAAATTTTCATACCACTCCTGTATCAAGCTAGAGAAAGAACTTTGATACCACTGTAGTATTTTTCGTTCCTGCCTGGAAATTGGCAGAGTAAATGAGTTTTCTGTTGTACACATAGTGTATGGTTGGAACTACCCCTTATCGACCACCTAATCTTCTAAGCATTGTATCTGCGAAAATATTCATCAATTTTACCCAGTTTTCGTCTCATTTGTGCAGAAAATTGAGCAGATCAGATTCCCATGTTTCGCTCGGCGACTCCGATTCAATCCGCGTATATATCGACGAACAATGAATACGACGATTTTCCATTTGCTCATTTGCACCCGTCTTTTGAAACCGACCACCCGCGGTAGACTAAGTTTACGGCCGATTCTTGTCGCGGTGGCGAAATATTTTCACTCTTCAAAATCAGTTCTATGATGTCAACATGCTAAATTATCGTCTCACTACTTCCATTGCGAGCTCCGGCACATGATTCGACGATTGACGACGGATGTTTGTTCTAAAGCCGTTTCCTATCGGATTTCTTTGTTTTTCAGCGGGGTTTGGGTCTGGTCAATACAATTTTGATTAATTCTACTAAATTTTTACTTTTTGTTGCTTCTTTTTTTCTCGTAAAATCGATTCTTACCGTTTCTATGGACACTGCGCCTACTCTCCCGCGCGTATCGTTTGTAATACGCAATAATTTTAACGCGCGCAAGGTGGTCGGTTTCAAAAGAGGTGGTCGATATGTGGTAGTCTCACCATACATACTAAGAAAAGGAATAACATAGAAAATGATAGCATTCTCTTAAGTAATCTAAAATTAACTATGATGCTTGAACACTAAATCTTTTTTATAATCTTTATTTACATTTTTTTTTCATTCCAAGCACGTCTTCTTTTTCTTCTTTCAAATAAACAAGAACAAATAATAAAATAAAAAAATGACATATGTGTAACTATCATGTCAAACACAAGGCAATTATATATAAAAAAATGTAAATAGGAAAAAACAGATGAGAAATGGGGGGGGGGGGGATAGGTAGTCTGAGAGGTAATGAGATGAATACCCATATGCCTGTATTTCAATCCACTTACTCATGTCAGGATGGATATGTTTCGATTTGTTCTCAACTTATATAAATATCTGGACAATCTGGTATTTAAGATTTTGGCTCTGCATTTACTCAAAATATTTTTTTTCCTTAAACCTATCAAAACTATAAAAAGCACATCACCCCAGAGGCCTTGATTCGTCGATTAAGGCTTTAGACTTTTGAGCATGTATTTCAAGCTATGCAGAATTACAAAATGTAAATGTGATGTGTGTGCATTGCATATCAAATCAAACTTCAATTTTGTGGACACATTTTTTATTCATTGCCGACACGTTTGTGTTAAGAGGTTCACATATGGCAGCAAAAACAAATAAAATACTGACTTTTGTATTTCGAGGAAGATCAAATCAGGAAGGCGATGTTTCATACCAAACATTAGATATGATATGGTAGCTACTGAAAGGCAATATGGTGAACACCTCAATATTTAGGGCAATTCCATTAAATATGTACATGTTTGTCCAACCCTTATCAGTTTAACCTTTCTGATATCTTGTAATGCTCACAAATTGTCACAATTTTAGCAGTTTGTAAATGAAAATTCTTGAAAAAGCAGGGTCAGACATACAATAAGGTTATTCTATAGAATTTTAGGATCAAACATCAATCACATGTTTCCCACTTATTTTCAAATTTCCATTTGTTTGTCAGTCCACCTCTTGCAATAGCATGTATGAATTGATTTGCCTTACTTAAAATGGATCTATCAATTGCAGATTAATGACTGAAATTTGCAACCA
The DNA here is from genome assembly GCF_037042905.1 of Lytechinus pictus. NCBI lineage: Eukaryota > Metazoa > Echinodermata > Echinoidea > Temnopleuroida > Toxopneustidae > Lytechinus > Lytechinus pictus. Next base: position 16,228,511 of record NC_087246.1, read on the forward strand.
GTTCGGTGGATTCACAATACAGTGCGCTATCTATCAGTTGCAGCGGAGAAAAAAATCAACATCTGTTATGCGCACTAGTACTAAAGTGCACGCAAGCATGCGGATATGCTGTTTATTAGGGTCCACGAGGTGGGAGACAGATTTGCCCGCATATTTCTTTGCAAAATTTAGACTGTTTTTGGTGAATTCTTGCCATATGGTTTTCATTTTTTTTCACTGGCACATAACATTACACTAGCACTGCCTGCGCCTGTGCGTGATGTTGATCCCAAAGTTAGAAATTTGGCCTGTTTGCTGCAACCGATAGATGGCGCACCATATTGTGAATCCACCGAATTGCATATTTCTTTCTTGTGATACACTTTAGTCCAAATATGGCAGCAATGACTCATACCAGTATCTCAAGTCACTTCAGCTCACTACAGCACACAGGTGAGTGATCAGTCTCATGGACCGCGAAACCTTTAGAGTGATCGTGGATTTTGTTGAGGTCATTGGTTCCTGAGTGGGGCTGATCTGACGTAGGTGGGCCTTGAGACCCTCGGTGTGACGGCTAAGCTCCATGAACACCTCCATGTCTTCCAAGAGAGGCTCAACGCTGGAAACATTCTCTGTGTAAACTGGGTCGTTGAGGCTTGGGGTGTGTGGTAAGCCTGCCTTGGAGATAGATGGGGAGCCTAACACTGACACGAAGGGTGTGGTTTCACTCACACTGGCATTGCCCTGAAAATGAAAAACAAAAACAAAACATTGAGTAGGAACTCTCTTTACTTAATTCAAATTACTCATGTGTAATAAAATGCAATGTGCAATGAATGAATCATCTACAGACTGAAATTTATTGAGCGCAATAGGAGGGACATAAATACATACATTATATACATACAGCAGAGGAATAGATAAGTTAATGCTTCAGATTTAACAATGGATGATTGTAGCATGGCAATATCTTTCTGGTTTGTGTACTTTCACACATATAACAAGTCAGTAAAGTCAGAGCAAGATTTATGGGTAAAATTTATGAATGAGGTTTACATCAATAAGGTGGGCTGGGCCCCTCCTCAATTTCTAATCCAATCATTTGTTTTATAGTTTCATCAGTACAAGGACAATCTGTGCTTATCTATGCTTTATTTTGCTTGCTACCCCATGGTTCAAACTTGTTCCATCTTTGTTGGTTTACATGACGAGAAGACATGATAGCTCAGTCAGTAGGGTAGTGACCTGGTTCGATTCCTACTTGCTCTGCTGGCGGTGCCTGTTGGTAAGGCATTGATCCTCATTACCAGGTCCCTCTGAGAGGACAATAAGCCTTTGGTCCTCTGGTTGCTTGCCTACCAAAATTCATGCTTTCTAAGCAAATAAGATTAAATGAAATATGTAATGCATTTTATCTACAGGACTGAATTATTAGTAATTTTACCCCATTTAATCGTAAGCTGTTCACCACTCTCTTTTGCCCCTTGATGATATCAACCTCTGCCTTCACTCGATGGAGATTGTGTGACCGGACGTAGCTCTGCAGCATCGCCATGACGATACCAGCGAATGCTTCAGACTCCTCTTCCGTCACATAGCCTGAAGTACTGGTAGAAGGTGGGCCTAGGAGCTGGCGGTATGTGCTAGGGTGTGGCTGAAGCAACTTCTCTTCTGGGGGCAAAAAGTGGAGGATGAATTTTTTTTTGTTCAATCTGACAATTATTTAGAAGTCAAAGAAGAAATCTGGTTGACAAAAGTAGAAACCAAACTAATTTTTGTTCACCATGAAATACTATGTCGTGAATGATTACAAGATTAATAATATAATCTAACAGTGAATCTTTTGTATTATATAGTTATGCTACAAATAGTCATGAACAGCTATGTTTGCCACTTTGCATGTAATGATGGTCATCACATCAAGTAAAAAGATGGAAGGGGGGTCCAAGAGATTGCACTGTACAGTATGGGTCAAACAAGTACATATGAAATTATATATAACATTTGCTAATCAAGTATATTCAATATCTCTTCCAGAAGGCATATAATTTTGTAAAGGTCAGAATACTTCATGAAAATACCTAACAAAAACATTTTGGAATATTTGAAACCATCATTGTTTCCAGGCTTTGATAAAGGGTTAAATGTCATAAAATCCTTGCTGTCTTACCTGCATTTACACAATTCGATAAAGCAGCAGGGTTGACTTTGTGAAATATGAAAAAATTTGACTTTCTTTCATTTACTCTTTAGTACTTAATTCCCCTGTAGAGAATTTTAGAATTACAAGCATTCATGCTTTCTTAGCAATCCAGTAAAAAAAATTACCACCATCTATTAATTACTTCTATTTTTTACTCTCTTGTTTGTTCATTTAATTTCCACATGACAAAAAAAAATCTCATAAAAATAATACACATCTACTGTGGAGGAGTCTTTAAAAGATAGAGGCTTGACGAGGATGAATCCACTTGTGTACAAAAAAGTAACAAAAACAAATTGAAATTTTTTTAAAACTTTTTTTTTAACCTTGACTTTGTAGGCTGAAAGTCATGCAAACGATAAAGCGAGACAAAACACTTGTCATAAGTATGTGCTTGTTACATATTGTGTATATTGCTTTAGTCTAGGTGGACACTTACTGTTCTCATTCTCTTTGTCAATGTCAGGCAAACTGCTGACCTCTGACCTTTGACCTAACATGGCTTTCTTCATGTCCTCATTATTGAATGCAAGGTCAAGTGGTGTGTATCCTGCTTTGTTCTTCATTGTCAATAGGCTTCTCCCTAAACATCGATAAAACACAACATCAATAGTAATCATAACATTAATACACCAACTATAAACCTGTATAGAAAATATAACAAATAATGATTTACACATCTAGAAAGAGGTATTGAAAGCAACCAAAGCTATTATGATTATTTTTTGCTATAAATGCAAAGACATAGGATAAAGTGCATTTTTCAAAAGTGTGCTTAGGCTCAGAAGCTTTGCCAATTGTTCCTGGGAGTAGTTTTTCATAAAGCACATTAAAAAAACATATAACAATCCAAATGCTTCCTGAAGTCCTGGAAGCTTTTCCTTCATGATTTCTCAAACATGTCTCAAGAGACTCATCATATTTGCAGAACCCTTGCAAGATGGGAGTGATATTCGCAAGGCTCTTTATAAAGACTCTTTCAAAAGTCTTTGTAAATACCTGATCAGTTCACAATTGTTTGCAAATGTATAGTGCAAACTGGGAAGTTTGTGCAAATTTATTAGTGTGTGATTCTTGAAACATTTAATTTTATTTGCACTTGCTTGTGATCTTTTGATACTGCCTGGCTGTAGTTCATCAATGGAACACAAAACATTCATACAAACTTTATGTGTAAGATACTTTCATAGAGTACTATCAATACCTTAGAGATATGCTAACTTTTCTCAACTTTTCACAATACTATCACTTCATTGGTGATAAGAATGGACACCCTATCTTCCTCTAGCTGGGAAGACCAACACCTTAAGAAAATGAAATGGTTTGAATAATATCAACTCACCTCCAGCCTCCACTAGGAGCTTAACCGCTTCAATCTGATTGTTATTGACCGCATCATGAAGGGGCGTGGTCCCACATTCAGAAGGAGCTGCTAAAAAGTCTAAGTATTTACTCTGGGGAAGTGCAGTCTTTCTCTTTCCAGGAGCAAATTCTAGAAGTTCTTTGACACAATCAGTATGTCCATGGTTACAGGCTTCATGTAGAGGTGTCCATCCTGCATTGTCCCTTGCATTGATATCTATGTCAGGTTCACTAAGAAGCTCCCTAACTGTTTCAACCTTGTTCTTGATACATGCTGTATGGAGTGGTGATTCCCCTTTCGCATTCTTCCGATTCACGTAGTTCTTTCGTGGAGAAGATTTCGGTGAGGATTTTGTCATTAAAAGAGCTTTCTTAAATGTGACCTCCTGCTGATTGCTTTGAACCTGACTGGCATTTTCCCCGTCCTTCATAGTCATAAGGCTCTTCTTGTTTGAATTCTCATCGATAGCAGGCAATCTGCTGACCTCTGCCCTTTGACATAACAAGGCTTCCTTCATGTCCTTTGTCATTGCCAGTTCAACTGGTGTAAACCCTACTTTGTTTGTCATGGTTAGTAGGCTCTTCCCACCAGCCTCTACTAGTAGCTTGACTACTTCTACCTGGTTGGTATTGACCGCATCATGAAGGGGCGTGGTCCCGCATTCAGATGGAGCTGCCAACAAGTCCAAGGATTTATTCAGGGGACCTTTATCAAAGAGAAGTTTCACAAAAATCAACCAACTTTGCAATTTTTGCAAAGATTTCTGAAGCAAGTCAGGATGCAAAAAGATAAAATAATCTGACTGAATCATAATATTTATGTTAAGTTGGCTTCTGATAGTGTACATGGTTATGCTGCAAGATGACTGAACAATGTTTTTGATAGAAACATGTTTAAAGAAAAAACATGATTTTCTTGTGATTTTATTTAAAAAACCACATGTTAAATACATTGGGCCCATCAAACAAGTGCTATGTTTACGTTTGTAAGGATAATCCAAAATGGAATTTTGGATTGTGTGTTTAATTGTTACTTTTTGTGCAAGATGCACCTGCAGGACCAACAAATGTGAATTATGATATAATCATCATCATCATCATCGTAATCATCACAGTTTTCTTTCAAACTTCATTTAAACCCTAAAAAGCAGTTATTCAACTAATTATAAAGAAAGCTCTGAAAAAATTCTTTGTGAAAGGAACAATAATCATACATTATGATAAGTTGCTGAAAAAATAATTTGTATTGAATTTGTATAAGGAATCATATGTCTTTGCATTCTTTTTGTTCTCAAGTAACTTTGGATCCACAAGCATGTCAATTTGGTCTGAAAAATAAGACCTCATACTCATAAAATGCTGTGTAGGCTGATTTTTGCACTGCACAAATAGTTAACAAAGATTTATCTACCGCTAAGTGCTTTCATGGACCAGTGATCAGCCCTTCAGTCATTTAAGAGTTAAAAGGTGCAACTGTAAGTTCAAACGAACCTGCAGTCTTTCTCTTTCCAGGAGCAAATTCTAGAAGTTCTTTGACACAATCAGTATGTCCATGGTTACATGCTTCATGTAGAGGTGTCCATCCTGCATTGTCCCTTGCATTGATATCTATGTCAGGTTCACTAAGAAGCTCCCTAACTGTTTCAACCTTGTTCTTGATACATGCTGTATGGAGTGGTGTTTCCCCTGGATATATGAAGGGTATAATAGGAGGTATAATAGCAAAGTTAGAAGAGTAGGAGTGTTAATATTTGGTGACCTGGGTTAAAAACCCAGTCAATGCAAGAATGCACTTGGGTTAAATTTCTCTGTGCTCCAAATGTGACTACCAAGCTAATTGTTGCCAAAAATATACAAGATATTCAAAGTATTATAAGTAAAGTAATATAAAAGTATTGTTTTTCATTTAAAAAATCAATTCCTTGGCTTTAAAATAATATAAACAGGGAAAAACTTTTTGATTTTGATTAAAAATATGTCATATAAATTATTGATTCATGTAGAAGAAACTCAGGGAGAGTTAAAAAAAGAAGGGGAGAATGGAGATTGAGATGTGCAATAGGACAGGGGTGGACTTATGTTTGCACATTTTCATCTCGACTATAAAAAATATTCATATCTTGAAATATTGTCAAACAAATTTTAAAGTGAAAATATTGCTTGTAGACTTCATTGAGCTGCTGTTTTACCTGTCAGGATATAGGGTATCAATTGGTAAACAGCATTATTGTTTTTTAAGTGAACTTCTTCAATAGAATGGTAGAAAATCCTGATGGATAAAAATGTTTGCATTTCACAGAAAAGGGATCTGCATATTGTCATCATATCATGTACGTTTATTTTCATATTTTCTGCAAGATGTAGTTGTTTGGGATGTATACTTCTAGGAAAAATTATAAGAAAATCTCCAGCTACCTACCTCTTGGATTCTTTCTGTTGATATTGCCCTTCCTAGGAGAGGCTTTAGGGGAAGATTTAGGGGAGGAGTTTGTGACCAACATACCACTCTTACAGGTGAGCTGTTGCTGATTACTGGAAAAAAAAAGAAAGATAAAATCTAGTTTGGTTGCTGATTACTGGAATGGAAAATAAGAAATCTACTTTGGATATTTTTCCAACAGTTTCAGGACATTTGCTCCGGTGACAATTGCTCCAATGTAAAATCTGCGCGTTAAGCCAAACAAAAAACCTAACCTCCAAAACTAACTGAACCAGAATCCTTATCTTTACATTATTCTGAACCAAAAAGTTTACCACAATCCTAATTCTAACCCTATGCCCTCTGAGATATAAAGACTGGAGCAAATGTTGCAGGAGAAAATGTAATGTCACCTTTCGAACACCATGGCTGATGATTTCAATTATCATGTATCACAATCTTAGGAACTTTATTCTATTGCAACAAAAAAAAAATAGCAGACCATGGATGACAACCTACTGAAACCTAGTCAGAATATAAGGAGGTGTTGATATATTTGTCCAGTTTTCAACAAAATTATGAACTGGAATACAAAAAAAAAATTGTGACCCTACTTTGTCCTGAATCTTAAACTATGACAGTATTTCTGACATCTCATCTAAACTGTGGCAAAGAATAGACTGCTCTATCTCACAATGTGTATGGTGTAAACATCAGTATATTTCACCTAATACAGAAAAAAAAAAAGACTGAATAATGACCACTGTGACTCGACATATACATTTTCATAAAGTCATGCTATCCTTCTAAACAGCTGTATGAAACCGTCTTCAGGTTACTTCAAGCTTTTCGCAAGCCATGATTGGTGACCTGTTTTCATGCTAAATGAGATATCTCAATTGTTATCCTTTATTAAAATAATTGGAGTGAATATCTTTTACCACACAAAAAAAAGACAAACCATAAACTTTGTATTCAGATTCAAGATAAAAAAAAGTAAATCTACAAAGATTAGATTTCAACTTCAGCGGATTGGAATAACAAGTGGAATGCCTCTGGCCGTCTCACCTGCATCACGCGATTCAATATAGCAGCAGTGCTGATTTTGAAAACTACTATAACTCGCACAAGATGTTCAGTGATACTTGGTTACTCTTATTTCCACGTTTTATGAACTAGACCAATACACTTATAGAGATATGATGGCAATTCAACAAAAACCCCCAACGTGGCCAAAGTTCTTTGACCTTACATGACCTTTGACCTTGATCATGTGACCTGAAACTCGCACAGGATGTTCAGTGATACTTGATTACTATTATGTCCAAGTTTTATGAACTAGACCAACACACTTTCAAATTTATGGCTGTAATTCAACAAATACCCCAATTTGGACAAAGTTCATTGACCCTAAATGACCTTTGACCTTGATCATGTGACCTGAAACTTGCACAGGATGTTCAGTAATACTTGATTACTATTATGTCCAAGTTTCATGAATCAGATCCATAAACTTTCAAAGTTATGATGGTAATTCAACAGATACCCCCAATTCGGCCAAAGTTCATTGACCCTAAATGACCTTTGACCTTGGTCATGTGATGTGAAACTCATGCAGGATGTTCAGTGATACTTGATTAACCTTATGTATAAGTTTCATGAACTAGGTCCATATATTTTCTAAGTTATGATGACATTTCAAAAACTTAACCTTAGGTTAAGATTTTGATGTTGATTCCCCCAACATGGTCTAAGTTCATTGACCCTAAATGACCTTTGACCTTGGTCATGTGACATGAAACTCAGGCAGGATGTTCAGTAATACTTGATTAACCTTATGGCCAAGTTTCATGAACTAGGTCCATATACTTTCTAAGTTATGCTGTCATTTCAAAAACTTAACCTCAGGTTAAGATTTGGTGTTGACGCCGCCGCCGACGTCGCCGTCGGAAAAGCGGCGCCTATAGTCTCACTCTGCTATGCAGGTGAGACAAAAATGATTAACAAGTGGAGTGCCTCTGGCAGTCTCGCCTGCATTACGCGATTCAATATAGCAGCAGAGCTGACTTTGAAAATGACTATAAAATAATCATTCACAAAAAAACACGATTCATATAATATGCTACCACGTTCATTGACCCTAAATGACATTTGACCTTGATCAAGTGACCTACGACTTGTGCAAGATGAGCAATGATACGAGATTATCCCATATGTCCAAGTTTTATGAACTAGATCCATAAACTGTCAAAGTTGCGATGGTAATTCAACAGATACCCCCAACATGACCAAAATTCATTGACCCTAAATGACCTTTGACCTTATTCATGTGACCTAAAACTCGCACAGGATGTTCAGTGATACTTGATTACTATTATGTCCAAGTTTTATGAACTAGCTCCGTAAACATTAAAAGTTATGGTGGAAATTCAACAAATACCCCTAACATGCCCAAAGTTCATTGACCCTAAATGACCTTTGACCTTGGTCATGTGACCTGAAACTCTGGCAGGATGTTAAGTAATACTTCATTACCCTTATGTGTAAGTTTCATGAACTAGGTCCATATACTTTCTAAGTTATGACATTTCAAAAACTTTAAACCTTGGATTAAGATTTCAATATTGATTCCCCCAAAATGGTCTAAGTTCATTGACCCTAAATGACATTTGACCTTGGTCATGTGACCTGAAACTCAGGCAGGATGTTCAGTAATACTTGATTAACCTTATGGCCAAGTTTCATGAACTCGGTCCATATACTTTCTAAGCTATGTCATTTAAAAAGACTTAATCTTAAGTTAAGATTTGATGTTGACGACGCCGCCACCGCCGTCGGAAAAGCGGCGCCTATAGTCTCGCTCTGCTATGCAGGCAAGACAAAAATCTGATTTAGCACATAAGTTCAGTGTACCAGTTGTGTGTAGTACAGTGACCCCTAATCTCAAATTGATGGAGCACCTTTAGGAATCTTCTATATCAGGCCACACTAAGCTCGACTTGCATATTAATCAAACACGAGGGTAACACATGACCTACCTGATAGTTTTGAGGGGGGTAACTTTGCCATCTCCACTCCTTTCTTTCATTACAGGCCCAGCAGTAGGTGGGACAAGGTAAAAGTAGTAGGAAACCTGGATATACATGGTTGAAAAATTGCAAGATAAGACAAAAGCTGTAATAAAACACCAAGACTGTAAGATAAAAAATATATTCACATGAATATACATTATTATTATCGATTGTTTGGTGTCACCTGTGCCAAGGGGTACATATTCTATACACATATGCTTTGCATGTTAAGTAAGTCATCCTGTTGAGCAAATTTGTTTGTTTACGTTCAATAGCACATATTCGAAACTCAGGTTTAATTTCAAATTCTGGTCTAAAGTTGTGGTGTAACTACAGATAGCCAATTGTGACAAAAATCTGTAATGCTAAAGGTTTGATCTATCAGACGTTGATTTCCCAAATGGAGGACTCTAACATAATATTTTGGTGGGAATATCATCAATGTTATTAGGTTCCCATTCGGGGTCCATCTTGGCAAGTGTATTGCTATCCCATATTGCACTGCACGATTTGTGTACTTCCGCCGGCTGTCTCGATCGTAAGCGGAATTTACGAGCGACCGCAGGGGATTTTTTTACGATCGAGTGAGATTAAGCCAATTATGGAGACAAACATCGGGCACCACACATGCAATAAAGGGAACTTTTTGAGTTGCATTTCCTTCTAACCTCCCACTTCCCTGGTTAGAACAATGCTCTAAGTTAAACTGGACTTGAGAATACAGACCAACATAGGCAATTTCTTACACCCTGGGTAGCAACATTCAGTCTGGTACTATTTACAGATCCTCAAGAGCACTCATAACTCTCATGAATGTTTGTATTTTGCAATTTTTAAATTTTTGTAATATGTAACTTTTACAAAAAGTTAAGTATGACTTTAAGTAATACCTAAGAGCCAATGCACACATGATACATGTATCTAATGCCTATTCTTATTGATGAATTTGCACTATCTGACCAATGAGGGAATGAGTGATTTCAAGTCACACTTAACTCTCTGTGATATCCATCAGATACCCATTCAATATGGGAAATGGCAAATAATCAACTGAAACATTTCAGTGCCAAGTGAAGCAGGGAATGATTGTGAATGAGAACATGGCTTCTAAAAAAAAAAACATTTAGGATTGATTGCAGCGACCACAATTAATTGTAAAAATAACACATTCAATGAATCAATCAAAGATTTTTATTTTTTAACGGGACTTAGATGATGACTTTCAGAATTATGATGGGGTGTCCAAACTTCGCGGACTTTTCAAAAATATTCATCAGGCTTAAATCTGTTCACAAAATATTCACAATTTATACAAAACCAATTCAAGTAATAGTTACCACATTGACGGCAAGATTGTAAACTATAAAATCATTGACGAAAATGTGAAGTAGGTCGAGGGGTTTCGCCGGTATCGCGATCTCAAAATTCTATTCCGATCGACGAATGCGCGCTGTGCTGGAAAACCGTTCTGAAAAAGTGTGACCTAACTTCGCGGACCAAAGTTTGTGTGGAGATTTAAACAAAAACTCAAGCTCAAAAGGTGAGATATTTATATCTGATTGACGACAAAATGCTATAAAATCAGTCGGTACCACATTGAAGTCACATTTTTGATGATATCTGCTTGCAAAATGATGATATCGTAATGCTTGTTGAGAATATCAGATTTCTTCGAAACGGGCGCTAACGGTGACAAATTTGCCGATCTTTTGTCAATATTTTCATGACTACTGAACTCATCCTGAAGAAACTTACGTCAAAGGGTAATTTTTTGTCGCTTTTCACGTTGATGATGTCAGATTTTGAGGATATTGGCTAGATTTTGAGAGAAAGACCGTCCACCAAGTATGGACACACGCGAAGTTTGGACTCATTGCCATACTTACAATCTTCCTAAGGGTCAGCGGCTGTTCAACCCAGAAGGCACGCTCTCCACCCAAGAGACGATCATCATAATTCTGTAAGAGGCACTCTGCCACGCCCATCAACAACCAGCTTGGTTTGAGCATGGAAAAAAACATCTCCTGCCTTGACTTGCTTACTAGAATACCCTCTGTGAAAAAAAAAAAAATCAACTTCTAACTCATATTTTGATCAAAATTACCTGCCTTTGCTCATAATTTCATGGCTAGAGACTTATATTTTCCCTAGAATTATCCAATGTGTTTAATTTAAAGATATGATCACTATGAATCCTTGAATAAGGGGTATTTTCAAAGAGTGATTTGAAGTTTTATTTTGGTCAACTATAAACTTTCGTAGAGCAATTTCTAGTAACAGTTATAATCCAACCTTCAAGGTGTGAAATCATCTTCTGTGGAATTTATTTACATAGGTTTAATACAATGATGTTCTTTATACCCAGCTTCAAAAAGATATCATAACAAAATACAAAATGAAAGCCGGCTTATAGCATCATCAGAAATTATGTGAAAAAATATGTATAAAAAAAACTTTGTTAATTTTCATCTGATTTGGAAGAAATTATCTGAGTTCGATGTTAAATTTCGCTTCATTTATTCAAATCAACCTGGGGCCCGTTTCATAAAGAGTTACAACTGTTGTAACTTTGCCATTATGGCAACTACCATGGCAACAGGGCTCAGCAGCCAATCAAAATCAAGGTTATCATGATAGTTGCCATAATGGCAAAGTTAAAACAGTTGCAACTCTTTATGAAACGGGCCCCTGATCTCTCAGATGAGTACTCCTTGAAATTCTCTTGAATTGAGGTCATATTCAAGATTTTGGGAAACTGTCACCTTGTTTTGCCTTTGATGCTAGTTTCTCCGCAAACTCCTTCTTTCTCTTCTCTGTGTTGTTGTTTCCTGGCTGATCCCCCAATGATGAATGAATATCTGCTGCCATCAACATCAGAGTCGATAAGAGACTCGTTACTGGCTTCTACGATAGATAGAAGAATATCACATTTCCATCAAATCAATAGGAAATCTGAAGGTTTCCATGGCGAAGTAGAAGAGTGGGTTTCACAGTACACCATGTATCTTCATGGGCAATGACGACAACACACTTGTCGAAACGTCGAGTTTGGGTGGTCCTTTTCAGGACCAACAATTGCCCTAGAAGATACATGGTGTACCGTGAAACCTACTACACTCAATAGGAAATCTACTACAAATTTGCATAAAACCATCACTAGAGATAAATACACTGGTATTTATCTTTATTTTTGTAGTAGTCTGCTTAGTGGACGGCTGGGGGCAAGGGAAGAGGAGAACAAACATAATCACTCATGGTTCCCCCATCCAACCAATCAATTAATTTGGAAGACTGGTAACATATAGCACAGGGACAAATACATTGATAATCTTTAGACATGGTAACCTCTCCAGCTTTAAAAAAAAATTTAAAACACACACACACCCACCCCCACAAATGATGAAATGTGCAGTGTCAAAAGGCCATAGGTCAAACAAACATTCCTTATCACTGCAAAACATGTACACAATACAAAAATAACATATAAACAAAAACAAAGAAATTATGAATTCCCTGATTGCTGTTGCTATAGAAAGTTCATTCTTTACATGTTTTCACTGAATGAAAGACCACTTTTAACTCACTGCTTTTGTGATAGAAAATCTTGGAAAATAATCTTATTAGTGTCATATCATCTTCAGTCAATGCACTGAAAAATCACAAATGTTATTGGAATTATAGAATGAAAGAAAAATATTCAAATTATTGAATATATTTCCACTACTATATCAGTAGTAAATCGAATCAGAAAGTTAGTTACCATGGGAACAGAAGAAAAATTATTCCTGCCTTACCCAATCATCGCACTTGGCAGCCATTTTGACAGCTCGCACGAAGTGATGAATAAGCCACTGAATGTTGATAGGCACTTTACTTGAGGATAGCTCTATTGAGGATACCCAAAGGATCTTAGCTAACATGCAATCAGATACGCCTCTCCATCGCTCGGTTCCTTCACTGATCCTGGGGGATATCATCATTAGAGATGGTAAAAAGAATATTTTGGGGTTAACTCCAGAAAAAGAATGATGTAATTCTCCTTTACAGTTTAAAGCCACTCATCATTGGTGAGCAGAAGCAAGAATACAATTAACCAAACAGAACATACAGAACTTGAGGAAAACAAAACAAGTAGTAAGAATAGTCATTCCTGCACTCCATGTGTGCCATCCTCCACTCTCTGGGGAGTATTCCAGTCAGTCGCCGATGAGGTGCACACAGTACTGGACAAACTGCAATGACTTTCACATCCTACCGGGTACCCATTGGGTCGAGAGTGGCAAAGTGTGGATTAACGCCTTGCCAAAAGACGCCAGACGGCGGTGTGATTCGAACACACGACCCTCTGTTTACAAGGCGATAGTCAGAACCGCTACATCACGGCTCTTCCTCCATTAAATATCACTAAGATATATGACTGAAGAAATTCAACAAGATATTGTCATACTCACCTGACTGAAGACAGGTAATCTTCTTCAAACAGTGACACCAGGAAATGAAGCAGCATCTCAGCAGTTTCCATGGCAACCTTGACATCCTCCTCATCCTTATGCTCAGTGTCCTGCTTGAAAACAAGCTGACCATCTAATGCTCTCCTGAAGAGGAAGACAGACAGAAACAGAGCAACAACAAAAAAAGAAGAAAAAAAAGGAAGTTGCAAGAGAGAGAGAGAAAGAAAGAAATAATAATACAGAGCTGCCAACCTGTCACTTTCAAAAAAAATATTTTTTTGCTTGAAAAAGACAATATATTTTTAGGTAAAAAAAGAGAATTTCCCCATTTCAGTAGTTTTATTTGTAAAAATGCTCTTGCAACAATGTTTCTTTTATAATAAACACGCATTCGGTGTAAAAAAGTCCTAGGTAAAACACTAGGTAATACTGTGGTTAAGTGATTTGAAAAAATGATTTGAAAAGTTGACCGTGCAAGGTCAAGCAGCACGGTCATCAGCAGCCACTAGGGCAGGGCCAGGCACATCCCCAAGTGCCTAACCTTCTGAGCCGGGAGCTTGCATTTTGACAAACTTACTTGTCATCAATGCTGCTCATTTTCTGTCTTTTTGATGGTCCAGAGTCATATCTGTTATTCGCCCTTTTAAATGAATCCATTATCCCAAGATGAAAATACCGGGAGTTCAAGCAAACACCGCCATGAAATTGCAACACATACTTGAGCTGCGAGCAACACGAAGCCAGCGCACTGGATCCGTAGGCCGCTAGGCCTGGCGTCTGTGACAGGTAGGCACTGTATGGTACGGTACATCGCTCACGCTTTGCCCGTTCAACCACCGAAGTCTTATCTGCTTGAATGGATATTGCGCACGCCTCGAACACGATTATCCGCCGTGTGCATAATGTTGAAACAACAATTACGGCAGCCACGTGTTTTTATACGACACATGATGGCGGCAGAACGGCTATTCGTGGCGTCAGTGACTGCATGGGCGATTATGGCGTGTGTATGAGAGATAGCGCAAGTGCCGATCTATATCTATGCCCACGGAAGTTCAGTTTCATGTGTTGCATGCTGCCCTCTACGTTCGTACAAATCAATCTTTAAATTAAAGGCACACACATAAATTAAAGGCATACTCAAAATTTTGAAAAAACATATTGTTCCTGGAAAAAACATACATACAGATTTTAAACAAAAAAACAGACAAATTATGTGCAAAACGTATTACTTGGGAGCTCTGATAATAATAAAAAGTTACATTTATAGTAATAATTTATGTTTCTAAGCACTTTATATTGTAAGTATTATTCGCGAGACATCGAATCCCCTGGGGAGTAATTCATTAAGAGTTCCAAGACTCTATTGCTAGGCACACTACATTGAATTTAGGGTTAAATAGAAGGCATATCAACATCTCCATAGTACTCTCGAGATGAAATACAAAGTGTATGTTTGCCAAAGCATAAATATCACCAACAACACGATCATGGATTTTGCCTTTTAGAATACAGATTAATGCAATATTTCATTTTTTTGTAATAAGATTGCTTTATAAACAAGTTATTAATACTTAGGCATATTTCTGTTTGGTTATTGCACTTTAATGATAGTCATTATAATGCACCATTTCCATTTCACTGAAAATGCTCAAGGTGTTTTAAGCAGACAGATAGAGAGAAAGACAACTGAAATTAAAATGCATGTTGAAACAAAAATAATTTCACTATCATAATAACATTCCAATCCCACCTTATAACAGCATCAACAAAATGCCAGTGAGCGTTGTGATAGGTCACCTTGACAACCTGAGGAGGCGGGGCCATAGAATCAAGATAAAGTTTTCGCAATGAAGGGTAACAAGCAGGACTGTGTAGACAGAGAACCTGTTTTAAGATGAACACCGCTGAACAGCAAACTGTCAAACTCGTACTCTGTAAAAAAAAAAAAAAAAGGATTTGTATAGCACACGTATCCATCTTGTTAGGTCCTCAAGGTGCCCCTATATCACCCCGGCTAAGCTGATCTACCGATTCCGTTGCTCACAGGGGTAGGCAATTGATAAGATTTCAAATTAATTGTCTAACTTTGCTTCTTGTACTGGAATTCAGTAATGTGTGGGTCAAAGTCCACCTGAAAAAATGTTAAGAGTAGTAGAATAAGGAGACTTAAAATTATTTTTAATAAATACAAATATTCATGGTGGTGTAGTAACTTATTGGCAAGTTAAGTAGTAGGAAGGGAAATTTAATTTGTGAGCTTTAACAAATTTTGATGTCATTTAAAAAAACATCTTTTCATGTCATTTAAAGAATATCAGACAAATGATCCACCCAAAATGAATGTTCCTCAAATGCCCTTATATCAGTAACATGACAAATTCTACTAAAAAAAAGAGCAGAATTTTGTGTGGTCCTATGTACTTGTTTATATACCCTGTATAGCATACAGGGAGGTGAGTGGATGGATAATAAACCAATCATTTCTGCAAACCCTACACAAAGCACATAAATTAAATAGTTAATAATTGAATTTAACAAATAATGTATTTTTCCAAGGAAATCACTTGATGAATTCCCAACTTTACTAAAAAATAAAACTTTTGAAAAATTTACTGGAGATTGATGTGACTCACCTGTAGCATGTTCTGCATGATGTGGTACAGGATGTAAGGAGGGGGGTAGAGATGGGTAGAGACTGATGACCCTATACATGATAGAGCATCCATCCAATGATTCTCTTCAATGTTTGCTTCTATGGAGTTACAGATGGTAGCTGGGAATGGTCTCGATGGACAATCGTCACTAGCACACTGGGCGAGAAGAAAAACAAACATACAAATAAATAAATAAATAAATAAAATGAATGAATGGAAAAAATAAGTAAAATAAATAAATGGAAGAGAACAAGAGTGTAAAAGGTTACCAGTATTAATACAATGGCATAGGACATGAAAATCAGCAGTGCTTTGTCACAAATGTACTTAGATTGATTCTCAACAACAGGTAGTCAAAACCTGTACCATCTATAAAGGGAAGGGGCAATACGCCCCTCCGGCCTATGTGATTTACAAAGAGTCTGGGCTATGTAGGGTTAACAAAGATGGTGCCTCTTCTCTACACAAAACTTTCATTTAATATTTATCTACTGTAACAAAGCCTGTGTGTTGTAAAAAATAGCGAAGGGGCACATTACCACAAAACAAAACTTAACCCTATCTAGGCCAGGTATTCTGGGAGATCATATGGCCGGGGGGGGGGGGGGGGGGGGCCTGAGTCTTGATCGCGCCGAAAATTGGCTCGCAGGTTGTCTGAGACATAATCTACAAAATTGTATATCAATTTATTTCATGCAAATTGCTATTAATTGATTATGCTGTAAAGCGCTTTGACCCATTCTGGCAAAAGCGTTAAATAAAAATTTGCTATTATTATGCTAATTTATGTGTAATTAGTATGCAAAATATTACTTTTTCCCTAACTCCATAAATAAAGTTCCAAATGTTCAAATTTTTGGTATAGAAACTCTTTGTGAAAAAATTTGCGATATCAGATCAATTTCTCATGTTTTACATTGTTTTTTTTCTCGCAATTTCTTATGTTTTTCATTGTTTTTTTTTATGAACTTTGTCGGGGACTCTTTTGCGATTATAAACAGCATAAAATTCATCCATTTAAACCAGCAAAATTGAAAAGAATCATACATTTACAATTTTCGGTAAAAAACTCAATTTGCATTGACTTTGTAAACGAAATCACGTTTTAGCAATTTTGGGTCTGACATGCACTTACAAAATATTGAGTAATTTGGAAACTGCATACCCAGGCGGCGCAAAATTGGTCACAAAAGATGCGCAAGACTTGAAAGTAAACAGCAAGTAGGCGGCGTGGTAAGGAAAATTGGTGCAGCGAAAATATTGCGCGGATTGTTAAGGGGAGGGCCCTTAATACCCCAAACATTACCAAAGTTCATTGACACTAAATGACCTTTGACCTTGGTCATGTGACCTGAAACTCGCACAGGATGTCCAGGGATACTTGATTGTCCAAGTTTCATGAACTAGATCCATAAATCCATATGAGTTATGATGACAATTTCACAAATACCCCCAACAAAGCCAAAGTTTGTTGACCCTAAGTGACCTTTGACCTTGGTCATGTGACCTGAAACTACGGCAGGATCTCCAGTGATACAACATTACCCTTATGTCTAAATTCCATGAACTAGGTCCATATACTTTTTAAGTTATGATGACATTCCAAAAACTTAACCTTGGTTAAGATTTCAATGTTGACGCCGCCGCCGTCGGAAAAGTGGCGCCTATACTGTAGTCTCACTCTGCTATGCAGGTGAGAAAAAAAATTCCTCTCTCTTACCTGGAATGTTTTCTTGGGTCTTGGAATTAACATGGTGTAAGGTACTAGAGGCAGATGCTGAGATGATAGCTAGAAAAAGGAAAAGGACAAAACAAAATAAAATATGGTAGGTATACAGTAAATCACTGTTTCCAAACTTGACATATGAGATGCATATTTTTTTGCAGCTAATATTGATTTCTGAAGATAATGAAGCAATAAATAATTATATAATCAAGTAATATAAATTTTCAATTGCTATAGCGAATATCACTATATATAGTCATACTTTGACTTTACATAATTTTCTGTAAGAGAACGTCTCTGTCATTTACAAAGCTGCCATTGCATTAGCATGATGATTAACCAGTCTTAACTTATAGCAAGATCAATGATTTCTATGAAAATTTGGCTTGGAAGGAGAAATCAATCTGTAAAATGTAAATGTAGTACAATTCAATTTAGATGATATGTCAGTATTGCTTTCTTTCATGGGGTAGTATAATTATTCTGATTTTCAGTTACTTTTTCAGTTATTTCAGTACTTTTCCACATTTTCTAACATACCTTTCTCTTTTTCAATATCTGCAGTGCCTCTCTCAGTTGATTTGGGGAAAAGTGAAGCTTCCTTTTAACACCTCTCCCTGGATCACTCATGGTGGTTTCTTCAGCGATGCTTGTCGTTGATCCAGGAGTTTCCCTTTCTCCTTCTTGAAGGTTGGTTTGTTTCTCTCTTGATTTGGTATGTGGTGTCGGCTTCATGAATGTGCCTATCTGCGGAGTCTTATTAGCTACTGTATAGGGTGGAATCCGTAAAGCAGGAATGTCATAGCCTGTCTAAAGTATTGGTTAAGGGTAGGCCTGAAACGAATGTCATTTTTACCAATTACATTACTTCCTGAAATAACTGAATGATTTTATTTTTCTTCCGGAATCGCGTCTTTCAAAATCACAACTTTGACCTTCCCAATAGAGAGACCTGAAATGCAGAAACTCTATGGCAAAGGAAGCTGTTAGAAAATTAGACCTCAATGTGGTTTCATTTACTGAACATAAAGTCACGAATATTGTCTATTTTTCACAAAGGAAAGTAGGTTTAATGTTCCCCCTCCTCTTTGATTCTTATGTCAACAGAAACTATATGTTATGAGATTAAAACTTTCAGTTTATTGTTCCATAGAAAAAAATACCTCCTAAATCAATACTTGCATTATGCATCCCTCCAAGTGCACCCCGCATATAAATGAATCAGCCCACATCAGTGTAGACACTTGAAGTCTAAAGTCCAATTACGGCTGTCTCTATGTTTTGTAAACAACTCATTCATGTATATTGTTGGATTCTATGTGTCAGTGTTATTCCACACATAGCTGGTGCCAAGGTATTTCAGCAAAGGGGGCGAGACACCTACTTGTAACAGTAATCATATAATTTTCTTCATGGATTGCTAGTTACTTAAACGACCTCCTATTTTCATTTTGATAATACTTCAGTCATTTTTCTTCTTATTTATTTCTTATATTCCCATTTTTTTCCACTACTCTAAAAATATAAACCTCCCCCCCCCCCCAGACCTGCCAACCTCTGGGAATTAAAAATTGTATTCTGTGATAAAAAAAACTGTATTTTCCCCCAAAAGTGTATTTCATAACAAAATGTGTGGTGCACTCGCTAATCGCGGCGCTCAAGCTGCATGCAAGCTAAAATGCGCACTGCTCTTGCAGATGAAAAAAAAAACATTGAAACATGTGTATATCTCACCCTGGTTTTACAAAAATTATTGAAAAAAAACAACAAGTTCCCAAAATTACATTGATATAATAACCATATTTGTGTAAGTTTTATGAAATAGAGACATATAGAGATGATTTTTCTCAATATATTACGATATTGTAAAAAAAAATGTATTTTGTAAAGAAACAAGTGGAATGCCTCTGGCTATCTCACCTGCATCACGCAATTCAATATAGCAGCAGTGCTGACTTTGAAAACTACTATAAAATAATTATTCACAAAAAACACCATTCATATAATGATACAATACTACGTTCATTGATATTTGACCTTGATCATGTGACCTAAAACTTGTCAGTGATACTTGATTACCCCTATATCCACATTTTATACACTATTTCTATAAACTTTGAAAGTTATGACAGTAATCTAATAATTACCTCTAAAATGGCCAAAGTTCAATGACCTTAAATGACATTTGACTGGTCATGTGACCTGAAACTCGCATGAGATGTTCAGTGATACTTGATGACTCTTATGTCTAAGTTTTAAGAACTAGACCAATATACTTACAATTATCATGGTAATTCAACAAATACTCCCAACATGGCCAAAATCCATTGACCATGGTCATGTGACCTGAAACTCGCACAAGATGTTCAGTGATACTTGGTTACTCTTATGTAAACGTTTTATGAACTAGACCAATACACTTACAGAGATATGATTGTAATTCAACAAATACTCCCAACATGGCCAAAGTTCATTGACCTTAAATGACCTTTGACCTTGGTCATGTGACCTGAAACTCAGACGGGATGTTCAAAGATACTTGATTACTCTTATGTCCAAGTTTCATGAATCAGATCCATAAACTTCAAAGTTATGATGGTAATTTAACAGATACCCCTAATTTGGCCAAAGTTCATTGACCTTAAATGACCTTTGACCTTGGTCATGTGACCTGAAACTCAGACGGGATGTTCAAAGATACTTGATTACTCTTATGTCCAAGTTTCATGAATCAGATCCATAAACTTCAAAGTTATGATGGTAATTCAACAGATACCCCATTCTGGCCAAAGTTCATTGACCTTTGACCTCGGCCATGTGACCTGAAATGCGCACATGATGTTCAGTGATACTTGATTACTCTTATGTCCAAGTTTCATGAATCAGATCTATAAACTTCAAAGTTATGATGGTAATTCAACAGATACCCCTAATTTGGCCAAAGTTCATTGACCCTAAAAGACCTTTGACCTTCATCATGTGACCTGAAACTTACACAGGATGTTCAGTGATACTTGATTACTATTATGTCCAAGTTTCATGAATCAGATCTATAAACTTTCAAAGTTATGGTAATTCGACAGATACCCCCAATTTGGCCAAAGTTCATTGACCCTAAATGACCTTTGACCTTGGTCATGTGACGTGAAACTCAAGTAGGATGTTCAGTAATACTTGATTAACCTTATGTCCAAGTTTCATGAACTAGGTCCATATATTTTCTAAGTTATGATGACATTTCAAAAACTTAACCTTAGGTTAAGATTTTGATGTTGATTCCCCAACATGGTCTAAGTTCATTGACCCTAAATGATCTTCGACCTTAGTCATGTGACCTGAAACTCAGGCAGAATGTTCAGTAATACTTGATTAACCTTATGGCCAAGTTTCATGAACTAGGTCCATAATATACTTTCTGAGTTATGCTGTCATTTCAAAAACTTAATCTTCGGTTAAGATTTGGTGTTGACGCCACCGCAGCCGTCGGAAAAGCGGCGCCTATAGTCTCACTCTGCTATGCAGGTGAGACAAAAACTTACTGCCGTATTTTGGTTGCAAAAACGTACTAAATACGTCAAAAACGTACTGGTTGGCAGGTCTGCCCCCCCTCCCCCTCATCCCGACTAGTGGCACCATCTCAGATGCTACACACAGTACTTCAAAATATTAATTGCGAAATATACTTCATTTTGAAATAATGTTAAAAATTACAAATTTGTATGATCATTTGAATCTATTATCAGGTTTATAATTGAAGACTAGTTGAAATCAGGCATGTATTAGGTGACCTTCCTCGTGTTGGAATTTTATTTTGAGGCCCTTGGAAAATTGGTGTCTGGACCATGGATTTACAACCTTTCATTGCAAATAGTGTGTGTGTGAGTGGGGGGTAATATGGATTGCTTTGATCTGAAAAATGAAAGTATTCAGTATTCAATGATTTGAATTCTCCTGGCTCTCACCCCCTCTCTCTATTTCTCTCCTAC
Source organism: Lytechinus pictus (assembly GCF_037042905.1). Classification (NCBI taxonomy): domain Eukaryota; kingdom Metazoa; phylum Echinodermata; class Echinoidea; order Temnopleuroida; family Toxopneustidae; genus Lytechinus; species Lytechinus pictus. Next base: position 16,250,365 of record NC_087246.1, read on the forward strand.
ACAATAATGAACTTAAACAAAAAATAATGGAAAAATGGGGGGGTTCGATCTATTTCTGAAGTTGGTGACACGACATTTGCTCCTGCAACAATTGCTCTGGGCTTAATTTTGTCTAAGATGTAGGGTTAGGGTTGCTGCAACCAGTTGCAATAGGTATTTATGTTAGTTTAGGGTTAGGTTTAGGGTAAGGTATCGTGTCAAACCCAGGGTTGAAGCCTTTGGATTAGTGTGTGGAATTTAGAGCGGAGCAATTTTCGCCGGAGCATATGTCATGGAACCATGAAGTCATAACCTTTCTTGATAATTGGAACGAATGTCACCTGACTGTAGAGTATTTGAGTTATCTCAAATGTCTAATTGGGATCTGCCGCACATTCGAGCAGTATAAATTTTGCTAATCAATTAGTGATCGGCACCAAGCCATTCCAACCATTCAATCAATTAATCTTTATTCCTAGTAAAGGGTCAATAATTTAAATAATATTTGAATCACCTAACACAACAAGGGGGGCGGTGTTCCCCCCCCCCTCCCACTCATAGCCCAGTCCATTTAGGATGCTATTTTGAAGAATTGATGTTACTTGCAGTGACTGCAAAGCTAAATGTGGTCGATTTCGACTGGAAAATAGGTTATCACAATATCATGAGGAATGCTGGATAATTCATGGGGCTGGCTGCATATCAGGTCACATGAATTAGACTAGGCCTGGGACTTTCGGGTATTTTTGTTTTCGGGTACCCGTGGCAATTATCGGGCGGGTACCCGAAATTCATGTCGCATGAAATATGACTGGTGGAAAAATTTCATAGGTGACATCATCCAGCAACTGCGCCGCAAGCAAACTTATGAATGAAAATATAGTAAGCATGCGCAGTGCAAGCCTCCCGTGCCCCACGCAGTATTCAATCAAAACAAGTCTGCAATACTCTGTCACCTCGTACCAAAATCGACCTAGAATTCCACTTTCCTATATTTCATATTAATTATGAAAGGTATTTTGGAGGATCCGTTTTCTTACTGATATCACACAGGTAAGCAAATTTTGATTACTTCTTGCTTTTCCGTCAAAATCTTACGAAGTAGCGTCGATATTACATCGTGTTCGTGAGTTTGTAGAATCTATCACTACATGCACAAAGTCAAATGATTTCCGGGTAGTTTCGGAGCGCTGAATATGCCAGCCAATCATGATCGGGTTACCATAAGGCATATCGCTTATCAGAACCGCAATGCATCACGGGATCGAAAGGGGGGCCGTTAGCGCAGAGCTAGCTAACGGCCCCCTTTTTTATCCCACGATGCATTGCGATTCTGATTAGCGATAAACCTTATTGTCGGTTTAAGATGAACTGAAATTGGTAACACGAACGTGGTTGGCTGGCGCTTTGTAGGCTCAAGCTGCAATTAAGAAACATGGCGACGATCGAACGATCTCAGTCACATCATCACTTGAAAAACTTGTACGTTTATGGATATTTCGAGGTTAATTGGTGAGATTCAAAATGAGACTTGTGTACTTTTGTGATGAATTATGTCTTACACTATGCACTACGCAAACACGTTATTGGTAAGCAATTTTCGGGTATCGGGTATTGATTTTTCTACCCGGGTACCCGAGGCTTCCGGGCGGGACCCATGTACCCGGGTTTTAGTCCCAGCCCTAAATTAGACCATGTACATAGACTAGAATATATATTTGAAAATGGTTTAGTGCTATATACCGCCAGCCTTCTTTGTACTAACTGTAGACACAACCACATCTCCTTGTCTTTTGGTTTGTGTTGGAGTCATCAATGTGCTGGATACTTGTAACTTGGCAATGTCGGGTGACTCCTGAGATTGAAAAATAGACCAATCACAAAGATAAAGCTTTCTGGAGAGCTATTAATATTCATGTTCAAGTATTTCATAGGTCTCATGTTCCCTTTCAACTGCACAATATATTCAATAATAAGAGCATGTGATACTTATATAGTGAATTTCAAATAACTAAATAATTACAAAAGAGATGCCAACCTGATCAAGAACATTTCAGTATTTTAAAGACTGAAAATCAGTATTTTGGTAAGAAAATCAGTATTTCACAGAAATACCATAGGACAACACATAAATGGAAAATTTAGAAATCAGTATTTGCATGAAACTACCAGTATTCTTTCTCATTTTTCAGTAACTATTACTGAAAACCAGTACTACTAGTACTGTTACGACCTGCATTCTAAACTGTTTTTCCCCCTTTCCCATGCAACTTTTCTTTATTTACAGTGCGTATCAAAAAAAAAAAAGTTTACACTTAGAAAAGATCCTGTAAAATTATATATTTGTAATATCCTGAAGATTGTTCCATGTTTTAACATTGGTACAGATCCATTTAAGCAAATGACGTTATAACTGTCGATAAATATTTCCGCTTGAGTGAGCACCACTTACTTTTGAAAAGTTAGTGAAAAACGATTTGCGCAGAACTTTGAAATAGTTATGCGAATAAAAGTAGACCTTAATCATGAAGAACACGTGGAATTTAGCAGTAAAATTGATTTGAAGATATCTTTTACCTTTTTTTAACTTGTTTCCTGGCCCAAAACACTTCGAATAGTGCATTGCGCCCCACCCCACTCCCCCACACACCGAGGCCATCGTGATGATATTTGCTTTACACTGAGCTGTGATTTACATGAAATGGCTTCGGCTTGATTTTCATATTGTTAATCATTGTCAAGCTGGGGAAAAGTGTTGAGAAACAAGTATTAAATGAAAATGAAATGTAAGCCAAATTTAAATGATAAAAACTTAGTGAGAAAAATGCTGGAGATGTCTGATGTAAACTTTTGTTCAGATTCAGTTATGTCCTCAGATCCAGCTGGCACAAAAAGGGTAAAGGTTGTGCTTACTAAGTGTTGAAATTTCAATTTCAGTGGCAAAATTTGTTACAAAACGCTTGAACTTATCAATTGACTGAAAGTGCAAGGGAAATGTAAGAGAAATGTTTCGCAGGGTAAGTTTGATTACGCCCTTTCCCCTTGACACCGCGTGAAAACAAGCATTTCTGCAAAAACAGATTTCTGTGAGCTTTACAAAAATGGACAGTGCTCACTCAAGTGTAACATTCTGTCAAAACTTTTATTTTCATTGGATAGATGAGACCCAAACCCAAGATCATACGTGAAAAAATTACCCACATGTTGTATATTTTTTAATTTCTTAGGGCTTTTTCAAAGTGTAAACTTTTTTTTGATACGCACTGTAGATGAAAAAGTTCAATATGAGATAATCTCTTTAAAGGTAATAGCAATTATTCACAAGGGATATCTTCACTTAGAAAGAATTTTTGACTTCCAAAAATTTTACACATCGTATGACCTTAATAAACTCTCCCTTGATGACGATAACATTAAGGAATGCACAATAGAGCTCTAAAACTAAACTTATCTTGGAGTCTAAGGCAAAAGATTTCATTTAAACTTTTAAAAGTCTAGCAATTATATAATTGCACAATGTAGCTGAAGTAACTAGGTGATAACCAGACTTACCCTCATTTCATATTATCACTATCTATAGGCACTAGCTATTTCTGTTAGTATTTGTGCATGTTTTCAAGTTAAAAACTGATTGAATACATGAAATGGTCACTCACCTGAAAGAGATGTTCAGCAATGAATTCTGGTAGGACACAGGGGACCTCTCTAGCTTCCAGACACTTGACATGCTCCTCATAGCACTTGTCAACGATGACATGGGTCACTAAGGAAGCTATTCTAGCAGGGTCTTTGATTGGGAAGGTCACGGTGAAACACTGCCCTCCACCTGCTTCAAGAACTCTGAAGGATTGGAGAAAGGGAAAGTTTCTTGAAGATCTTTATCAGTGATTTTCCCCGACAGATAAAAATCCTTGCACCTTATTGGCTGAGAGCAAATTAATTGGTGCAAAATCACTGAAAAGCTCTTAAAGAAATACTCCCCACACTTACTGTTTTATTATTCAAACAAGGGAAATGCAAATTTACTTTTCAAGATTACAAACTTTGGGGTCTCAAGCTTTCAATACACTATAATTGTGCTTGCATACACTGGTTCACAAAGGGTCACTGAAGAATTCCATATATTTGCTTCTATGTATTGCATCGGGTAGCTGTTGTAGAGACTTGCTGCATGCAACCGCAGCAGCCTGACAGGGAATGGTAACTAGCTGTACTGCTCTGGTGCCCTCAAAAAGAGAGCAATAGGTCACTTAACTACATCTCACTCTAAAGTATGAACACAAATGAAATGTGATGCACCTCTTCCTCAACATAATAGAGTGAGAGTGATTTAAATGATTTTAAGTTTCCTTAATAGAAAATGCTTATACAACATGATCTCTGACTACTTTTCCACAATGCCGAACCTTTTATAAACCGCTTCTCTATTCTTTTGATTGGTGACATGCAGAAGCACTTTCCAATTGTGGAAGGCTCCTTGGCCAGTAGCAGCAACCTTCTTCCTCCATCTACTTGGAGCTTTCAGGAGACCTGGCAGGACATTCTCCCATGAAATGTCGCGCTCGCCCCACTCGTACTTTGATTCCTCCAGCCATCTGCCCTTGATAGAACTTTCTGTGATGAACTCCGGTTTCAGAACCCATTTTCCTGCCATATGCAAAGAAATATTCCAAACATTTCAGTGACCTGGTAACGTCAATCTTTAAGGATAACAATGTGATTGGCTTTGAGTCATACAACACTGCCTATGACCTCATGACCCCAAATCTAGACAGATTAACATCACTCCAATATGCATACATGAACCAGGATTGAAGTTCATCCCTAAATTGGTCCAGGTGTCGGGAGAACTAAATATTTCAATGTACATTTACTTTTGTGATTCTTGGTCTTGCCTTCATACCCTACAAGCAAATCAGACCACTTTCACTTGGAACAGTCTAACTTTGTCCTTTTAAATGGTTCTTTGGTTATCACAATAACGAAAATGGGATGGACAGACAACCCAAATATATGCCTTCGACAACCATCTATAGTAAGCAGAGGCATACAAAAATTTGTATGGTTGTTGTGTCAATGTGTCAATAAGCTATTTAGAAGGACAAGTGCCATCCTAACTCAGAGCTCTCACTATACAAGAAAAACTAGTGGGGCAAAGCTACTCCTCAAACATAAAAAATAAGTGTTAAATGGTATGTGGACCAACTTTTGTGCATGTGATTCCGGTATTCACCACGTTATCTAGTCCACAAAATGACTTTCTAGCTAGTCTAGAGAGTAAAATATGCAAAAACAAATATTTGATTCATTGCATGGATGGTCTTTTTGTAGTCTGGTTTCCTCATTCCTTTTAGAAAATTATGATTTATTACTTCAGAATTCAGATTCATGGACCAAGAACCAGTGGGCTACTCTTTTTCTTAAAATAAAGAATGAGAGCAGCAAATAAATGTCTATTCAAACAAAAGTAACAAAAGTGGGGCAAGCCCTACTAGTAATCTTCACTTAATCAGGGCCCATGGTACCTCTAATTTTGATTAGTTGTTCAGAATCTTAGAGTTACCAAACAATTAAATGGCTGAGTTATCATGCTAGCACCAACATTTCTGCATTAGCCCCCCCCCCCCCTAAAAAAAAAAAAAAAAAAAAATCTAGAGCCGGCAATTTACCTCCTGCAATGCCACAGAGAAACTTCTCACTTCTGATCGGTCTGTAGCTGATAACATGTGTGCATCGACTAACATAGGTCTAAAAAAAAAGAGAAATAAAATTCTAGAACTGTCAGCTTGATAACACAGTTAAATGTACTGGAAAATTGAAAAGTTAGGAAGCTCTCAGTCACTCAGTGTCTCACAAGACGTAATTCATGGGAAAATTTTATCAGATTTATGAATCATAGTATTTTAAAACTAATGGAGTGTTGGCTCACTTGCTGTCTGCAACCCAGCTTTTGTTGAGTCTAAGCAACATTCAAATATCAATACATACTCCAAAAGTCTATAGACATCACTTTGTCAAAAGAAATACTTCATTTATGATCCATTCCTCATTATGAATCTTGGGAAATGAGCAAAAATTGTCCAAACATTGCCAAGTAAATGAAGTAATGTGATTTTAGCAGGTAGCATACATGACAATTACCTTGCAAATACGTGTATCAACCGTAGATAGTTATACCGATGTTTTTTACCTGACTGCTAAGAAAGCACGAATGACTGTGAGCAACCAACCAGGGGACCAGCGGCTTAAGGTCCTCTCCGAGGGACCTGGTAATGAGGATAAATGCCTTACCAAAGGGCACTAGCGCACCACTTGGGAATCGAACCCGGGTCACCGGAATCCGAAACCCCCGCTCTACCGACTGAGCTATCGCGCCTCCTCAAAAGCTTCATCCATTTAACATGATAAAATGATCACAACAAAAAGACCAATGCCATTGGATAACTAAATTGGGTATTTCCAGTTGCCTATCAGACTTCAGGTCTTGGCAAATTGAAAATGCACAATAGTGTTGTTCAAACTTGGCCTGGCTGGATGCCATTTTTACAATTACAGTCATTATTTGTTAGAATCTGAAAAAAAAATTCAAATTCAAAATAAGATCAATATAATTTCATCACACTTAAACAACCTAGTTTTAGTCATTAAAGACATCTCTGTTTGATCATGTGAGTTCAGAGTCGATCCTGACTAGAATCTACATACCATTTCATTTTTGGTGCGTCCTCCTAAAGCTCGAATCTTTGTCATAAGCTCCTTCTTCTCCCTCTCCTCCTTGAACCCAGATAACAAAAATTCACAGTGGGCTCCTGATGATGCTGCAATAGCTCTTCTTGTTTGATCTCCTCCACCATGTCTACCAGATCGGGTGACCTTTGACCTAGCCGAGTCTTTCGTCTCCATCGTGTTTCTCACAGAATCAACTGTAGACTAGGCCTAGGTCTATTTACTCTATAACAAATACTGCAAACCTTTTACAAAATACTGCAAATTATCCTCCACATGAAACTTTTAAAGTCACCACACCAGGCTCTGCATTAAAGGCCCCTTTCCTGTTTCCTCTCACCCTCATTCCTCAATCTAGTCTTACTCTTACTTAGCTCAGCCTAAATGTCAATGATCAAAATGACTCAAATATGTCTGTATGTCCCAGTGTCACAAAAACTCCACTCCATTACTCATTAGGTCTATGTTATGTTAATTATAACGCTAGTTACCCATGGAGCTCCATGCACTTACAGACCTGCGCGGTGCATTAATCATCATTATGATTATCTCTCACTTTGTCTTTGTTGAGTTCTGTTGAACGCCTTGTTGTCTGTTGAAGTTGTTGCGAATTGCATCTAGGCTGGGCTGTTGGGACTTGCAAGTTGCATCTAAATTGGTGAATGTCTGACTCTGAATGACATTTAGACCTCCAAAAATTAGCTAACTTTTAAGTACCGTAAAATAGTTACAGTAAAAGACACTGTTAATGTTACAATACGACCAAATCTGATGCTCTCTCTGGACTGTCTGGTCGAGTAGGAATCATACTACATATTGATAGTACCAGTACCAAAGCGCCCGTGCGCAGGCTAGGCACGGCCCATAGGCACGGCCACTGCATGCATGCACGTATTGTACCGTACCGTACTACCACCAGCGGCTGCTGGCACAGTCGGCTCGCTGCCCGGCCGTTTCCCCGATCAAAGTTGGCGCGGGGAATTCCGGAAAACGCGCGGGTACTTTCATCATAAAGAACAATCAATTACTTAGGAGGGCCTAATAATTAAAAAATAATAATTATAAATAAGATATTACCTAGGTATCTTTTGTAAAAAAATAAAAATAAGTATATAAATACTCACCTCTTGATTAGTGAGTTTTGAATATGTATATTTCGAATTTCGAATCACTCATAATCACAAGATTCACTAAAATCACCCATTAAAGAATAGACTCTACCAGTACCAATGTCTAGCTAGCTAGCTAGCTATAGTGACCTCAAGCCAGCCCTGACATGACAACAACAATCCTGAAACCATGGACCTATGGCTATGCTAAGACTGAGTGAGAGAAAAAAATACCGTGCGTAATCAACTAAATTAGAATTTCTACAACGTTAACTAGAGTTACTCAACTTAAGATTCATTGTGAGTTGTGATGATGTACTGGTAAGACTTTTGTCCTTGATTTGAGCTTGACCTGGCTAGCTGCTTCGCGGCAACAACCGACATCCCGATCATCATGCGGGCCCCCTGCCCTACTACCCCTACGGTACTGGGTGAAGATTAAAGGGGCCGGGCGGAGCGGATGTCAGGCGCCCGATCTTAAACAAAAATCGCGGGGAAATAGAGAGTTAACGCCTACTAGTAACATTTTTTTTTCGCAAATAGAAACAAGCAAACGAAACTTAGATTTTCAAGTTGGATTTCCAATTCCAACTCCAAGTTTTTTTTACTTTTTTGTCAATGTTATATGTTAGTGGGTCTACAATTACAATACAAATAATGAATGTTTATGAGTGCAGTGCAAATGCAGCCATGCAATGCCAATAAATCAAAATACACTTCATGAGGTGAAAGATGAAATGATCTATTCAACTCCGCTACGCCTCGTTGAATGGATCATTATTTCATCTTTCACGGAATGAAGTATTCTGTCCATTGCACGAATGAAAAAAATATCATTATTTGGTTAATTATATGACACCTAAAAAAATTGATGAATTTCGATGCAAAACTGTCATGCTCATGCAGTGCGAGTTCGGTCTGTTGATTGTTACGTCATTACAACATGCGCACTGCTGGTGCCTGCAGCTGCAACCTCGGTGCGCGCGTGCAATGGACAAAATCGTATGGATCAAATATTGCACGGTTGATGACGTCATTGCAAAATGGGCTGAATGAACAATATCAAACAACCAATCAAATCACAAGGATCTATCGAGGTGTCATATAAACACTAATGATTAATCTGTTCTAGATCGAGATGATAACCTAGACCTAGGCTAGACTATTAATTTTAATTTTGATTTGGTTTGTTTCAATTAAAACTTAAATAGGCCTACAGAAAAAGATTATTTTCTATGTTAATGACAATATTATAAGTGAGTGGCTGTGAGTTGATTGAGTTGCCAGTGGCAGTGGACAGAGTGGTGAATAAAAATTAGAAGTATTTTTGATATCCCTTCAGTCTTCAGAAATTATCTTGGCAACGTCTTGGTTAGTTTGACTAATGTTGATGCACCAAAAATAGTGAAAGAAACGACAAGTCCATCCCAACAAAAAGTTGATTTGAATAAAAAGACAAAAATCCAACAAGCATAAACTGAAAATTTCATCAAAATCGGATGTAAAATATTAAAGAAAGTTAACATTTTAAAGTTTCGCTTAATTTCACAAAACAGTTATATGCACATCCTGGTCGGTATGCAAATGAGGAGACTAATGACGTCATCCACTCACTATTTCTTTTGTATTTTATTACGTAAAATATGAAATATTCTAATTTTCTCCTCATTGTCAAGTGAAACAACATTAATTCCTCCCTGAACATGTGGAACTAACATTGCTTAATACTATATGGTTCAGTCAAGTTGGTCCTTATTGTCAAATCTGTAAAAAATTAAATATTGTATAATTCAAACAATAAAAAACAAAAGAAATAGTGAGTGAGGGACATCGACTGTCTCATTTGCATGTCACTGAGTTGTACATATCGCTATTTTGTCATAACTTATTTTACATCCGATTTTGATGAAATTTTCAGTGTTATGCTAGTTTGATTTTTCACTTTTCATTACAATCAACAGTTTTCCGGGTTGGACTTGACCTTTAATCATGAATAGATCTAGTCTGGCCTAACATAATTCATGTCAGGAAAAATTGACACCACTCAAGGACAGAAAAATTAAAATCTAAAGACAAAGGTAAACTTAAAATTTAAACATACATGTAGATCTAATTCTAAGCCTTATTAATTTTTATTTAATAGAATGAAACCAATGGTCCATAGTTCGCTGCCAAAATGTTTATTTACACCACAATAGAAAAAATTTGTGTTGGGTTGGTTAAAAAACAAACCACCCTACATGTGTGTAAAAAAAATTCAAATGTCAAATTCCTTTATTTACCCTATTCTAAAGAAACAAACGAGATACAATACATTGAGATCAAATGATTCCGTATAGAAAATAAAACAACAATGACAATTGTAAGATTTCAAAAAAATACTCAAAGAATGTTAGGGAGTAATAAAAAGCTATTGGCCTATCATGGCTACTCCCTGATAAGCAGGCGGCTGCCTACAGCCCTGGAAGGGGCTGCTGCACACAGGACCCCTAACACCAGTATGAAAATGGACTCTACTGAGTACTGACCATATAGTTGGTCAGTAATTTCAAGTTTGCCTTCTCTTTAATTAGCAAGCATTTGGACTTCGTATTGATAGTATTGAACTATGTCATGTGTGAGTCTTTGATTGATAATCAGCAAATTTCCTTTGCTGCAGCTGCCGGCTACACATACTTGTCATTGCAATGTTTCATGGGCATGTTCAGACTTCAAATGTGCTTTTTCTTTTATCACTGCTTTTCAGAGGAATTTTTGCTGCATGAAGAATATTGACCAGCTTGGTTTATACCAGTAGCAGCATGACCCGAAGAGAGGATCCGTCACGTGCTGTGGCACTAGATCTCATGTTACGCACATTCATGAATACATCAGAATTCAATGACATGCAGCCGAAAAACTGGGATGCCATTGCCAAGTTGATCCCAGGCACCATGCCTCAGGAATGCGCCCAACGTTTTGAAGAGTTGCAGTCTGCTGCTGGTGACTTATCCCATGTTGGTAAGCATTTTGTGTTGTGGTGGTTCTTTTTTGGAGGGAGGAGTAATATTGGAAGTAACATATGTTTGCTAACTACTTTCCATTAAAAAAATCTAATTTTCTTCATTAGCAAAACAACACTATTATGATAATTATTTTAAACATAAATGTGAGTTGTGGTAACAATGTAAAATTCATTTAAAGATAGAATCCAATAAACCTATTAAAGTGTTTGGGTTTTTTTTGCGAGTAAAAATAATGTGCCAATTCTGGTAGAAATTGTGTAATTGCTGAGAAACTGACAAAACAAGGATTCAGTCTTTCTAATACATCGGCCCACACAGTGATCTTCAGTTTAGTAATTTTTCATCTAAGATTTCATGTCACAGAGTTAGCTTAAATGTAAAGTATTGGTCCCAATCTTGCCAAAGATATCGAACCCTCAGGAAAAGTATTTTCCAGTTTTCTGGAAGATCCCAACCCCAAAACAATATTTTTTGCCCCAATACTAGAATTCGAGATCATAGACATTGTAAATAACTTAAACTCTCAAAAAAGCCCAGGTTTCGATGGAATCAAGAATAAAATTCTAAAACACGTCATCTCAGAAATTGTGACACCAATAACACACATATTCAATCTATCAATAACATGTGGTATCGTCCCCTCACAAATGAAAAAATCCAAGGTCATACCTATATTTAAAAAAGGAGACACCCGAGATATGGGCAACTATAGACCCATATCATTATTGACTTCATTTTCAAAAATATTAGAAAGAACTGTATATACTCGAACGATTAAATTCATTCACGAATGCAATATTCTCAACGAATTCCAATATGGCTTCCGTGAAAAACACGCAACAACTCACGCTATGATTACACTCGTCGATAAAGTCATCAAAGCTATTGATAAATCCCTTCACACTTGGAATATTCCTGGACTTCTCCAAGGCCTTTGACACTATAGATCATGATATTCTTTTATATAAACTCGCTTATTACGGTATTAGAGGAAAGGCCTTGGAGTGGTACAGGAATTACTTAACTAACAGAACTCAATACGTTTTTGTTAATGGGTGCGAATCACACCTGGAAAACATAAATTGTGGTGTACCACAAGGATCACTCCTCGGCCCCCTATTATTTATATTATTTATAAACGACTTCCATAAATCTTCTAAACTATTATCTTTCATTCTGTTCGCTGACGACTCCAACATATTTTTCTCCCATCGTGACCCAACAACTTTGATTAATGTTATGAATACCGAATTGAAATCGGTCCATGCTTGGATACGGGCGAACAAACTATCATTAAACATAAAAAAGACAAATTACATATTATTTAGTAACACAATACAAACGCTCCATGGTAACATTAACATTAATGGCATTGATATTGACTCTACCCAATCAACAAAATTTCTTGGCATATTCATCGACAATAAATTATCATGGAAAACACACATTGATATTCTTTGTAGAGTGATCGCAAGAAACATAGGTGTCATCAACAAACTTAAAACATTTTTACCTCACAAAATACTTTTGACCCTCTACTCAACCCTCATCCTCCCTTATCTAAACTACGGAATTTTATCCTGGGGTAATTCACAAATAACACAAACTAATAGAATATTTTTGCTTCAAAAACAAATTGTTAGAATAATTGAAAATGCCCATTACCGTGCTCATACAAGCCCGTTATTTAAAAAAAAAAAATACAAAAAATCCACGATCTCTATCTCCTGAACCTTGGAACTTTTATGTTCCAGCTATCAAAAAACGAATTACCCACCGCAATTACTTCACTCTTTACCAAAAACACTGACATCCATACATACCCCACAAGACAAGCTATACAACACCAATATCACCCCCCTCTGACTAGAACCACACTCGCACAAAAAACCATCATTTATACAGGTCCCAAATACTGGAATGGTATTCACCAAAGCCTTAAACAATATAGAAATATAAACACCTTCAAAAAACACCTAAAACTCTCATTCCTTAATGAGTACAATGTATGAAACACATGAACTGCTTTATCTTTTCCACAATACTTGCCTCTCGACCCTATTTCTCTTTCTCCTCCCCTTTCCTTTTCTGCTGGGCACATAATCGTTTCTTTTTGTTTTGTTTTTCCCCCAGTTATTTAATATTCGCTTATCCATCTAACCTATGTAGTTACTGCCCCCCCCTTTCTTTCCTTGTTATTCAAACCTATTTTGCCATTCTTCATATATGGTCTAGATTGTCTTACTTTACTTTTAATTACATACGATTAAGATTACTACAAATTTATCCTAAGGGGCTTACAATTACAAGCTTCGCTTTTTAATAAGTCCCTCATTTTCATTTTCACATGCTAACTGTAATCTATAATTTGTCTAATCATCAAAATGTATCTTGAACAAAAATTGTATACATTTCATCTATTTCCTACGAATTTGTTAATTGATTATTGAAGTATACTTATAACACTTATTTTGTTTTGTACATTTATACATATGTATATATATGTTTGTTATGTTTATTATCAGAAAATGGAAATGAAATAAACTAAACTGAAACTGAACTGAAAGTAATACAATGATCTGGTGACATTTAAGTTTGATAGACTTTCTCCTGAAAGCATTGTTTGCTGCAACTACAAGTACTTAGCTGGTAAGCCAAACTTAGGTCGAAAAAATGTAAAATATATATGATCACCCGTATTGGCCATCAAACCAGGTACCCACCCTTCTTTTCTAATGTGTTTTTATTTTCCTCCTTGCATTTTGTAACTCAGGAAACTTTTCCACCATGGCGGCTCAAGGAAAGCCAGCTCCACGGGGTAAGACTGCAGAGAACAGCGGACGGAGAGCATACAACAGGAGTCATGGCAGACCAAACAGCAGCTTACAGCAAGACAGCAAGGCAAGAGGGAAGGCAAAGCAACAGGAGACAGAAGGTAAGTTTTTAAACACTTTGAATTAGGTCTTCAGATGAAGTACAGGTACATGTGTCATGTAGAAATTTTGAGTCATGGGTGCAAACATTGATTACTGTTCGATACCCAGGGAAGGTTTTACAGAGAGCTTATTACAGTCTGGTTTACTTATGTAAAAGTTGATAAACATTTTCTGAAACAAGAGCTGTTCTTTAAAATCTGAAAGCTTGCCCTGGAATTGCCAACAAGTAATGTATTCCAAGTATTATTGCCTTTTTATTATTGGCTGGTTGAATGAATGCCTCATTATTAGGTTCACAGGAAAATGAAATTTAATCATTTAGTGAACAGGCCTATTATGTGATGTTTGGTAATATTTTCATCTTAGCTTTCTCACAATTAGCAATTATTAGCATTAGGCAAAGTCAGCTTTTATGATCTATTTATCACTACTTTTGTACCGAGTAACAATCAGGAATTTTTTAAAAATATCTTACTGTCAGAAGTCTTTAAACTCACCTATATGTAAATATGAGTGTCACTGGTGTATGAAAAATCAAAATTTTCAAATTTCTAATTGTCTTTGAAATAGGTGTGACAGCATCTAATCTCATCGAGACAAAAGAGGCAAAGAACCTTACTCAAGGAAAAATACAAAAGGTAAGACTACATACTTCAGGCTTGTTCATCACAAAGACTAACTGGATATTTGCATTTCAATGCTTAACAGATGTAATTGCAGCAATTATCCTAAAGATATATAGGAAAATGCCTTCTTTCTTTTCAAGTTTGATATTTTTTTTATCCAGGAAACTTCAGGAAATAAAGGGAAATCTGAAGGGTAAGTGATTTTTGTTTTTAGATGTAACAACAATTGATTGTAAAAATGTCTTTTTAATTAAATTCATTTATAAGAATTAAACAGTGAATTCATTTGATTTTTTTCTTTCATTTATTACTTCATATTTCACAAAATCTTCAGCAAATGAGAACATGACAAAAGTTACATTTACTGTTTTACAAACAAATACAGTTATGTGAAATATAAGGAACCTTTTAAAAAGCATAACTCGTACGCATAAGGTTGCCAGAAAAATATGATCAATGATTAAAACCTAATGCAATGAAGAAATATGAATGGAATGAAGATGAATGAATGTAATGTCAAAATGCACTACATGCGAAAATTTTGCTATGCACTCTTGACTCTTATATCAGTCACATAAACATAACATTGACAACTTATTGTTGATGCATACCGCTATAGATGATTGAGTCGGTATGCTGCCCCACGATGAATTAAAGTAGCATAACTGTGATAAAGATGCACATTTAAATTGGAAAAAAACCAATTGGATATTAGATTTAGGTACGGTTGTGAGAGATAATTGTGGAATGAACTGCCTCAAAGTGATTAGGAAATGTTGATAGGACTACACACAGTTGTCCAGCCCAAACATTAAAGTGGATGTATTTGTTGTTTGTTTCTTGCATTTTTATTGCAGAGAATCTTTCTATGATAACTTTCCAACAAAATTAATAAAATTTCATTTGAAATATTTCAATTAATTTGCTTCATCTATAACACAGTAATTCCATATTTTAATTGATAATTTCTTCAGCTGTTTGAGCTGAGATTGAATTTACTAATAATATTCATGAGAATTTTGTATTTTAATTTCTATTTTCATTTTGTTTCAGCCCTAATATTGTAATACATGTCTGTGACGAAGCCAAGAATGGTAAGTTACATCTGTATTTCAGCAAATTTCATTGTATTCCTTTTTTTGGTTTAACAATGTAGTTCTGTTGTCAAATTTATTTCACATACAAAAATATATCAGTTTTGATATTTTTTTAAATGTTTGTAACAATCAGTAAAATCTCAAAGATGTACTGAAGAATTTTATTCAAAATATATTGTGTTCAGAGGAGGATGCTTGAATTAATGGAGAATAACAGAAAAATATAAAATTTGTGACATTTTCTAGAAATTATATAATTTAATAAATGGATGGTGAGCTCACACAATTCTGACTTTAAACATTGTAGTAAGTATTTGATTGCTTACTGACCTTGACCGGTTTGGCTTAAGCTTTAACACCAATATGATTCATCCTGTAGTGTATCAAGGGGATTCTTATTATTTGTTTATTAAATGAAAGAAGCATTCTAGCATCCGTCTAAGAATGCAGTCTGTACATCATTGCAAAACCTCTTATGTTTCATCTCATTTTTTGTTTCTAACCAGTAAAACGCGACTTCAGCTGCCCGCGTGATCTGCTGGTCCGCGAGATGAAATACTTTGCTGAGTACCTTTCTTTGGATGCCCAGCGTTGGGAGGAAGTGGATATCTCTGTCCACTGCGATGTACAGATCTTTGAATGGCTCATGCGCTACGTCCATCGCCATATTCCAGAGAGGGTAGCCTATGTCCCCAAACTAGGTATCAAACATTTGTTGTATTTTCCCTCTATTCAGCTAATGGTTAGTTCCTATTTCTATTGAATTATCCAAGCAAACCTTTGCACACACTTGATACCAAGGTTCTGTGAATAATGCAATGTTTTATGAGAAATGTCAGAAAGTGATAACCTTCTAGAACTGATATGATTTAAAAGATGAACAATTTCTCAATTATCTATCTGTCCTTGATAATTTTTTTGCCCTTTCCCTTTCCTTCCTTCTCTCTTTCAGAGGCTAGCAATGTGATATCCATCCTTATATCATCTGACTTCCTCAAAATGGATGCTTTGGTAAGCCATGTCTGAGAATTCCTGCCTTTGAATTCACAATATTCTGCTTTTTTTGTCAGGATGTTCAGTGGATCTACGCATAAAGATCACATTTGCAGGGAGGTGGACCTGCAATCAATCAGGATGAAATCACTATACAATGCATCCCAGAATAAAGGAAACAGGGATTCCCATGTCTTTTTCATTTATGTCATCATACATGTACAATGCAATTATTCCTTAATATTTTGATACCTAATATGAGACCAACACTTCCCGCATTAATGAGCAAGACAAGTTTGAAATTTCAGTTTCAAAATGAGGTTGCATGGAGCAAAAATTGGACAAGATGGATTTGTGATGCGATGACTGCTTATTCCACGATTTGGCTCATTAGCATTTTGTATGCATTCTTTGTTAACTTTCTCTCACTGAGCCCTGCAATAAGAGTGGATTTAGATTCACATGTAAGTTTCTGCGCAAATCGTTTCTGTTATGTCTTGATATTTATTGATTGCAATCTGCGACCTGTGAACGTTTTGCTAAGCTGTTGCTCTCAAATTATAAATGAGATTACACTCCTATCATGACTATCAAATGTAAAAAAACATAATTATGAAATCTATCTCTGAAAACGGGTTTCCTTTTATGTGGGATGTACGGTCTGGTTTGATGCAGAGCCAGATAAAAATCATACAAAATGCATCATGAAAAGGAGAGAATAATAGATACACTAAAGCAATTTATTTTGGATCAGTATTGATGCTAATTTTTTTTTAGTAAGATGTTAAACTAAAGCCTTCAAATTGGCAATATTTTTTAAATCACCACTTTTCTACATAAATTTGCATCAAAAGGAAAATTGTAAAAAGAAAAGAAAAGGTGCTAATTTTAAGAGAAAAAAACCTGAGCTTCGAATTAGCAACTTTTTTTATTTCTACAATTTTCCTTTTGATGCAAATTTATGTAGAAAAGTGATGATTTCAAAGTATATGTGAGCTTCATTCAATAGGCAAATATCAAACAAGTAAAACAAGCATAATGTTTTGGGGTTTTTACAGACATGTTACAATTGCAGCCCACCTTACAAAGAGTTACGATTGATTGGGTCAATGGTAACTCTTTGTAAGACGGGGCCCTGATGTTATTCATCTCGAGGACAGTCCTGTAGCATCACCATCAAGAAGACACCAAAGAGCAATGTAGATATTGCCTTGATCAGAGGCATAAAAACTATGCTTTAATGCCCATTTAACTCATTGTGAACCACCATGCCCTCTTTCCATGTTAATAAAGATGTTCTAAAGGTAAAGTTTACATTTATTGATATTATTGATTTATTTCACAGGTAAATGAATGCATAGATTTCTGTCACAAACACATGTCAGCGATTGTTTCTACTCCTTGCAATATGAATTGTATTAATGACAAGCTTGTTACCAGGTATGTAATAAATAAAGATATCTTAATTAGATTGTGAAAGTTTATAATACACTGAACACTGTAATTCATGCATAAAAAATTAAATCTGAAAATGCCTTTAAAGCTTGAGATTTTAGTAAAGGTAAAGGTTATTTATTATTCTTTTAATGATTATTGGGCAAAGTGACAAGTTGGACTTTAGGATGCATGTTTCTAAGAGGTGATCTAATACCCCCATCTCACTAGATGGCGATTCCACTGCGATCGTCAAAAATCGACAAAGCGTGGTATAACGTAGCTTGATCGTGCCTTGATCTTTTCAATCTTCTCCGTCGTACCTTGATCTTTTCTGAAGCGGCAAGGATCGCCACCATCTTTATGGTCGCCACAAAATTTTGAACATGTTCAAAACTTACGTAGCGAGATCGCGGAGGTGCTAAAGCGCATCAAAATCGAGTCATGAGCGTATTACAAACGACATATTCGTAGCTGTAACGGAGCCCCAACGCATGAAGCGTAGTATAAGCGCATTAAAAGCGGCACCGATCGCCCGTGGTTTTCAGGCCCGTTCCCAAGACAATTTGCAATTCCGTTTACAAGGCGACTGCCTTGCGCTCGACACGCTTCACACAGCTTCCACCACGACGCTTCCTTCTTTGGGTGGCATGTGGCACACGTTCTCAGCCCGCTACAGGCGTTCGCGTTGCGCTTTTGCTGCGCCGCTGATGACTGGGCAGCGATTGCGCAACAACCGTCCGCGCTGCTATAAAACGCCGTGCCGATGGTGGCGGATTATCATATTTGCAACAGATTATGAGGCGATACCACGGCGTTTTCAAACATACCTCCCAGAAAAAGGACCAGAAAAGGGAAAGCTGCCCAAGCTACCCCTCTTAGGCCGGCGGTCGAAGAGGAAGATCAAGGGGTTATGGTGGTGGTAGAGGAGGAGGAGGTAGAGGAGGGGGTACAGGAGGAGGATGAAAATCTTACTGCTGAGCCAGCTGGAAAGAGAAAAAAGACGCTCACATGTCTTGATGACGAAATGGGTTAACTCTGCAGAAATAAATAAATTGATTATGTTTTGAAAATAAATTAAATTCTAACCACAGTGACAGTAGACAACATCAAATTTTGTTAATGATTCGATCACTAATGTATTGATTGGGAAAGGCAATCTTTAGGGAGATTCTGGCATTGTGCCCCCCCCCTCCCCCTCCTTTTTATGAGTGCTCTCACATCAGTAGACTACTTCTTGTTAGCAAATTTGAAAGGAATTTACCAAATATTTTTGAGTGACAAACTTTGTGGAAAAAAATAAACAGAATATCAAAGATTTTTATGCTCTTTTATGAAATTCTGGATGCATCCCTCATATTAACTATTAGGCTCATCGACATCTTTTGAATGAAATGTTAAAAGTATTGTATATTATGACTTGGGTGACAGCCAGGATCGGACCCTGTATCTTTTTGGCCTCCTCCTTCTCCTGTCCTCGCATTTAACTTATAACTGATCATCTTTTAGAATGCCAATGTGTATAAGTCCAACCAAATTCTGGACATCCATGTTGGTCGGAGGTTGGCAGTCGACTGAAAAATGTGTCATGTGCCGCGATTAGTATGCCGATTGCTTGAAATCGTTTCAAGAGCCCATCATGAACGTAACATAACCGTACCGAGGTCCTAATTAGCGTATGAGCCTCGTTGTACGATCGCTTTGATCGCAGAAGCAGCGCATCACATCTGCCTCGAATCGTCGCAAGAAAGTGGCATCGTCGTACTTTCAGCGTATTACCATCGCATTCAGCGCAGGTCGGTCGCATAGAAGTTGCAGTGCAATCGTCTCGCAGGCTAAAAATAGAATTCGAGGAAGATTCTGCTACGATTTGCGGGATTTACACAGATCGCCATGGTCTCCACGATCGCCTTCCTAGTGAGATGGGGGTATAAAATCCGATAACAAACAATGTAGTAAAACAATATACATGTACTACCAAACATCATGGATAAACAAATATGGTTATATTCTAGTGCTGACATCCTCTATTTTATTTTTATACTTAGGATTTCAAGTCTATTTACAAATGTGGAGGCTGATGAAGTGAAAGACAAAAAAGATAAATTCAAGAGGTATTTATTGAATATATCTTTATTTGTAAATGTTATATGAAATTTGAGCATTATTTTTCTGATTTTTTTCTTCCCTTTCATTTACAATGCCATTATCAACTTGCTTCATTTTAAGGGTTTACATTTTTATATTTCAATTTCATCTTTATGTTTATCAATATGCATGTATACATGAGAGATTATGATATATTTTTTCAATCTGAATTGGAAAAAAAAAAAAACCCAAACTAATTGACTGTTTATTGTAGGTTTTTAGCTTAATGATCCTATGTCATTCATATGTGACCAACAAACTCTGAACTTAAAAGTAATTGCCAACTATTCTTTTTCCTCCACTCTTTTGATATCTAAGTGGACATTGCATATTATGACATTACATGCTATCCATATTTGAGATCAAGTGCAACTCTGTAATACAGTACCCTGTTTTCTTCTTACTTTCTTGCCATCGCTTTGGCTGAATTAAGATAGAACCTCGTAGTTTTGAGATAAGATCCAGCATTCTGCTATCTTCATTTGAATGATATACAAAAAAAAACATGTTGTTGAGAGATATTAGATGAGACCAAAGAATGTATTTCATCAAATAAATCTATGATCTGTGTGCTGTGTACGTTGTGAGGTATGATACATTGTTATATTTTTGTCACTTCAGCAAGCTCTTTATGAAGAAAATTGAGAACCTCTGTGACTCATCCAAACCCACTGCAACAATGTACAAGTAAGTACAGCTCATCTTCTTGAAAGTGTAATACGTTAGGTAGGTTATATCTTTTTGCAAACAAGGGAAGGAAATGACTACATGTATGTCTGTTAAAGTGGAATGGTGAAGGCAGTGACAGTCATGATTATGGCTAAGATGATGGTTGTGGTGTGGGGGTGATGATAATGGTGATGTGATGGTGATGGTGATGGTGATGATGATGATGATGATGGTGATGGTGATGATGATGATGATGATGATGCTGATGATGGTGGTGGTGGTGGTGATGATGATGATGATGATGGTGATGATACTCGTGGTACTAAGAGTAATGTTACTCTTCCTGCTTTTGCTGCTTCGGATGATCATAACAATGAGGATGACAATATCTTACTAATTGATGATGTAGAGACTACTTATTTAGGATATATATTACTTGAATTCTGTTTTATTCTTGCATTTTGTCTGTTTTCTTCATATTTTGTTTACATTTATAAGATGTCAACATTGTAAGCGAATCCTTACTAGAATGTCAGAGAGGAAGCTCAGATGTATTCCATGTCGGTGAGTATACATCAGCTCAGTCAGCTTTGTAGTAGGTTGTGGATGTCAGATGTTTGTTATCTATTTGTGTTTCTTTACTTGGAACTTGGATCTTTTCAGTTGACTTGTTATTAATGGATGCATGAACAGTATCAGTAACATTGTTGGCCAGTTAAAGATGAAGGACTGTAGTCGCAACAAACACTGATTTCATAAGAAAGTATTTAAAACCAAGGTTAATTATCGACATAGCATCATAAATCTAGATCTGGTACAACTACAAAAACTGAACGTTGTGAAATAGTGATATCCAAGCTGAAAAACATTACCGTGAAGATCACCTAATTGCTTGTAAAAAGACCTGTTATCTGTCTGGAATGCGATGCTTATTTTGCTTTAAAAAAATTACAATTACACAATTCCTATCAGAGTTCTTTGGCAAATATTTTTAATTCATACATTATAAAGACTTTGGTGGTCATTTTGGGGTATTCTGTCTGAACTCAATTTGAGATTGTTACCACAACTGGCATTTTTGTTAAGATAATATGTCACATTGTCAGAAACAAACTTTACCCAAAAAAAATTGAAAGAATAGGTGAATATATGAAAAGGTTGCAGGATTTAGATCTTGCAGAATCAAAGTATTATTTTTTATGGTACTGAATAAATCTTGTACATGTATAGATTCCCTTATGCTTGTTTGGTTCTTTTGTTTATGATGAATGCTCAAAGGGAATAGTACTTTCCCTTAGTCTGTTGTAGTCTTTTATCAATGTTTATAGTAGTATATACTGTAAATATCTCATATTAGTGCTGTATCTCTTCTGGTTTTATCATTGAAATCGAACTCGAACACTAAATTTGCCAATTTTTACAAAAGCTGATCAAACAAGGCTTTGAGTTATCCATTGCCCCAAATGATTATGATGACTTTATTTTATTTGTCTTTGTAGGCTAAGCATTGACAGGACTGGTAAACTACTTTATCATCATGAAAGGTGAGCATATGTTTGAATTTATATCCTTTTGGGAATTGCCACTGGGTCTAATCCCACTTTATTGAATGCCTCTCTAATCTCTGTAATTCAAAGGTTTGCAATAAATCACTAAATGGCTAAAGCCAAAAAATATCATTATAGAGTGCAGTCTGAATGAAACACTGACCATGACCCATCAGAGTTGTTCTGTTACATTTACATTCCATCACAAACCTTTTTGTTTAACACAGGACCCAGATTTAATCCCATGGGCTTTATTCCAATCATCTTTGTCTTAAACCATCTAGTATAATCGTCTATCGACCATTTCCAGTAAGACTATTGCTGCTTCGTTGGGGGATCTTGTTGTACTTTCGTTTTAGCCAGCATAGATAGAAAAGCTGAAGACAACATGTGAAGTATAATTCAATATATATTGAATTAATCGATAAAAAAATCAAGAGTAAGCAAAAAGGTGACTTGACTCATGCAGTCTTTTGATGCTGAAGTATATATATGATGCAATCAACTCAGTACAATTTTTGTAAACTTTTGGGGCCTGTTTCATACAAACATATGACCTTTGTAACTTTGCCTGTATTGTAACTTCCAGGGAATCCTTGATTGTGATTAGCTGCAGAGCCCTGTTGCCATGGTACTGTAATTCTTTATGAAATGGGTCCCAGATCTCTATTCTTTGCTCTTGGTATTTTGAAAAGTCCAATCTCCAATCCAACAGGAGTCCAAATGCACCCTTGTATATTGTGCTTCAACTCTCAACAGCTGTTTTATAGTCAGACTTGAGCCTTAATGGTTAATATTTACACTACCAGTCAGATATCTTTGACTCACTTTTACCTGTAAAAAACAAGAGAACAATAGATTCAGTCCACTGAATCTATGGTTTTTACAGGTAAAGGTGAGTCAAAGATATCTGACTGGTAGTGTATGTAGTAAATTTTCTGCAAGATACAAAGCACTAAACAAAATGATCTTATATGTCATAAATTTTACTCTGAATTTAGGGGAGTGGACAGGTTTAGTTAGAAGATGGAATGTTGTGCATAAAATGTTTAGACAACTGGTACTATCCAAAATTTATATGATCTGAGTTAGCATGTCTTGTTTTCATGATAATGTTTATTTATTTGCTTATGTACAGACTTGCCTCGTGGGACATCAATGATTACCTGATAGCTCTGCACAATGAACTGAAATCATGGAGGGATGTCTATTGGAGACTATGGGGTCAACTAAACATCCTCAAATGTTCCAGGTGTAAGCAGGTTTGTACAAGTTAAATAGTTTAAAATATTGTTTTGTCTATCTGAAGCTGTTGATGAATTGAAATAAGTGTTCTTTAATATTCAATCATAACTGTTGACCAGACAGTTCTTCATGGGAATCTATTGTACAACGCCTACTTAGCTTGTTGTACGCGAGCAAATTGGAGACTGAATGTCAAACATTTGTACCGTTGCACACACGACGTACCATCGAAAATGTACCATTCCATGACTTTAGGAGGTGACGTCACAATAAGATTCACTTCATTGTGCTCAGTAAAAAAAATGAAGGTGAAATACGCATATAGCCTGCTGGCTAAAAATATTTTTGCTCCCTTTTCATAGATTACTGCATCAAATTTTTTCTTCATATTTTCGCCAAACTCTGAAGCGTTGTACAACACGAATAGCGAATATTCTTATTCTTGCAATGGTGCGAGATTCGCATTCGGTTAGAAAAAGAGACACTCTATTCAAATTGGCTAAATAGAGCATCTTTCTTTCACCTCATGTGAAATCTCGCACTCATGCCTATTCGCTATTTGTATATTGAATCGATTCGGTTTGATATCCAATATATATAACTCTGATGGCTGTTGACTGCAATTTCTGATGAAAATTCTTATCCAAAACTGATGGCAGAGATGCCAACCGTTACGTTTTTGCCGTATTTGTCACGTTTTTTCACCCAAAATATGGCGTTACTTTTTTTCTTTGTAAAATACGTTTTCTTAAAATTTCGATCGTGTACAATATGCATTGTGTTTAGCTAGCTGGGTGTTTAAAGGAGAATGAAACCCTTGAAACCAGCTGAATCCATATCAAAGAAAAAAATCAAAGAAACATATTGTTGAAAGTTTGAGGAAGATTGAATGAATAATAAGAAAGTTATGAGCATTTGAATATTGAGATCACTAATGCCATGTAGATCCTCCCATTGGCAATGCGACCAAGATCTGTGATGTCACACACATACAACTCCCTCATTACTTTAGTACTTATTTCACTTACATTCTCACTTTTATAGAGTCTATCACAAGGTGAGGTGTTCTCTTTATGAGAGGACAAGTACAGAGGTTTCACAACATTATATCATTGATGAATCGTTTGTCATATGATTAGAATGAGCAAAAAGAGATGTTTTGGGGTATATTTTCAGTGTCCAAACGGGGAGAGTTGTTCATCTGTGACATCGTAGATCTTGGTCGCATTGCCAATGGGAGGATCTCCATAGCATCAGTGATCTCGACATTCAAATGATCATAACTCTTCTTTTGCTAGTCCTATTTTACTCAAACTTTTGTTGATCTTATTCTTTAATTATTCTGCTTTCACAAAAGCTAACTTGGTCCAAGAGTTTCATTCTCCTTTAAGGTGAGTGAGCATTACGATAGGTAGTGCGGTAATGAATTACGCATAAAAAATCCCCAATGTGGTGGTGCTTTGTGCAGGGCATAAATTAAGGTATACCATAAAATTAATTGACGGCCAGGCCGTCGATGCCCCTATAAGTTGGCCGTGATGCCTTTACAAAAAGTGATAAATTCACGGCCAAAAAGGCCGTGCCCTTTTTTTCTACCTGGCAGACGTGCCCTTTTTTGGTGTAAGATTAAAGTTTACAAAGTTCTCCCATATTTCACAAGCAAAAATACAGAAGAGAGAGAGAAAAAAACAAAGTTAAAAACTAACTCAGATCAATTCAACCTGCAAGCCATTTTCCGTGATTTTCTGGGATCTACACACAGACACACACACACACGCAAAGTTAGCATACAGTGTACATGTACCAGCTGCCGCACGTGGCTTGGCCTGTGTAGTGTGTGGCAGGCTTGCATGATCGGAGGAGATTTGCAAACTATGAATCAAAGTGAACAATCTCACACGATTAACAGTTTTTCCAACAAAATAATCACAAAATCGGCAGGACATTTTTTTAATTACATATGTATGGATCCTCAGATTAATGATTTGGTGATGTAGTCGTAGGAGCAAGTTATCGAGTTTTCATTACTAGATCGGTCTAGTTGTTTCAGCTTTGAGTGAAATTGAGTCTTCTCGTGTTCGCACCGTACCGATAACAAGAAGACAAGCAATGGGAAGAGAGATGGTGTGATGCCGCGATGTTCATTTTATTAAAGTTTAACAATGTTTCACTTTGAAATTTTATTCGTTTCTAAAAGATTTTAGTTTTCTAACAATTTTTAAATATATTATAAAAAGACAAATATCAGTAAGATTTTTGTTAGATGATTACGTGTTTTGTTTGCTTGAAGCTTGAATTTTTTTTCCTCTTTAATTCTTTCTTCATTTCTTTCTTTATTGCTTTCTTTCGTTCATTTTCTTTCTTTTCTATCTTTTTTTCTTCCCTCTTTTCTTCTATCCTTCCTGCTTGCTTTTTTTGTTCTATCTCATTTCAAATATTTCCTAGCTTTCTTTCCTGATCCTTTCTCTCTCTGTTCATTTTTTGTTCTTCCCTTCCTTCCTTTTCTTACTTTCCTTTTATTTCCTTTCTTCTTTCTTTCCTTATTTTTTTCCCCTTCCTCTCCTCTTCTCTTTTCATTCTTTCTGTCATTCCCTCTTTCTTCTTTTCTTTCATTCTTTTCTTGCTTTCACTCTCTCTTTCGCTTCATTCTTTCCTTCCTTTTCTTTTCCTTTCCCTTATTCTTTCTTATCTTCCTGATTTTTTCTCTTTCTTTTTCTTTTTCCATTCCTTCTTTCGCCATCCTATCTTTTCTAAATTCCCTTTTCCATTCCATCTATATTTATTTCTTATTATTTCCTAGCTTTCCTTCCTTTTTTCTGTGTTCATTTATTTTCTTCATTCTTTCCTTCTTACATGTCCCTCATTTTTTTTTTCTTTCTTTCTCTTACTTTCCTTCTTTTTTTTATTCAATTTTTTCTTTCATTTTTTCATTTCTTAAAATTGTCTTTGCATCCTTTTCCCTTCCTCTCCCTTTTCTTTTTCTTTCTCTCCTATTATTTTCTTTCTTTTTTATTCTTTCCTTCCTCTCTTTCATCCTTTATTTCATTCTTTATTTCATTCTTTTTCCTTTTTGCTATTCCCTTCCTTCCTTTCTCCCTCCCTTCCTGTTTTCTTCTTTCTTTTTCTCAAGGAATAAAAAAAAAATTCTTTCCTTCATTCATCCTCCATGTTTTTTCTTTTCCTTTTTTTTCGTTCAAACATTCATTCATCATCCCTTCCTTTCTTTTTCTTTCCTTTTTTCTGTTTTATTTATTTCAAAGAATGAAGGAAACCTTTCTTCTTTCCTTAATTATTTCTTTCATCCTTCTTTTATTCTAACTTTCTTTTTTCCTTCATTTTCTTTAATTCATTTTTTCTTTCTTTCTTCTTTTATAATTATTTTCAGTGATTCCCTTTTTGTCTCACCTGCATAGCAGAGTGAGACTATAGGCGCCGCTTTTCCGACGGCGACGACGGCGACGGCGGCGGCGGCGTCAACACCAAATCTTAACCTGAGGTTAAGTTTTTGAAATGACAGCATAACTTAGAAAGTATATGGACCTAGTTCATGAAACTTGGCCATAAGGTTAATCACGTATTACTGAACATCCTGCCTGAGTTTCATGTCACATGACCAAGGTCAAAGGTCATTTAGGGTCAATGAACTTAGACCATGTTGGGGGAATCAACATCAAAATCTTAACCTAAGGTTAAGTTTTTGAAATGTCATCATAACTTTGAAAATATATGGACCTAGTTCATGAAATTTATACATAAGGTTAATCAAGTATCACTGAACATCCTGCATGAGTTTCACGTCACATGACCAAGGTCAAAGGTCATTTAGGGTCAATGAACTTTGGCCGAATTGGGGGTATCTGTTGAATTACCATCATAACTTTGAAAGTTTATGGATCTGATTCATGAAACTTGGACATAATAGTAATCAAGTATTACTGAACATCCTGTGCAAGTTTCAGGTCACATGATCAAGGTCAAAGGTCATTTAGGGTCAATGAACTTTGGCCAAATTGGGGTATTTGTTGAATTACAGCCATAAATTTGAAAGTGTGTTGGTCTAGTTCATAAAACTTGGACATAATAGTAATCAAGTATCACTGAACATCCTGTGCGAGTTTCAGGTCACATGATCAAGGTCAAAGGTCATGTAAGGTCAAAGAACTTTGGCCACGTTGGGGGTATTTGTTGAATTGCCATCATATCTCTATAAGTGTATTGGTCTAGTTCATAAAACGTGGAAATAAGAGTAACCAAGTATCATGTAACCAAGAACATCTTGTGCGAGTTATAGTAGTTTTCAAAATCAGCACTGCTGCTATATTGAATCGCGTGATGCAGGTGAGACGGCCAGAGGCATTCCACTTGTTTTATTTTGTGCCACGGTTCGGTCGTTTCGCTTCGTTATATTTTACAAAATACTTTTTTTTAAATCAAAATACTGTTTTTTTCCTCTCAGAATACTGTTTTTACTTTTTGGAGGTTGGCATCTCTGTGATGGTAACATTGAATAATTTCTTTTAAGGCATTTGTTGATTTCGAGGTTGGTGTTGGTGTTCGATGCACAATAAGTTGCATTCCATAGCTCCAGCACCTAATCTGAATTTAAAAAGTGGTCCTAATCACATTATTGAAGCTCACATACAAGACCTGTCCCAGGTCCAGCCTTATTTATTTTGGTGGTTTGCTGATTGAAAAGTCGGTGTAACACCAATGCAAAAGGTGCACTAAACCTGAAATCACCAATTTATTGAGCAATCTACCATTAACCAACAGGTATTCCAGTGTTCTGAATTCACCCAGTGTCATCTGCACCCCCAAAACGCAGTCTTTGTGAACTCTGATAATACCTTCAAGGCATCAGTGGTAGGATCCTACCCCTGCTGCGAGCAGCCAGCGTATAGGTTTGATCCTCTTGAACAAGTAACGGTGAGTCCATCTTGTAAGTGACCCACAAAGTATTGGGCGAAAGCAAACATAGAAGATGTCATGAAGCATTTGCTTGACAATCCATTCCTTGCTCCCATCAAAGAAAAACCAGGGAATATTATTCCCATGAAATGCTTGAAATCTGTAATAATGGATCAAATCTAATGGTGGAGAAAGTGGTGTTTTCTTTGTAGATTACAAGACATTCATTTGAAGGAGAGCTAACAATGTATTATGTTACAATTTAATATGTTTTTCCAGTCTGGTAGGTGACATGTGAGATTGATAGGAACAATATCAGGAATTAGGAGAGTGGAATTACAGTAGCACGGTAGAACAGTGGCGTATCTAGCCCAGTTACATTCAATACCATTTCCAGGTCTGATCGTTTGTGCTCAGTTTTGGGCCTCTCCAAAATATTGTGTCCCTCCACTGTGTTACAATGCGTTTAGATCAAATTTAAAGACCCAGAGGGGCTATGTTATGTGTATGATTGTCATTGCATTCTTACAAATATGTGTCACTGAGATATAATTGTGCCTTGGGACTGACCTTTGACCGACTTCAGAATAAGGGCCTCGGTGTTTTGTTTGTACTATTACTCTATTTGTTCAAATCAAATCATCTTAAGCCTTGAATACACCTTCAAATCCATCCTAATAATTTCTTGTTGATATTCCCAGAAGATGCCCTTTCATACATTTAATTATCATCCAATGCTTTGACCTTTGACTTTCAGGGTTGCCAAGTTAAGGATCATCTTGTGACCTTTTCGGGACTTGACAAGTCAGATTCTGCCAAACATGACTCAGAAACCAGCATCTTAGATACACTGCTTGATAGGAAAGATGTCATTTGTGCAGGAGCTACTCTAGTTACAGCAGGAAAGTAAGTAATTTAATGATGGTAATAGTCCAGTTCTCACGAACCTTCTTGCTTTGGGCGCAACACTTGCTCGCCTATATTTTTTTAAAGTCTATCCATCTTGAAGCTTCATCTTAGAGCAGGGGTAATTATAAAATTATCATGTTAACCAGAGCCCACTGGCAGAACAGTTTTGGAACTGAAGTGGCTACTCTAGGTAAAATATGACATTATCATTACTATTAAGCTAATCATCAATAACTAGTTTGTGATTTTGTTGAGTTTTCTGTTCATCTGGCTTTTCTTATCATTTGCAGATGGTCTGATGCCAATATCTTCAGTGCTGATGAAGTCTTGAGTGGAGTTCTTGATGAAGGTCTGGGGGTCAAAGGTCATCTCCATGACATTTTTCCTGATGACAACATGCCCTTTGCCAAGCACGTTAGTCTATTCATATTTATTTGTCTGTTTATGGGCTATTTTCAAGCAACCTGGAAAGCATTTTTTAACAATTGCATATATGTCCTTTGTATAATTTGTTCGCTTATGCAGTATGCATTATAGCAAGATAAGCATGAACTTGAGACCTTGCCCAGATTTTACAAAGACTAGTTTAGACTAATAAGCAGAACAGGGATTATAAGTAAGCCTTGGATGGCAAAGTTTTCATTTGATAAAATCCTTTGTATTGTGTTTGATCTTAATCTATCACTCCATTTTTAATTTGCTCATTTCCAAAATGTGATCTTTATACCTCTTTTTCATCAATTGTCAGGGTTTGAATCCCCTTGGTCTACCAGCAGGTAGTCTAATTCTCAGATCGTTCTCAAAATCAAAGTTTCACAAATTTTATTATCAATGTATGATTTATTTCTGATTGAATTGGTTTGGGGGAGTTGAACTATGCACAGATTTATTTGAAAATCATTTTACATTTGATTTGTTATGTAATAGATTGAGGCCCAGCCAGAGCCAGTAGCATCCTCGACCGATGATTGGGATAGCTCTGATGATGAAGTTGGTGATGATGAGGAACAGACCAAAGGTGAGTGAGATACAGAATAAGGTGATGTGGTAGGGGGTGGGATGGGGTTGCAGTCCCGAGAATGAATTGGATAGTACAGATGAGGAACAGACCAGATTGTGATAGAGAATAGATTGAGGGGGGGGGTGCAATCCTTGAATGAATGGGATAGCACAGCACAGATGAGGAACAGACCAAATTGAGATATCAAATAAGGTGATGTGGTAGAGGGGTGCAGTCATCCATTAATGAATTTGATAGCACTTATGAGAACAGACCATATGCAAGATATGGAATAAGTACTGGTAGTCGTTAAACTTTTTTTTTCAGAGTGATCTGATGATGTGATAAAAGGTTTTAACAAACCAGCAGTGAGCTGTACATGTAAGATAAGGTCGGGAGGGAGGGGCAGCAATGTCCACTTTTTGTTATAAGAAGAAACCTTTTCATGTATGAATATTTTTAGAATTATTCTTGATAAGAAAGTTTCAATGTTAATGTGGTGTAAAAGAGTGTTAACAATCTGTTTTCTATCTCCATGTTGACCTTGTAGGAAGAGGGTCATATAGAAAGGTACCTATTAGTAGAAAACAGTCAAGCAAGAGTACAGTTGGGAGAGAAAAACAGGTAAGACATACAATTAGTTATCCAATTTGATGGACTGATGGATGGATGAACGAATATATAGATAGATGAATGGATGGATGGAGGGATGAATAATCACAGGCAGATTTATGGATTACTGAATGTATTTACATGAATTTATTCATTATTGACAATGAATGAGTTAATTAAAATGAATGGATGGGTTTTTGAAAGAATGGGTGAATGGATGGATGGATAATTGAAACCATTGATTGATAAAGTATTTGAATGATTGTTAAATGAAAAATAGGGTTAGTTCAATCTGATTTTTCATTTGAGGATTAATGATAGAGTTAGTGACTTCTTTTTATCCTTTATTTGTTCACTTTTTTCATCACATTAATATATTTGTCTCTAAGTTGATCAGTGTATTGATTGATTCATTGATTGGTTAATCAGTTAATTGATTGATTGATTGATCAATCGATCAATCAATCGATTGATTTGATTGATTGATTGGTTGGTTGGTTGGTTGGTTGGTTGATTGATTGATTGATTGATTGATTGATTGATTGATTGACCGATGGGGAATAACGATTTATTTTTTTTTTTTCTGATTTGCTGTTTAGGGATTGATTTATTGAATTGTTGCATGCTGGTTTGAATCCTTTGTATTTCTTTTCTTGTGTGTGCGTGTGTGTTTGATTGATAGATAGAAATTGATTGGATTGGATTGTTGACCCATAGGTTTGTGAGCAGACGAAGCTTTCTTTGAATAGACCATTGAAGCTGATTGCATGGCACAATTTCAGCTTTATTTGTAAATTTACTTTGAACTGAAGAATAGAAAGATTTTGAAAATTTAGTGATCTGTATTTCTTTTCATGTTCTATAAAGCTTGTATATAAGGAGGATCAAGTATCAGCAGTTATGTGAGCAAAAATTTTAGGTCATTAGATAATGGTCAGGAGGTTAAAAACTTAGATGAAAGTTGATATTTTGTCATATAAGTAAGTTGTCATATCCATTCATTTCCATATAACTTGATGATATGAAAGAAATAACAAGTTTAAAGGTCAATGTCGCAGGTCATTTGAGGTCAACCAACTTAACTTTGTTATGAAATTAGTTTTGTCTCTTTTTTTTTAATTATTATTCATTTTAGTTAGTTTCAAAGTCAGCACTGCTTCTATATTAAATTGCTTAATGTATGTGAGACTGTCAGAGGAATTCCACTTGTTTTATTCTAAGAATTAAATTCTTGATATCAAGAACTCATTTGTGTGGTCAAATGATGATTCTTAGGATTGAATTATAAAAGGGATTGTTGTACGTACATCATGAGCATGCACATCGTCCAGGGCCCCATAACACAAATGTTGGTGATTAATCGTACGATTGATTTTCACGATTAATTGTACATTGTAGTCAATACAATCAATCGTAGCAAAATGTTCTACGATTGATTGTTAAGCTTTGTGTTGCAGGGCCCAGGTGTGACAGCCTCTTTAATGGACAAAGTGGTTGTAGACTAAATGTAATACATGATGCGAGAGTATAGTGGGAGTGATGTTAGATCATCTTGGATTTATCTCGATTTGGATTACTGCAAGTGGCTAAGAAATCCCTCCCACATAAAACAAATGAATGAATTAAAAAATTAATGAATCAATAAATAAATAAATAGATAAATAAACAAATAGATAAATAAATTATTTGAATGAATGAATAAATGAACGAATGAATGAATGAATGAATCAATTTTTAATCAATGATAAATTTAAAAAAATGAAAAATAGAAAGAAATGAAATGAAAAATTATACTACTACAAAACTAATAATAAATGGGATCCTGAGATCATAGGAAGAAATTGAAATTCAAGTTAAAAATTTTAAGGAGATTAATGCCAACATGTTATGGGAAGGAGAACAACTGAGCGGAGCTTCTTTGAAGTTGGGCGATGTCACCCTATCTCTCTGTTTAAATGAATGTCGATAACTGCTAAGACATATCTTATATTGAATGGGAAATATTTATATCTATAAAACTAGTTTCTTGTCATTATCAGTGAAATTTGATATCATGCTTCCTGCAGTAAATCCAGAAAAACTCTCATGGATAATTTCCATAGTAAATCCAATCATAGGGGAGACCGGGGTTAGTTGGAACATGGGGTAAGTTGAAACATTGTAATTTTCTTTAACGTCTTAAAATAAATTTCTGCAATACTGCCCGCAATTTATTGTCATTATCAACAGCCATCCACCATATTACAGACAACACATGTGCAACAAGCCTTGTGAAGTTAGAAAGGAATTTTGGTTTTTTGACCTTCTGAGTAATTTTTTTCTCTTTCAGAAATGTTTGATTATCTCAGAGAAGTTTATAGATCAAGTTGGCCAGTTTGGGGGTATAATAGACACTTGTACCAAGCTACAAAATGAGGTTATTAAAATGCCATGGTGAAGTCCCTTTTTTGTGCTGTAAGGTTATAAACGTCAAACGGGCCTCCGGGGTTAGTTGGAACAAAATTGAAGGGGCTAGTTGGAACGTGTTCCAACTTACCCCAAACATAATTATGAATAAAAACATTGGATATGAGAAAAAAATATATAAAGTATTTCACACTCTTCTGAACATATATTGTATACCATGCTTGTTTTGTTTATCAGTTAGGTCTGAGTGTGCATTTAAGGCCTATTGTAGGCCCCTAATGCAATATTAACCCTTATCAAAATGGGAGGGGGGTCAATTTGAGCCCCCTCCTCAAGAAATTTTGTCACTATGCCATTGCGCAAATTTTGTTGACTACACTGCTCGCTGACTTTTTACTTTCAAGTCTTGCGCATCATTTGAAACCAAATTTGCGATGCCTGCGTGCATGGTTTCGAAAATATGCAACATTTTGTACGTGCATGTTCGGACCCAAAATTGTTCAAAAACGTGATTCCATGTACAAGGTCAATGCAAATTGTGTTTTTCAACCAAAAGTCATAAATGTATGATTATTTTTTACTTAAGTTGGTTCAAATAGATTTATTTTATGCTATTTATGATCGCAATTCGCAAAAAAGTCCCGACAAAGTTCATCGAAAAAACAAAGGCAAAAAAAAAAAAAAATACATAAGAAATTATATTTTTTTTGCAATTTTTGGTGGATATTTGTTATAAAATTGGAAAATTTATACTCTCACCAAAAATTAGCATTCTACTAGCTTAATAAATACAGTTAAAGGCAAAAACATACCAAAAAAATTGGGAAAATTTCATATGCTTATTTGCATAACTAATTAATTTAAAAATATTAACAATTAATTTTGGTCTTATAAATTTGATGCAGAAGTACATGAAATTGCTGATAATACACTTTTCATGTAAAATCAAACGCACCCAAATATGCGGAATTCTACTACTTAGTCTGCTTGTGTGGGTGGCTGTATAATAGAAAACATAAAGTTCAACGAATCCACACTTTAATTTATTTGAACTTGAATAAAATAAAGCAAATAGGCTAAAACCATGTAATATTACAGTTTTAAGTAGTTTTAGTATAATTCTTAATTGACCATGCAGTGTTCCAACTTACCCCACACCATGTTCCAACTTACCCCACACCATGTTCCAACTTACCCCACACCATGTTCCAACTTACCCCACACCATGTTCCAACTTACCCCGTATATGGGGTAAGTTGGAACGTTTGCGATGGTCTTGTTCAAGGTGGATTTTTTCAGTAACCATTTAAGAGTTAAAAATTTTATGGGGTACATTTGAAGCCCTTAGATATATGCTTCAAGCTGATATATTGATTGTTTCTCGAATAAAATTTATTTGGATTTTACAGCCATTTTTTTCAAAAATGTTCCAACTAACCCCGGTCTCCCCTACTGTACATAGAACATGCAGAACCTTCATAAAGCTATCGCAACCAATGTCTATCTAAAGCTTTGGCTAAGGTCTAATGATATGAAACTTACGGGAGCATCATCTAATTTTTATTCCAATCTTGTTAAAGAGTAATGGCCTTGGATTATTTTTTCATCCATTGATTCTTTTTGAAAATTTGAATTCTGATTTTACAGTGAGCCCCATCCAGAAAATTAACGTATTTAAAGTGTTCAAGTTCTGCTATGTTTCAGATATATATTTGTGAAGTCGGGTGATGAGATATTACATTTAATAAAGTTTTTTTTTTCTCTGTGCTCACCGAACATTGTAGTGTTGTTGTCTACATTTGACACTTAGCATGAGGGAGTTCATTTTGTGGTGGGGTTCACTGAGGATTTTTAGTACAATTGTGTATATATAGCACCCTCTCTTGGTAGTCAGTAATGTTTTAAAGTTTGACAAGTCTCAATTTACTAACTATGGTTTATTGGTTATTCTCATTGGCAATGTTCCATCATAATGTTACAGGTTTAGTAGTAAGTACAAAACAATAATATATATTATCTACACGAAACGTCATATTTTCTCAGTTTTCTCCAAAGATGCTGCTCGTCTTTTTGTTAATTCACCTTTGTTGCATCATATTCATAGGTTGAGCTCTTAGAAGGAGAAAAGCTGCTTCTGAGAGATAATGGAAAAATAGGATTTTTTTTTTTTTTGGGGGGGGGGTCGGAGAACAAAAAGTATGTAGAGTTTAATACCACAAAACCTGTCACTTAAAAATACCTTTGCCAATATCAGAATCACCATAATAACAAAATCAAACAAAAGTTAACTGAACATAGTCATTCGGAGTATCTAGATAACTGAAAATTAGCTCTGAAAAGGGGAGTCATCAAATCAGCACGTCCCCGTACCACCAATGTATGTGAGTGCCACCCCCCCTGGGACCAGCACCACTGGTGTTGTACATATTCTTACAGACTTTCTTTTCCATTATTTCCCATCAAATTTTGATTAAGTATTATGGTTGTTTGATTTGTTCTCTCTTCATTCCAAACAACTGGCTTTTGTTTTGGCTTGACTTGTTCAGTGAGTCTACACCGAACTCCCTGACTTGTTGAAAGTTTGAAACCACACTGTGTGAACATGTCTGCCTGGTAAATCTCACTTTCATTCATATACTAGGTGTGGCATCTGGAACACATCAAGCCGGATTCATTGCTCAATGCTGGGAATTTGAGGGGATAGGTGTAGTGTATGCTACATTTATCAGTCTTGTGGTAAATGAATGAAATTTGATACTGTGTGTGTTCATACGTGAAGAATGGTCGTTGGGGCACCTATTAAATGCAGATCATAGACAGAACTGGTGGTATAGAGGACAAAGAAAATAAGGAGCGTTCACGCCTGTACTTTTAGCTTATGCTATGGTCACAAATAACCTTTACGATCATCGTACAAATGCTGGGTTCCCAGGAATCCAAGCCCATCAGGGAAAAATATTTACTTTTTCCAGTCAGGGAAAAAATCAAGGAATTTGATAGAAAATACCTCAAATCAGGGAAAATGCCTCAAATGAGGGAAAAATCAGGGAATATTGATTGACCCATATGTTGAAAGCGCGGTAGTCAGTCAGACTCTAGCTGTTATGTTTTGTTGCATATCAAAGTAGCGTCTCTAACATAGTGTGTTGTAATTTAATGATATGTACTAGGATTGCTTTGAATCAACCTCTTTCTGTATATTAAAGGTGAGGAAAGGATGGCTGTATGGGGAGAATGGAGGTCAAAACATGCGAAACTTGGAATGGGTTTAAATGATTATCAGGAAATTTTTAAACTTCATCAGGGAAAAATCAAGGAATTTTATTTTCTTGATAAACTGGGAACCCTGAAATGGTTTTTATACTCAGCAATAAATGGTAAGAAATTGTTTGTACATATCTGTAAAGGTATTTGTGACCGTAGCATTAGATATATGCTGATGTTCTGTTATGCACAAATTATCCCCCCCAAAAAAATCAAATTCAAGAAACGGGATTAAGAAAATGGCTTGCCATAACCTGTAAAATGTCCAAGTGTGATATTCCCACGAGAGAGCCATATTGGGCAGCAATATTCTGGTGTATCATATTATATAAAAAGTGTACAATCTATTGTACAATATACTGGATTATATGTACGACAAATTATCCCGAGTGCAGGTTTATTTCTCCAAGGCCGAAGGCCGAGGTGAAATAGATCTGCACGAGGGATAATTTTATATTTGGAGTTCATATTGTCCAGTAATATTGTATAATAGAACGTACACTATTTATTATAGTAAATTTTACAACACCTACTATGTAGCTTGTACGAGAGCAAATGGGAGGCTGAATGTCAAACATTTGTATCAGTGCACACGTACCACCGTCGCATGGGTCAAGAAAAAGTGACGTAACTATAAAAATTAAGATTCAACGCATTGTACGCGTTTAGTAAATGCTGACGTGCAGGGCTTACTGGCTATAAATGCGCATTGCCATTATTCTCCCCATTCATTTAACACGGTTTTACCCTCCAAATATCGAAAGTTATATTGTACTAGTACATAACTTTTTGAAGGAGGTCATGTGGTACCAATTTAGCCAATCACAGCTCATATTTTACTACCACTATTTACTATATTCCAATATATGACACAGTTCTCACTACCTTCCTAAACTAGTTTACTGGAAACTAGTTTAACATGTGGTGAGAACGATCAAAGTGATCTTGGAAGCGATCTTCCCAACCGGTTCACAAAACCACCTCGCAATGTAGTTTTCAAGATCGCTTTGCCTTGTTAAACTGGTTTTAGCGTAAGTGAGGACACAACCGTTCTTCGGGAAGCAATCTTCGCACATTTTGAGCGCGCTACTCCACACAACAGGTGTAGCATACCTACGCTGCGGTTTCAAATTTCATGCGAAACGTGTCACCCCACTGAGAGCGTTTCCATCGCAACAAGATTGCTTTAAGTGAAAACCACTTTCGTGTGATCAAGGGGGAACGTTAGCAAAGCGATCTTCCAAACTGGTTTCCTGAATCGGTTTCCAGTAAACTAGTTTTTGAAAGCGTAATGAGTACGGTGTCTATGTTAATTTCCGAAAACTCTCATTCATATAGGCCTTCATGGGCGGTATGAACAGGGGTCTATCGGAACTGCCTAAAACTAAAAACTTCAACATTCGTGATGTGTTATAAACAGGGTATGAGCATGGACCTACTATATTATTGCAGTATTTGTATAGATCTGCAAAATAATTGGTAAAAGATAGGCACGAAATAAAGGCATGATCGCCTATATCAATAGGATTTAGTTAGGCCAATATGCCTCTTCATACAATAGCTGCATCATTTACAGATTTGTAGATGTATGTGAACGAGATAAAACTATACTAAGATAATGGGATTTCAAATAAAGATTATTTATTAATTTCGTTGTATTCACTGAAATGTATTCTGCTAATATATCCTCCCACCCCCACCCAAGAAGAACACACACACACAGACCCCTTTTGTCCACGTGATTCCAGAGTAATAGCTGCTAATAGCTCTTGAAGGTCACATTTGCACAACATATATTTTCCCTTTTTTTCTCTCCTTAATCCAGTCATAAAAATGAATGAAGTGTTGAAATGTACAGAGGATTAGAGAGAAA
Organism: Lytechinus pictus; assembly: GCF_037042905.1. Lineage (NCBI taxonomy): Eukaryota > Metazoa > Echinodermata > Echinoidea > Temnopleuroida > Toxopneustidae > Lytechinus > Lytechinus pictus. The sequence continues at coordinate 16,288,851 of NC_087246.1, forward strand.
ATGGGGTCAAAGTTGGAAGAACCTTGTCTGACCATGTTTACAATACTTCTCAAGAGTGTAGATAGATATAAACCATATTAAAAAAAAACAAGATTCTCATTACAAATAAGTTTAATAGAGGGAGAGGGGGTACACAGAAGACATTTTTCAATAAAACTAAATAAAAATTTACATGACGAGAATTCAATCACTTGGAGGCTTCCAAAGCCCATCTGTAGGCCTATCGCTCTAGCCACCCCTCAGAGGGATTTATCAAAGTAATTCCCTGTTCACACATTTCCATGCTTTTTTTGTGTATGCCTATGTAAACCCACTAATCATGTGTATACGGTACCCCCCCCCCCCCCCCCCCACCAAAAAAGTTGATTTTTTTTTTTGTGGAGAAAATACCATAAGTTCAAGTGAATATACTCTAGAAACATCCCTTTTATTGATTTTTGCAGTTTTTTCTTTAGAAATGTACTGGGGTGCCATTTTTTCCCCTTCATTGTTGGTATTTTTTACTCCCTGCCTCAGCCTGCACAGTAATGAAGGTGGGGGGATAGCTGTATGTAAATTCATACCCCTTTCGTGAAAACACCCTTGAATATTCTAGACCCTGTTCTCATGTACTTTCTTAAACCAGTTTAGTCGGAACTAGTTTAGTTGAAACTGCCCTAATAAATGTGCAATGGAAATGCTCCAAAGCAACCTTGGAAGCGATCTTAGACACCGTTCTCATTACGCTTTCTAACACTAGTTTACTGGAAACAGGTTCAGGAAACCAGTTCGGAAGATCGCTTTGCTAGCGTTCCCATTGATCACACGAGAGTGGTTTTCAAAATCATTTCACATAAGGCGATCTTGTTGCTATGGAAACGCTCTCAGTAGGGGGACAAGTTTCACGCGATATTCGAAACCGCAGCTTAGGCATTCTACACCTGTCGTGTGGAGTAGGGCGCACAAAATGTGTGAAGATTGCTTCCCGAAGAACGGTTGCGTCCTCACTTATGCCAAAACCAGTTTAACGAGGCAAAGCAATCTTGAAAATTTCATCGCGAGTTGGTTTTATGAACTGGTTTGGAAGATCGCTTCGACCGTTCTCATTACACGTTAAACTAGTTTCCACTAAACTAGTTTTCAGTAAACTAGTTTTAGGAAGGTAGTGCAGGGTTCCCAGCCCATCAGGGAAAATTATTTTACTTTTTTTCCAGTCAGGGAAAAATCAGGGAATTTGATAAAAAAATACCTCAAATCAGCGGGAGATGCCTCAAATGAGGGAAAAATCAGGGTATTTTGATCGGCCCAAAAGTCGAAAGCACAGTAGTCATTCAGACTCTGTTATATTTTGTTGCATATCAAAACAACATCCATTAAATGACTGGTTATGGTGGTACTTATTAGTTTTACATTATTGTTTTTATACTGAAAATACATGTTATTCACTGCAAGACCTTTGAAAACATTCGAAACTGGGAATGGGTTTAAAGAGTTTTCAGGGAATTTTAAAATTCATCAGGGAAAAATCAGGGAATTTTGTTTTCTTGAAAAGCTGGGAACCCTTTAATGAGAACGGTGTCTTCAGTGGCCCTCCAAACCAGTTTAGAAATCCACCTTGTGAAGTGGTTTCCAAGGCCGCTTTGCCTTATTAAACTGGTTTAAGCGATGTTAAAGTGAGGACACAACCATTTTTTCGGGAAGCAATCTTTGCACGAATGTACGAGAGTAGGTGCATGTTGGGTGCGCTGCTCTACTGTGTGCAGAATGCCTGCGCTGTGGTTTCAAATTTTGCTGGAAACATGGTGTGACCCCACTGAGAGTGTTCCCAAGGAACAAGACCACTTAACACTGGATGAGAACAGGGTCCAAGATTCCAGACTGAGTCCGGATCAGCATAGCGCGGACTTGGTGTTGAAAATTGCAATCGCGAATAGAAATAGTCTGCTCCCATTCTGCATCCACAAATTCATGAGAGGGTTATTACTAGTTTTACTGACGGGATTCGAGCAAGAATATTAGTACCTTTTTTGATTTACATGAAGTGTGCAAGCACAGACTCAAATTTGAGACTTTAACCATAATGCCATGTCTAGAATGAAGACTAGACTCTAAACTCTGTCTGTGACAGCCACAGTACACAGTGAATCTAGTCTCACCACTTCAGATTCTGCATTATGTACTATGTAAAATACAAAAGGTCTGTGTCTGCAGACTACCTTGATTTGAGGGTGATTCTCTTCAAATACCCAGACCTACATGGATCCTTCTAGTAGGATCCATTATGGTTCTAAAGGACCAATATAAATCAATCCATAATAGGTGTTCAGCATCAAGGCCAGTACCTTCCCTAGCAATAAAATCCAAGAAAAGACAAATGTGCTGACAATTTATGTTTTTGTGAATTAGTCTGTGTAAATAAACCCTATCATTTGAATGGAAGGAGGGAGAAAATAGTTACATGTATGTTTTGGAAGGAGGGAGAAAAAAAATAAAAAGAAGAGAAAAAAAGGTTTAGTGTAAATTATGTAAAGATTTTTCATTTTTCGAAGTTTGAATTTATTACCAGAAAGGAATGGGTAAACCATATAAAACATAATGTTCAGCGAAATATTTGAAATATATGATCTAAAATCTGATATTCATGGGTAAATTTTAACTGAAAATTCTTTTGAGATGTTAATGCACCAAACTCTTGTTTTGATATTTCATTATGATCAAATTATTCATTTTTGAAATTTACTATTTTTTGTAATTATCTTTATTTAAGTTCATCATGTAGGCCTCATTATAAACTCTATAGCTTATATTTTAAAATGATTGGTAAATGAGATGATACTCGAGTATAAATCATATTTTTCGATTTACCAAATTAATGTCTGTTATCATCCACAATTAATAAGATTGTATTTTAATTTTCATTGGAAAATATGCTAAGCGTCCTCATGGACCCTCAGCGTGGGAAAATAATCGACCTTGTGGACCCTAGGCCTCATGAACCATCAGCCTCGTGGGCCCGCCCCTATCTATTCATATTTTGTAGCAAAATGGAGAATGGTTAAAGGAGAATGAAACCCTTGAAACTAGCTGAATCCATATCAAAGAGAAAAATCAAAGAAACATATTGTTGAAAGTTTGAGGAAGATTGAATGAATAATAAGAAAGTTATGAGCATTTGAATATTGAGATCACTAATGCCATGTAGATCCTCCCATTGGCAATGCGACCAAGATCTGTGATGTCACACACGTACAACTCCCTCATTACTTTAGTACTTATTTCACTTATATTCTCACTTTTATAGAGTCTATCACAAGGTGAGGTGTTCTCTTTATGAGAGGACAAGTACAGAGGTTTCACAACATTATATCATTGATGAATCGTTTGTCATATGATTAGAATGAGCAAAAAGAGATGTTTTTGGATATATTTTCAGTGTCCAAAAGGGGAGAGTTGTTCATCTGTGACATCATAGATCTTGGTCGCATTGCCAATGGGAGGATCTCCATAGCATTAGTGATCTCGACATTCAAATGCTCATAACTCTTCTATTGCTAGTCCTATTTTACTCAAACTTTTGTTGATCTTATTCTTTGATTTTTCTGCTTTCACAAAAGCTAACTTGCTCCAAGAGTTTCATTCTCCTTTAATGGTTAATCATAGAATGACAGCGGTTCATGCACAGTACTTTGGTACAAAAGATTTCTGCACTTTCTTTATATGTTTCATATTTACCCAAGCATAAAGAGGTTATCATGCATGTCATGGGATAAAACACTATTTTCACTTGATGTGTAATAACCTATTCATAATCATTTAATAATTATCAAAATGTAATTCTCCAGGTTTGATTTTTTCCCTCAATAGAAACTAGAAGAAATATAAAAAAGTTGAACATTCTGGTGATTAAAGTGTTTAGGCCTACTAATATTAATCCTAATTACAATCTATAAAACCTAGGATAATTATGTTAATCATCATAAGCCCTATCTTCTTTGCTATGTGTTCAATTATTCAAATAGCTTTTAATTTCCAATACATTTTTGGAAACATCATAATATCCTGAAAATGTAATGATCATAATTACATAGGCTTAGCATAGGAAATCCATGATACCAGTGGCCAATTTTGTCCTCATCACAGCCATATTGCCCCTAAAACTCTCCAAGTGGCATGCTTTGAGAATCAGCCAAGATCTCCAACAATCCTTAGGTGGTTTCAAACTGCCTCGATCACAAGAATCCCTGTTAAATTACAAGAACTTTTTTCAGGCTAAAAAATATTCGATTATTATTCCTGTATTCACACCGCCCCAAAGCATATCCTTCAGGGAAAGTTTCCGAAGTTACGAGCGTGCATTTAAAATCGCTACCTCAGCAGCCACCCATGGCACCCACACCCAAGTGCTCTCTGGACTAAGAAACTTCCCATAATTTGCTTTCACAGTGCCAAAATACCTACAATCTTGGAAAATCCCAGCGAAAGTTCTCATAGTTTTGACAAGTACCTACTATTTAGCGGGTATTTTCTTTTGTGGATAATACACGTAATTTATTACTTTCACACTGCCAAAATTACCTGGTATTTTCTGACCAGGGCAAATTTCCCGATGAAACTGGCAAACTTTGAGGCGGTCTGAAAGACTGAAACCTCTTAATGGTCAAGTATATAAGTATATTTAGATAGTTAATTTTAAAGTAAAATTTCGACATCTTTGCATTTCTTCATATGCACATTGCACTCATTGCCCTTGAAATAAAAGAAATAGTCGCTGAAGATAAAAATCATTTCCTATGCTGCATAGGCCTAAACTTCACAAGTAAAAACAATGCTTGCTTCTTTCTCACCACATATTCCAATATTGGGGTCTTTGTATTAGACTACTGCCTTTCCATGTCTTCTTTTTTAAGAAGCTATAAACTCTCTAGCTCTGTACATTGTATCACATTCACTATAAATTTGATTTATGTCCAAGTCTTATGTAAGACCTGGCTTATATTGTGAGAAAAGTGGGCAAGTAAATTAGGCTTGGTATTTGATATTTACATTTTCTACCAAGAAAAAAGATGTTTGAGAACTAGGTAGTCAATGGTCATTGACCTAGGCATGGACCTATGGCCTGGGAAAGGCACTAATTTATTGATTATTCTCTGCTTCTGCTCTCATGGTCCTTCTAGAACATTTCTAGTTGGGAGGAAATATCATTTACGTCTTGTAACAGGTTGCAGTTTGTACTGAATCATATCTTCTTTTTTTTTCACTTTTTTTTTTATTGGGTTTCATGATTTTGAGTAACAACACAAACAAAACAAGTAATTTGAAAATAAAAATTAAAAAATTAAAAAGCAGCATACACATTATTAGTTTATATTAGAAAAAGTACAGCTTATCAACAGATAATAAGTGATAAACATGTAGTAAAAGCAGTCACTTTGTCTCTTCTAAGTATTCTTCATCCCCTATAGTATAGTAAAGGCTTGTACTGAATCATATCTTGAAGAACCACACTTCCATCTTCACATAGAAAGATATTAGTGTGCCAGGGTTTGGGAGGCTTTGTAGCCCATTAATAACCCAATTTAATAGTCTTTGATTATAAAGTTGAGGAGTGTTGATGATTTGATGGCTTCTTCTGGGAGCTTATTCCAGCTAAAATAACTCGTTTATTAAAGTATTTTGGAATGCCGAGGCTTATAGCCTCAATGACATCTGGAATGAAAATGAGAAATTTGAATAGAAAAATGAGAATACCTGTATTGGTATATATAAAACGATAATGATGAATGTTCGAATTTATTAATAATAATAATAGTAATAATTCCTACATGAATTTCTTTCTTTTCACCTCAACAACAGACCAATTTGAACATATGGAGCACAGAAAAAAATGAAAATTCATCAAAATCTAATTTTAAATAAGAATGTTGATAAAAACAGATTAAAAACTTGAACATACATCAATTAATAACAGTTTGAAAATTGTAACATCACCCGCAAACAGGTGCCCCACATGTTTAGTAGTATAAATTTCATAAATTGTGATTTTCAATGCTTTATTGTAACTGAAAAAATTCTTCATGGCTAGCAACAGATATCAAAAAAACATTTTTATAATCTGTGCTGTAGATTGGTAGATCCATGGAGCTATAAAACAGATAGATCTGTGCTGTAGAAATGGGGTTATGGCATGTACTGGCCTGTAATCCAAGCTATGTTGGGTAGTTACAAAATGATGCAGAGGTTTGAGCCCTGGACACATATTTTGGATGGTGACGTTAAAGGTCGGTCACATATATGAATAATCATTCCTCATTAGTACATGTCTGACAAAACTCAATCCTTTCATTTACCTCGGTATTGTATTCATTTTTTTTTTCATTCTCACTAGGGATCTGCCAAGTCTCGTCATTCAGCAACAACCAAGTAAGGATACCATTATTTTTTCTTATTGTGTCTTTGTTCTGTCAGTTTGAAGTTCTCAGAGACTGAAAATATGGGGATGAATGATCCATTCCCTGCCCCACCAGTAGGGTTATATCGGTTCAGTAATATGTAGTTTTATTTGCTTAGAATAGTCAAGGAGATGTATCTCCCTGTTTGAATTTTTATGTATTCATACTTGTTTTGGTAAATAAAACCAACTTGAATTGAAATGTACTGGGCCCCATAGCATAAAGCTTAGCAATTGATTGTGGGACTCAGTTTTGAATGGTATGCAATCACAGAAATCAGTGCAACAAACAATCGCTAAAACTGTTGCTACTGGGCCCTGGTCTAATTTTTAAGATTTGAAACTTTCAAAAGCATACATCCCATGAAATTATTTTTTGTCAATTGATTTGACCGTAAAGGTAATCTAACCAATTTGCTTCATCACCCTCTCTCTGTATAGTTATTATTTTCTTAATGGTGGTGCTTATCACTTATTGGACAGATTATATCAGGAAGCCACATGACATATGAAGATGATATCCAGAAATTACTGTCTCATTCCATAATTGAGAAGTTTAATACTATAGAAAAAATTTAAGCAAACATTCATTTCAGGGACTAAATAAATTTATATACCTTCAGTTGATTAAAAGTTTCATCCATATAGATTTTAGATTGCTCTTCTCATATAGTATTTTATGATGCTAGCTTTTATTTATCTTATTTGAATGCAAGCTTTGGGGATGTATTATTAGATTAATGAAAACTTACTACAGGCTGCAAGATTATTTATCGTCAAATACTGTTACATAGGCCTATTTCTTTGATTATCAGAGGAAGAAAATTTGGCAAATCGGTCATGATCGCTTTGTCAATTCGTCAGATTTTGGGCCTGTGATGATTTATTCTGCCACACCATTATAATCTAACCTTACAGCAATTGAATTAAAAGTAAACTAAATTATGGGTATAGCATCAAGCAGCTATTAACTTCCAGAAGGGTCATTACTGACTGACATGAATTATATGAATTTTTTTTAACAGGAGACATCGTAAGAAATGGGATGCTACTAGATCCCTGAGGTATAATCAAGACACACAGAGAGAAGAAGGTAATATATTTGCAGAATTTGAAACTTTATTATTTCTTTCAAACAGTTGAAACATTTTTCTTTCTTTTTTTACAATGAGGATACACCGAACAAGGAAAATAAGGAGGGGTTCTATTGACGATGATACAAATGACCATAATTCCTTGCATGGTGTCAAAATAGCTGACTTGATTGTGATGATGATGATGATGAGAGTGATGATGATGATGGATTATGATGATGATGATGATGGTGTTGGTGATGGTGATGATGATGGTGATGATGATGATGATGATGATTATGATGGTGATGATGATGATGATGGTGATGATGATGGTGATGATGATGATGATGATGATGGTGGTGGTGGTGTTGGTTATTTTACTTATGATTAGTTGGTCAGAAACTGAAATTTCTTTCTTGGCACAAGAAATCCAAATGGTGTAGGTTAAAAAAAAGGTATGCAACTCCTGGTTTTGCATATAAATTGTGACATCTTAGACAAATATTCATCTTTTAAGGTAGATTTAAATGCAAGCTTATGTATATTAAATGATCCTTATATCCTTACCAGATCAACTGAGAGGTAATTTTCTAGTTCAACATCTTCTTAAGATGAGAACTCCACTGGCTGATAAGCAGCAGGAGAAGACCAAAGCCAAGGAGGTATGCTATAATCTGAAAGATTGGAAAATTTTCTTCTTCAAGTAAAACAGAGCCCAGTCTTACAAAGAGTTACAATTGATCCAATCAATAACACCTATAGAAAGCCAACAATGCCAACATCTAAATTGCATATATGTTCAAAATGTTTTCTAGATATGATGTGTATTCCACACAGTTATCGTTGACTTTACAATTCATTGTGCTTCACTTTGCGTACAAAAGGACAATGTGCAAACTTTCCAGTATTTTCTTTGATTGAAGATTTCTAAATTGCACCATTGATACTTATGATTATTATGTAGATGTTATCCAAGAGCAATTGTAATTTATAAGCTTCTCTAATACAGAGGAGAAAGCTAATTATTACAATTGTGTAAGTTGATCGTACGAATATGCAAAATTGCAACATCAGCGTGCAAAGTGTTAACCAGCTTAACATGAAAAGTCTTTCAATGTTGAACAATTATTTAGGGTTATAGAATAATTCACTCCTGCTTTGTTTAGATACAAAATAATTTGGTTATCTCATTTAGTTTAAATTAAAAACATGTTTATTGCCGTCATTCATGAAGTCAAGTGTAACCCACAAACAGCTGTGAGAACAGCCCCAGAATTCCCTTCTTATAAATGCTCTTACAGTCACTCACAAGAAATTTATCATCTTGGGATATCAACATGTGTTTCCAAATGAAACGCTATGAATAGTGAGCTCTTTGTAGCATTTTATGAATAAATTTGTTACTGGCAGTGAACCGAGTCAGATCACAGTGAAGAAATGTGGAGAGAATGTTATTGATAAAATTATCAGATTCTCACACTGAATTTATTGACAAATTATGTCTATTTGGGGACCTAAACCTTGATAAATCTGTTAGTATATCATTGAGTCAAGCTTTTGTATCAACTTTAAAGCTAAATAATAGTAGTTGCAGTAAAGCACTAATTTCGTGAGAAAGTCTGTAAAACCAAGGTTAAGTATGACTATATCATCGTGGATCTAGATCTGGTACAGTTACATAAACTGAACTTTGTGAAATCATAAAATCTAAGCTGAAATACGATCACACTGAAGATCGCCAACACAGATAGGCACACGTGGGACAGTGTATTATTATTGCTGGAATAAAGACCCGACGGAAGTGACCGAATCCGCGCTTATTTTGCTTATTTCTCAGCAATTACACAATTTCTTCCAGAATCCTTTGGCACATATTTTTTATTCATACAAACAGACACTTGAGTGGTCATTATATTAGATTCTGTAAAAAGTCATTTTGAGATTGTTACCAGGACTGGAATTTACCTTTAACTTTGTTTATAGTTATGCAGGCAGAAAATTTGACATATCATTGGTAAAATGAGTTATAGTAGTCTGAATAGACCACTTAGATTGATAATGTCACAAAACACTCTTTTTTTTGGGGGGGGGGGATATTTCAGCGTTTTGTAGTAAATCTCGATGGAGCATGATGAAAAAAAAAACCACAGTCCAAATTTGATGGAAATCTGTTCATGGGGGCCAGAGGTTTGGTTGATGAATACCTTCTTGGCCTCTTTGAAATAAGTGTAAATTGGGCCTTTTTTGCTATTTATTTGGCCATATTATATAGATTACATTATATCCTCTAGAAATGTTGTGATATGATTCCCCTTATTCTTTGTATTTGTTAGTATGCTGGAGGGATGTTTAGTAGAGTTGATGCCCAGTTCAGGGCCAGCCAACAAGTCACCAAACCAGTAACCCTGCAACCTGTATCAAGGTAAGAACAGATATAACTATTGAAGGGATGGTCCAGGCTGGAGATATTTATATCTAAATAAATAGAGTAAAATTCACAAAGCAAAATGCTGAAAATTTCATCAAAATTAGATAACAAATAATGAAGTTATTGAAATTTAAAGTTTATCAATATTTTGTGAAAACAGTTTTATGCACATCATCATGAATATTCATTAGGTGGACTGATGATGTCATATCCCCACTTTCCTTTTTCTTATGTTATTACATGAAATCATAATTGTTTCATTTTTTCATACATGTGTAAATGATGTGTCTCCATTATGATGAAATAAGTTGCGGCAATAAAAACTAATGCAGTTAATCAGTTGTCAATCCAATTGTTTTAGTTCTTGGTAGAAAATTTTGAATAAACTTAATTTCATGTAATAAAATACAAAAGAACAAGTGGGGATATGATATCATCAGCCCACCTAATGAATATTCATGAAGACATGCCTAGAACTGTTTTACCGGAATAATGCAAATATTTAAAATTCAATAACTTCATTATTTGTCATCCAATGTTGATAAAATTTTCAGCATTTTGCTCTGAATTTTATTATATTTGAGATATAAATATCTCCAGCCTGGACCATCCCTTTAAGCTTTAATCCCTCAATGAGTCACATTACAGTGGTGTTCTCAGTAATAAGCCAAAATACATACTTTGGCTTTAAAAAACAGAAGTAAGGTCATTAACTTTTCAGCAGGGATGTTGTTTTTCAATATATTTTCAGTTATATAAAAATACTTTTGTACAACATGGCCCATACTATGTAATCTCTTTTCTTGTTTATCAATATTTCTAATATTATTAGCTGGCATCACTCTATAGTATTGAAATCACTTTTTTCAGTGCTGCCCCTGTGACTTTAATTCTCCTTGTACCGTATGTCAAAATATAAAATTTGGAAAGTCAGCAACAAAAAAAGGTTTAGTCATTTATTAAAGGCCACTTTATTTGGATAGCTAAGACTTTATATATTGTTATTACTATTGTACAGTGAACATCTTTTATGCTTATGGAAATATCAAACCTCAAATCCTTTTTTTTTTAAATTCTTTGAATATATCCCTTAAATTTTATGATATTGACTGAAGTTATTATTTGGACAAGTTATATAATTTGAAGCAGGGATCTTCCTTTTCAACTGTAGGCCTACAAAGGACTGAAATTTCATTTTGTGTAGATTTATCATGGGTTTGAGCTTGAATGAATGTTGCATTCTCATTTCTTTATGGGGATTTAGTTTGAAACAAAAATTTGATAAGTTTGAAACCAAATGTGGATTATATGATGACTACTGTTCTAATGATGGAGGTATATATTGTCACTAAAACTTGAAAAACTGATGATACCAGATGCTGTGAGAATATCCCAACCTTTATTATTCCCAGGACCAAAAGTCGCAGCATCTCCAGTAAACTGCCATGAGTGGACGATACAAGAATCCATCTTGTCTCCGAAGACGTCATCTTTTATCTTCATTCCGTCCTGGCTGAGTTCAATGCAATTTCTCAATGAAAGCGATATACAAAATGGTGATGCAAATTTCCTTAGTCATTAGTGCTTAGAGACATGATGTAATGATGTGATGTATGTTATATCAGGAAAAAACAGACAATCAGAAAGGGCGATTTAGGGCTATATGAAATCTCCTAAGTTGCCCTGGTAACTTGCGAGATAGCCCCCGTATTATAAAATTGTGGTCAATCCAAAATGTGATTTGGTATGAACAGAAGCAAGAATTTTCTCTGTGTAGAAAATAACATTTGTTACCCTGAATACAATACATCCCATAACCATTCTGATACCATCTTCTTTTTAGTAAGTTCTAACCAAATGTTAGAGGCTGTTCTCACTACGTTCCTAAAACTAGTTTACTGGAAACTAGTTTAACGCGTAGTGAGAACGGTCGAAGCGGTCTTGGAAGCGATCTTCCAAACCAGTTTGGAAAACCACCTCGCGATGTAGTTTTCAAGATCGCTTTGCCTCGTTAAACTGGTTTTAGCGTAAGTGAGGACACAACCGTTCTTCGGGAAGCGATCTTTGCACATTTTGAGCGCGCTACTCCACACGACAGGTGTAGAATGCCTATGCTGCGGTTTCGAATTTCGCGCGAAACGTGTCACCCCACTGAGAGCGTTTCCACAGCAACAAGAGCGCTTTACGTGAAGTGATTTTGAAAACCCCTTTCGTTTGATCAAGTGGGAACGCTAGCAAAGCGATCTTTCAAAGTGGTTTCCTGAATCGGTTTCCAGTAAACTAGTTTTAGAAAGCGTAATGAGAACGGCCTCTTATACTCACTCATACGTGAAGTATGGATGTTATAAACTACATTAAATGAAAGATGGTGATCTAAGCTTGGCATATACATGTCATCTATCATTCATTGTTGTAAATTCATGAAAAATAAAGTGATTATCAGGATTTTGGGGGTGGGACATCGTAAATTGTTCACGAGAATAGTTGTTTTTATTGACAGGTTGTCTCTTTACTCTTTTGTAACAAGCACTAATATTGGGGTCACATTTTCTGTTAGCTGTTGAATACAGAGATATTCTTTCTTCATAAAAGTGTAGGTAGAAAAAAATTGTTATTCACCTTTCACATACATAAGTCAACACTATTTCTGTAATTTGAATGATCTGATTTGAAAAGAAATATAAAAATTTGTCAGAAACATTAACCAGGGCTTTGAACATTGTTTTGTTATTCATTAGACAGACGCTAGGTGAAAAAATGCACCTTTATGGTTCCATGGATCCATGATGGTTCTTAACTTTCACATTTTAAGCATACAATAAACACGGCAACTTATAAGCCATGTATGAGGCATACAAGATAAATGAACAAGTTTTTTAAGCAAACTAGATTTTAATTATAGTCGTTTGTCACTTGAATACTTAACCTATGTTTGTTTCTGGAATACTGAATCCTTTTCCTTTAGAAGATAATTCCATGCTATTGTAAAAGGCTAAGAGTTTTTATTTGTAATATTATGTAGACTTGTTTACTAACTAATTCAAATTTACAGTGCCTCTTTCTAAGGATCTAATATCTAGGAATTCCATTGATCTACTTTCAATGAAATGATTACATGGTATCATGTTTGCATCCATCCCCTGTTTCTATGTCTAAAGTTTAAACAAGTTTATTGTCTATGGTAGTGCTTATTTATGGAGAAAATATTATTTGATGTGATTAGAAATATTGATTTTTCAGTATTGTCCTTGTATATTGCATATTTATGAATTCAAATTGTGTTTTTGTATAGCATTATTTATTGAGCAATTTTTATGTTATAGTTACAAACATGTAATAAATATGTCATTTATTATCTGGAGAGACGTTGGCTTTCAGTGTGCTCTATTATATCAGGGAATTGTAAGTGAATATCAAGGAACCTGGTGAAATAGGATAGAGCCTACCTGACTGAAACTTGGTCAGTCCAGGCATGCTACTACACTCCACCTAAATGGTTTCCTTGACATTCAGACAAATATGTGTTGTTCTGTGAAAAGCCGGTGGAAATGCAACCCAAACATATCTTGTATGCATGACCACAGTATAATCGCTTGTCATATTTTGCAAGTGTTGGCTTGAGCAATGGGCATGGATCTCACATATTTTGATTTTTTTTTCAAGTTCCATTGTTGGGAAGGCTCTCATTCTGTTGTGTTTAAGTCTTAATCCAGGGAATTGGTTGAATCATGCAGGTTTTCATGTTCATTGTCCGGAACCCTGAACATAATAGTTGATAGTTGCCAAGTTGCATTTACATTGAATGGAGGGGGAGGGGTGAAATTGCTTCTTTGATGATGTTATGTGGGCAAAGGTGATTCAGATTGTTGTGATTATTCATTAGTGGTTTGGGGGTCTGAAAAATTTCAAAGGGAAGGGGATGGATAGATTGATAGAAATACATAATAAAGATCATACTTTAAATGTGTTGGGGTATTTTTGACCTGATGATGACTGTTGTGATGGTAATAATGATGTTGGTCGTAATGATTGTTGTGATGGGTGTTGTCACTGGTGGTGGTGATGATGGTAATCGTGATCCTGCCCCGAAAGAGAGATGAAAATGATGGTGATGATTTTGGTGGTGGTAATGATGGTGATGGTGGTGGTATAAATGATGGTGATGGTTTTGGTAATGGCGAAAGGTGTATAAGGGTGATGGTAATAGCGCTCATCATAATGTTAATTTGATATGATGAAAGTGATGATCTTGAGGATTTTGATGGTAACTGTGGTGAAGATGATGGTGGTGAAAAGTCATATTGATGATAGTGATGAATATAGAATTATAATGATGGACCCGATCATTAATCATGCATACTTTTAAACAATGTTCTTGACGAGACCTTGTGGGTGAATTGCTAGATAAATCAAGAGTACAGGCATGCATATTGTAGCCAATTGTTTGTTAAATTGTGCATTCATCGATTACATGTTTAATAAAATACCTCTTCACTACGTTCCATAAAATAAAAGGAGTCCATATTTTTTAATAGAAAAGGGGTCTAACCTTGCAGAAAATTTGGTTCCAAAATAATATTTTTAATTGCAGACTGGCTGAATTCATGATTAAAATGTAATAAAATGTCATTATGAATCTTCTCATACTTATGAAAAAGCCAAGTGAATTATTTCATTCTGAACCGATATGGATAGCCTCAACCTCGACAAATGTTCTGCATACTTTAACTAACATTCCAGTTTAATAAAAAGTGATTAACAATTTATGAATATTTCTTTCCAGGAATTCCGTTAATCTGCTAACGCCCTTCAATACTTAGAATCCTGTTTGCACAATAATATGTTGCTATGTCTTGTTAGACTCGTTCTTGTTAATTGTTGTTTTTTCATCGGCCGACCATATTGGCGTACAATCGGCTAATAAAGAATTTAATGTAAAAGTCTGGAATTAGATCAGACACGCGTCTGGTATGTATTCAGGTTGTAAAGAACATCCTTAGTCTAAAAGGTATGCACTGAATGTTCGTAAACATGTTAATTACTAAAATATATCCAGGCACTTCTCAAAGCAATCCATTCACTTATTCGCGCGTGACTGAAGTATTCAAATAATCTGCGAATGTTCTTTCCTGCAGACGGTTAACAGGTGCTTTGCATTCATCTTTGAAATTTGACTTGGAACCCCCCCCCCCCTAAAAAAAACCTTGCAAATTATTTGTTGTCCCTGACTTGTTGCTATGTCCGATAGTCTTCCGGTGTTTTCAAGAGCAACCACGTTAATAACTGAATACTTAATGTAAGCCTAATTAATTTTAGTTGTCCCTATCATACAGTTAACATGTCTATATATGACAGCTTTATATCATATATTATATATAATTGCAATTTCGTTAAAAAAAAACAGGATTATTAATCAAACTCCAAAGACTGTGAACATGGTGTAAAGTTGTAAGAGTCAATGAACTCAATACATTCAATATTTACCAAATAGGACATTGACCCGATAAACCTCCGAGAAGGTGGAATTGTTTACAAGCAAGAACCTCAAACTCAAAAGCGTCGCCATTTATGATTACAAAATACATTGAATTTTTCTCGAAACTCGCCCACTGTTAAGTGGTGTGGAAATGTTATGAGGGTGCACATTTCATAGAAACACTGAAATTGAAAAGATGAGTGATTCGTTCTTGCAAACTCGTAACCTTGTCAATTCTATCGACTAATATTATTGAAAGAATCTAAATCTCGAGAGAGAGAGAGAGAGAGAGAGAAGTACTCGTAAAGTTTTTCACACTCACATTGTTGTTTTTTCCTAATTAGAATTTCTCTGAGGTAAACTTGACCCTCAATCATTGTTGAATAACCCACTGTATCTGTAAATTGTAGGCCCGATCTACCTTTTTTCAATTTTCTGGATCAATATATCGAAATAACTGAATGTGATTTTACTTGAGTGTAGTATGTTTGTGGACAGTGTAAAGTGTGTCCCATACGTTAATTGTTGATATATCACAAAATTATAATCATAAAGGTCTTTGAAAATTGATATTTTTTGTTTGTTTGTTTAATGGAGAAAAATCAAACACGTATAAGAATGCTGAATTATTTTTATCAAAATAGGGTGTAAATAAGTTACATTTGACATCTTTGCGTAATTTCACAAAACAGTTTTATTCGATCACTGATTGGATCCTGATCAGTAATATGTAAGTGAGTGAGAGAACTGATGACTAATTTTATTTAGATAGGCCTACTTCAATTTTACCTCTTTATAATGTGTAACAAATTTGATTCCTCCCTGAACGTGTGGAAATATTAATGCTGTAACACACTGTGACTCAATGGAGAGTTTAGCTTTCGTAAAATCTGAAGAAAAAAAATGAAATAGTGAATGTACAATAAAATACGAAAGAATTAGGGAGTTCGTGACGACTATCGACTCTTATTTGCATATCACTCTGTTGTACATATTACTGTTAAGAGAAGAATAAAGGGAACGTTAGATTATAACTTTTACTCCTTTAAACATGACAGCAAAAGTGTAGCTTACATCATGTCACGTCAGAAAAGCTGAAGAGGAGACATACGGTAAATACGATGTTTACCGAGTTCAAATAACTCCCTCAGTACCAAACCAAAAATGTTACAAGTTTGTGGTTTGCCGAAATCGGCATTCTTATAAAGGCATTGTTATTCTTAATCGGCGGCATATTGCCAAGATTGTGTTATCTTTCTATCCCTATGACCCATGTCTGCATCATGTAACTGATAGTGGCATCTGCATGCAGATCGGGTCTGGGAAGGGGAGGTCCCGGGCCCGGGGGGGGGGCCACTTACATTGACGAGTGGATACCATGCGCGACCAAAAAAAACACGTAAAAAGGATGTCTTTTTCAAGATAGGGCACGTTGCGTACGTAACGTGATAAGGGTGTCAGAAACATAAAAATATTGAAAAAAGGGTATCTATTTCGCTCGGAAAAATATACGTGTTTATGGTCAAATATGCGGGGATGATAAAACAAAATCAAAATGTTTTATAAAGGATATCCTTTTTGCCCCAACACTACGTGTTGAGTCCGATTTGCGCGAGGTGTGGAAGGTAGGGTCGTACTAAACCAAAATAATGGTGTGAATAGGTAAAACCGACGACCGACGGACCCGTGACATAACAATAAAATATCGCTGTACTTGTTTAGGGGTTCATTTCAGGGAATACTTGCCAAGAGTATCGTTTTGTTGGGGTGCATATGGAATACATCGCTGTACTTGTTTAGGGGCTCAATTCTGGGAATACTTGCCAATAGTATTTGTTTCCAATATTTGTTAAGGGTAGGGTTTCACACGCCAATACTTGTTAAGGGGTGTACTTTCAGAACATGGAAAATACGTGTTTAGGGTGCTTTTCAAGACCCCGTGGTCGCGCATGGTATCCACTCGTCAATGGAAGTGGCCCCTCCGGGGTCCCGGGGGGGGGGGGGCACTCGACCAAAAAAGTAGTAGGTATGTGCCGCGGGCGAGACAAAAAACGGGGGCCTTGGAGTGGGCTTATTGTAAAAAGGAGGGTCCTCGGAACGGGCTTCGGAACTACAAATGTTTGTGAAAATGGGGGTCCTTGGAACGGGTCGCCTGCATGTGAGTGCGTATGCATCCCTATGATGGAACGTGCGTGCAGCTAGCCGGGCGGCACGGGCGCCGGGTGCGCTAGCGCAGAGGCGATGGTCGGACAGCGCTCTGCGGCCGCTTTTCACCAAAATTGCAGCTCATTGTAGCAGATCAATACGGCCGGAACGGCGTAACAGAAAATATGCGAAGCTTTGGAGCGGCTTTCTTTGTTTTTTTTTCTCAATAAGACAAAAATGCTACGCCTTGGAACGGAAATTTGAGTGTAAAAATGGGGGTCCCCTCCGCGGCACATACCCACTATGCATTATATACTGAGTGCCCCGCCCCCCCCCCCCCGGGGGGGGGGGAGGTACAGGTGTATGTGCCCCATCCTATTATATTTATCCAACGTTGTGAGGAGAATAGTCCCCCGGCTCTCCCTTTTCCTATGGGTCCTTCGAGGCTGCAATGATAGGTTCCACTGTTTTTGTTGGATAAGATTGTTTCTTTCTTTGTCCCCCCCCCCGGGGGGGGGGGGGGGCAGTCAAATACATTGCTGCACACACGCGTGAATTTTCAAACACCCCCTAAACGAGTTTTCTCTGTGTGCAAAATAACCCCCTAAACAAGTTTTTCGCGGGCTTTATTTACACATTTTGGCCCCTAAACAAGTTGTCGCCAAAATATGACCTCGGGGGGAAAAGCTTGGGGGAGAAAATACCCTAAATACGTTTGGCTAGTCTTAAAAAAAAGCTTTGGGGAAAAAAACAAACCCCTAAATACCTTTGACCCCGCGATTGACCATAGACCAGTCTTTCAAAACCACCCTTTTTCTTGAAAATCCGTGTTTTTGATACCCTTAACGAGTCCACGCGCGGACCGCGTCCAAAACTGAAAAAACACCCCTTCAAACGTTTTTTTGGTCACGCGTGTGTACAACAATATATTTGACTGCCCCCCCCCCCCGGGGGCACCCCCTTTATACTTTTAGTAAGGCCTCCTTTATTCCATTCTGATCATCATAAGCGTGATTGCTTTTTTGTGTTTTTATAGGAGACTCTGATGTTGAGCTAGTTTTAATACCTTATGACTAGTGACCCCTTTTCCCTATTATGACTAGCGAACTTTCGGGTATAGGATTTTACACGTTATGACTAGCGGTCCTTATGACCAGTTAGTATTATGACTTATGGTCCTTATGACTGGCGGGCTTACCCCCTTCTAAAAATGGGTGCACTTAATTCTTATTAAATTTAAAGGGTATCTATATACGATACAATTTATTCGCCAAAAAAATGCCCTGCATGTGTTGACAGAAAAAGTTTACTTCAATCAGTAGGGAGTTGGGATCCTGACAGCTGAACAAGAGGCGGACCGTGAGATCCTCCTCCCCTTGTCCTCTGCTCATCGTCTGTCATCGCTTCTTGGACGCCACTACATAGGGATGCTATACTGAAGTTGGTTTGTGTTTTCAAGGCAAATACCACATCTTTTCCATTTCTCTGATCCCCATGAAAATCATAAAGAAAGAAACTACTAACTTTATTTCAAGAATCTATTTTGGTTTGGATGTAATATAGGAGCGAACAAACGACTGCCTGTAATATAAGTTTTATTTTTTTACAGCACAATATACAAATATTAAAAAACAAGTTTTCTTATACAGTGCGCAGTCGGTGGCGTAATGAGTTAAAAATGTTATATTAAGGGTGCCAGCCATGATGGATGGATTTCACTTGACAATGAGGAGAAAATTAGAATATTTCATATTTCATACAATAAAATACATAAGAGATAGTGAGTGGATGACGTCATCAGTCTCCTCATTTGCATACCGACCAGGATGTGCATACAACTGTTTTGTGAAATCAAACGTAACTTTATAATGTCATAACTTTCTTATTCTACATCCGATTTTGATGAAATTTTCAGTGTTATGCTTGTTTGATTTTTCTCTTTTTATTCAAATCAACATTTTGTTGGGGTGGACTTGTCCTTTAAAGACACATGAAATTCAGTGAGAAAAATATGTCAGGAACCCCACCCCCCCCCCCCAAAAAAAAAACCGCAAGTGAACAGAATAATGAATGGTATCATCCTATTCAGACTCTAGAAAACGCACTGCGCCTCCCCGGCCAAGGGCCCTCCTCACCCCTCATTATCTCTACATTGGGCCATGATAATTGTATTTTGTTGAAAGTGAAATGAATGAAAATGAATGAAAAAAAAATGACCACGCAACGACAATGTATGCACAAAACTGCATGACGAATGAATAGGCCTGCAATGCAGCCCTTTTATCTTCAACAACTTTCAAAGAAAAAAAGCGCATCCCTAATTCGTAAAAATAAAACATGCAAAATAAGTGTCGCTTCAAATCCACCTGTTAGCTCAGAATTATTAGCCACGAGACAATTTTACCGGCTTTGTATAGACCCTTCTCTGCAAAACAACAACGATAATCTATCAAAAACGTTGAACATCTTCACTAATTGCCATTCATCTACTGATACAAAGTGTTTATATATAACCCTAAAAAAATCAGAAGAAATAACATTCAACAGTATATTTGATTGCAGATTTACCGATGGAACGAAAGACCTCTGTCAACAGCGATGCATTGAACTTATTTGCCACTGTCTCGATAACAACAAAGTTTATGAACAACTGTTCTCTACTCTATACCCAAGGAGATTTCTCTATGACTCTATACTCTACTTTTTTTTTCTCCCCCTCCTTCTCTCTCTCTCTCTCTCCCCTCTCCCCCTCCCCCTATCTCTCTTTCGCTCTCACATTTGCACTATTTTGTTCAATATTTTGTTCAATATTTTTTACCAAGAACCCTCCATCCTAAACTGCATACTGAAACATTAAGAAAAAAAGAAGTTATTTCAATAGGCCTGGGGCCTGTACCCTTGGGACCGACCACCTTGCCTGTATAAACGTGCTATTGAAGTACGTGTTACAGACACTTTACAAGCTGTATAATTATCAAACTATTAATTCCCTCGAGTGTTATCAATGTACTGTCCGTTGATAATAATAATCCACTAAACCAATACTGAGCGCAGACCTTTGGTACGAAACTGCCATATTAGTATTTTCTTTTTTATTCCCTGATTACAGCACAGATACAAGACGCAGTGTGAAACATTTTATATATTCGTATAAACAACATTCACACGAAGTCCCATTCACCACCGAAAAGGAGGCTGCCAGATTCTTCGACAGCTCACAGCTTAAATTAAAAGTGAGTATGCATGGTAACGAATAAATTTTATTTTTATATAATCATTCTTCTAAGTAAAGCTTCATCATCCGCTTATGCTTGTTTGGTCATCGTCATCTTTTGCAAGCAAAATGTAAGTTGAAGAAAAAAAAAGTTATTTCACAAGTATGACTAGAATTATGCCACATCATGGGTCAGGCGCGTAGGCCGACCAGAGGTCATGATAAAAATTGTTTTTCCCAAGATCAGTTGCCGAGAATCATGGATTAAAGTTAACCCACGTTTGTGAATTTGGATTTATAAAACCTTGATATAGTCCCAGTAATTGATTAGTTAAAGGGTAGTTAATGCACCCATTGTCCACAACTTTGAGGATGGACTTGGCAAGTACATGATCAAGTTTGACGCTGACCGGCGCTGACCCACCAGGACATGATCCGGCCAAGAAAGAGAAGGAATTTGGAGTTGAATACAGAGTCTTAAAGGGATGCCCCTGGCTGAAGATATTTATATCTCATTAAATAGAGTAAAATTCACAGAGCAAATTGCTGAAAATTTGATCTAAAGCGGATGGCAAATATATATAACAAAGTTGTTAAATTTTAAAGATTTGCATTATTCCGGTGACTCAGTTCTAGGCATGTCTTTATGAATATTCATTAGGTGGGCTGATAATGTCATATCCCCACTTGTTATTTTGTATTTTATTATATGAAATTAGGTTTATTCAAAAAATTTATACCAAGAACTAAAACAATTGGATTGACAACTGATTAAGTGCATTAGTTATTTATTGCCGCAACTTATTTTATCATAACGGAGACACATCATTTACACATTAAAAAAATTGAAACCGTTGCAGGGTTTCAGCGCCCCTCCTCGATAATGTTATTTAGAACAACATGAGTTATAGTGATTGTACATTCGAAAGCTTTCTGCGAGCATTATATCCTGAATTGTTGTTTAATTCGAGTGGCGTACAGATGGGGGGCACTTGCCACCTCTCCCCATTTTTCACGACCAAGAAACGGAAAGAAGGGGAAAGAGACAAAGGAGTAATGTCAAAATCTATTTAAAAAAATGATTTTTGTAATAAAAATGGTGATCTTTTTTTAAATTTTGCCCGATACGCCATACTGGCCCCCTCATTTTTTTTGGTTCATATGCCACTGTTTCATTCCATGTCTGTGAATCGGTTTTAACGTAAAGATTCGAAAGAAGATAGGAAGGCGAGACTTTAATTTGGAGATATCAAATTTTAGATTACATCTTTCACCCGAAATGTTTCATGACTCTCTCAGTTTATCTCACAATGAATTTAACTTCGACAAACATTATGATTTACTAAAAACTAAAAGTATAGTTCTTTTCTATATCGCACAAAGATAAACTGTTTTTAGCAAGGAATGGCTATATCCATTAGAGTATTTTTAGGGTATATAGTATGAGCTACTGATTTTCATCAACTTCATTATCACCACAATACGTAAGCCAAAAAGGTAAAATGAGATATATAACTCATGCTTTTAGCAGGGAAGTGTTATAACACTTCCCTGCTTTTAGCGATGCCCTAAATTAAAACGCATCTCCAGATTGTGATACAATTTTCTGATCAAAGCAAGTTTCTAAATTACAGACGTTTTCGTTCCTTTCGGGAAACTTCGGTACTTATCGTCGGGTCAACCCGTTGCCACGGACACAGAGACGCTTCAATCTGATCCTACGATAACCCAATATGACCCCGACATATCCAGGGGGTAAACATGAAAGTCAAGCTCGAAACGATTCGGGAAAGGGCATTGAAAAGAAATGACCTTCGTGTAATCATGTGACACTTCTATACAACCTGTGTGTAGAGAGAGATACTAGGATGACAGGTGCGCGTACTTTTACCCGATTATTGCACGTGATATATGCAAAGTAACCCATCACCGATGATGACGATGCTGACAGTTTTACGTGGACATTATGGAAGGATGCAATGGGAAATGACTTATCGATCGACAGGTGAATAGTTTTGATTGAACAGATTGATTGAAGGAGATGCAAAACTCAGTGACAGGTGGGAGGAGAATTTGTTGACATGCATGGAAGACGAGAAACTTGGGCGTTTGTAATTGGGTACTATACGTCTTGTGTCAAGTTCAAAGCATATTTTGTTTGTGGTAAAATAACCATCCAGTTGATGAAGACAGTTCTTGGACGAGAATGGGAAGGATAAATGTGAGGATGAGATTTAGGGGAGATTAACACCTTCTGCATAGGTCATTAATAGGGTGAGCGAGAAAGAAGAAGAAGACGATGATGATTTATTATTCCATAACCGACATTGAGTTTTCATGATTTCGATGGGAGGAGGTAAGTGAATGTTCTGCTGATATGTATCCCGTTGCACACAAACTGAGTTGGAATTGACATGATGAAATTTCATAAGCTGGTGAACAGAGCAATTTAGTTTCGGTCATTCAAAGCATATAGAGCTATAGCTTCATGTTCAAAGTGAGGGAAATGGAGAGCGGAGGGGTGTGTGATAGTGGGTCCAAAAGGGAAGAATTGGCCCTTTGTCATATACCCGTCAATCAACAGTAGAATCCCTCCAACGCGATTGTTTGTGTATCTTAATCTCCAATTTAATTATGCCCAATTTGCTTCCTATTGTTCTAAGTCACTTTGTTGTCGAATGATTCCTGTCAATCACTCCTGCATTTCCCAACGTCAAGTTCCAATGTCACAACAAGGGCGTGCGTAACTTGATGTATCCATTTGTTTTACGTAATATGCAGCAACGTGGCCTTATACTTTGATCATGGAGGTAGTAAGAAATGCTTTGATAAATAATAATGGTTCCTACAGCTCTATCTGTCTATATACTGTTTCGATTTATCAATTCTAAGTTGTGTTTCCTTTCCCCTTTAAATCTCAAATGTTTTTCATTGATGATTGTCGAAATTGTGCCATTATAATCTGTGTACATTTCGAAGTGCGCGAAGAACAGCCATGGCCATACACAACGGAGACAGGGACAGCCCCTCCCCCCCCCCAAAAAAAAAAAGGTTTTAAAACCTAATTTGTATTGCATACTTCCACAAAATGCACGTCGAACGAACACTAAATCGTCCCCATTCAACCTTCAGCATTATGATTAGCCTTCATGATCGATTCACTCATAATTCGCTTATGTTTTTTTTTAATTGGACGAGGCTACATATATGGCATCTCAATCATATCCCTCCTAAAATTTCTAGGTATAAATGTATTTTCAGTAAAAGCCCTGGATTTTCGAGACACATACCTTCTTGACTTTTATCTAAGTTCCGTAATCAACAAGAAGGGGGAAATCAATTGTATTTTTTTTTAAGAAAACAAAATCGAAGGATATTTATGACGGTGAAATAGTGAAATTGACTGGTTGCCAAGTAATAAAAAGAGCCCTTTACCCCCCCCCTACTTGTCTTGAAAGACAATAGGTTTAATTGCGCGCATTAACACATTTCTAATGAAATGAAATACGATTATTCCCAAATATTATCCCTCATAACACAATAATTGATATTATTCGTTTTTCTTGTATACAATATTATTGTTCGGCAGACTGCGAACTTGTTTCATATAAAAATCAAATACTGCAAAGTGATAGAAATCCGAATCAATCCCTCAAACCTCGTGACTATACGCTTTGATGGATCCGAAAGACTGAAAATAAAGGGGGTCAAAACAGCCCCCTTTATGACCTCAAGTTCAAAGGAACAATAGTATGGAATTGACGGTTCATTCAATATAGGCCACACGCAATGCGGGGGAGACATAACTGACACTGTTAGTGATGGTGTTGATCGCCAAGCAAGATCTAAGACTAACAAACGCATATTTTAATGTTTATGATTTTCAGATCTGTTCCTGAAGGTTGTGTTGCCACCTACTCATGAATAACTTGAATTCAAGAAGAGACTTCGCCTTTCCTTTGTGGATAATGATGACAACGCTCAACAACGCTCTGCTCAACAACATTGCAACTGTTTCTAAACCAACTGAAAGACTATATAATATAGACTTCGCACTGTGACAATTGGATAAAAATGAAATTTCCATGCTAACAAAGCAATTCGTCAATCTCGTGAGGTTGCCGTGGAAACCGAAGGGTAGGATTTGCTGATTCCACATGACAAGTCGATGATCTTTGAACAATTTATTGATTTGATAATAGAGGGTTGGGCATTAATTGTATGCAGGTGTGGATATATCTGATGTATTGACATATCTGCACATTGATCTCAGTTATTTTCACATCCCAATCGGCACTTCGTTGCTCAACCGTGTTCATTGACCACGATCTCCAAGAGGAGGATGACCAGCGACCATGGAGAAGATCCTCAGCTTAAACTTCTCCTTCTTTCTCAACGACTGACCTCTTTAAAACGACAACGAGAGTACAACCTGAAGGACTTTGCTGTGGAAGATGAGGCCGTGAACGACATGGATGCCAATATTGATAAAGGGTTTAGTGAGGAGGGGAAAGAACAATCGGACGTTGATGAATTTCTATCTAAGCGATTCGTTGACGAGACAGACGATGAAACTTATAGTGAGAAAGAGAATGAAGATGAACTGGACGAGAAATACGTCGAAAGCGATGACGACCTCATAGCACCGTGGTCATTAATCCATGATCTTGAATCGTATGAAGGTGAAAGTGAAAACAACGACGTCGAAGAAGATAGCAATGGGTTAAGTCATGTTGCCTTCTCGAAGCACCTAATGATTGACAAACCTGAAGCAGAATGTGGCAAGACTGGGGTCGGATTCAGTCGTCTTGCCGACTACTATCGTTATCCTGAATTCCTACATAAAATTGACAGGACCAAAAACATTGATAGGGACAATGAAAACGACGGTGATTGTACCAAAGGAAGCGAAAATGACGACGAAGAAGCGACAGGTATGAAACGCCATGATCCATCTGATGAGAGCTCGCAACTACCCTCAAGAAAATCGGCGTCGAACAGGAAATCGGCGAGGAAGTCGGGTTTGAAGAAAAAAATCAGGCAAACTCTGTCTGGTAGGTTGTTGGATATTTCGGATGACGTCGCTGTATCTTCAGACGCGATGATCAGAATGGATACCCTCTTCCATCAATGTGTTTGCGCGTTTCCATGGAGATGCGAACATTCTATGCTCGCTCAGAAAACGGACGTTTATCTCAACGAGGATAAGATGAAGAAAATCTCGCGTTGTGGACATGGTGGAAGCATGGTCCATGGTGGAAGCGAGATAGAAAGTCGGTTATCTGGGCGTGGCGATTATCTGACGGGGTGGGGCCTATCTAAGAATGGAGCGGGTCAGTACGGATACGGAGGAGGTGGAAGAAAAGTTTCATCCGCCAAGGAATCGAACAGAAAGAGGAAGTATGACCCATTCATTCACCGAAATATCAGTGACAGTTCAAAATATACATTCAAGGTGAGCCCAATAACATGTTGCCTGCCTTCTTCTTTCAAGCCCATCTCCTCTCTTCCGTAGGTCCATGTCCCACCAAGGGGTGGATCTAAAGGACCGAGTGACCCCTCCCACACATACCCTTTCTGTTTTGTTTTGTTTTTTTATTTGGAATTTTTGTTATGTTTTCCCCCTTTTCTTTTCCTGTCTTTCTTTCTTTTTTATATTTTTACTTGGTATAAAAACGTGTGTACATCACTGCCCCTAACCCTACACACCCACCGGGCAATCCAGGATACGGATTCTTCGACCAGGAAATTGTTCCAATCTTTCTACTTCTACTGTTAGTAAACCACTAATGCTACTCCTATTACTATACTACTCCTCAAGTACTACTACTACTACTACTACTACTACCACTACTACTATTATTACTTCTACTACAACTAAAACTACTACGACTGCTGCTGCTTCTTCTACTACTACTACTCCTATATCCTCTCGTCACACTGCTTCTTCTATTATGTTAATTTATATATTACTGTATTACCACCACAACCACAATATTACTACATAATGCGGACAAGCCCCCCCCCGTCTACACTGTAAAAACGCTGTTTACAATTTTAAGCACGTTGTTTAAGCCCATAACTCTAATAACTATTGTTTAAACTTTTTTAAACAAATGTTTAAACTTTTTAAACAACTGTTTGAACATTTTAAACAAGTTGTTAAAAGTTTAAACAACTTGTTATTGTTAGAGTGACAGGTTTGAACAATGACTTTGTGCTATTTTCTTTTACTGTGTACTGGCGGCGGAAAAAATTAAAATGAGAAAAAAATAATAAGAAATGGGAAGGAAGAAAAGGAGAATCTAAGCTTTTGCTTCGCTCTCGCATTATTTGATTAGTGAGATATGTATCTTCTTCCGAAATCCCGAAAAATCCTGAAAACAATCAAATTTTCAGGTCAGTATATCAAATATTAAATCGCACACTTCACGTTTGCATTATTTGGATTAGTGAGATACGTATCCTCTCCATGAGCCCCTGCAAAAAAAATCATTAAATTGTAACTTGTTCAGGTCAGTATATTAACAAAATTAGCTTGCGCTTCGTACCCATATGAATTGTGTGCTTTGATAGGTCTACGTATCTTTTCACGATTACAATAATTGCTTCTCAGGTCTTTATACATGAAATACCCCCCCCCCAAAAAAAAAAAGGCAGCTTATTTGTTTAGGCCCTACTGTGATACAGCACCTTGTTTGTATAAAAATGTTAAAATGCACTTAGTCCCCCGGACTACCCCCCCCCCCCCTTCATCCCGAAAATCCCCCAGCATTTAGCTATAGCGGGCAACCTTGGGAAAATGTGGGAATGTTTTTTGTTCGCCCCCCCCCCCCTGGCAAAAGCTGGATTCGCCCCTTCTACAACAACAACAACAACTACTACTACTACTACTATTACTAATAGTACTACTACAGTACTGCTGCTGCTACTACTACTACTACTACTACAACTACTACTATACCACCACCATGAATACCGCTACAGGAGGGGGGGACAATGAATAGGACAACGACTAACTTTAATAACTTTGTCTTGTTTCCGTCACTGAACAGCATTACCAAGACTGGCAGGCTTATGTTGATGAGTACCGTCGATATTACAGTGTAGGACAGACAGGAAGGGCGATGAAGTCACATCAGATTCCCGAAGGTGGTGGTCGTCGTGAAGCCGTCGTGATCGTAAGAACACTGTCCGAGAGCTTGATCCGACCACGGATACAGGAATGTAACATTCCTAATTGGTATGTGCTTCATTTTGTTGGTTTAATTTAGTGTGCGAATTTCAACAATAAAATATCACCCAAAACATACCCCAGTCCAATATACGAAATGATAAAGAATAAAAATGAATAAAATGCTGTAGGAAAAACCTACAAAAATGTGACGCTGTGGTTTCTCAGTTACATAGTTTCCGAGTTTCAATACCCCACAACGCGTCCTCGGAATAAAATGAAATCATTCTATGGCCGTGAGCTGGTGGGGAGAGGCGTGGTCGAAAGTATTAGTAGTTGAATGAAGGCTGTCACTGAAGATCATTATCAAAATTAATAAAATATAGAGCCATAAAGAATTCATTTCACTGCCGTGTTTAATTGCTTCGAAACTGAAGGGTAGTGAATTAAGGACACCAGAATTCTATATTGATATTGGGAAGATTTCTTCTATGTTGCTGCATTCTGTTAAAATGGTCAGGTTGTTACAATGTTTCTTTTAGCCAGTCACTAATGATGGTAACCGGGGGGGGGGGGGGGGGCATTGGGCGTTTGCCTCCCCTTCCGCCCCGAATTTCGAAACCGAAGATAAAAATGAAGAGTAATTTTTAATTGTAAGTTCTTGTCCCCTCTCCCACCTCCAAAAAAAAATTCCTGCCATTAGTACAAATGGGGTAGCACAGTCTGTTTTTGGCTGTTACTAGTCGGCCTAGTACTAGTATTCTATAACTTTCTCCTGTTTCATCCTAACAGGGATGATTTTACGGACCTGAGCACCACGCCAATGCGACCACTCCACATTGGCCCAGGATATAGGTCAGGCAAGGTACCAGACCTAGGTGTCACGTGGTTAGCTGCAGCTACGGCCCACC
Organism: Lytechinus pictus; assembly: GCF_037042905.1. Taxonomy (NCBI): domain Eukaryota; kingdom Metazoa; phylum Echinodermata; class Echinoidea; order Temnopleuroida; family Toxopneustidae; genus Lytechinus; species Lytechinus pictus. The sequence goes on from NC_087246.1 coordinate 16,317,702, forward strand.
ATCACGAGGTCCCTGCAGACTATCGGCATCCTGCCAGCAGGCACATCAAGTTGTCCAATATCCGTCAAGCTGATGCTATGACTACGCATATCAAAAAGCGCCACCAACAGACTCTGCTAGAAAGCAGCTCGTCGACACCCAGGGTGGGAACCATCCTCCCTCACGACGCCGGCATGACTATCCCTATGGAACCTCTCCACATTGTCGAAGACTTTCGAAAGGGTCCTCGGAAGGAACGACTTACTGCCGACATGCAACCGATCGGGTGTCGATTTCTGGCGAGTTGGCGTCCGAACGAGAGCACCCGTGTGAGGAGCGCCAAAACGCGATCGAGGAAGAATAAGTCATCCGACGGCATACAGACAGATGAGGGCTCATCACCTCATGGCCAGATGTACAGTAAACAGAGCGGGAAACAGAGTTCCTTGCAGCCGTTGAGCAAAGGGCAAAGTCAAACTCGAGCGGGATTTCTAAAGTTGTTCACACCTCCAAAAGGACTTGATGTCTTTCATGTTCCGTCAGGATCTGATGACACAGGCCAAGTGAACGACACTACCAGAATATCAACAAGTGAAATCAAAGTCAAAGGTAAATCATCGCCTGCTTCTACAAAATGGACAAACATGTCGAATTCTGCAGGAGACAAACGTTCTAGGTCAGATTCGCATGACAATTCAGCCTCGGGTAAACGCTCGGCCACCAAATCGGGAACACTTGCCAGGAGACCTACCGCAAGGCTTAATAACGAACCACAGACTCCTCAGAAGGAGCTCCTGCACGTGAGAGGGGAAAGCAAGAAGAACAAACAGCAAGACGTCCAGTCAAGGGATGACAAAATCACGGAGACGCAATCAAGTTCCAAAGAAGATATTGGAGTATTTGCCAAGACGAGAATCAAACTTGTTGCTCCTTTCGCTCAACCACTAACCCAAGACAACGTGTTGATTGGAAGTCCATACATGACGACTAGTCCTCATTTTGGAAGCGAGGAACTATCCGTTACTGTCCAATCAACTGGTTGACCTGCTCACTAAACTGTCATATAACAAGATAGCCCTCGAACGCGACTCAACATTCTCCAAACTGAATACAAGAAACTAAATTTTTGATATCCGTCCAGGTTTTAATTGTACAGCATTACATTCTTTGTAAAGACGTCGATCTGCAATTTGACATTAGGGAGTTTTATTCCCCCCCCCCCCCCCGGTGCCCCCTGAAAAAATTGGCGGAGCAAAAAAAATGAAGGAAAAAAAAGGAGAAAGAAGAAAAGAAAAAGACGGAGAAAGACAGAAAAGAAAAAAGAAGAGGAAGACGAGTAAATAAAATGATGTGAGTGGAAGTCTTGCAAAAAACACACAAATCGTTCATGATACTATATAAAAAAATTTGCTTGCGCTTCGCGCCCGAATTGCCTGTTCGATGAGATTCATATCTTGCTCAATAGGCTGATATGGGGCTTAAAATGTCAAGTTTTGAAGTCAATATACAAAACATATTTCAGCTCGGACATCGAGCTTTCATTATTTTTTTCATTTACAAATTTGAGTGCTCTGTAAAATATCCGTTTTATGGTCTACATATCAACATTTTAAGCTCACACTGCTTGGTCGCATTATTTGATTTGCCAAGTTCCTATTGTCTTCGTGTATTCCATAAAATTCTCAAAATATCAATTTTCAGATATGATTGTCAAACGTAGGCCAATAAGTTGGCGCTTCACGCTTGCATTATTAATGATACCCAATTAACCGTATCCTATTCATGATTTACAAAATATGAATAGTGTCCCGCTTTTAGGTCTAAAATCTCAATTTTCTTCCTCTCGCGCTTCGCGCTCGCATCAATTGCTTAGTTACATACCTATCCCATTTATGATTACAAAAAGTGCTTATAGAATGACCATTTTTTAGATCGGAATGTCAACAATTTTAGCACGCGCTTCGCGCTCCCATTATTGAAATATGTACCGTCTTCGTGGGTAACTGTAAACAGTCCTTAACATGTCTCTTTTCGATCATGCTAGAACGTTTATTAAAAATTTCTGCTCGCGCTTGGCATTCGCAGTAATTATCTAGTTGCATAGGCATCTTGTTCAGGATCACAAACATTGCCCAGAATGTTAAATTTTCAGGACAAAATACATAAAAGTTTTTTTTAAATTTCTCGCGCTTCGCGCTCGCACTTTTTTACATAGGACTTATGAGATTAGTTCATATTTATGTTGTTTATAAGAATAAAGCTAAGAAGTGACTGATTGGGGAAAATATAGGTGAAGATAATTTCGGGCCCCGTCCCCTATTGGCGAATGTCGGATCCGCCATTGCCCCTCCCCCCCCCCCCCAGGAAAAGATCCTATATATACGCCACTGATGCCCAGAGGATGCAGATACGATACAGCGGACGTTTAACGGATGATAATGGACATGAAACGTTTGTTGCTCGTATATTATGTTGTAGATTTACATCACGTACCCGGCGGAAAGTTCATCCGGTCTTAAAGTTTTGTGCAGCTCAAAACCATATAGAGATGGATGCTCGATGGATCCCTGGATAGAGCGTATGAAGCACGTACAGAATACAATGAGTACACAACGGATGCACAGCATTTTCCAACGGATGACACGACCCCCCCCCTCCCATTTTACATCCTCTTTGCATCCGTGATGGCAGTGGGACCGGGCCTTAAAGGGATGGTCCAGGCTGACAATATTTATATCTCAATAAATAGAGTTAAAATTCATAACGCAATATGCTGAAAATTTGATCAAAATCGGATAACGAAGTTATTGAATTTTAAAGATTTGCATTATTCTGGGCATGTCTTCATGAATATTCATAACTTGTTCTTTTGTATTTTATTATATGAAATTAGGTTTATTCGAAATTTGTCTATATACCAAGAACTAAAACAAAAACAAGATTGACACCTGATTAAGTGCATTAGTTATTTATTGCTGCAACTTATTTCATCATAAAGGAGACACATCATTTACACATTTATGAAATAATGAAACAATTATGATTTTATGTATTAACATAAGAAAAAGGAAAGTGGGGATGTGACATCATTAGCCCACCTAATGAATATTTATGAAGACATGCCTAGAACTGTTTCACCGGAAAAATACAAATCTTTCAAATTCATTAACTTTGTTATCCGATTTTGATCAAATTTTCAGCGTTTTGCTTTGTGAATTTTACTCTATTTATTCCGATACAAATATCTTCAGCCCGAAGTATATAACTGGCTTCCTCCCCTTCACCTCCGCATTGTATCATGATTAGAAACCACCCTTCCATTCCGTGCTGATGACTATTCTACGTTCTTATAGTGAGAAATATATTTGTCTAAATTTGTACATCTCTATTACATGAGTTGTGAAGAGAAACCGCTGAAGATACTGGTTATTTTCGTTTGCTTGTCTTTTTATAGAGCAAATGCTTGTATTTGTTTATCTTTGATTAAAAAATATAATACATACAGAAATATCAATTTGTTTTCTTTGAAATGCTGTTTATACCTCAGTCACCTTTCCCCTACGGAGAGTCGAAAACAGTCTTCTTTTTTTATGTTTAAACGGCCGTTTTCGACTCGCCTGACGGCCGCCATTGGGGAAATGTGACTGAGGTTAATGAACAGATAAGGCCGCGTATGATGTGGCCCCGAATGGTAGTGCGGTGGAGATTGGATGTGTCATTCTTCACTGCTATTTTGTGCATAATCAACTCCTCATTCCCAGAGTCTGCCAGAGACGATATCATTTAACTGCCACAAAGCTGTTTGTTCATCACTTTCAATAAACCACTAGAAATAAAAATGATAAAAAAATCAAGAGCAAAATATTGTTTATTAGTAAGGATATTTTCGAGTTCGCAAAATTTATGAAATCCTAATTTGGCAATGCTTCCCAGTTCTCAAGATGATGAATATAATTGGTATTCCAAATAATAGACATTCACCTCTGTTAAACAAAAAAGCCATGGGTACAAGCTTTGAAAAGATGGCAGTAAATATGACATGTATTTTCGAAAGCGAAGCAAGCCAACAAAACAAAAACAACATTCAATTTTGACAAATAACTCCTCATGTCTTAGCTCTGGCATATAAAATCAAATTAATTCAAAATAAAAATGACGGAGATGACGTTAAAATTGCATTACAAAGATTTATAATGCTAGTCCCCACCAGCATGTACGAGGAGAGTGTTTGCACGTTGATGGTGCAAGAAGTCAGACGGGCATTATAATACAAGTGGAACCCCGTCCCATTAACCCTAAAAGGACTGGGGGCATGATTCCCCCCTCCTCGGCGCTTCGCGCGATATTTCTGAAAGTAAAAAGATAGCGCCGCAAATTTTATGACTTTTTTTGAAGTCTCGCGCAACTTTTTAGACCAAATTCGCGACATACGGGTAGAGCATCGCGATGCCACGTGACTTTTTTACGAGACAATGTCATGCCAAAAATGGTTCATTTTTATACTTTGTGTACAAAGTCTATTAAGGGAGATGAAATTCATAAAAGGGTGACTTTTTTTCGTTCTAATTGGTCTGCTTCATTTATTTAGAGTTTAATTTAGTTGTTAAATGGTCTGTAGTAATTTACATTGAAAACAAAAGATGAAAAACAAAGAAATACATAAGAAATTCTAAAAACAAAGAAATACATAAGGAAAAAATGACTTTTACAATTTTCCTTTGTGGAAAGATGACATCTGAGAACAAAGAGGAAAATTTGAAGTGATATTGGATGTTCAATTTGCAAATAATGTTTTTCACGAATAAATTTGCATATTTTTATTCATAATAAATAAAAAATTATTTTCAGATTCTTTTTTATACTGGCTTGTGGTAAAAAAAACGTGTTTGCCAAATTTCGGCGCGATCGCGTGAACGGCGGCCGAGATCGGAAGGGGGGCATCACCCCCCCCCCCCCGTCCTCAATACATCTCAAATAGCCCAGTCCTTTTAGGGTTGATGGTGGGGCGCACATGCTTGTTATGTTTTCAGTTTTTAAGTGCCTGTGGTAGATAGTGTCTCTCAGTGGGAGTTCTAGGGGGTTTGGGTGACGCAAGCCCCCAAACAATTTGATAATAATGATGATGATGATGATAATGATCATTATAATGATTATCATAATGATAATAATAGTAATGATAATAATAGTAATGATAATAATGATAATAATAGTAATAATAATAATAATAATGAAATAATAATAGAATGCATTTTATGCTCCATTCCCGGTGGGTGTTTCATAAAGCTGTTCGTAAGTTAAGAGCGACTTTAAGAACGACTGGTGATCATTTCTTGTGGTAGAGTATATACCAAAATGTTCATTGGCGATGGTTTAGCGCGTAAGAAAGGATCACCAGTCGTTCTTAAAGTCGCTCTTAACTTACGAACAGCTTTATGAAACGGACCCCTGTTTGAGTATATGTAGGGCATATTGCAAGCTCCGAGTGCTGTTGTATACCCGTAATCCTAATGAATTGTAAAACAGTGGTTATTTTGCACTGCTTTAGCTCTCTTTACGGATTACTTTTTGTTCGTTCATTAATACCCCCCCCCCCCTACCCTTGATCCAGACGTTTGAGAAAAAGGTAGAAAACAAAAGGAGAGGCGTCGTGAACAAGGGCGGAAATCTCTCCCCAAAGGTAGGGGGGACCAGGGGCTGGAAAATTTGACAAGCAAAAAAAAAAAAAAAAAAAAGGGTTATCACCCCAAATGTCAGGTCATTTTGAATTAAATAAGGACATCTCGTACAAAATACATGTTGTATTTCGATTTTGAATGATGTATTTCTTCCCAAAATAAATTACAAAAAATAGTAGGGGGACATTAATATTGTGTCCCCCCTACTACTTGGGTAGGGGGACGCGTCCCCCCTGGGATTTCCGCCCATGGGTTGTGAACTCGTATATGTCGCTGCTCTGGGTGATAAGGGAAAAAAGAAATAGACATATGAGTTGCCGAGGAAAAATATAGAGAAAGGAGATAATGAGGGGTAGAGAGGGAGGGAGAGAAAGAGGAGAGAGTAAGGGGGGTGGGACCGTGGGAGTATATTTCAAAAATGGGGTATGCCTTATTATCCCGGGCCGACAACCAAATTTGTTAATTGGCATCTTTTACGAAGGGTACAGGACTGGTGTACTGTGCAGGTAGTTGCTCTAGCGCCACCTTTTGACAAATACATTCAAACTTGGGGTTTAGGAAAGTTGTAGGATGGACGAAAAGAGGACATATAAGCCGTATACGCTGATTTTTTTTTAGGCTGGTGGGGGGGGGGGGCATTTCGACTTTCAAAAAACAAAACACGGAAAACGAGTTATGGAAAAGACCGAAATTGTCAGTCATTTGGGCGCTTTAGCATTTCCTGATTAGTGAAATTGAAGGATTTTATACATGCCTTTTGAGAAAATTCCAGTTAAAAAAAGTTTTCAAAAATACTGGGAAGGGGGGACTCCCGTTGCGTATGGCCATGGGGAGAATATGAATTGGGAAAGGCAAGATTAAAAATGATGAAAACAAGGAGAAAGAGGAAAGAAAACATTGTTATATTATTTCTATTTGTTTATCCTGCTTTTAATTTGTTTATTTTTTATTTGACTCCTTACTATCACAATTTCACTCTGATATCCTTTAATCAGAGGGGAAATGGAAAACATAGAAAAGATAGATGTAGATTATAAAGTATAAGAAATAGTGATCAAGTCGCGGGAAAGACAGAATAGAAATTTCAGAATTAAAGAGCATGGGATGATCAAACCGAGGGAAACAAAGAATATATTGCAATGAGAGTTGCAGATTGAATTCGCTTTTCTATCTTACCCTCACACTTGTTTCCATAAATTCTCAATTAAACTTTTATTCCACTCCGAGTCACTCTACCACAACGTAGTACTTCTCCCTTTACCGTCTATACTTCTAATTTCCACAATCGTCCATATTCCTCTCATTTTCCACTCAATCACCCCCCCCCCCCCGACACTAGTTCTCATAAGACGTCAGAACACAATTCACATATACACTCACTTCATTTCATATATCACAAGGATAAATAAAGAGACTTAAGATGAGCAATTACAAAAACAATGAAGTACCTCTGTACTATTATTATTAAAACATATTCAGTACTTTCTGACTTCCCACTTGGAAACAATGACAGATAAAAGTAAATCGAGGTTCATCCTTAACCACTATTCAGTCTAACATAAAAGAAGGCATGTATAAATAAAAATGGCAAGTTGCTTACAAAAAAAGATTAAAAGAAAATCCATTATCATGATTATAGAACTTTCCTTTACATGACAAGTCTCTTACTACTACCATGACTGCAGTGCAGGGGTATAAGCTTGCTCGTAAAATGTACAAGTCAACTTACTAAAAATGATGTTGTGCACCAAAATCTCAACGACATCCATCTTAAAATGTTTGTACATCATAAAAATTATCAGTCACTGTCTTTTAATCTGATCAATATAATCACAATACATAATTTGTCATTTAACATGGTAAATTGTTATATTGGTCTAAAAATATACATAATAAAAAAGTTCAAATAAATGAATTGAAATTCCATTTTAAATACATAAGCTACTTAAAAATTCTTCTCATAATTGCATAAGAAATATCTGCATAAACTTGCAGCCATTAATATCGACTAAGTACCAAGTATTTTGGATTAAAACGAAGAAATGGCATGGCCCATGTCAATGAAAGCTCACTCCTTAATTAAATACATTCAATAGGTAAAAAAAGCCATTTCCATTAAAAAAAAAAGACTTCTCATACTTGTAAAATAATAACCTTAAGAACAAAATTACATTTCAATTAAAGAGTCTATAAAAGTCCAGCTAAAATAACTATCAATGTCAGCACTGGAGTCGACTTTCATGACTTTCGACATTTGAGCATAAATTAGGATTAGGAAAATGACTGATGACATGGTAAATTATTCACTGTCTTTAAAAAAATGAAAAATAAGGCACAATAGCATGACACAAGCAGACCATTATAATAAACAATGTGAACACAATCCACTCCAATCAAAGTTCATGGCGTCAGACGAGATACGTTTCTTGATACAGTATTACAGGTTTACATAACCAAAAAAAAATCCGCTGGCAAGATCCAGGATTAAAAAACTGAATTTCAATCAATCTCTGACCTTCCAAAGATGGTTGAAACAAATCTGACGTGATGTCCAGAAGTTACAATATCCATCGTGACCGAGGTGGCGAAAGTAAAAACTAGTTCTAGTTCCCTCCAATGAAGCCGCTGGTGCTGGCATTACTAATGCTGGAGGTTCGTCTTCGACCTGTTGATGTGCGTGGCGTACGATATTGCGACGTCTGTCCGATGGTACCTGGTCCGACTACATCCTCCTTCGCCTTGTTGACGGGGCAGTATTTGATTGTGTGTGCGCGATCTCCGTTGGTGCCGCAGAGCGGACAGGTGTAAGCTCTTAATATCGGACACGTAGTGATGCCATCCTCGGACTTCAACTTGTGGCTGGCGTACACCATCTCGCTTTCCCCATTATTCTTGCAGAACACACACCAGCTAGGCGGCCGGGCCCCCGTACCCGTTGCTCCACCTCTACCGTTATTAGAGCGTCGACCCGCTCCTCTCATCACTTTCGAAAGTTCAGTAATGTCGACGTTCAGTGGTAGAAATCCACAGTAAGCTGTATTATTAGCAGTTGAGACGGGGAGGCCAGATATGACGTTGTTGTTGAGATCGCTCGGGTTCGTAAAGACAGGAACATCGACTTCGACTCCATTAGAGTTGAAATCATCGTTGTGCAAATGACGACTAGAGACAGAGTTTCTGAAATCTCCATTGAGTCTACAATTAGAAAGTAGCCCACTAAGTCCAAAATAATCTTGGAATGGATCGAACATGACTAATTAATTGTAAGAGAATACGGATTGTAGGTTCGAGTGTCCTCGATGGCTAGCTCAAGAAAGAATAACAATATTGAGTGAAGTATCCGAAATTTATCCTCATGTCAAACTCCATGTGACTATTATTGAGACCTTAAGAGCGCGTGCCAATAGGAATACGGAAACGCAGAGTGTAGCGGATGTCGTGATTTGATTGGCCAATTGTATTGACCAATCATCTTGTAAGGGGTTTTGCTTTCGTTTATTCCATGAAAAGAAAAGAAGGCGTGTCCTAATTGCCTGCTTTGTGTGTGCGTATGTGTATGTGCATGGATTTAAGCTCCTTGCATGAATGGACCGACAACAAAATGGTGTCATGGTGTGTGTGAGTTTTTTTGTGTGTGTTTACGTTCTTTTCAGAGAATTGTAACGCGATACACAAACACAAACTGTGAAGGGGAAGGGGTGGGTTATTATTTACTGTCAATGCGCTTTACAGACATAACGGAAAGAACAACAAGAAGAAAAAGAAAACCAAACATTTGAACAATTGAAATAGCTTTATAGCTTATTTCTACACTTAAACAACAATATTAATTAATAAGGGCTTAGGAATATCATCTAGTGTATCCATCGACTTCTTACGCAATCGTATCTCCACTATTTACTTTTACTATCGTGGCGTAGCCACCGAAAATACTTCTTATCAAATCCCTCTAATAAAATGGAAATTTGTATCCTTTTTGACGAATAAGCCTACGACGCGACGGGAATAATTCGGCATATAAGAATTACCTGTCAGCGCAAAACAAAACAAATGCGTCTATGACATTATTATATACAAATTACCAAAAAAAGTTATGTACATCGACAGGCCCGGTCGAGAGGAGCGAATCGATTGTTTAATCAAAAACTCTAATCTAGGACAAAATAAAGTACATGTATTAGATCCTTTTACCTAAATGGTCTTATTGAAAGTGAGCTGTAGACCAGTGGCGTATCTAGGATGGGGCAAGGGGTGCGTGCGCCGGGCGGGCACCACTTTTAGGGGGCGCAAAAAAGGGGAAATGGCCAAATAAAGAAAAGTAAAACAGAAAAAAAATGGTCAACTTTTTGTGTGTATACAGAAAAGTCAAACTTCAGGAATAAAGTCGCAGAAAAGGAAGACCACTGAAGGTGATTAATACCCCTGTCCTATGCTATTACCATGGTAATGCTGTTTCGGACCCATATAGAAAATGAAGCTTGCATGTGTTCACCAAAGGATGAATACTCTGTAATCGTGACAATTTTTATTGATGATATACTTATTCTTTCCAAGAATTCCAACACACAGTCCTTAAAATATTTATTTTTCAAACACATATCAAATAACTTTTCATAGCTAGCTGAGGGTAAGCATTTTGATATGTTACTCTTCATTAATTCTTACAAACAGTTCTAAAATACATCTTTTTTCTTGTTTGATCAACAGACTATAATCACGCTCTGATTTGATAAGGTAGATACAAACCCTCTTCATTAATTTTTACAAACAATCGTCTCTCTTTAGGAGAGGATATACCTACAAAATTAGCTCGCGCTTCGCGCACGCATTACGCCGATGAGATACGTATAGGAAGTTCATGAATTCACTAGAATATTCCTTAAAATTGTCCCCTTTCGGGTATGTATATCAAAAATTTCAGCTCATCGCTCGTGCCTGCATTAAAAGGATGGTCAAAGCTGAAAATATTTATATTTAAATAAATAGAGTAAAATTCACCGAGCAAATGCTGAAAGTTTCATCAAAGTCGGATAACAAATAACGAAGTTATTGAATTTTAAAGTTTATCAATATTTTGTGAAAACACTTATATGCACATCGTCATGAATATTCATTAGGTGGGCTGATGATGTCACATCCCCATTTTCCTTTTTCTTATGTTATTACATGAAATCATAATTGTTTCATTTTTTCATACATGTGTAAATGATGTGTCTCCATTATGATGAAATAAGTTACGGCAATGAATAACGAATGCACTTGATCAATTGTCAATCCAATTGTTTAAGTTCTTGGTAGAAAATTTTTGAATAAACCTAATTTCATATAATAAAATACAAAAGAGCAAGTGGGGATATGACATCATCAACCCACCTAATGAATATTCATAAAGACATGCCTAGAACTGTTTCACAGGAATAATGCAAATCTTTAAAATTCAATAACTTCGTTATTAGTTATCCGATTTTGATCAAATTTTAGCATTTTGCTTTGTGAATTTTACTCTATTTATTGAGATATAAGTTTCTCCAGCCTGGACCATCCCTTTAATTGCTTAGTTAGATCCGCATCGTGGGATTACTCCCGATATCAGGTCTAAATATCAATAATTTTCTGCTCGCGCTCGCATTGTTTAGTTGAATAAAAAACGGGCTCGCGCTTTGCCCTCGTTTTAGGTCGATTTATTTAATGAGACCCATTCCCTTATTCCCTGTTATAATTTATCTATGATAAATGTTTCTTTTTCAGGTCAGAAAATCAATAATTTTCAGCTCGCGCTCGCATTCACATTTATGATTACAAAAAAACATTAAAAAATATTCCGTCTTAACGTCTATTGAAAAATGTTTGCACTCCCATTGATGTGTATGTTGATACAATACACATTGAAAGGGGTGCGATTTTAGCACTTGCCCCGTGCGACGTAAATACATGTATATAGATGAATTTAAAAAAAATCCTAAAAATCGTCTATTTGATAGATGTTATTGTATCACTGACTAGCTAGACTGCAATGAATTGTAGACAATCAATCAAGGATTCAATGTTAAAAAATATGCATTCTGTTTTGTATCAAAACTCATCATTCCTGTACCAGCCATGAACAGTTGTAAACAGTGGCGTACCTAGGATTTTCCACAGGGGGGGGCAAAACCGTCCACCAAAAAATTTGACAAGCAAAAAAAAAAAAAAAAAAAAGGTCTACGATCACAAATAAAGGATTTCGTACCAGAAAAAAATTGACAAGCAAAAAAAAAAAAAAAAAAGGTCTTCAAGCTCGTCAGGGGGGGCAAAAAAGGTTTCTCAAGCCCGTCAGGGGGGGGGCAAAGATACGTTTTTGCATGGGTTGTGACTCGTCAGGGGGGGCAGAGTGCCCCCCCTGCCCCCCCCCCCCCCCGTAGGTACGCTAGTGGTTGTAAATCTATAGTAAATCGATGCCAATAAATCTCCATTTATGATGAATTTGATAACTTGAATTTGTCTCATGGTAAAACATTATCTGACATTTCCTTAGTGTTATTGCAAACGCATTCAATTCATTTTTTACTAATGTTGGTCCAAACCTAGCTTCGAAAATTGTTACAAATGACCATGATTTTTCACAATATTTAGATAACCATAACGAACACTCCTTATTTTTCAACCCTACAAATATTCAGGAAATGTTAGAAATTGTTCGATCCTTAAAACCCAGCAAATCCAGTGGCCATGATGGGATAAGTGTATATCTACTTAAACAAATAATTTTTTTCCTGGCTTCTCCACTTGTACATATTTTCAATCTGTCTCTCTCTCAAGGTGTTTTTCCTGAATCGCTAAAACTTGCCAAAATTATTCCAATATATAAAAAAGATGACCCATGTCGGATTGTAAACTACCGCCCTATTTCACTGTTACCAAGCATTTCCAAAATACTTGAAAAAATTGTTTACAATCGTTTATACTCATTTTTGGACACTAACAAATTATTAATCCCCAATCAATATGGTTTCAGAAAAAAACATTCAACCGATTATGCAATTTTACAATTATATGATAAAATAACTGATTCACTTTCAAAAAAGGAGCACACTATTGGGGTTTTTATGGATTTATCGAAGGCGTTCGATACAATGGACCATCGCATATTACTGAGTAAACTAAAGACATATGGAATCAGAGGGATCGTACTATCTTGGTTTAAAGATTATTTAGCTAATAGACGCCAATATGTTAATTTTAAATCCAAATCATCTAATATATGCCCCGTAATATGTGGAGTACCACAGGGTTCAATCCTGGGACCTTTATTATTTTTAATATATATGAACGACATTGTGAACACATCACCCTTACTTACATATGTTTTATTCGCAGATGACACCAACATATTTTATTCACACCACAACTTAAACATACTTGTTGCAACTCTCAATCAAGAATTAAAGAAATTATCAATATGGTTTAAATCAAACAAACTTTCACTTAACATAGATAAAACAAATTTCATGTACTTCAAACACATTAATTCTAAACATATATTTCGCGATAATATTTATATCAATGATATACCCATTAATGAAAAACAAGAAACTAAATTTTTAGGTGTAGTGATCGATGCTAACATAACTTGGAGTAGTCACATTCGTAATATAAGCATGATGGCAGGAAGAGGCATAGGCATTTTGTATAAATTAAAATATTATATCTCTCAAAGATCGTTACTTATGCTCTATAACTCATTTATCTTATCGTATATATCTTATTGTAATATTGTATGGGGAAATAGTAACAAAATCAAAATCGATTCAATATTGCGCCTTCAAAAGAAAGCACTTCGCATTTGTCATCACTCCCATTATCTCGCTCATACTGATCCTATATTTCATGATTTTAAAACATTGAAGATCTACGATATTCACACTTATCAAACTGCTATTTTTATGTACAAATTTTCCACCAACACTATACCAACACCCTTTCGAAATATTTTTGTCTATAATAGAGACATTCATTCATACCCTACTCGACATTCATCTGACTTTCATTTAACAAACCCAAAACTAATAATTGCTCACAAAACAATACGGCATCACGGCCCGGATGTTTGGAACAACCTTCCGAATGATATCAAACAAGCTGCATCTCTTATATCATTTAAAGCTTCACTAAAGAGGTACCTTTTATCTAAATACTTATAAATTCTCACCTGCACTCGCACTCACTTGCACACACTTCATCTTGCCCCTTCCCCCCCCCTTCCTTTTATTATATTTTAAGCTATATAAGTGACATCACTTTTAAATAATAAAGACTCGGTATTTTTATTATGGTTTCCATGTAGCCTCTTTTCCCCTGGCTGCTATTATTTCAAGCTTTCAGCTTACGATAGCTGGCCTCTGCATTTACATTCATTTGTTATTGTTTACATGAATATTATGTCTATTATATCTACTTAACTACTATACAATTGTCACCTTTGTAACTTGATCAGTATGTATGTTTCATTTTATATCATTGTTATAAATTTGTAATTTTGATTTATTAATAAATGCAGAAATACTGCTTTAAAAAAAAAAAAAAAAGTATGACAGTTGTAAATTTTGCTTTACTTGTGTTTTAATGGAATAATTATAATCGAATGAAAGAATGAACAATAATTTTTTTTTAATGAAATCCTCGTTGGTACTCCTCCGGGTTTGCTCTTCCCCCCAAAATGCTTTTCACAAAGTCTGGGTTCAGCCGGGGGTTCAGCAAATAATTAACGAAAGTTGACGCCCGTCTGATTCGTGGTCTGATTTTAACCCAAATAAGACAGGGGGTAGCCTCTTGTCGAGGCCCTGGCGGCTGCTTCCCGAGCGAAGCGAGGGATTCCCTAATGCGAAGCGAATTAGGCCTGGCGCTCTGCTTCGCTCTCTCCCTTGCTTTGCCATGTTCGCTCGGAAAGCAGCCGACAGGGCCTCGACAAGAGGCTGGGGGGGGGGGGGGGCTTTTTCGCGATAAATCTGCTGCACAAATTTTCCGAAATTACGCAACATTTCGTAAGTGCATGGAGACCCAAAATTGCTCAAAAACGTGAATTTGTGTAGGCCTACAAATCCAGTACAAATAGTGTTTTTAGCCAAAATTCATAAATGTATCATTATTTTTCCTTTTACTGATTGAAATCTATTAATTTCATCTTGTTCATGGTCAAAATAAAATCCCTGGCAATTTCCATTAAAAAAAGTCGAAAAACAAGGAAATACATAAGAAATTAAAAAAACAATCAAATACATAAGAAAACAAATGTGATATTGATTTTTTAAAGTAGATTTGATCAGATTCCTATAAGAAGTCTGTGAACCAGAAATAAGCATTTTAAGGGCATTATTTAGTTAATTAGAGCAATTTTTATTTTACGCATAAATTAGCATAATTAATTAGCAATGAGATTTTTCACAAAATGTGATCTTATAGTTTTGTAGTTTATGCCATGGGTAACGCGTGTGCCAATTTTCGTCGCGATCGACGGCCAAGAGGGGGGGGGGGGGGGGCTGAGGATCAGCCCCGTCTTTTTAGGCGTCGAAAAAGCCCAGTCTTTTTAGGGTTTAGCTCATTTTCCTTGTCGCAATAACATTGATTAATTTACTTAAAACAAACGTGGAAAGATGTTTTCTGAAATACATGTAAATATCGACATCGATGTGACAATAGTCTCATAGAGGTGTCGTGGCCGAGTGGTCTAAAGCGCTTGATTGGAGATCCGAGGACGGGTGTTCTATTCCCAGCACGGCACTTATGCCCTTGAGCAAGGCATTTTATCCACTTTGCTCTTTTATCGTACATCAAATAAATGAAAATGTTATATGCATTATGAATACCATTTTTTTTTTTTAGAAATTGATGTTATCCAAATAATCATTTTGTCATGCTTGTTCTATTTTTTTTTCAATCCTTTAATTCATTTCAAGAAATAATAGGGAAAGTAACCCTGGATGGAAATACTTTCTTCAACAAAGTTTTTTTTTCAAATCCTTTCATTTTTTTAAAGAAATAATAGGGAAAGTAAACCATACAATCTCTGGATGGAAATACTTTTTTTTCAACAAAGTAGAGGGAAGCGTTTACAATATCATGACAAAACGTCATTCAAACGCAATATTGAAATTCCTACATTGTGAGCGAGTACGAAATGGATCAAAGTATGATGATACCAGGATTGAATCTCCGAAAGCGATTTATCTCAAGCCATGATGTAGTCATTAATAATGCATTGTTGCTTTGATTTTCAATTCGTTACCAGGTAAGGTAAAAGCTGGCCATTCGCCCAAGTCTCTTCCATTGTGTGTACCCGGAGCTTTGTTTACCCTTTCATAGTATCGATCTGTTTGTTACAAGCAATCCATCATTATACCACCTCCATCTTCCTCCTCCCTCTCCTTTATCCTTCCAAAGCCATTATTAAGATCGGCAAGCTGACACCCTTTTGATCCTGTACGCCGCCAGATAGTTTATGGGAGGGGGGAAGGGGCGTTTTTCTTGAAGAGAAGGTGCAAATCTTTAAATGAAGGAATTGTTTTCAAAGTCCCAGCAAATGCTGGTCAATCTTTGACCAATATGAAATGACGTTATAGTCGTTCGCTGCCCAATGACTATTGGCAAAATTTATTTCCCAACCTGAATGACCTATTATCGGGGGTCATCCCATTGACAAATTTTTAATCATGATGGAGCTGAAGACGGTCTTTTTATATATAGCTCCATGTTTTAATTGTTTTGATAAATGGTGACCAACCTTGCTCAGTGTTAAGTATTGTCCTTATAATTTTAGTAATTCTAACAAAAATGTGATTATTCTTCAGATACCCAGACTTGTTTTATATTACATATCACATCCTATATAACTTTATCTCAAATATAATAACAATTATTCAATTGGTTAAAAAAAGAACGCATGATACATTCCATACCAGGTTTGAGTTTCGTGAAAGTAAACTAAGTCCATCTAATCCATAATCCTAATTATACGCTTATGAAAAGTCATGAAATTTATTCATTTTTATTTATAAATACGATACAGTGTAATCAACCAACACATTCCTGTAATTAGTAAAATTTTACCCAACACGCCGTGTGACTATAGGATGTTGCTATTATATTGAGCATGTTGAGCAAAATATAGGAATTTATGACCGATAGTTTAACATATTTTTACAACACAAATTTGTCAAAATGGTCCTCGACTTTCTTTGGGTGTATATTTTTAAACGGAAAGTCTACCCCAATGCATATAGGAACTAGGGTTTTGCTCCCAAATGAAGATTAATTGGGTCAAATCTCTACAATTTAGCATACCAATCTAATTTCCATGCAGAGATGTTTCAGCTCCCCAATAGAAAGGTGTTTTGAATAAAAATTAGAAGAAAAAAATAACCAAACTATATACACTGAAAATATCATCACAATCGGATGTTAAGGGACAAATCTACCCCAACCATGCCAACAAAAAGTTGGTTTGAATTAAAAGAGAAAAATCAAACAAGCACAACACTGAAAATTTCATCAAAATCGGTTGGAAATAAGAAAGTTATGACATTTTAAACAGTTATATTGACACCCTGCATGGTCAGTATGCAAATGAGGAGACCGATGACATCATCCACCCACTATAATTTCTTTTGCAATCCACTACATGAATTATGAATTATCATAATTTTCTCCTCATTGTCATGTGAAACAAACTTTTATTCCTCCTCGAACGTGTGGAATTAGCAATGTTTTAACATTATGTGATTCAAACAAGAGGGTGCTTATTGTCAAATCAGTAAAAAGTGAATTATTGTATAATTCAAACAATAAAAAAAGAAATAGTGAGTGAGCATATCTGAATTTGGACATAAGTCAAACTTTGAAATGTCATAACGTTCTTATTTTACATCCAATTTTGATGAAATTTTCCAGTAATATGCCTCTTTGATTTTTCTGTAATGATTCAAATCAACTTTCTTCTGGGGTGAACTTGGCCTTTAATTAAGAAAGTTATGGAATCGGTATGCATCGCCCTTACCTCTATTTTGTTTTAAAAAAGTTATCATAAGTCATGAAATATCAAATATTTTAATATCTCCTAATTGTAATGTGAAACAAAAATGTATTGTCCTTCCTAAATATGTGAAGTGCTGTTTCGCAAACATAAGGTTTTTTTGTGTGTTTTAAGTTTGAGAAAAGTAAATGATGCACACTCTATATTTTTTTGTCAATGAAAATATGCAATGAATATACAGTTTTTCATAATTTCATGGGATACAGTCGTATTTATAATAGGTTCCCCCGTCATACAAAACGAAACGAAATTACTGTTATTAAAGTAATAAAGATTTTGGCCATGAATTTTCTGTTACTTCTCTCAGAATGTATCTTAATTTCCAGTATTGTCCACTCTACATTATATCATTATTGAAGATTAAAAGTTGGCTTTTTGCCAACTCTCTTCTGTTGTTTAAAAGAGTCCGTTTAAGTGGGGATTAATAAAAAAAACTTTCATGTTTTGCCGACAGGGGTACTGAAGTGCCCCCAACAATATATACCCTTTCTCGCTCGCTATCCTTTGAAGTTCATTGTCAAATTTTTCCCCATTGTCTATTTCAGTAGAACCATTCTTGTCTTGTCAGTGGTGGGAGGAGAAAAGGCCGGAAGTTCATTGTTTAATTTACCCTTCTTTTAATCCTAAAAGCTGCGGGGAGGAGGGGGGGGGGGCGTCAAACGGTAACAAAGATTGAAAGCGTGTCATTGTATTCAATAATACGACACGTTGCAAACACAGACTGAAACCCAACCAGGTGATTTGTGAATTATTTTGATTATTTATAGGATAGCTTATACTAGTATACAATTTAACGCGTTTTAGGTTATCAGACTGGCCCTCTTTTTAATGAAATGAGATCGACAATAATCAGAAAAAATGGAAATAAGAATAAATAGAATAATAGAAAATAATGCAAGTATTGTAGTCGTTAATATTGCATTGTGTTTTCATGATTATTTGTATAAGCTGTTAGGTTTAGGGTGATTCCTTCCGATTTTGCATGAAATGAAATAAATGGGTTTATGATGTCAACATCTTACTTGTTTTTTCTACATTTGTAATTTCTTTTTTGTTTCAAACAATATTAAATGCAAAATTGAAATTCATCTGATTTCTAAAACATCACGATTATGATGATTGAAAGCGACATATTTGTTGAAGATGCACAGTAAAAACGCACTTTGAAATTTGATACAACATTGTTTACTATATGAACCTTATACATTAGTTGTTTAACAGTTTAAACAATCATATTGAAAATTAAATATCAAAAATTAAATTTTGTTGTTTAAGATTTTATACACCTGTTTATATAATAAGCAGCGTTGTATAAAAAATTAATAGGCGTTTTTGCTGTGTGGAACCGTCTCCATTGAGGTCAAAATTGCACAATGGGAGGGGCGTATAAAAGGTTAGCCGGGTTTTTTTTCCCATAATAATTTGAAACAAATTATTTGATATTATATATTTAGAGGGTAATTTTCAAAATATGATTTTTTTTTTTGGCCTGAATAGAGGAAATGTTCGAATTTTCTGTAAGCGGTTTATCAATTGGCTCCAGTATTGTGGGATTTGGGGGCAAATATCTAAAGTCTATATTAACTTATTTAAAAAAAAAAATTGCTCGCGTGATCAATTTGCATTCTGGGTAGAGAAACATGGAGCTGTTTTTCAGCTCGAGCTTGTGCTATTCAATACTTTCCAGTTCGCCATCACACACATTTCTATAGGACACGACTTTGATGTTATACCGGGTATTTAGCGGTGATATACAAAAGGGGATATATATTGTCCTCTATACCCCTTTAAACACCGCCATACAATGTAAACAATGAGGGTGGATTAAGGGGATTAAGATCACTGTCCGCTTGCAACAGGTACTGTACTTGACTGAAATCAAAAACTAATAATTCCTAAGCTATAATATCCTAATGATAATTCCAATGTAGTCCATTATGAATAGCAAATCTTTTTCAAATATTACGTGGTAAAATCACAGCTAACTGCCTGAAGCCTTTCCCGGATTTTACCACCGTCAGCATGCAGTAGACCTATATTATATTATTGCAGTGACGTGATTAGGGGTGATTAGCTTCAAGAGCTCAATATTTTTTTTTTAATAGGAGCAAATGGGTGACCTAAAAATACTATATTATATTAAAATTATTATTATTATATTAATTATTAATATTATATTATCATATTATAATCATGAACATGAATAGATTTAGACCTAATAAAATCTTTTTGTTTCGGTGTTTTTTTTTCGCAAACATCACTTTCCAATTACATTTAGCATTTATTTTGTGTTAAATCGTATTTTGTTTTTGTGTTTACATGCCCAATTCAGTTTTCTCTTTATTCCTTTTAACACATGTTTAAAGCTATATTATTCATGTTTATTTCTATCAAAAATTAATGATTGAATTGATTTGTAAACAAAGTATCTATCCATCCATCAATCCATCTATCTATCTATCTATCTATCTATCTATCTATCTATCTATCTATCTATCTATCTATCTATCTATCTATCTATCTATCTATCTATCTATCTATCTATCTATCTATCTATCTATCTATCTATCTATCTATCTATCTATTTTTATATCTATCTATTTTTATATCTATCTATCTATCTACCTACCTACCTTCCTACCTACCTACCTATCTATCTATCTATCTAATAACATGCACCTCCCAATCGACCATTTAAACATTTCTTCATCGTATACAATAAGTATAGTTCACTAAAAAAACCCACAAAATTTGAAAATTGGAGAAACATCATTAAGTTTTGGCAAAATATATCAAAGAAAAACAGTGGAAGAGTTCCAGATTTTCACCTTTTCTTTTCGTGAGGTCATATTCAATTTTCCCCCTCAATATGACCGTTTTGTTGAATAAAGGATAATGAAATTATGTTTTCTGAATAGACATATAATATGAAATCATGTTAAATTTGTGGAGAAAATTGCATTGATGGGGGAGCTGCAAGCATATTATAACGACACAAAATTACGACTTTCATAATTAATGATTGTTGTTTTTCTCCTTTTTTTGATGGATATTCTTCAACATGTATTGGTATGTTTCTTAAAACATAGTGGGAAAGGAAAAAACAGTAAAAATTAAGAATTTTTCATTATTGGATTAAACATAATTTGCTAATTTTTAGCTCGCTCTTCGCGCTCACGTTATTTGATTAGTGAGATACATTTCCTTTTCATTTTTCATGGATTCCTATACAAAATTACAGGTCATTATTCGCGCGCTCAATTTTCTTCGTCAGCCCCCCCCCCCGCATGTCGCAACCCTCGGTACGCCACTGGTGGGTGTTATTGGCTTTATCGGAAAGATCAGTGACTGTGTCACAGGGTTGATATAATGATATTAACGGTAATAATTGTTCATAACAAACCTAGCTGTTTTTTTTTGTATTATGACATCGCGATCTGGGCTGGGTGTTATGACCGATTAGTTTGATTTCTGGTTGTCTTGGTATTTTATTTGTATATTATTATGTATAATTTTTATTTGTGTAATTTTCTTTTAAGCTTTATGAAGACCCCTCTGTAGACCAGTAGCACCATGTCTGCTGAGTAGGCCATCCTCCCGTTTTAATTTGTCAATTTCACATATATATTTTTACATGTGTTTTTAACGGGAATAAATTCAATTCGATTCAATTCAATCTGCCTTTCAAAACGAGTTGCTAATTGATTCTTATTGATCCGTTTGATTTAGAGAAATTTTCTTTACATTAATTTTGAACATACGGTACAAAAAAGAATTAGCAATAAAGAAAGTTTTACTATACTTTGAATTTCTATCAAAAAACCCCCCAAAACACTCGCTTTTAAAATAAATGTATTTTCATCCGAAATCCTCTGAAACTCAAGTTAATTCAGGTAAAAAAGTAAAATCAATTGCTGATGCTAATGCCCCCTTAATTCTGACACATAGGCGATATAACTGCCCCTTTTTGTCAGGTTTTCCACCCCAACAAAAAGTCCTACGTAGACGCCCCTGCGTAGGTCACTGTATTCTTTTCAGTATAGGGAAATCGCGGTTTGTTGAATTTGGCACTGGCGTACAGGGGGGGGGGTAGTATTGGGGGAAAATTGCCCACCAAAAAATTAAAGTGAAAAGGGTAAAATATGAAACGTTTAAAATCTTCCACAAAATTAGTCGCCTGCTCGCGACCATCGCAAATGGTTAGAGCATAGAGCTATTAACAGCTCCATGGTTAGAGGACCGGTTAGAAAACAACTCGCACTTGGCAATCATCATCACCCTCACAACGTCAAGTGATGTTTGCGCAACCAATAATAAAAGCTTATTTGGGTTTCTAGACTATCTTGTGCAGTTTACACAAACGAACTACGAAGCAGTCTCCAAATTGGTTTGAACGCAGCTCAAATGACCAAGCGTAAGTCCCATGCAATTACGCGTGTTTCATTGGTTGAAAATCAGGTCATGTTTGATTTTTGAAGTTCTGTTTTATACTGTCTTTCTGCAATATGTTTTTGGTGTGACCATGTGTACAAACATCCACAGCGATGGCGACGACCCTTGACGGAATGAGGTCAACTGCACTATACTGAATGGGGAGGGGGGGGGGGGGGGTAGGGTACTGCCTACGATATAACTACAGGGAGCATACCATTGATATTCCATTGGGAAAATGGATTTTAACAAGTATAATTCTAAAAAGTTTTTGTTATGATCTATAGCCCCATATGCTTTCCTACAGCTAGATTCACAGTAACTTTACAGCGCTTCATGCATTTCAAGGGTTATCAAGCGGACTGGGTGCCTCGATCACTTCTTTTCTCCATGCAATCACCACCAGTACTTCTCAATTTAACCAAGGAGCTTCTTGATTTAACTCACTTTCTCATATTCACACCACTACCAGGAACTCTCTGCCACTTCCAGTTCTCAGTCCCTTTCATGAGGACACCATGCGAACCTTCATCGCATTTCAAATTGATCCAATAAAAAGCTATGGACCTTTCATGAAAAGGGACAACTTTCTGAAACACAAATAAACGCAGCTTAGAGGAGTTATT
The DNA here is from genome assembly GCF_037042905.1 of Lytechinus pictus. Classification (NCBI taxonomy): domain Eukaryota; kingdom Metazoa; phylum Echinodermata; class Echinoidea; order Temnopleuroida; family Toxopneustidae; genus Lytechinus; species Lytechinus pictus. Next base: position 16,340,477 of record NC_087246.1, read on the forward strand.
AAAGGACAAGTCCATCCCAACAAAAAGTTGATTTGAATAAAAAGAGAAAAATCCAACAAGCATAACACTGAAAATTTTATCAAAATCGGATGTAAAATAAGAAAGTTATGACATTTTAAAGTTGCGCTTCATTTAACAAAACAGTTATATGCACATTTCGGTTGGTATGCAAATGAGGGACTGATGACATCACTCACTCACTATTTCTTTTGTATTTTATTATATGAAATATGAAATATGCTAATTTTCTCCTCACTGTCCTGTGAAACAAAGTTTTACTTCTCCCTGAACATGTGGAATTACCATTGTTTAACATTTTATGGTTCAGTCAAGTTTGTCCTTATTGTCAAATATGTAAAAAATGAAATATTGTATAATTCAAACAATAAAAAACAAAAGAAATAGTGAGTGAGTGACATCATCAACTCACTCATTTGCATGTAACTGACTCGTTCATCTAACTATTTTTTGAAAAATAAGTGAAACTTCAAAATGTAATAACTTTCTTATTTTACATCCGATTTTGATGAAATTTTCAGCATTATGCTTGTCTGATTTTTCTCTATTGATTCAAATCAACATTTTTTATTGGGGTGGACTTGACCTTTAAAACAACCCAAGCAAGACAATTTGTCATTATAAGTACATTCAGCTCTTATGATCGAGTTCACATATCAATAAGAAAAAAAAATAAGGGGGGGGGGGTAAATGGGAAGTCGGAATTGTAGTTTTATTAATGAGTGGTGCAAGATACATGGAAGCTAGCCTCAATGACAATTGCCATTCATACAACTTCCACTGTTCAAAACAAAATTATTTAAAGGGGAATAGGTTCACTATGAAGAAAAGATTGTTGTAAAAATACCAGAATTTCCAGAAAAAAATAAATGATAGAAAATATTCATTGGTGCATGTTTGAGGACAATCTATCAAAAATTTCGAAAAATCATTAGAATTTCATTTTTTTATTTGTGACGTCACATACGAGCAACTGCCCCATTATGTTATGTAATATAAAATGCATACTTTTTTTTTAATGATGCATGGTGACTATTTTGTTAGGAGCGGGTGTGAAATTACTTATCTGTTGATATCCTGAAGGAACAATAAAAACCATTATCAAGTTTTTGAGAAAATGAAATTTCATTGACTTTTTTTTGCACAACTTTATAAATTTTTGATCGATTTTGAGCAATATTGTTTATTACCTCCATTTTCTGCTAGTTTTACAATAAATATTTTGTCAGAGCAAGGAGATCTTGGTAAGGGTGAAATTCCCGTTCAACACATCCCAAAGGCGAACATTAATGTTATGGATTAATCATTCAACTAACTGCTTTCCTACTCTGGTCTCACACTGACAGCTTCGGCCTATGTAGTTTTGTGTGTAAATCGCGTTGAAAATAATATCGACATACATCTTGAAATAATGAAATACGTGTATATTGCATAAAATACTTTGAAGAAATTTAATTTACTATTAGGAAAAGAAGTCAATACCATCGTTGAAATAATAATGTACTATGAAACATGAGAAAAGAAGAAAGAGAAAATAAATTATGGTTTACTTTTGTCAAAAAATTGAAATTAAGATTAGATATCAATAAGATTCTGATGAAAAGAAGAAAGAAAGAAATGTATAATTTGTTGAAAATAAATGCCCCTGTTATGGGTGAAAGAGAAAAAAAAACAATGTACTATGAACTCCGCCATCGCAAACAGATTAAAAAGGGGAAGGGCGGTCTCATCATTTTTTTTTAATAAACCCTTTAGCCATTATTATTTTCCAATGGCGTGCCCCCTCCCCCCTTAGCAGAACAAGCTTGGGACAAAGAAAAGAAAAGAAAACAAAGAAAGAAAAAGAAAAGAAGACGTCATTCTTCATTAACAGTTTCCAAAGCTCCATTAACAAAACTCTTGTTATACGGAAGAGACCTCCAGACAAGTTTATTTGCACTCGGCGTAATCCCTTGCGGGGAGAGTTCCCAGGCCGAACGAATCTCGCTCGTTATCTTGTAGAGGATTAAAGTTTCATTCAGAATTGCGGATTAACAGTTGTTTTTTTTTCTGAAAAGCTGTCACTAAGAACTCTAATTACACGTGGCACAAACAGGTGTGATTAGGAAGTGAATTGAACATTTAGTGGGCTTCCGAACAGCATGGACCTATTACGAATATTCGTAATAGGTCCATGCGAACAGTAACCTATTTACAATGGAAGTCGTAATTGTGTCCTAAATACATTATTTTCCTTGCAAAAAAAGGCCAATCAGGATAGAAAATAAATAGCATGTAATTCAATATGCTCTACCTGTGGGATCTTTTGTCCGTAGTCTTTCAACTAAGGAGATTGAATCCTAAAATAACAGAAAATCAGAAATAATGCATACATGAAAGCTTTGCATACACCATGGACCTACAACCAATAACTACACAAATGTATAGAAATATATAGAGTGAAAAAAAAAACAGTCAACCATGTAACAGACCAGATACGGATGGAGATAAAAGAGAGGGAGAGAAAGCTATGGAGTAATCTGCTGTGCAAACCCTTCACCCGAGTTAAGGGTCTGAATGTGCAGCCTAACTCATGCCTAGTGTATATACCGAAGGCCCTCTCACAGCAAGTTTTGTATGTGCTAGTCTTTGCGAGGAGACACCCTTGATGATAAAAGTTTCAATCAGGGTCTGAGCCTGCAGACTAGCTAGAGAGGCGTAATAGGCAAAAAATGTGGGAATTTGTTTGATGTCACGTGCGAGCAAAGCGAGTGAGGGATAGTTAAGCCTTTCCCTTTCCATTTTCTTTCACTTTCTTCTTGGTCATGGAACCCTTTTTTTTTGGGGGGGGGGGATCCCCCATCTGTACGCCAGTGGGGGTGATATCAATTCGAAATTGTCGGCAAAGTATGGAACCACGTACGGTGACAAATATGAAAAAAAATCTAAAAAGGGATAAAGCCGGCCCCACCCACAATGAATAAATCAATATAAATAACACGAAAACACGGAAAATCGGATAGAGAATGGGAGGGGGGGGGGGGGGGGGGCGGAAGAAATGAAAACGCTCTCCGATTGCCTAATTCCTGTTTTTCTCTGTCTCTTTGTTTTTTGCTTTCCTATTCCATGGCCAAACTTTTCTCTTTCTTAATACCTCTCCCCCTTTCTTTCCACCATCTCCCCCAGTAAACTAGTGGCTTAGGACCTTAGGCCCATATTCCTGACAAGACTTTTCGATTGCGAAATTTCTGAATTGAATGCCAACCAATGCCGATATGTTGATTGCTGTATTTCTTATTTTAAAAAATGTCACCATCCAGTACCCGCGATGAAATTAATTCACTCAAAGCTAGTTAAAGAAGTAACATTATAAACCTACATTTTTCAAATGAATATTTTTTCTCTCGCTAGCTCATAAAATCCACGGAAGCAAACTCCTTCACATCATGGATCCTAGCTAATCCATGTTCATAATTCAGTAGAAGAATCCAAAAAAGCATAACCTTTGGCAAGTGAGACTTTGGTATAGTCTGCAAGCACAGACCCATATTAGAGGCTTTAAGCAATAACAGGTCTAGAGTAAAGACAATACTAAAAAAACTGGTAGAGCCAGCCACAGTACACAGTGAATTTAGTCTCACTACTTCAGACTCTGCATTATACACAATATGCGAATTGCGAAACCAAGGGTCTGTGCCTCCAGACTAGCTTTGGTATTCCTGAAATTTACATTAATGTGTATTTTTACTATAATTCAACCAATAGCCCTACATTCTGCAGAAAATTTGTTTTTTCACGATCACTCGCTTCGCTTTCTTATAGAAACATAATTATTTCAGACATTTGGCAAGATAGAGACGGATTTTTGCTAAACATAGTTGCCGAAAAATGGGGGGGGGGGGGGGGAGATGTGAAGACCGAGGGTTCTGCAGCCAGTTAGACATACACCTATATCTGCTCCCATGTGGAGTCACTATACCATGAACCTATTACTTACGGTGTCGATGGCGAGAACTTAGTCGATGTGCGAAGGGAACTGTGTAAATCAATAAAAATAATGCGAGCGCGAAGCGCCAACAGAAACTTCTGACATAATTATTGTCATGAATTGGGTCCTTGTAAGCAGCGATTTCTCTTCGGTTTGTTTTTCTGATCTCCTTCCTATGGAGCCTTTAAAGTGCCATCGACTTGACGACTTGGCGAGATACTTTATCTTGCCATGTCGACATAATAACCTTATTATGTCGACATGGCGAGATACGTTATCTCGCCAAGTCGACTTATAAAAAGTTATATGTCGACATGGCGAGATGCGGTATTTTGCCAAGTTGACTTATAAAACGTTATATGTCAACATAGTGAGATATTTTATCTTGCCAAGTCGACTTATAAAAGAATATGTCGACATGGCAAGATATGAAGTGTCCAAGGCCCGGCGAGAGTCCAAATATCTCGCCATGTCGACGTATAACCTTTTATAAGTCGACTTGGTGAGAAAACGTATCTCGCCATGTCGACATAATGAGGTTATTATGTCGACATGGTAAGATAAAGTATCTCGCCAAGTCGTCAAGTCGATGGCACTTTAAAGGCTCCGTACCTTCCTTTCTTCTTCTTTTCCTTTTTTTAAGGGGGGGGGGGGGGTCCGTACTTACTTGATGCCGTGGGAACAATCCCTCACAATGCATGCGCGTCAAAACAAAAACCGGAAGTGAAGCGCGTAATCTGTCGTAAAGCTCGGTGGTCTGGACGCGTATATTTTCAATACAATTTTACACGTTGCACGTGATTATGTTCGGCGCCGCGATCATCGAAAAAACGACTCGTCATGGAGACATGCACGTCGTTGTGTCACGACGGCCTGTTAGGTTTTGAAAAAAAATGACGGATAAATCATGATCGATAATAAAAATCACAGCTTTTCTTTTTTTAGAATAAAGCTAGGGATAGACACCACAACTTGGCAATGCTGACCCAATCTTGAACAATTACTACATACGATAGAGCAAGATGTCTGGCGATATTCGATATTGGGGAAAAACCGGTAACGGTATTCGGTAAAAAAACACAAACAAACCCAAAACACACCTCTACAATCGGATGGCTAAAAATGATAGTCTCCTGTGCAAACCCTCTCCTCGACGAAAGTGGTTTGAATATACAGCCTAAGGCCCCCGACACACAATGACTTATGTGTAGAAGGCCCCTAACAAATTGAAACAGCAAGATGTAGTTGTGTTAGCCTTGTAGGAAGACTCATTTGTTGATAAAAAGTTTCAACCAGGGCCTGTACATGCAGACTAGGCGAAAAGGGTGGGGATGGTAGGAGGGAGCTCCCATTTCTGTAATATAGGCCTACTCCTAGAATTTTCGATGGGGATTTTTGGTGAGTCACTAGTTCTAAACTCCCTGGAATTGGATGCGGACCTCGATACATGAAGTCAACTGAAACATTTTCTGATCTTAGGGGATCTTAGTCATTTGAGTCCTGAATGCTGGACACCATTTATCAGTAGAATTCGGAAATTCGAGTAATGTATTCTTCAGGATGACAGTATTCCGAGCCATAGACCTATTTTATTCTGAAGTAATTGGCCTATATATGCAGATACAGTGGCGTACCGTGGGTCACGGCATTTGGGGGGGGGGGCACCAGCAAAAATTTTGAGTCACTAAGTGAGCGCGCGAAGCGCGCCCAGTTGCCAGGTATACCTAAAAGATACATTTTAAGGACAGTGCCATTAAACGGATATGTCTCTCACTGGTTAAATAATGCGAGCGCGAAGCGCGAGCTTAAAATTTTTGATATTTAGACCTAAAAAGGGACATTATAATCAATCTTTTGTAATCATATGTACCTGTATTGCGAAATATAATGCGAGCGCGAAGCGCGAGCTGAAATTTTTGTAAATATTGACCCCCAAACAGGAAGATTTTAAGGACTATATTTTAGGAATCCATTAAGAGTATACACATCTCACCATAGTCATCTAATGCGAGTGCCAATAAGCGCTCGCTGATTTTGTTAGAATTACATCTAAACATGCACATAAAGCACTTGTAATCATGATTAACATACCCATCTCACTAATCAAATCTTGCGAGCGCGAAGCGCGAGCTGAAAATTTAGGAAATTCAGACCTGAAGAGGGGCATTCTAAGGCTTGTTTGTAGAAATTCACGAAGACCATACGTAGTTCACTAACCAAATGATGCGAGCGCGAAGCGCGAGCTGAAAAATTTTGATATTCAGATTAGAAAGAGGGACATTTAAGGACTGATTCTAGGAATTCATGGAGAGCAGACATATTTCACCAATCCACTACTGCGAACGTAAGCACGGACAGGAAATTTTTATATCAAGACCTTAAAATGGGGCAATCACTTTAAGTAGTCATGAAAAAAAAGCATACTATTGTACATAAAACAATAACTCGAAGTGCGAGGAAATATATTTGGCAGTTTGGTGTATATTGACTTGAAAACGGGAGGTTTTAGTATAACATGATTATATATCTCGGTAAACAGACAATGCGAGCACCAGGAACAATGAAGACATAGGCCCTGAGCAAATTATGTTTCATAAAGTTATGAAAAAAAAATGTTTCTTATGTAATATAACATAACATAATTATGATATAATATAACATTACCATGAACAATAATGTCTTCTTTCCCACTACGTTTCTCTTCCTTTCTCCCTCTTTTTCTCCTTTTCACCGTTTTTTTGTTTTTTTGGTCAGCCGATTGGGGGGGGGGGGGGTGCACGTGCCCCCCCATCCCCCCCCCCCGTAGTTACGTCACTGTGCAGATAATATCACTGTCAGAGATATAGGTTCGTACATGTCAAACGAGCATGTCCATGATTAGACCAAAAGCTTCAATATCTGTAAATTGGTTGTTCCGCTGAAGAACGTTGGCCCCACTCACGATGACGGGAAAATATCAGAAATCGATGAACAAATCCCCCAGAACGACAGTTATTCCGGGGACATCCCGATAGACCGCGGGTCCGATAGACCGCGGGTCCGATAGTCCGCGGGTCCGATAGACCGCGGGTCCGATAGACCGCGGGTCCGATAGTCCGCGGGTCCGATAGACCGCGGGTCCGATAGACCGCGGGTCCGATAGTCCGCAGTGTGTGTAAAATTATGATCAGATGTATCAAATGTCATCGAGAGGTCCAAAGGTCAAATGATACGAGACCATGGGGCTCTATCAGGTGCGGATCCATGGGGGGCCGAGGGGGAACTGCCTCACCCCCCCCCCCACCCCCAGCTCAAAAAAAAAAAAAGAGGGGGAAGAGGGGAAAAGAGAGAGAGGAAGATGGGAAAAGAAGAGAATAGAAAAGAGAGTAAGGGGGGAGGAAGGAAAAGAAGAAAAAGAGAAGAGAGAGAGGAAGAGGGGAAAAGAAGAGAAGAAAAAGAGAGAGGGGGAAGGAGAGGGAGAGAAGAAAAAAAATTAAAAGAGAAAAAGGAGGAAAGGAAAGAAAAAGAAAAAAGGGGGAAAAAGAAAAAAGCGGAAGAGGGAAAAGAAAGGAGAAAGAAAAGGGGAAGAAAGAGAATAATATTTAAAAAGAGAGGAAGATGGGAAGAAAGATAAGAAAAGAGAGAGAGAGGGGAATAGAGGAAAAGAGAAGAAAAAAGGAGAGAGTAAGGGGGGAAGGAAAAGAAGAGAAAAGAGAGAGGAAAAGAGAGAAAGAAAGGACGGGAAAAATAGAAGAAAAGTGGGAAAGATAAGATAGGGGAAAAAAGAAGAAAAGGGAGAAAGGAAGACAAGAAAAAAGAGAAGAAAAGGGGAAAATAAAGAGAAGAAAAGGAGAGAGAGAGAGGAGGAAGGAAAAGAAGAAAAGAAGAGGAAGAGGGGGAAAGAAAGAGAAAGGAAGGGGAATGAGGATAAGAGAAAGAAAAAAAAGAAAGAAAGAAAGAAAAGGAGATGGGAAACGAAAGAGGGAGATGTTGACCCGGACGTCGATTTGATGTTCGAACTAGGCGGTGCCAAAATAACATTCGAACTATGGGGCGCCGAACTGATGTTTGAACAGGGAGGGGGGCGCGAAATTGATGTTCGAACTATGGGAGCGCCGAATTGATGTTCGATCTAGCGGGGCACCAAATTGATGTTCGAACTATAAAGAGCGCTAATTTGAATTTTGACCATAATGCGACAAATACATGTTTCAGAGGGGGGGGGGAGGGCAAAGTTATATTTCACATGGGGGCGCCAAGTTTATGTTCAACCGAGGGCGCCAAATTGACCTTGAACTTAGGGGGCTTCATGCAAATTCATTTTCGACCGGGGGCGCAACATTGCTCGTATTGCCTGTTTATAGTGAAATATATGTCCTGCCCAAAAAGCTTAAATTAATGCGGGTGAATTAAAATATCCCGTTTTTACGATAATAGACAAAAACAATGTTTTCGAGTTTAAAGTCTGTTTAGCGAGATAGATATCCTGTTCAGGGTCACAAAAAGGGGTTATAATCAAATTCAGCTCGCGCTACGCGCTCGCAATATTTCATCAATGAGGTATGCATCCTCTGCATCAATCCTACATGTAAGTGAATTAGTGTTCTTCAAGTCAACATACATAGGCCGATCCACGGGGCAAAGATTTTGCCCCCCCCCCCCATGGTGGCGCAAAAAAGGGGTAAGAAACAGAAAACGAAGAGAAAAGGGACAAGCAATTAAAATAGGAATTATACCTTAGTCCTTCTTAAGTCAGTATATAAAAAATTGAGCTCGCGCTTCGCGCTGGCATCAATAAATTGTTTAGTTATATACGCATCCCGACCTCACAGTTTTTTTTAAGAGAACGAGAAGCACAAGCTGAAAATATTTGATATTCTAACCTGACAACTGAAAATGTATTTTTCATTTTATCATTATACAAGTTTTCAGCTAGCGCTTCGCGCTCGCATTCATTTATTAATAGATATGCATCGTGTTCATCATAACAACTACTAACATTGGCGAATCCAGGGGGCCCGAGGGCCCTTCCCCCTAGTGACGGAGCAAATAAATTGGGAAAAACGGGGAAAGAAAGACAAAAAGAAGGGGAAAGATAAAAGGGGGAAGACGAGTGAATAAAATAAGGTCAGGAGAAGACTTGAAAAATAATTTTTTAAATATTTAATGTCACTATATTAAAATTTCGCTCACGCATCACGCTCGCATTGCCTGTTCGATGAGATACATATCTCGGTCAATATAGGCTGATATATAGTTCAAAAGATAAAGTTTTGAAGTCAATATACAAAACATAATTCAGCTCGGACATCGATCTTTCATTTTTTTTTGGTTTTATTTGCCAATTTATTTTTTTAAGTGCTCTGGAAAATGTCCGTTTTATGGTGTGAATCAACATTTGCAACATTTTGTGCGCTCGCATTATTTGCTATGTAGGCCTACCTTTTGCCTTTTGGTATTTCATATAAGATTATCTAAATATTCCTTTTCAGGTGTCTCGATTCTAAAAAAAATGAAGGCCTATGCTCACGCTGTGCTCTCGCATTTTGGTGAGTTATGTACACCTATAACAAACTACTTAATTCCCCCCCCCCCCCATTTAAACATTTCGGATCGCGATTTGCGCTCGCGTTATTTGCTAAAATATATCAACCAATGAATCCTATTCATGATTATAAAAATACTTAAAATTTCCAGTTTTCAGGCCACATACACTGTCAACAAATTTCACACACTCATTAGGCTTATTAGATTAATAAATATGAAATAACATTTTTATGAATTCATAATAACTAAATTGTCCCTTTTTCATAAATAAATATCGACACGTTTTAGGAAAAGAAATAGAAGATAGTCATCATTCTTATATGATGACAAAATATCCTTAGGCTTAAAATGTCTCGATCCTAGGTTAAAATAATAATAAAATATCAGCTCACGATTCGCGCTCGCATCATTTATTTAGTGCTGTCCACATCGACGTCACAATTTTCCTATATCAAAGTGCTGTAAATAGTGCTTAAATTGACTCATTTCATATCGGAATTTCAAATATTATTTTCAACTCGCGCTCTGCGATCGCATTATTGATTTTCATGATGAAAAATGAAATGTATTCAGAATGCAGATTCTGTCTAACTCTAAAACACGCGCACGCATTTTTTTTTTTAGATACGCAGCTTGATCTTATTCAAAACGTACTAAAATTATCCAGTTTCAGATCAGAATATAAAAAATTTTCTGCTCGCGCTTTGCGCTCGCATTATGAAGACACTAAAAATTACCCTTCCTTTTTCATGATTGACAAAACATGACTCGAGCGTCCTGTTTGGGGGTTTGAAATCTCATCTTTTTAGGGTGGAATATCAAAAATGTTCAGCTCGCGCTTCGCGCTCACATTATTTAATCGTTGAAATATATATCGTCTTAATGGCTAACTGCAAAACGTCCTTAACAGGTCCCTTTTCGACTAGGCCAGAATGCATATTTAAAGGTCAAGTCCACCCCAGAAAAATGTTGATTTGAATAAATAGAGAAAAATCAAACATGAATAACGCTGAAAACTTCATCAAAATCGGATGTAAAATAAGTTATGACATTTTAAAGTTTCGCTTATTTAAAAAAAAAACAGTTCTATGCTCAACTAAGTGATATGCAAATGAGAGAGTCGATGATGTTACTCACTCACTATTTCTTTTGTTTTCTATTGTTTGAATAATACAATATTTCAATTTTTATGAATTCGACAATTAGGACCCCCTTGCTTGAACCACAAAATGCTAAAATAATTGAATTACATGTGTTCAGGGAGGAATGAAACTCTGTTTCACATGACAATGACGAGAAATATAATACAAAAGAAATAGTGAGTGGGTGATGTCATCGGTACCCTCATTTGCATACCGACCAGGATGTGCATATAAATGTTTTGAAAAATTAAGCAAAACTTTAAAATGTTATGTGTTATGTTAACTTTCTTTTTTTACATCCGATTTTGATGAAATTTTCAGTGTTATGTTTGTTTAATTTTTCACTTTCTATTCAAAGCAACTTTTTGTTGGGGTGGGCTTGTCCTTTAACACTTCTGATCGCGCTTCGCGCTCACGGTAATTATCTAGTTACATAACGCGTTCTCAATTTTCTGGACAAAATACATGAAATTTCATTTTTTTTTAGCTTGCATAGGGCTTATGAGATTATTACACATTTATGTTGTTTATAAAGTAAAGCTAGGAAATGACTGTTAGGACATGGGCGTTTTGCCCCCCCCCCAAAAAAAAAAAGAGAGAAAAGGAAAGGGATTAGGATGAAATATGATATTATTTTCCAAATGTTATGTCAAAATCTATCACAACCTTGTATTTTTGTAATAAAAATGTCAGCATATTTGCTTGCTCGCTTCGCTCAATGGAAACTTCTTATTAATTTTGTGCGATACGCCATATCGAGCCCCCTCAAAATTGTTGGCTCATTACGCCACTGGAACAACCCCTTCAAAGAAAAAAAAAATAAAATATCAACATTGAGCGGCCGATGGGGGAAAATATGGGTGAAAAAATTCGCCCCCTCATTTGCGGAAGCTAGGTCCGCCCCCGGAATTAGGCTTTCAGGATAAAATACATCAAAAATAAAAAATAAATCAGATCGCGCTTCGCGTTCTCATTATGTATTTAGGCCTTGTGAAATACCTCAATGTGTTTTTTAAAATAAAATCTCAGATATTCTTTAACTTCTACCCCCCCCCCCCATTTCATTGATTGTTGTTATCTTGGTGCCCTCTACAAAAGTTCAACAAGACCCCCCCTCGTGCACCCATGCTGAATAAATACGCCACAAATGAGGAGAATGAGTCGATTGCTTCGTGATTGCATTATTCCCAAGAAGCTATCATTAATATTATTGAAGGCTATTCTAAAACAACTAGCAAAGAAACTACAGCTCCCGTTCACACAATATTCTAGTAGGGCCTACTCTCGTGAGAAATTAAACCAAATTGAACCCCCCCCCCAAATCACTCGCGCTTCGCGCTCCCATTGATATTTCATTATTATATTCATGGATTTTTTTTTTAAGAACACATTAAAAGAGTGGTCTTTAATTGCCTTTTTAAAATGTGATTATAAGATAATTCAAAATCCATTTAAGGCACTTAAGTTAGCCTGGCTGGAAGGGAGTGGGCGCAATTTTTCGAAAAGTACACATGGGCGCCAAGAATCAGGTCAAATTTGGGCCCCCCTTCTCACCAAATCCTGGATCCGCGCCTGGGTTCTATAACAATAACCAAATTAGGGCAATCATCCACTGACAACTACTTCAAGGAAAATATGATCCCCATATTTTTACCGCCGGGGACTGTTACCCCCAGAAATTTACCCTCGAGACAATTACCCCGGATAATTACCCTTAGTACGGAGCCTTTAAAATGCCATCGACGTGACGACATGGCATGATACTCTATCTTGCCATGTATAATTAATAAGCTTATTATTTCGACATGGCGATATATTCTATCTTGTCAAGTCGATATGTCGACATGGCGAGATCTGAAGTGTACAAGTCCCGGCCAGAATCCCGATATATCGCCATGTTGACATATAACTTGTTACAAGTCGACTTGGCAAGATAAAATATCTCACCATGTTGACGTATAACTTTTATATGTGGACTTGGCAGGTATCTCGCCATGCCGACATAATAAGCTTATTTAGTCGATATGGCAAGATAAAGTATTTCGCCATGTCGTCAAGTCAGTGGCATTTGAAAGGCTCCGTACTAGGGGCAATTGGCGTCTAGAGGGTAAATTTCGGGGGGGGGGGGGGTAACAGTCCCTGACGATAAAAATATGGGGATAATATTTTCCTTGAAGTAGTTGTCAGGGGGCGATTGTCCATTCGGTCATCGTTATAGAACCCCATGGACTCGTATCAATGACCGTTTGACCTCTTGATGACATTGGATCTCACTATATCCTGATCATTATTTTACACACACCGCGGACTATCGGACCCGCGGTCTATCGGACCCGCGGACTATCGGACCCGCGGTCTATCGGACCCGCGGTCTATCGGACCCGCGGTCTATCGGACCCGCGGACTATCGGACCCGCGGTCTATCGGACCCGCGGTCTATCGGGCTGTAACCGTTATTCCTGTCTAGTCCATGGTACGAGCACTGAGTATCTAGTACGACTACACAGACACAGTCCTCCAGAAAAGAGCTGACTGGAAGGTCCCAAGGTACTGGCCTCAAACACCGAGGAAAACTGACTCAAGCACGACATGAGAATGGGAAACTCCTTACATGAGATCTCCGTCCCCGGGGGGGGGGGGGGGCACTCAGTATATAATGCATAGTGGGTATGTGCCGCGGAGGGGACCCCCATTTTTACACTCAAATTTCCGTTCCGAGGCATAGCATTTTTGTCTTTTTGAGAAAAATTACAAAGAAAGCCGCTCCAAAGCATAACATTTTCTTCTTCTCGAGAAAAAAAAAAAAAAATCCGCTCCAGGGCTTCGCATATTTTCCGTTACGCCGTTCCGGTCGCAATTTTGGTGAAAAGCGGCCACAGCTCGCTGTCTGACCATCGCCTCTGCGCTAGCGCGCCCGGCAGTCGTGCCGCAGCCCAGCTGCATGCACGTTTCATAGGGATGCATACGCACTCGCACGCAGGCGACCCGTTCCAAGGACCCCCGTTTTCACAAACATTTGTAGTTCCGAAGCCCGTTCCGAGGACCCTCCTTTTTACAATAAGCCCGCTCCAAGGCCCCCGTTTTTTGTCTCGCCCGCGGCACACCCCCACCACTTTTTTGGTCTAGTGCCCCCCCCGGGTCTCCGTCATCGCAATGGATCATTAATTTTCAATTAAATGAGTAAATTATGATGTTTTGATAATCAATGTGTGGTTGTGGAAAACACAGCTTCTCCGTACAAATCGGCTACAGCGAAAATCTCCAACATAATATCCCTGAAAACTAAAATGAAGTATGGGATATCCAATCAGGGTATGGGGCCCACTTTCCAAAAAATGCCTTCTATATATCATCCGGTGTATCATAAATAAAAATGAAATACATTGAATAGGTGTACTCTCACCTCGAATCTATATATATGATGATAGCGAGCTATTTGCTCCGGCGATCATCTCGTCTATGCCATGCCTTTCTTTCTTAGAATTTAAATGACGTATATGATGCTATGTTGGGAAAGCTTGGAATCATCTGCATTTGAAAGTGTTAGTGCTCCCCCAAATGAAGAGTGGGGAAATGTCATTTGGGAAAAATTTACCATGGGCTAATTCGAATTGGCTTGGGCCTATGCATTCAGGGTAACCAAACCGTCTCATTTGACTAAAAAAGAAAAAAGTTATACGTCTTTCCTCAATTTCTCTGTCTTGTAAACAAGTCAATCACATTGTTTTCTCTTGCAAGTTGCTCTTTAATTATTGGTGGCATGACATATGCTCATGTGACATTATTTTGCTTCGGTCTTGATATATCAGAGGGCATATAGGGTTAGAGACTAGAGTTTGGATTGAAATATAATAATGTAAAGATTAGGTTTCACTGTTTAGGGTTTATTTTTAGGTTTTTTCCATCGGAGCATTAAAGGTTTAGTTCACCCTGATGAAAATTTTATTGTAATTAAATAGCAGGAAAAAATGATGAAAAATATTGGTGAAGGTTTGAGGAAAATCCATTAAAGATTAAGAAAGTTATTAGAAATATAAATTTGTAATTTGTGACGAGAAGATGCCCCATGTTATGTGCTATAAAATGCTTGCATAAATTTCAATGTTTCAATGGTTCATGTGAAGTCTAATATGATACAAAGACTGATCCGCCGACATTCAAATGAAATACAACTTGTGTCTCTGTGATCAAATTTTGAAATCGCTGTATTTTCCGATTTTGGCATTCACATTTTTGGGGCTGAAAAATACTATCCCCGGTTAATAATCAGTGGAAGCGATGAAAAGAATCAACAAATCACAAATGCTATGTCAGTGAATTTGAAAACCACCTTGATTATCTCGTATCATCACCTTTAATTGTTTAACTGCTCCCGCGCAGAATGTAATTTATGCGAACTGCATGGTCGTTTGGAATCCAGTACTAGACCGATGAATTATAAAATTTATCCAAAATATGGTTTTAAAAAGTCATAAGAAAATGACAGAGAGAACAATGGATAGGCGCAATACCGTTTGAAGTTCATTAGATATGAGAGGAATGTGTTTACGAGAATTTGGCGCCTCAAGAATGTGATACCACTAATCCCTGGCGATACAAGTGAAATCAACGAATAAGGAATTTTATTTTTACGCGACAGTCAGGTGCATGTGCATTTTTGAACAGTTTCATTGACTTCGCTCGTGTTCACTAGCCGCATCTCGCAACATGTTATTTTTTTTAATTACTGTTTATGCAAGTGCATATACAAGGAAACGAATAGGTTGTAAGGAAAGTAAAGACACATTGACCGAGGTTATTCCTCACGCATCCAAAACAAACAATGAATGAAAATTGTCATGTCCATGACAAAAGGGAATAAAGAATTTTCATAAACAAAATATTAAGTCAAATATGATACAAAGACTGATCCGCCGACATTCAAATGAAATACAACTTGTACAAGAATTGTAGTTGCACTAATTTGCTATCTTGCCCCCATCTTGCCCCGGGAGAATATTACTTCATTTGTTTGATAGCACCTACATCGTAAATTGAACACGAATTGAGTCAACATATAAACAGAAAACTACAAAACATCGTAATCACCGACATCAGAAGGTGCAATTCACAAGAAAGGTAAATAAAGTCTAAAATATCTGTTCTTTTCCCCCGAGGCGTTTGTCCTCCTTTTTTAGAGATGCGATTTCTTTCGGCACCCCAGGCTTCACTTTACCACACATCATTGAACACCCACCATCTAACCCCGATAATTACGTAATAGTTCTCTCACTCCTCCCTCCCTCTCTTTTCCCACACGTGGTCGCGGCGAAAGCCAAACAAATAAGGAATTTTGTTTCATGTTCAATAAACAAGCTTTCGCTAAGGAAATTGGGTTCCAGCCTTCTTTGCTCCGGCGAGTTCGGTCACTTTTTTTCTGTGTGACCGACATATTCATAATATTATGGATTTTTTTCGGGGGGGGGGGGCTGGGGAGGAGCCTGATTTTTAACCAGTGTATCAAAATTATTCACAACATAGTCACTTTCTGAAATCATGCACTGTTTACAAACTTCAGCCCTAATGGAACCATCTAATCCAATAGGGTCATTGGATTATATTGCCTTGTATCGCGTTTTTACGTTTCCAGAAATAAATTGAAGAAACACGGTCCATGTTCTTTCGTTTACATTCCTTGAACCCTGAAGAATAACGGAAGAATAATCCCTTTCCTTAGATTAATTTCTTTTATTGCTTTATCAATTCATTTGGGATATTTTCCCCTGCCATCAATGTGAACAAAGTCAAAGGAACCCGTAATGAAATAATAACAATATGAGTAGGCCAGGTAGTTATTTGCGACTCCTTGCTCAAGCCACTGCCCGTCACGCCTGCCTCAAGTATTTTGGCCCGCAATAAGCACGTAATATTTTTCAATTGTATTTTCATGCCATATCAGCGATGAAATAAAACCTGGCAGAAGATACCCAGACAAAATAATACAAAATGGCAGGTTGTCATGAGGTGCCGTTAGAAGAATGAATGGGAAAATAAAAATAAAAGGACAAGTCCACCCCCAAAAAAAGTTAATTTGAAAAAAAGAGAAAAATACAACAAACATGACACTGAAAATTTCATCAAAATCGGATGTAAAATAATAAAGTTAGACATAAAACAGTTATATGCACATCCCGGAGTGTATGAAAAATGAGGGAAGTGATGACATCACTCACTCACTATTTCTTTTGTATACTATTTGATTATGAAATATTTCAATTTTCTCCTCTAATATTATCTTCTTTTTTTTTCGAATGAAACAAAGTGTTATTTCTTCCTGAACTTGTGGAATTACAATTGTTTAACATTTTATAGTTCGGTCAAGTTGGCCCTTATGGTCAAATCTGTAAATAAAGTAATATTGCATAAAGAACAAAAGAAATAGTGAGTGAGGGACATCATCGATACTTTCATTATTTTGCATGTGTCTAAACCGTGCATATATAAATCATTTTGTGAAAAATAAGCGAAACTTTAAATGTCAATACTTTTTCATTTTACATCCGATTTTGATGGAATTTTCAGCATTATGCTTGTCTGATTTTTCTCTATGGATCCAAATCAACATTTTTTCTGAGGTGGACTTGACCTTCAAACACATTTCTCGATTCTTGTAATGAAAGGATTGTTAATTCCTGCTGAATGTTACAGAGAACACAAACACGAATTAACAGGGCTCGAACCCGAATTCACCATCTAGTAATTAATTCGTCAACAGCTTACGATTAGCAGCGACCTCGTGGCGACGGAATATCTGGGATCTAAGCAATTTACCGCCATGAAATAACAACCAGTATGCAGGGTGTTCATGACCCACATTCTTGGGTTAGATAAAGTGGATTTTAGGCTCTAATTTCATTTCACCGAGGAGTTGATGATCAAGTGGTTTCTCACACAGCATGGGATGGATACCATGGTTACGTCATAACGCGCGGCAAGTTTAGAAGGGCGTGGTCGCTTGACTGTTCCAAAGTATGGTTTTGTATGGAAAATCACAATTATAGGGATATGCGTGTGATTCTTATAAATGCTATAGTTAAATGATTACGGAACATGGACTGCCGAACCCCAATTCCAGATGAGCTGTAATGCCCCCCCTTTCATAATTTTATTTAACATTTTATTCTCGTCGATATCCTTTCTTCATGCACTAATTAGAAGTTCACAATGATGACTGGCATCCATCTCGGATACATTTATTTACTATATTTCTTCAGTAACTTAACCGGGTGCAATTCAAACAACGTAAAATCCCATAGATCCCAAGTATCTCTATACGCGTTTAAGAAGAAAGTGCAGGTTTTGTGGCTATTCCTTTCTTAAGCAAAAATAACTAAAAGTAAACAACCCACACCCCCTCCCCCCCAAAAAAACCCAAACGATTACTGCCATGTCCAACTAGTTAGTCAATTTAGACAAGACACTTTATTTGATGAAGAATTAAATCAATAATTAACTGTTCTTTCTCTACTTCAATACCTGTTTTGACTTACAGTTCAAGAAGCATGCAAGACTTTTTGGGATATTCCCTTCCACGTGCAATTTTGCTTACAACACTAGATGGCGCTACGATGTCTACGAAAGTACAATGCATCGAGAAAATCCGAGGTCACACTACACACACAATGCAAGGAATGTTTCGGAATCTTTTTGTCTAAAACATCAGAACATGCTGTTCACCTGAAAAAGTATTGCATTTTAAAAATGCCAGTGAACGGTGTTGCTACGCCAGAAAAAAAAAGAAATCCAGACATGAGAGACAGGCGCAAAGCACACAATCTATTGTGCAAATGTGCACGTTTGATCCTTTTTTTAGAACATTGTGCAACGTCTTTTATCGATGAATTGAAATGCCATTGCCAGGCATGTCTTTAAAAACGTTTGAATTCAGATTATATGTTTTGTTCAAGAAATACGCATTGCATCATATACTACACTGGATAGGAGACTCAACCGTTCAATTATGGCAACCATTCGTCCTCATCTGATAAAAAGTTTTTTTTTTTTTTTTTTTTTTCAATTCTCAAAAATTTTGCTAAACAATTCAAGTCTTGAACAAGCTCTATTTGTGAAAAAAAAAGAAGGGGGCAAATATGTATTCACAGTATCAACATAATTCAATAGATATAATGGGGCTTTTTTCTTAATATTTTCAAATTCTATGCATTATATTCTTACAAAAGTCATTGGCATCCAGAAAGCTTGTCATAAGCTTATTAGATATATAGCAGCAAGTACTGTCTGTAAAATGGATTAAAGTATTATCTTTCATTTATCAACAGGTCAAAGGAATTCCTTATCACAATCCTGAACCTACTTTCTGAACCAGATATATTAATATTCAGAGAATATGTGATTAAAAATGTTGTTCAAATGATTTTTTTGTAGAATATAAACCAGCGAAGAATTCAAAACAAAAACAAAACAACAATCATCATCAGCTGTCAAAAAATGAAAAAAAAATGTTCATTTGAGATCGAGCAGTCTCTTGCTTGTTTTTCTAAACAAGCTAACCAATCTTTTTTTTTAAAGAAGAGGGCAAATATTATTTTTATCAATACCCAATTAATATATGTAAATATATTCAGTGAAGACCTAAGTTATCACTGGAAATATGAAAGCAAACGGGCAACATCAATTATACAATTTTTTTGGTTAAATGTATATAACCTAGCTTTTGATAAAGAATATTCTCCATTATTCCCCAAGATTACGTGTTAAAGCATATTAGATCAATGCCAATTAAGGTAACAATTTCAAAGTGAGATATAGAATCGACTACCCTGGTGTCTGTATGTATAAATGAAAACAAATGTGCCAAAGAATTCTGGAACAAATTGTGTAATTGCTGAGAAACAAGAATGAATTTGAAATTGATAATAATAGTTATTTTTTACATAGCGCTTTTCCCATACTGGCCCAAACCGCTTTACAGCATATTATTCCAACCCAGTGCTGGATCTTTTTCTAAGCAATAATAAACCATGAATAATACATGCACTCTCCCACAAGTGCTTATCTGTGTTCATTGACTCCAGTGCATGGGGTCATTTTTCAGCTTAGAATTAAAATTGCACAAACAGGAATAAAAATACGCCCAGGACACTCATGAAAATGACAATTTGCCTTCATTTTACAGACTTTTTCATGAAATCAATGTTTACTGCAAGTCCTTTCATTTCAATCAGAGTAGCTTAGTGATGATCAGAAGGAAAAGCTCCATTTCATGTTCTACCTATTTAGCTTTTATACAACTATTTTTTCTTGATTTTTTTGTGTGGTATTCATGCAAGTGAAATTTGGATTTGAGCACAATAGAAAAGATAGGTATTGTTTGAGAAATACAGTTTCAAAATAAGCTTTGGAAAACAAGGTCTAAGAGGATTCACCCGAGCAGACTGTTATATCAAGATATTTACAAAAGTCATTCCATGAGGTTTAGTTCACCCTGAAAAAAGTTTATTGCAAAAATAGCGGAAAACTAATAACAAATATTGATGAATATCTTGAGGAAAATCCATTAAAGATTAAAAAAAAAAAAAAAATTATTTGTGATGTCATGAGCAGCTTTCCATTTATTGTGAATCTAAAATTAAAAAATCAATGCAATGTCGTTTTCTAAAAAATTGTAAATGATCTTTATTATACCTGAATCATTTGACACTGAAAGAAAAAATGTTTTAGTCACCATGCATGATTAAAAAAAAAATGCATTTAATATATGGGGCAGCTGCTCGTTTATGACTTCAGAAATCAAAGACTTCAAATTCTTACTTTTATTATATCTGATAGATTTTTCTCAAACATTCACCATTATTCATTATTATTTTTTTGGTAGTTTAACAACAAAATTTTCATCAGGTGAACTTCCTCTTTAAGTTTCTTACCACTCCATTAATACATACTGAAAAACAAATTGGTTTGGCGAGCATGATTATGGTCATTTTTAATAAAAGCAACATAGTCTCAGAACATGGCAGTATTTAAGCACATAGAAATACATTTGAGTAACTATATTTTCATAAATATATATGTATTACACAGTTTATCAGGTAATAAATAATCATGCAAGTCTTCATTGCCAAATTACAACATGTAGCTATGTGTAAAGTAAATAGTGCATTATATTTCATGAATGGCATGTGAACCTGAAAATTCAGAGGTCTAATTATTTGAGACAGACCATAATATTAGCAAAGATAAATATACCACAACTTATTTAGAGCAACATAAAACATCTATTAATGTCATTTGAATGCACCAGGATTACATCATTCCTCTGGAAACATTGTAAAACCTTGTTATAGGCAAAATTAATAAAACAGTTTTATTTTTTCATTTACATAAAAAAACTAAAAAAAATATTTTATTGGCAACCCATTTTGTCATTTTTTATTGTTAAAAACCATGACTAAATCAATGGTAAACTATTATGTGCAGTAGGCCTAGTCTGCAGGCACAGACTCTGATTGAAACTTTGATCAACAAGTGGGGCTGTGTATTCAGACCAGTGTTTGCATAGCAGACTATAGTATAGGCCCAACATAAGATGATGAAATGAGTTCGGACATTGCTGTTATTATAATTATCCAGAAATATATAATAAAAAAATGTAAGTGAGAGAGCAAAGTGACAAGAGCTGATCACTAATGCATCTATAAAACATTACAATTAATGATGGATATTTGAGAAATATTACTGCAACAAAAAGGGTAGGGTTTGATCTGTCTACTCCTACTACTACTACTACTACTACTACTACTACTGATACTTCCGCTATAATGAAATGACTACAAATGCTACACCACATTGCTTTTGTTCCAGGTGCTTGAAATGCAAGAATGATCTTTACTACTTTGACAATGACAACAGTTTCAACAATATACTTCCTATTTTACATTGCCTATCTTTTCAATGCATAATAATCCAAGAATGTATTTCTTTTTAGGGGGTGGAAGGTTTCCTATAGCAATAGAGACCAGTTAAACAAAACATTTTCTTAAGATAAAAAAAAATCAAGGCACAGGCTAAATCATGAGAAAAAAAAAATCACAATTCCATTTACTTTCAGTACATAACGATGTATGCACAATGATCAATTTATAGGGGACTATAAGCACACAAATTAAATGTCAAAACCATCTTATCATTTTGATCCACTTGATGATATTCATCTTGTGGTTATATGATACAGGAATCTTTTTGCTGAAGAAGCTAAATTGCATAAAAAATATCACATAAAACATGAACACCATATTTGATTTGGAGCAGTCTTGAAAACATGATTACAAAGAATCCATACATAAATTGACATTGAAATAAGGCATAAAGTCAGTTAAAGAAATATCTTTGGATTCTGTAAATACAATAACAGAACAAACAAATTTTCTTATAAAAAGATAATTGTGTTATTTAACAAAATATGTGACTAGATTTGCAAGAATTAATAACATGAATCTTGACATTCTACTTTGATTTTAAGACATATATAATTAAAAAAGGAACATTACAATAAATGATGACCAGGGTCTAAAATCTTAAAAGTGTAGTTCAAACACTGAAAAGGTCTAACTACAAAAGTTTCAAAAACATATTAGTTTAAAAGTGTTCATTGTGATATAAAAAAGTTTTTATGAACTTCAATTCTTCATGAATGAAAAGGGTAAAAGGCAGATCAAAGGTGTATTCATGTATGCTAAGAGTTAAATTATGAGGTACATTATGCATGCATGTATGTCTTTGTCTTGATATAAATATTGTAGTATTCATTATTCCCTAATAAATAGAAGAAAGTACTTCCAAATTTAGAAACCATCAACGTATCTGACACCATTCATATAAATAGACTGTGTGAAAAGTGAATAAAATATAAAGATAAAAAAAGAAAAGAAAAAGTAGCATACAAGAAGAAAAAATACATGAATAAAAAAAATCAGAAGAGCAAATTCTAAAGGACTGGCGAAATATTGCACACTGCACCTGGAATGTTATTTGAGGTCTCCTTAAAATCTCTGTTATGTAATTTACATCAAGTCTATTTCTGATGTTGATTACATTGGCATGTTGATTTCTTTCTCTTGTACATTTCAATAAAGGCACCACACAACCACCACCAACACTAAGAAAGAAACATGCAAGGAATGTATTTTCTTTATAATGTTTGTGGAAAACAAGATGGTGGGAGTTGGAAGGGATGACCTTTCAAAAACCAGGTCAGATCTCCTTACAAACATATCCCATTGTACTATTCATGAAACTTATCAGACATAGCAACAAGCAATGTATGCAAACTGGATCCTACATATTTCAGTAGTGGTGCTAATATATTAAATTTTACGCACACCTTGTTTAAATAAATGTGTTTCTTGGCTACCTGAAAGCTAGTCAGAAGCTTGTCAGACATAGCAACATGGAATATAATATATAATATAATAATAATAATACAGGTATATTTACCCAGGGAAGCCGCTTCAGTTCCGAAAACTGTTCTCCCAGCGGGCCCTGCTATTATTATTACCCCGGCTTTAGCTGGGCTGCCTAGGCGCTCAAAGCATTCAAGGAATTTCTTCCTACCGGGTACCCATTCATCTCACCTGGGTTGAGTGCAGCACAGTGTGGATAAATTTCTTGCTGAAGGAAATTACGCCATGGCTGGGATTCGAACCCACGACCCTCTGTTTCAAAGTCATGGAATGCATGTTAATGGATCACACTTCCATTGTTACTATACCCATGATACCAGGCCGAAGGAATACTACATTGTGAGGTTCTAATGAACCTATTAGAAAACAATGCTCTGTACTTGCAATTACAAGTAGATTACGTCTTTTGGATTTTCCAAATATGAATCAATTAAATTTTTACTGATATCTGTAACATTTTTTATTGTTTGCAGATTTGATATATTTAAACAGCATTTTCTATTTTATCAATGTTTATCTTTTTTTTTTCAAGAGACAGATGAAAACTACAATTGATGCATAAAATGAGAGAAAAAAGGAAACATTAATTCCAAAATTTGAATTTATATAATATTCTTAATTGTATGTAATTATAATTAATGAAATAATCAACACCAGATAATGAATGCAATTGACTGAGAATAAATTAATTTTAATCAAAGAGATGAAGTAAATTGGATATTCTAAGTTTCAAAGAATATTTCTACTGCAACTCTTTTGGAGGAAACAGGTTCTCTTTGAGGCATAAAGCATATAATTTTTTTTGGTGTAATTATGTTTTCAAATATTTAATTTTTGAAGATTGATAATGGCACTGATAACTTTCTCCAAGCAAGAAATATTTATAGTTTCTAATACAAATGTTTGGCAAATTCATCTTGTTCATAATACTAGTGATTATAACTACATGAATATGCCATTCTTTAACTTTGAAAACAGACAAATATGTATATTTGGTCAACACAGCTGTTTGTCATGTATTTGTGCAAATCATGCACTCGCAATGTGAAAAAGTACACACACCATAAGTATAAATGCATTTGGCAAAGTTCATTTGTGAAAGCTTCCATACTAGAAATATTACACTGTATGACATCAAATACATTTTTTTTATTCAGAGTAGGATTTGAAATCCTCTCAAGACATGATTAGACATTATATGTTGTTCTTTTCCAACCAACATATTTTCTTTTGTTATACAAAATACAATGATTTCATTAATCTGATTCTATGTATCTTCTCCAGAGTGTCCTCAAATCAGGAAAAAAGGTCAATACTAATATAAAATTGAAGGTAATAAATCTGTTATATTTTGCTTTGCTATGTTTACATAGTTATCATCAAAGCTGGAATTGTCACTTAGATGAATTGAGACCTCACATTCATGCACAATTGACACATCATATTACCAATCCTTCTACAACAATATTGTACTGCTCAAATATGACTAGGTGTATATGTGCCTAAAGTCAAACGTACAAAAAAATATAGTTGTCTTATTATTCTTAGACATAATCACATGGATAATTTTTAGCTACAAATCTACATTATACCTCATATCTGTTATATTTGATTTGTAGCAACTTGCGGCAAACACCTTCAAGGGGTTACTTGTCAGAAAATTCTATTTAAATAAAAATATACCCATGTCATTAAAAAAAATCCTTGACATCCCAGAGGGAGGGGGCTCAACCACAGATTTCAAGTATTATACAAAGAAGAAAATGTGAAAAAGAAAACATAAATATTTCAGACATACGTTTTAAAATAAGTACCATCTTGTTTGAATGTTTCAATAAAATGTTGATTAATTTCAGATGAAAGTACAGTTAAATTATGTAACATTCTACCGGGTACTTTTTTTCTGTTCTCATGACCAATGAATCACAAGTTAAAAAAAAACTTCAGGATGTGAATAATGGATTTGATAACTGAGTAGGCAGTAGCAATTGAAGTTATCAATGGAACATTACTGAATTAAAAGCACAATACTGAAAATTACATCAAAATCGGATGTAAAATAACAAAGAAAAGTTGTGACTTCATAAACTTTGCCTATTTAAAGAACACAGTTATAATGTGGGACATTATGCAAGTGTGGGAATCAATGTCACCAATCAACTAGCATAATATCTCTTGTGCTTTCTTAATGCAAAGACTCCTCTTTGAACATGTGGTATTGCCATTGTTGTAACTATCAATCAAGAACTTCCTCATTGTCAATCCCCCCAAAAAAATAATTAAATATTCGATATATTTCATATAAAAATACCAAAGATGGTGAGTGTGTGTCATCATTGTTCCCTCATGTGCATCCTGATTAGGATGTGCACATAACTAGCCGAAATTCAAAATGTTATAACTTTCTTATTTGACATAATAGGTTCATTATATAGCACAGACAGTATCCTCTATTGCACTTAATTTGGTATCATATTACCCAAGCTGTAGTTGAGCCTTCATGTAGGCATTTATTCAAGGAATAAATCCTACCGGGTACCAAACTCATTCACCTCACCTGGGTTGAGTGCAGCCAGTGTGGATAAATTGCTGAAGGAAATAATGCCTGAAGTAGGATTTGAACCTGCGACCCTCTGATTACAAGGCGAGAGTCAGAACCACTACACCATGATGCTTCCACACAACCGATGCTGCTGAAATTTTCAGTGATATGCTTGCTTGATTTGTTTATTCATTTGAATCCATTTGCTGTTCTATAGACTTTACCTTTAACTATCAATTGCTTACACCAAGGACACGTTAGGAAGAGTGAACTTAAAACGGCCGTCAGTGTCTTCTTCATACAGACCTGAAGTTGCAACAACTTGTCCTACACATTTTCATAATTTTTTTCACTCAAACGAAGATCATTTTATATCAGAGAATCTCACTCACTCATCAAGTGTTTGTGGGCATGAAACGAGAAATAGTTTAATTTGATTTTATCTAAGAGGAAATGTCATATTGGAAACTCCTTTTATTTTAATTGAATACAATATTGAAATTCCCTCCTTAATGAAGTTAAATCATTCAGAATTTTTTCACATTTCAAAAGTGTACTGAAGCAAAATACAAAGAATGTCTCCACTCTTCAACTCAAATGTTTATCATCCTTTTTTTTTAGAAGCACAGGCATAAATCCGGGGGGGGGGGGGGGGATGGGGATGATATATTCCCCCATTTTGCAGAGAGGGGGATGGCATGTACAATCATCCAACCACTTTTCAAGACAAAAATTACATTTTGAATTGTCAACTTGGTTATTATTACTATCAATGGGTGGATTTATCTTTCAATGCAGTCAAAATGCTATTATTTGCCTAAGTTTGCATTCTAAAAATGCAAAAACTTCTCATGCAGGAGCCGAGGGACTGTGCTCAATCTTAGAATGATCATGACCATGACAAATCCCTACGTTTGGCTTTAAAACAAAGGTAATTATCCACTGCATCATGAGGGTATGGTTATAATAACTTTTTTAGGCTAAAAAATACCCATTAATTATTCCTGCATTCACACCGTCCCGAAACATACCCTTCGGGATAAATTCCTGAAGTTAGGAGCATGCGCAGTATGGTCTGATAAGCAGGCAAGGCGCGAGATTCAAAACCACTAGCTCAGCAGCCACCCACGGCGCCCGCGCCCAACTACACACTGGGCTAAAAGTTCCCGTAAATTGCTTTCACATTGCCAAAATACCTGCGACCTTGGAAAAATCCCCGCGAAAGTTCTCCTAATTTTGCCAAATACCTACTATTTAGTGGGTATTTTCTTTCGGGGATATTACGCGTAATTTGCTTTCACATTGCCAATATTACCTGGTATTTTCTGATCGGGTAAATTTCCCGATCAGAAAATACCTGGAACTGACGAACTTCGAGGCGGTCTGAAACCACCTATTGGCTCCATTTATGAATTGTTTGATTCCAATGACTTTTTAAATAAGTAAATTACAACTTTGATCAAAACATCCTTAAGATACACTGGTGTGAATGTAAGGGGGCGGTCATATCATGGCATCTTTATGTAAGCGAATGATAATATCCCATACTTCAAGTTCACTGTAAGATGAGTAATTAATGACATCAAATCAATGCCATTTATGAAACACAATGTTAGGACAGAAATATTTCTCACATATCTTTACAATTTTATCCATTGTTTAAAATCACATTTATTATAAACACAACAATCTGAAAAATATTTCAAATATGAATTTTGCTCAAAATCATGAATGTTACATCATATCTGAAAGTAAATAAAACGATTATTAAAAATCTTTCCTTCTGCGATCGTTTACTTTTCATTTGCATCATTGTACTATTTCCACATTTTTGGAAGTTTATATATTGTGGCCTGTGATGGCATACAATAATTTCATTAATGATCCTTGTTCCCGATAATCTTCATCCCATTTATTCATTCTCATCTCGCCTCTAACTAGTGAGTAAAAGATTTTTAATTGATTCTCGACTGTTAAATCCTTATTTCCCAATTTTCATATAAGAACTTTCTTTTCATCTGAAGTTTTGATTATTGATTAGTTACCCTTATTTTCCTCAGTAATACTGTGCACATTATTTTAAATGACTTTTTAAGGCTCTCCCACTATGCCCACTCACCGCATTTCTTCCACAATTACACACTCCTTGAAAAGACATTTTTTGATACCATTCTGTCTTCCAGTAACTGAAAATTTGCTTGCTCGCATCTATATTTACTGTAATTAAGTAGTTTATATCGCATAAGAACATTACAACAGCCATCTGAAAAAAAATTGTTATAGGCTTTTAACCGTCATTACTAAAATTTATATACCTGGTATACATAGCCCTTGATGTGATAATTACACACCACTTGAAAGACGTTTTGGACATCAATCTTTCTTCCAACAACTGAAAATTTGCTCACGAACTACATATTTTATATCACAATAACGCTATTGTATAGCCATATAAACAATCTTGATAGGACTTTAACTGTCATCACTAAAATGGGATAGATCATCATAGATGGTAGTAATATATATATATATATATATACACACAGTTACATGCCCCCCTTATACAAAGCCCCAAGGTGGGGGATTCCCCAAACTTTGATTTTTCCGCTCAATGTACTGCTATCATTCCCCAAATGCTTGGTATGAATTTATGTCACTGCTTTGAAGCATATAACTATGAACTATATACATAACAATCATGTATTACAATTATTATTCTCATCATCTTTTCTCTATGTAGTATGTTGTCCATTGCACATGAGTTTTTATTTCAAACACAATCATCTGTCCTTTTAAAAATAATAATTTATCTGGCTAATTAGTGCTCAAGACTAGTTTGAAGTAGTTGATAGATGTTACTTAATATGTTTTTCAGTGTACTTTGTCATCACTTACTATAGGTACAAACCCCATTGGAACTAAACAATCTCGGCTATCAAGATAGTTTGGTAGTTTTTATCTTATTCTTGTACCTGTTACATCATACCCAGCAAATGAAATCAATCAATCAACCTCTGAATATCTTTGTTTGAAGAATAGAGAAAATACAGACATAAGAGGAGCAAGAGTTTATCCTGTGTGTTTACTTGAATAAACCTATACCAGATCTTTTCATTACTGCTGTTACAAATATATCACAATGCAATATAACCATTCACACATAACAATACATACAGTTTCTCTTATATCAACACCAATAAATTAATATCATTGCATATGATTTAATTAAGCTGCATATTTCATATTTCTCATACAACAAAATACAATGAATTTGATTCATTACACCACAATGACATATCACAAAGTGCTTGTATCCAGTCTTGATGCAAGATTGATGTGTGGAGCCAAAAATTGCAATAATATTCATAATTTGATTGATGATGATGATAATAGTGATAGTTACAATGTTGATGATGATGCTAACGATGGATGATGGTGATGATGGATGATGACTATGAAAAAGATGATGATGAGGATGAAGATGGTGATAATGATGATGATGATAACGATGATGTCAACGATAATGATGATGATGATATGGTGTCGTGTACTAGTGGTCAAGTCCCCAGTCTCTGAACCAAGAATTCCCATTGCTGCACTTATGTCTGTTTGCAAGACATTAATCTACATTTGCCACTCTCTATCCAGATGTAATAGATTCCTGCAGGAATGACATTCCTTGAATCCTATGCACATTGTCAAAATGAAACCTAGCTAAGCCAGATCAACATGGGAGCCCCTTTAGCACCATTGTTAGGTAGGTAAGCTATCAATATAAATAATATTGTTATCTAATGTATAACAATGATAATTATGTTAATGTTGAAGATGGTGATGTAGATGGTGGTGAAAACAACAAGAACATGCTACATAAATCGGATTCCATGATCTCTCAAAAGAATCTTCTCTGCCTGGACCTCTAGCTTACCCTGTCTTGTTGCCATGGCAGAGGTTGCATGCATGATGGGAGATGACGAACCTGGTGATGGTGATGATGCCGATGTCGATGTGGTAAAACTGGATTGTGGCCTCAATGGCTGGAAGTAGGTCTGGTAAGCGTCGTTCTGACTCCCAATCACTGTACTGTGCTGACCTCTGTTATAAAACAAATGGTCAAAATCATATCACATCATCCCCATATGGTCTAATTCCACTAAGACTAATTTTAATCTCACATGACTATGTGTAATATATCTGATTAGATGAACTGTTAATATAAACCACATCACCACTACTTAAAAGTGGAAATAAGTAAAGAATGTGAAAATTAATTAAATAAGACAAAAAATGATTTTAGGAGGGTATTGGACTAAATGATGATGAATAGTACCAAACTGATAGTACACAAAATGTGTGTAACCAAAATGGTGTAAGATTATTCGAGTTTTCATAGAAATTGACAAAGGAGGACAAAAAAGACTGGACTGGACAAAATCTGGGACAAAAATATTGTAAAAAAAACCATTGTAAACAAGCAAAATCCAATCAAACAAAACTATACACCAGCAGAAAATCTAAATAAAAACTTTTTGCATTGTTTATTAGTATGTGTTTTTGTTAAGTTAGATTTGCAATTAAAAAATTGAATCAGAGTTATTTAGTTATTTTATCACAATCTTAAAGCAGATTTTTCTACTTAACATTGCTCCATGTCACTAAAAAAATGTACTTTAAATTTTAGAACACAAAAGAACACAGAATTTTACTTTTTTAAAATGAAAATGTGAGACAATTCATGAAGTAGACTATCAGGTCTTGGACCATATGGAAAGAAACCCTCCCCAGATCTGTTTCATTATCTAAATTTTTCAGGAGCATTAAAATAAAGTTAAAACAATGGTAAGAGCTAAAAAAATTAACATATCTGAGCGTTTTCAGGTCTAGGAAATTACTCCAATTCCCCCCCCCCAAAAAAAAAAAAAAAATTAAATAAAAAATAAAAAAATAAATAAATAAAAGGTATTTTTGGCTCATTTAAATCATGATACAGTAAAATATTCATAGTTCCATAAACACGAGACTTGAGTGTGCAAGTTACTCTTTCAAAAACAGATTTAACATTGTAACATTGAAGTAAAAATATTTTCTGAAGAGCAAATTTATTCTAAAATATCAAAGATTTCAAGTCCATGACCCCACACCCCCCAGAAAAACCCCCCACATATTTTTATTATTTTCATTGCCACATCAATGTCTGATTAACTTTTAGGCTTTGAAGTGGAAAGAGCTAGAGCTTGGAATGAGTTTAAACAATGATACATGATAAATGATAAATAAATCTATAAAACAAGACCTTGAAGGCATACTGAAAGATGGCCTAAAATATAATTCAACAGTCAAATACAAAATTTTACACCAAAGAAATCAAGACATTTATATCTATAGATGAATTCAACTTCAGAGTACTATAACTCATGGAAACCATAAGTGGGGGCTTCCAAACAAGAACAAAAGCCCTCTTAATTCATTATGACATCAGCCATGTTTGTTGATATGTTAGTGCATAAATTTGTTAGTCATACCTGAAGCCCCCCCCCCCCATGTTAGAAATTACCATAAAAAAACAGCACCCAAACCAAACTGGCCAGCAAACTTGGACTATAAAGACATCAATACAATAGTACAATACAATACGTCTGGCAGAAGTTTGCCAGACATAGCAACCAGCAATGTAGACAGAATGAATTTAAAGTATTTTCATCCATTCATTACTTACAGGGTCTCTGAATACCTCATTACTCAGAGTACAGGGAAAGAGATATTTATATCTCTGAATGATTAACCTCCATTGAGATAAGTGAATGTTTGTTGACTTCTTTACCAAAGTCTTTCAAATCCATGAATGCTCTTTCAGAGGGGCTTATCAGTGAGATATTTCATTCACCTGTTAATACTGATGAATAGACTGCAGTACTTGGAATCTAAATAAGCCTATTTTACTTTGCTAAATTTATTTATAATGTCAGACAAGCCTCAGACAAGTTTTCTGGTTGCTTAGAACAATCAAGAATGCACAACACCTGGATTCCAGTTGTGGTAAAAATGTATTAAAAAATAAAATGACAATGAAACAGAATCCAACTGAAGTGACAATCAAGTCATTTATGTATGAATTCAATATTGTGCTTTTAGACACCAGTTACAAGTATTTACACACATTGCCATGTAAATTCAGTAGACAAGTAGACTGAATGATGATCCTAAGCACTGTTTGAAGACATTGAAATTTGTGAGATATTTCCTATTTTTGAGCAAGCGCCATGAGCGCCCAGCTGAGGCGGATACCGGCGCTATACAAGAACCCATCATCATCATCATCACAAGAAAACACAAAAAATTTGCCTCTCTGAGAGGTATTGAATGTAATTAAATGCAAAGCAATGACAGGACTCATGGGGGGGGGGCATGGCACTACGGCCCAACATTGCGATCTCGCTGTGGATTGCGTGCTCACTTTGCACATTGGTAGAGAATGATGTAATCTACACCATTGTATAGGTATATCTCATAATAATAATTCTAAATTCACATATTTTCTTTTATATGAACCATGCTAATTTATTCATTAAATCTTACTTCTTGCTCCAATTTACTAAATAATGCTCACTGGATGCTAATTTGGTGTAAATATTCTTTATTCCTAATAATTGAAAATGAAAAAAATTCTGGTACCAAAATTGATTTCTTACATATTTTATTGCTTTTTTGCATTTCTTACGTATTATATATATTGTTTTGAAATGGTGATTGTTTGTTACATGACGCATACCTCATCACAAGATGGTTGACTTGGTCTTTGGAGACAAACATTTCATGCATTGCATCGACGACATTCACAAATTGTTTATTCTCCATCGTCAGGACACTAGCAGTATTGGCTGGAGGGTGCAGAAAAAAAAAGAGAGAAGAATTATGAGACAATTCATATCATAATGCTTTCGATTAGAATTTCAAAGTAGAAGTTTTTTAACTTATAGAAACATTTATAAAAAAAAACAATCACATACTCTTGTAGAAAATGCCCATATTAAAGATATATAAAGATGATTGCTAGTTAAAAAAACAAAAACAAATTCATAAGCAAACACCATACAGAAATTAGACCATTGATTGCCGGTATACAAGGACATGGATCTAAAATATGAACAAAATTGAAAGAATACAAGTACAGAATGATTTAGCTTTCTGGTGTAATAAAAAAAGTTATCAATAATTCTTGATTGAAATACATATGTTATCAAAAGCTTGTTGATATATTACATATAGACAAATCCAAAAAGGGATATAACAAATAATTATAACTAGTAAATACAGAAAGAGCAAAGTATGAAATCTTGAACAATACAGGAAATAGTCACTTTACTTGGAGTAACTGAAGTCTGGCCAAGAGATGGCGCTATACCACTTTCATACTTGGTAGAAGTAGGGTATTTCACATGGTTTCAAGGTAAAATTGTAAGGGAAATCCATCCTGACATCAAGTTAGTTTTAATAAAAGCAGAAAAATATAAAATAAACCTAGCATGGAGGCTCGAGAAAACTTCAAGGAATAGCACACTTATTATGGGATGTTCAAGTTCCTTTTATGTGATGTCACATGCCAAACGCTGCCCTATATATCACATACATTCCGTTTTTAGTGGTTTATGGTGATTGAAAATATTTTTCTAATAGAAACTTGAATGAAATAAACACTTCTGATCATGACATTTCCAATGCAAAGGTAGAATCATTTTCAGAGAAACTAGAATTTATATTACATGACATATGGAGGTGCTGCTTAAATACTATGTCACACACTGACACACACAAAAATCTATAACTGTTATTTTTCAACAAATACATTAAGCAACCCAATGATGTTTTTCTTCATCTTTCTGCTTTTAATTAAATCGACTAGATATCAGGGTAAACATCCCTTTCTAATAGAATGATTGAAAGCTTACTTTTGACTGATTTCTCAAAAGGACTAAACTGAAGAAAGTTGTAGACTTGATCTTGCTCCTGGGGGAGATAAAATAAAATAATTAATTCTATAAACCTGTCCACCCCCCCAAAAAAAATATTGTAAACAATAATTTACAAGACTGAAGAAAGTCCAAACTTCAGAGTTAGTGAAATAGCGTTAAATTTGCTAGATAAGAAAAAAAAACACAGAAGTTGTAAACAAATGTGTTTATGATCGCATGCTTGATCTGTGATGAAAATAATAAGTCAGAAAAAATTGGAACCAAGAGGATTCAAGTCGCTGCCCGGAAAGCAGTAGATGGCAGGTTTGAATCCCCCTGCTTCTAATTTTTTCTGACTAATGATTATCAGCACAGATCGAGCATGCGATCTTAAACACATAGGAGTAATGCCGAAAATTTGTTTACAAATTATAATTTCCTCCTATTAATGCCTCTATACCTACTAAATCACAGAAGTTTTCATTGCCTGAAAAGGATGTTAGATTCATTTCATAACAAAAAAGATACAGAATCAGAGAGGATGGGAAGGAAGGAAGCCACTTGCTCCCAAAGGCAGTGAAAAAGCATGCTCTAATTGGCAACCTACATCATTCTATTTCATTAATAAGATTTCAATTTTTTTTCTTATGAGATAGCGAATATGATGATTATCATCCTTATTTTTTCCAGGATCGCCATTTCAGCTGTTATAACCTGATTCCCAGTGGGCCCTGCATAACTTAATATGCTATTCTTCCCACTCTCCATTCTAATATGTCAAACACCTGACAAGAAGGCCACAGGTCTTTGGTATGACTCAGCCAGGCATTGAACCCACAACCTTCCAATCATGAGGCAGGTGCTTTACCACTGAATTTGAATCATTTAGCATAAATTAATCTGCTGAAGCTTGTTTCATGGGAACATCATAATATCAATGAAATCTGATTGTATCGGACAGGTCAAAACTCAAAGCTATTATGCACAAACAATAATAGGCACTGTCTATGTGCTCATGGCACGAAAGAGAGGAAAACACAAAATTACACCAATAACATTTGTTACCACCAATAAAACATGTTATTCCTACCTGGTGTGGGACCTTGTCGTCCAATACTTGCTGAAGTTCAGGTTCTAGCTCCGAGAGCTTCATGACAAGTGACTGCCACTGGAAGTAACAATAGGTAAACAGGATAAGTACATGTATGAAACAGTTGAATTTAACTAATAACGAACAATGGAAATACTTTTACTAAATAAATTTCAATAATTATAATTCAAAATATTATAAATGCAGGAAAGCCAGAGCCTAAGGAACATTATCTTGTAAAACATATTCCTCCCTCCTCCTCATTCTCTTCTGTCTCCTTATCTTTTTCCTTCCCTTCCTTCTTCTCTCTCTCCCCTCCTCCTCTTCTCTTTCCTCCTCCTCTTTCTTTTTTCTTCTTTTTCTTCTTCTTTTTTTTCTTCTCATCCTCCACCTAAGTGCATTATTAATCTATCCTTTAATATCCTACACTAACCCTCTCACCATTTCAAGAAGTCTTTTCCTATCCTGGATCCAATCTTTCTTTCCAAGGAAGATCAGCATTGTGTCAGAATGTGCTTGGACATAGAGGGAAACATTGACCATACCTTCAACCTATGAAATGATAATACAAAATAAAATAGTTTGATAACTTACAACATATCTCTTTTGTTTTACAATCAATAAAACTTATTGTTATGAGAAAATGATTTCTGGATTGCAAAGTTCAGATTTTTAGCTTTAAAATATTTATGGTATGAGAGAGCAAAAGCGATTCCAACCCCTATTTGTTTTACCCATTTTAAAATCCTGATTTCGGTACTAATATTTCATTTTCTTTTCCTGATTGCCATGGATTTTGTAGTGGTATTTTCTAAATAAGACAGGTTCAAGCATGTACATGTAACCATTCTGATGGTCAACTGATATCACATGGTGCCTGCATTTAATATTCCCACCATGCATTACATCTCCCATCTAAAAATAATAACCTATAAGCGTTAGCTTTCTGTTATCTCCGCATTGATATTACTCTCACAGATTGACATCAAATCAAACCAAGTGCGGTTGGATCACAGATTAAATACAAATTCTACCAGGTCGAGAAGGAAATCCATTCATTTCCAGTTAATCCGATTGTAAAATCTATAGATTTATATGCCAATAAGTTCTACACATTACCTTAATATGTATTTCTGAACTCAGTAACTTACTGGACAATAGAATTGTACATTGATGCCTATCAAATGACATAAAAATTACCAGCAGTTAATTCAAAAGGTGAGTTTATTTTTCTAATCAGGTTCTATAATGCAATATCAATTCCTTGTGGTGACTATTATAAAAAGATGACATCTAAAGAAAGAAAAAAAACTCACCAAAATAAACTAAGTTTAGCTCTATAGATTTGTAGGTTTAAAGAATCCCAAGAAACCACTTGATCTGACATGTCAAGAATTCTAAATCAGATATCAGTTCCTCAAAAGAAATGTGGGAAAATACAAATTTCCCCGAGCCATAGCCATGTCACGTAACCTGTCATATTTGTCTTGTTTTCAGTGTTCTGGGTCACTAAAAAGACTGAAAATTAAAGTCAAATCTGATTTTGAGATCAAGTAGATATAAGGACCATCTGTCTTTATTTACATTACCCCTGAATGTTGCTGCTCTTTTGAGCAAAAACAGCAAATATTTAGAGACCTGTCCATAAAGAGAATCAGCTTATTATCCTGCCCCCAGGGCAAGCCCATATAACAGAGTTTAGACTGTCTGTTGATATTTGTATTTGATAAACAAAATTGTGTATTATATGGAAGTCATGAAATCCACATGGATTCTTACCTTTGTTCTTTCTTCCTCTGATGCTTCTTGAGAGATCACTTTCTTTCCTGAAGTAGGTGATGTGGACCTTGAACGAGTCCATCCTTTTCTCCTTGTGCCATCTGCTCTGACAAGGCCTCCTGTAGGGGACTGAGAATTATCCTTAGGCTGGTCTGAAGCTACAGAATCATGGTGGACTGAAGCAGCCACAGACCCCAATCCTTGGTCACTGGTGGGTTGAACAGTGTGCGAATTGGGATGGTTGGTTTGATCAGAGTTATCAGTGAGCAGAGCCGAGTTTGCACAATAAGGTGTCTGATCGGTTTGCCTTGGTGAATCTGTAGACGCATCACCAGCTCCAGATCTGCTTAGATTCCTTGAAGCCTTGGGAGTACTGTATTCAGGAACTGATGCATAGTCCACACTTCCTTCATGTTTGGCAAAGTTTGGCTCAGTACCATGTGGAATGTGTTCATTGCTATAGGAATGTGAGAAGGTTGTCTTCAAAGAAGGCTGTTGCCCACCACGTTGCGGCAATTGCTGCATCGCAGGTAACCTTTCCTGACTCAAAGAATCCCTACTGTGGCTGTTATTTTTGCTCAAAGTAAAAGAATCCACGATATTCCCCAACATCCTATCATCTCCACCATTCCTCAATCCAACTGCCTGACTATATCCATCAGCCCCAGCATCCATTCTATCTAAATGTCCAAATTCATCCTGGGGGAGAATGTTCCCATTGTCATCTGCTAATGGCTCCAACATATGTCTGGCCATTCCTGCATTGCCTGAAGAGTCAGAATGTTCTGGAGATGACTCACTGTCTAGAGGGTTGATATGGATCTCAAAGGGTTCATCTTCAAGATTCTCCACAGCATGGTTCACTTCAACCTTTGGCAAAAGAATGTCACCAATACAACCTGCATTTAGTTCAGATACTGCTGTTGATATCACAGTCTTCCTGTTGGTTTCTACTTCACCAGAATGGTATTGTCCTGTTTCCTTGTCCTTACTCTCATTTGAGTGCGAACTACTAATGTGAGAACTTAAATGTGTATTGTTATAACCACAAATAATGTCTTCATGATTGTGAATGATGCCATTAATCTCACTAACTTTTGTGTCAAAGGCAATGCCAGTGGCTTTTACTTTGCTATGTTCATGATTTGACTTGTTATGAATATCTACTCTATCTTGACTTTTCCCAGATTTTCTGAAGTTGTCAATGTCTAGTGTCACTTCAGCCTCTTGGTTCCCAATATCTATGACCTTGGCATCCTCACTGGTCTTGGCACCATCACTTAAATGTTCTTGTCTCCTACCCTCGAATTCAGGAATATTTCTTCTGCATTCTGTGACTACAATCTCCTCATCTGTTAAGGAACATTTAGTATCTTCCTCATCACCACGGTGACATTGATGTCTTCCAGAGTCCATCAATGCATCATTGGTCTGTGCAAACTGGCTGACAGCATCACTGCTTTCTTGAGAACTGCTTGTTCTCTGCCCAGCATCACTCTCAGAAGAGTCTCTATTGCACCTGTTGCTCCCATCTTCCTTGAGTTGTTGTAGATACGGTAGAGTTGTTACTGACATTTGATCACCATCTCCAGACCCCAATTCCTCTTTTTGATGACTTTCATCCTTACTTTCAAAGGCTCCCTCTGACATAGCATCCCCTTTTCCATGCCTTATATCAGCTGCACTCTCCTGCTTTGCAAATAGTTTGTAATCCTCATTGCGAAGATAAATGGATAAGATGCGCACTCCAAAAGGCAAGTCAAAATCTGTTGTGATCTTTTCTCCTGGAAACTGTCAAATACAATGAAATATGAGATTAAATTATCATTTCTCCTTGAATGGTAAGAAAAAAACACAGAATATGCGAAGAAAATATACAAATTAGGTAAAAAAAACAGAATATGGATAGACATGTACTTACAGGGCTTTGTGAAGCCTTGACAAGAAATAACCTACTCATAAGGTCAGAGGTCATCTGAGTACATAGCACCCTAGGAGAAATAAAAGATAAACATTTTCATTCAGATAGAACTTGTAAATCCTTACTTTGTTGCTAGACAAAATGCTGCAATTGAATATAACATAGTTTGAATAATCAACACATCTGCAATTAAATCAGTATATGTTTGTGCAACATTGTACTTTATAGTTATAAATTATCTTGGAAGATGCAACATAAACATTTATTTTATAATACATGATGGTATATTGGGTATGTTAAAGGTTGAAAACTTATACATATTTCTAAAAAAAAAGGTCATCAAACCATACCCACTTTGTCCATTATCCTAAAGATGAGTTGATTTTTACAGGATTATTGAACTATGTACACTAATTGAACGACCACTGAGCAAAAAAAAAAATTCAATTGACGTAGGAGCCGAGGTTACATGGAAGAATTAACTGCTCTATAATTCAAAGACTCTTATTGCATGACAATCATCATTTTGCTAATACATGAAAGGGTTAAATTATTTCCTCTTTACTTTAATCAGAAAAAATATTAAACATTTCTTACCATTTCACAAGCTATTTTTGTATGATGACAACTTTGTAAAATGAGTTGTTGTCAATGAATAAAAATCTTGCTAACCAAACATTTATTTAAGAATGGGCAAAAACATAAGGTGATAAAGGTCTATTGCAAATGTGATAAGCTTTAAAAACAAGGTACAATCCTTATCAAGTATCTAACAACATTGCTCAAAAGAAAAATCCATGAGGGAAGTAAACACTTAAAATTTCATTTGGGGAATCAAAGCTCAACATATGGGTAATTCTAACTTGGTCCTCATTCAATTTCATGAATGTTTAGCACCATAGAATAACACACTGAATTTAATGATGCTAATCAGGTATTCATGTTGTTATATCTTGGGCCCCATAATTAATTTTGGCTGCGGATGTTTTCATAAGATATGATATAAAAAAAAGATGAAATACAATTTTTTTGTTCTTATGTTGTCACACAGACACATTGAAACTTTAACCCTATCTAGGCCGGGGTATTTTGGGAGTTCATATGGCCGGGGGGGGGGGGGGGGGGGGGGGGCCTCCCAGGCACCCCTTGAGATCTCGGCCGTCGACCGCGCGATCGCGCCGAAAATTGGCACGCGGGTTGCCTAGGACATAATCTACAAAATTGTATAGTAATTTATTTCATGCAAATCGCTATTAAGTGATTATGCTAATTTATGTGTAATTAGTATGCGAAATCATACTTTTTCCTTTAACTCCCTAAATAAAGCTCCAAACGTTCTATTTTTTGGTATAGAAACTCTTTGTGGTGTTCTTAGCAAGTGTACATGAAAAAAATTGCGATGTCAAATCATTTTCTTATGTATTACATTGTTTTTTGCAATTTCTTATGTATTTCTGTTTTTTTTACCTTTTGTTTTTCATTGTTTTTTCAATGAAATTTGTTGGGGACTCTTCTGAAATCAGGAAAAAGCATAAATAAATACATTTAGACCAGCAAAAATAAAAATAATCATACATTTATGAATTTTGGTTGAAAACACAGTTTGCATTGACTTTGTACACAAACCACGTTTTTGAGCAATTTTTGGTCTGTCATGCACTTACATAAAATGTTGCGTAATTTCGGAACCACGTACCCGGGTGACGCAAAATTGGTCTCAAAAGTTGCGCAAGACTTGAAAGTAAAGTCAGCGAGCGGCGCGGTCAAACAAATTTCGCGTGGCAAAAATATTGCGCGATTCATTGAGGGGGGGCCTCCAAGGCCCCCCCCCCCCCCCGGCCTAGATAGGGTTAAATTGGAAAAGGTTCATTTCAATATTTTGATTCTCAAGTGGAAGATAAGTAAATAAACCACATTCTGATTTCATAGCACTATGAATGTAATGCACAGGCTTTAACAATTTCATCAGTGATTTTTGCACTAAATCTTTACTATGCTTTTTAACCACCAATAAATAATGAGAAAAATATACCTTATATGGATATATTTGGATTATCAAAAGTAAAATACATATGTTTTATACAAGGAGAAGACATGTCACACTCTAATGAAAAACAAATCACTGATTTTCAAAGGAAATTACAGTACCCAAAATAGTTTAAAATATAACTTTTTTTTCAAGAAAGGCTGATGCTTTCTCTCACAACTGAACATTAAAGTAGAAATAAACTCACTTATTTTTGTAGAGAAGACAACCAGCTAGTAACCATGGTTTCCGTTTTAACCATTGCAGAAGATGGGAACACTTGAGAAAAATCCATCCACATTTCTAAAAGATAATGATACAGTCCAACCGCGTTTATCAAGCTTTCATTTTATTTAAACAACTTTAGTAACTAACTGGCCATGTATCTGGTATTTCATTTCATCTATAAATGTGAAGGTGTGTTGTGGTTCAGTGGATTAGTCTCCAGATTTTCAAACAGAGGGTCATGGGTTCAAATCCCAGTCATGGCGTATTTTCCTTCGGAAGGAAATTGATCAACATTGCGCTGCATTAGACCCAGGTGAGGTGATTGGGTACCTGGTAGGATTTGTCCCTTGAACTCTTTAGCGCCTACATGATGGCTCAGCTACAGCCGGGGTGATCTACCAAGTATCAAGCGTAGTATGCATGTAGTAACTGTGCTAAAATTAATGGACCATATTATCATATCATTATAGATAAAAATATGCAAAGAAGGAGTAGGGGAAGAAGATGATGATGAATAGAATGAAGAGAATGACAGCGATGAAGAAGAAGAGAATAGGATCAAGAGAAGGAGGATGAAGATAAGAAGGAAAAAGAACAGCTAAACATGAATTGATATCAAGATTCTAACCTTGGGTAGTTCTATAGTCGGTACTGCATGGAAGATCATCTTCATGTTGTTTCCATGGTGACGGATGAATGGCAAGTAACAATTCCATATTGATGACATCTGGGAAGAGAATGTCTCTCTGTTGCCATGACAGTGCTATCCAAATTGAAAAAAATATATATAGATCATAATTATAACTTATAGATATCATATCCGATATCATCTAATTACCATCATCATGATTACCATTGCCAACCTCCCCCTCATCAATTACCATCAACAACTTTTTGATCACCATTGCTAACATCTTCCTCCGCCTCACCCAACATCATCACCTACAATTCTTCATCATTATTTTCACCACAAGCATGACCATATCATCTCTATTATAATATAACAATAAAAATAACAGACCAATACAATCATGCAGATCTCACTGTTACCTTCAAGAGTCTTGTAAGAGAACCGTGGTACATGCAGAACAAGTCATAAAGGTTTTTAACAATTGCTATGGCAACTGTATCTGATAGCTTAGGATCATGTGCCAAGGCCTGAAATGAGAAAGTAAAGATAATGAGCATATAAGAGAGAAGGGGGGGGGGGGGTAATTACAATTGCAGTTTCTAGATGAATATGATTTACTGAACAATATACAGTAAATGAACGATGACTTAAAAACAAACATATACCGGTACATGAAAGAATACAAATAAAATGAAACTGATAAATGACCAAATGTATTTTCTGGAATTTCAAAAACAAAGAAAGCAAATAATCATTATGTTAAAAACATGTAGATCTGTGTATAAGACCTAGAAACAGGTCTCCAATTTTACCAAAATCTTTCACTCATCAGCAACATTAATCTCACAATCATTTGAATTTGATCTTGTACAAAGAGATGTGTACCACCTTTCCTCCCTCTAAACCAATTAACACAGAATATTCATTGACAAGTAAATGTGTACATTTATTTCTAAAACATACTAGTAATTTCTGATCATAATAATAGCATCACAGAATTTTCAACTCACCAGAGTAAAATTTCCTTCATGCTTTGTTGTGACTTTCATCTTTCTGAGTTTAAAGATACGAGGCTCCGATGAACACAAGATCTTCAGAAAGTTGACCATCCCCATCAGTTGTCCGCACAGCAAACATTGGGTGTCAATTGAAAACTATAAAAGACAATTAATCATTTTTTTGAAGAAAATAATGAGTGGTGGAAATATATTTTTTAAGTTCCAACTAAAATGAATAAATAATACTTGGTGTAGCTGTAGCATCATCAACAAAATTACTACATATTTTGGGAAAAAATGCTTGAAATTTTTTGTTTTTAATCAGTCTATCCAAAACCTAGATTTAAAGGTTGGATGGAATTACACCTCTAAAAATGTATTGTAACTACATGTACATGCCATGCAACTGCACTAAACACCACAAGAGTTACATTTCTGTTGAGTGACTTTGAGCATAAAGTCAACGAATTACAATTTTTTTCAAATTGAGAGTAATGGAGGCAGTACTATACTGTACAAAAAGTCAATCACGTGACGGAAGGTCAGAAATCTTTTATTGTGTATTGTAGCACCACACAAGTCACAATGCCAAAATAACTGTAACAAGTATCAGTCTATACAAAATTTGGAT
Organism: Lytechinus pictus; assembly: GCF_037042905.1. NCBI lineage: Eukaryota > Metazoa > Echinodermata > Echinoidea > Temnopleuroida > Toxopneustidae > Lytechinus > Lytechinus pictus. The sequence goes on from NC_087246.1 coordinate 16,383,383, forward strand.
GAATGTCATATAAGTCATAATGGTATTGCTGATATTTACATTTGGAGGATAAAAGTATGCTATGGCATCTTTCGGATCATCTTCTTCCCTCTGAATAACAGAGTGATCGTAGACAAAAAACACTCGATCTAAAGGTCTGTAATGAAAAAAAAGTGGAGGAAAAATAACATCATACTGTAAATTTAGCAGTCATGCCAATGTATGGTAGTTTAATATCCATGGATTGTCAAATAAATGTGTAATTAAAGTGAATTTACATGTGTAATTGAAAGATGGTTCACTGAAAATTCATACCAATTTAATGACAAATTATCTTGCACAGTACTTAGCCATATATGACAAGTGATCACAATCTAAGAGACATAAACACAGAAGGGCTGAGCTGAGATTATATGTTATATACTGTATAGAAAACATATATTTTTACTTCTTAGCACCTCAAAGCAATTCTAAAATGTTCCTGATCGTCAGTTTAGTAATCTGAGATATTTATTTCTATTCTGTTTTGTTTTCCTTTCCGCCGCTGGCTGAATAATGCGTTATTTATATTTCTTTTTGGAGGACGGGAGTCAAAACGGAAGGTATATAAAATGTTTTCACTTGTTAGCACCTCAAAACAATTTCAAAATGTTCCTGATTGTCCATTTAGCAATCTGAGATATTTATTTCCATTCTGTTTTGTTTTCCTTTCGGGCGTTGGCTGAATAATGCATTATGTAGGCTATATTTCTTTTTCAAGGATGGGAGTTCAAAACGGAAGGTATATAACATACGTTTTCACTTGTTAGCACCTCAAAACAATTTTAAAATGTTCCTGATCGTCAGTTTAGTAATCTGATATATTTACAATTTCTATTCTGTTTTATTTTCCTTCCCGCTGTTGTCTGAATAATGCGTCATTTATATTTCTTTTTGGAGGACTGGAGCTCATAACGGAAGGTACCGGTATATGGAATATGTTTTCACTTGTTAGCACCTCATAACAATTTTAAAATGTTCCTGATCGTCCGTTTAAGCAGCGCGCACAATATGCGCGCATGTAAAGTGTGCGTGCGTAACGCAGCGGTTCAGCGCTAAATTTGGGTGTTAGAGAATAATCATCCATTTCAAAATATGCGCCACGCGTAATTCCCTACTTTGCAAGAGCCCTGGCTGAGTAGGAAATACTTATACTCGGTAGCCGTAAAATCGTCCAAGTCTTCAAGGGGAAGTTCGCTCTGACAAAATATTTGTTGAAAAATACCAGATTAAATAAGAAAAGATATTGTTGAAGGTTTGTGAAAAATCTTTCAAGTTATTAGAAGTATAATTTTTTCATTTGTGCAGCTGCCCCATATATTCTGTCATATAAAATGCATAAATTCTAATTTTGTAATGGTTCATGAGAACTACTTTTTTTCCACGAGTTTGTGTGAAATGCTTTGTCTGTTTATACTCTGTTGATATACTGAAGGAACAATAAAAACTATTTTCACCATTTTGAAAAAACAACATTTCATTTACATTTTCAATACATGGAGAAGCTGCTCGCACATGACATCACAGATCAAAAATTACATTTTTTTTAATTGTTGATGGATTTTCCTCAAAACTTTGACATTAATATTTTTTGCTACCTTTAAAATAAACTTTTTGTCAGGTTGAACTTCCCCTTTTTATAACAAGTGGAAAAGTCCTTCACAAACACTACATGTGTACTGTATATTTAGCTACACACATGTATACTATCAACAATCAAATAATTTTCCAGTTAAATCATAGTTGACATTTCTCAAGTATACCAATGAAATATGATAAAAAAATAATGTAGCTAAACAATATTACAGGGCTCCATACTAACCCTTTTTTCTACTGGTCCCACCTGATCTTGTTGGACCAGTAGATACCCACTTTTTCAATTTTTTACTGGTCCGAACCTAAACTTTACTGGTAAAAAAAAAAAAAACCATAAAAAAGACTTGAGTTTATTTTGCTGTCTTTTATCGCTTATTGTTACCCCCCCCCCCCAGTACACATACACAACATAATTCATGAGAGCCATTTCTCAATTTCAAAGAGCCATTTTTGAGACACCAGAGCCATTTATATATAAAAGAGAAAAGATATCATCTTTATCAGTTTGATATATATTTTACTGGTCATGTCGGACCAGTAAATCGGGCAATTTCTGAATATTACTGGCCTGACAGCAATTTTTACTGGTCTGGGACCGTCGGACCAGTGCCAGTGTCGCGCACTGCATTACAAACAGGCCTACCATTCACTTAGGAAAAAAAATAAGTACAAGATTCACAAGTAATGTGTGCAATGGTTTACACATATATTGTATTGCCTTTCCACATGTACATGTGCCTGCATTCAGAATGTTTGTATTATTGTATATCATTAGTTTCGGTAATCATTGTCACATATAAAGAACCATCCCCCCAAAATAATGAATAATACTAGTCAAGAGCTGTGCGTTTCCATCAGTTTAAGCACCAATTATTTTAATTTTCCTAGAGCTGCAAATCATAAAAAAGATGGAAAACTCATTAAAGGAGAAATTCACTCTGACAATAAATAAGTTGCTTTAAAAAAAAATAGAAAATAAATATTGGTGAAGGTTTGATAAAAACCCCTCAAAGAATATCAGAACTATGATTTGTTTAAGTTTTGATTTTGTGACATCACAGATGAGCAGCTTCTCCATTATTCCCTGAATCCCCATTTTCTAAAAAAAAATGAAAGTGATTTTATTTGCACAGTGAATATATGATTAGACTCATCATTTCAGAAATATATTTCTAATAATAATATTCCATTCCAGAATTTGAATTGTATGGAATGACCTCACAAATAAAAAACTTGAAAAATTCATTAAAATTGGACTCTCTTATTCTATAATAGATTTTCATCAAACCTTCACCAATATTTTCTAAAATTTCTGTTTTTCATTTAACCTAAATCATTGTCATAGTGAATTTTTAAAGATTGTGTTAAAGGACATTCCACAGTTAAAATTAAATCCATGTCATTTTCACCAAATTTTGCACTGAGTTAACTTTAGCACCCAAACATTTCAAATATGCAAAAAATAACATGGGTTCATGTACTTGATTTTTTGGTATTGAGCTTTGAATTTCAACCAATTGGAAGTTCTCGTCTTCTCGATAATTGCGCATACAAAAGAATTTGGCATTTTTAGACCCCACGAGATCACTATGTTAAACCTGTATTACAAACTCCAAATCCATGTAAAGTTTACAGTAAAGTACAGAATTGCAAACTGAAGAAGGAGAATTCATTCATATTGGTTTTTTTTTGCCCTTGTAAGGCTAGCAGCACCTTCATTTCTTTCAAATGGTGTGAAAGATGACACAAACATAATCTCGAAAAGTCTAAATTTCTATTTAATCTGAGAAGTACAATAAATGCTGCACTTTATTTAAAATCCATGTAATTTTCACCAAAATTTGAAAGCTTGTAAAGGAAGGTGTACTTAAAGGGAAATCCAACCCAAATAAAAACTTGTTTTTATAAGAAAAAGAAAAATCAGACAAGTTGTTAGGTGAAAGTTCGAACAATGTTGGACAAACAACAAGAAAGTTATGAATTTTAAAAAGTTGTAAATATTGGTAATCACTATACCCATGGAGACTTCTAATTGGCCGCATATGGGATGTCATAGTGATGTACATGTAAGGCAAGGACTACTCTTCCATGTACTGCAATACACATTATGGCTAAAATGTCATTTTTCCCAAATTTTTTATTTCAAATTATATTTTTCTTTCATGAGGACATAAAACAATATACTACCTGGGTTATATTTAGATTACTGCCCCAGTGGAATGGGTACTTAGGAGAAAACCACAATCCCTGATAATAAAGTACATGGCCTATGGGAAACTTGTCCTTGCCCCTTGTCATAATTTACTTACCCAGTTGCCAATTTGAAATCTACATACTATTAGTGATCTCAATTTTAAAGCAGCTATAACTTTCTTATTGCTTGTACAATTTCTTTCAAACTTTCACCATTCTGTTTAATTTATTTTTCTCCTTTCCAACACAAAATTTTATGGCCAAGGCTGGATTCCCCTTTAAAAATTAAGCGGTGTAAACGTTAAGAAATAAGGGTTCATGCACTTGTTTTCAAACTATTAGCACTTGTGTTGGAGCAAGTGTGATATTTATAACACCAAAAATGCGCCAAAGGCTTTGTATCTACTATGTGAGAAAAAAATCTAAACCATTCTACTATCTATTCAAACTCGAGATCATTCGTCATAATTTACAGCACTTTACAGTAGGGGAGACCGGGGTTAGTTGGAACATGGGGTAAGTTGAAACATTGTAATTTTCTTTAACGTCTTTAAATAAATTTCTGCAATACTGCCCTCAATTTATTGTCATTATCAACAGCCATCCACCATATTACAGACAACACATGTGCAACAAGCCTGGTGAAGTTAGAAAGGAATTTTTGTTTTTTGACCTTCTGAGTAATTTTTTTCTTTTTCAGAAATGTTTGATTATCTCAGAGAAGTTTATAGATCAAGTTGGCCAGTTTGGGTGTATAATAGACACTTGTACCAAGCTACAAAATGAGTTTATTAATATGCTATGGTGAAGTCCCTTTTTTGTGCTGTAAGGTTATAAACGTCAAACGGGCCTCCGGGGTTAGTTGGAACAACATTGAAGGGGCTAGTTGGAACATGTCCCAACTTACCCCAAACATAATTATGAATAAAAACATTGGATTTGATAAAAAAATATATAAAGTATTTCACACTCTTCTGAACATATATTGTATACCATGCTTGTTTTGTTTATCAGTTGGGTCTGAGTGTGCATTTAAGACCTATTGTAGGCGCCTAATGCAATATTAACCCTTATCAAAATGGGAGGGGGGTCAATTTGAGCCCCCTCCTCAAGAAATTTTGTCACTATGCCATCGTGCGAATATATTTTCCTACACTGCTCGCTGACTTTTTACTTACAAGTCTTGCGCATCATTTGAGACCAAATTTGCGATGCCTGTGTGCACGGTTTTGAAAATATGCAACATTTTGTACGTGCATGTTCGGACCCAAAATTGTTCAAAAACATGATTCCATGTACAAGGTCAATGCAAATTGTGTTTTTCAACCAAAAGTCATAAATGTATGATTATTTTTTATTTAAGTTGGTTCAAATAGATTTATTTTATGCTATTTACATGTATGATCGCAATTCGCAAAAGAGTCCCGACAAAGTTCATCGAAAAAACAAAGGCAAAAAAAACACCAAAAAATACAAATAAAAACACAAAAAATACATAAGAAATTATATTTTTTTTGCAATTTTTGGTGGATATTTGTTATAAAATGGGAAAATTTATACTCTCACCAAAAATCAGCATTCTACTAGCTTAATAAATACAGTTAAAGGCAAAAACATACCAAAAAATTAGGGCAAATTTCATATGCTTATTTGCATAACTAATTAATTTAAATATAAACAATTAATTTTTGTGTCTTATAAATTTGATGCAAATGTACATGAAATTGCTGATAGTACACTTTGCATGTAAAATCAAACGCACCCAAATATGTGGAATTCTACTACTTAGTCTGCTTGTGTGAGTGGCTGTATAATAGAAAACATAAAGTTCAACGAATCCATACTTTAATATTTGAACTTGAATAAATAAAGCAAATAGGCTAAAACCGTGTAATATTACAGTTTTAAGTAGTTTTAGTATAATTCTTAATTGACCATGCAGTGTTCCAACTTACCCCATACCATGTTCCAACTTACCCCGTATATGGGGTAAGTTGGAACGTTTGCGATGGTCTTGTTCAAGGTGGATTTTTTCAGTAACCATAAAAGAGTTAAAAATTTTATGGGGTACATTTGAAGCCCTTAGATATATGCTTCAAGCTGATATATTGATTGTTTCTCGAATAAAATTTATTTGGATTTTACAGCCATTTTTTTCAAAAATGTTCCAACTAACCCCGGTCTCCCCTATTATGAAATTGTAGTGGTATTTTAAAAAAAAGTATTGGTCCATTGATTGCTTGACAGCTAACATAGTAATAAGCTTTAACACATTCTCTAATTCTTGTTAAACAAACATCCAACATTGAGAAAGAAAAAGAACATAAGAAATCCAAATTTATGATGTTCAAAATCTGTATTGTAATTAATTTGAATAATTGCTATAGTAACTCCTGGCTTAAGGCTTAACTTTATTTAGTTTAGCCTTTAGGCCCGGGGGGGGGGGGGGGGGGGGCACTCAGTATATAATGCATAGTGGGTATGTGCCGCGGAGGGGACCCCCATTTTTACACTCAAATTTCCGTTCCAAGGCATAGCATTTTTGTCTTATTGAGAAAAAGAACAAAGAAAGCCGCTCCAAGGCATAGCATTTCCTTCTTATCGAGAAAAAAGAAGAAAGAAATCCGCTCCAAAGCTTCGCAATTTTTCGTTACGCCATTCCGGTCGCATTGATCTGCTACAATTTTGGTGAAAAGCGGCCGTAGAGCGCTTTTCGACCATCGCCTAAGCGCGAGCGCACCCGGCGGAGGCCGTGCTAGCTGCGTCATGCACGATTGCCCGTTCCATAGGGATGCATACGCACTCACAGAGATCCGTCCGAGGACCCCCGTTTTCACAAACATTTGTAGTTCCGAGGACCCTCCTTTTTACAATAAGCCCGCTCCAAGGCCCCCGTTTTTTGCCTTGCCCGCGGCACACCCCTTCCACTTTTTTGGTCGAGTGCCCCCCCCCCCCCCCCCCCGGGCCTTTACTATTAGGCCTTACTACTACTAGTTATGTAGATATTTATATAATAAAAAATGAAATGAAATGATTGCTCGTTCACCTTCTATCCATGGTTTGACTAAGGCAAAGGGCGAAAAATCAAATTATTTTGCAGTGTGCCACTTGCCGCATCCCGTCTCCAGCTCCAACAGGCGCTAAGCCTGGCTTAGTTTACTGTTTTAGGCAGCCGGCCTGGCCTGGCGTATGCGCTTCGCCTCGATCGAGTCAGTCAGTCAGTGCAGTGCCAGTGCCAGTGCCAGTGGACTGTGGCAATGTGATGTTGTTTCCTGTTTCACTGGTCGAGACTCAGGATAGCTATAGTTGATTCTCTCTTAAATTAAGAGAAGTGGTCCTGAAATACCAACACACAAGTAAAAAGTACTCGTAATGTATATTTTTCCACCACTTGTCTAACATGAAGAGCCAACTACCCCGCCAACTACACTAAATCATAAATGAGAAATCACAGATCCGATCCGGATATATTTATCAGGTGACATGTCACGTGACGAAATGAATTTCATTTTCATATCCACATCCACGACCACAACATCATTCATAACATGGCAAAAGAGGTGGAAAATTTCAATGGTTGTTATTGCCTAGTGAGCACCAATCCATTCTATAAGGGAAGAACATATATTGGTTACACAGTGGACCCAAAAAGGAGAGTTGGGCAACACAACAAAGGTTCAAAATTTGGAGGAGCGTACAGGACGAGTGGAAAGGGTCCGTGGTGAGTACGGCATGACGGGGCTGCGCTGGCCCGGCCCCGGCGGCAGCTTGGCTACTAGTATGATGGGGTGTCCAAACTTCGCGCACTTTTCAAAAATATTCATCAGGCATAATTTTGTTCACAAAATAATTCATAATTTATACAAAACCAATTCAAGAAATAGTTACCACATTGACGGCAAGATCGTAAACTATAAAATCATGGACGAAAATGTAAAGTAGGTCAAGGGGTTTCGCCGGTATCGCGATCTCAAAATTCTATTCCGATCGGCGAATGCGGGCTGTGCTGGAAAACCGTTCAGAAAAGTGTGACCTAACTTCGCGCACCAAAGCTTTTGTGGAGATTTAAACAAAAACTCAAGTTCAAAAAGTGAAAAATTAAATCAGATTGATGGCAAAATGCTATGGAATCGGTTAGTACCACATTTAACTCACATTTTTGATGATTTCTGCTTGCAAAATGGTGATATCGTGATGCTTGTGATTTCTTCAAAACGGGCGCTAGTGGTGACAAATTTGCCGATCTTTTGCCAATATTTTCATGAATACTGAACTCATCCTAAAGAAATTTTCATTATACGGTAATTTTTAGGTCGCTTTTCACGTTGATGATGTCAGATTTTAAGGATATTGGCTAGTTTTTGAGATAAGGACCGTCCGCGAAGTATGGACACGCGCGAAGTTTGGACACACTGCCATACTACTAGTAGTTGTGGCAATGCCGGCGCGGCGCTGTGTGATGGGGCCGCACGTCTCCCTCAGAATCTGGGGTGGTATTCTGAAAACGTTCTTATCTTATGCCGACTTATCTACGTCACGTTCTCCAATTGGTAATCTGAAAACGTTCTTATCTTTTGTTATTTTTTTTCTTATTTTGCTTTCCATCCTATGCTGAGTTGAGCGCGTAAATTTATAACTTGCGCATAAAATATAAAGCGTGCTAAAAAAGTAAAAAGATAAGAATAAAATAAAGATAAGTGGTATTCTGAAAACGTTCTTTTATCTTTCTTATCTCCTTACGATATTTATGATAATATTTAAGATAGCTAGACTAGAGGGTTATCACTTCTCATGATGTCCGCGTTCATTCATGCTCAAAATCGATGGCCACTGGTACGGTAGTGTAACAGGTATTTCTCCCACCCTTTCTTTCATTCACCCTTTATTTTGCCCGTCTCTTTTTCTATCCCTTTTTCTTTATTTATGTTCTCTTTTTCTTTCTTTCTATCTGTCTGTCTTTCTTCCTTCCTTTTATTCTCTATCTATATCTTTTGTTTTATTCTTTTGAATCTTTTAATTTCTTCTTTATTTTTCTTTTCCTTTGTTTCATTTATTCTTCATCTTTCTTCCTTTTTTATTTTCCCTTTTCCCTTTTTTTCCTTTCTTTTTTTTCTTTACTAAGTCTTTATTTCTGCTTCCCCCCCCTTTTTCTCTCTTTCTTTACTTTTCTTCCTTTTTCTTTCTACCTTTTTCTTTCTACCTTCACTTAATTTTGTGTAATCTTTTTATTTCTTCCTTATTCTTTTTTTTTTTCATTCATTCTTTCGTCTTTATATTTGTTTTTTCCTTTTTTCTTTATTTCATCCTTCCCTTAATTTTCAAATTCCCCCCTTATTTTTCTTTGTTTTCTTTGTTTTTATTTATTTTTTGGGGTTCTTTTTTTTATATTTTCATTCGTTAGTTCCCTCTCATTTTTTTAATTTCTGCTTTCTGACACTTTTGTGTCTTATTTACTTTCTTTATTTCTTCTTTTTCTTTCTTTTGCTCATTCTTTTTTTCATTCATTCTTTATTTACTCTCTTTCTTTACTTTCTTTTTTCTCTCTGTCTTTCTTATATTGATTTATAAAGATCTTTTTCTTTATTCTTTCTATTAATGTTTTTTGTTTCATTCATTCTTCATTTTTCCTGCCTTATTTTCCCTTTTCGTTCTTTTTCTTTCTTTCTTTGAATTTACTTTTTCTTTCCTTTTATCTTTATTATTTATTTTTGCTTTAATTTTCCTTTATCTTTTCTCTCTTATCTCTTTTTTCCTTCTTTCTTTCTTTCTTTCTTTCTTTCTTTCTTTCTTTCTTTCTTTCTTTCTTTCTTTCTTTCTTTCTTTCTTTCTTTCTTTCTTTCTTTCTTTCTTTCTTTCTTTCTTTCTTTCTTTCTTTCTTTTCTTTCTTTCTTTCTCTCTCTTTCTTTATTTCTTTGTTTAATTTTCCTTTGTTCTCTCTCCCTTCACTTTGAATTTTTTTATTCCTTACTTTTCTCTTTCTATCTTTCTTTCTTACCTTCTTTCATTCGTTTTTTTTCTAACTGTTTTCTTTTTTTGGTTCTTTATTCCTTCATTTTATCCTTTTTAATCTTTTTATTTTGTCCTTTTTCTTTTTTTTCTGTTTTCCTTTAAGTTTCTTTCTTTATATTTACTTCATTTTTATTCTTCCTCACTTTATCATTGATAATCGTTCTATTTCTTTCTCCTTTTTGTTTCTTTTAATAATTTTTGTTTCTTTCTTTCTTTAATTTTTTAATATTTTCTTTTAAGTTCTTTTTTGTTCTGCTTGCTTTCTTTCGTTTGCTCTTTCTTTCATTATTTTCTGCTCTGTTCCTTTCATTATTTTTATTTCTGCTTCATTCCTACCCTTTTTTGTCTTATTACTTAGATCTTTCTTCCTGTAATTATTTATTTGTTCCCTGCTTTATTTCCTTTTTTCTTTACTTTCTTTCTTTATTTTGTGCATGTGTCTGGAAATAATAATCAGCCATTGCGTATAAAATGCCTATTTCCCGCAATGCGCTAGAAAAAGTGTACGCGCAGCGCCCATGATATTCTCTTGACATAAGGAATGCTTCTATTGGTTAAACTGCCAATATAAAGGGCATTTTGATTGGGTAATATCTTAAAAATGGGCATGTTGAAGATAAGAAGGGGGCAGTCCGTACAGAGATAAGAACGCGTTAAGAAGATTTTCAGAATACCGATTTGCAATGATTTTAGCGTCTTCTTATCTCAATGAGATAAGATAAAAGATAAGAATAAAGATAAGAACGTTTTCAGAATACCACCCCTGGTCCCGATATAGCCTAGAGGATTCTGTGATGATATTTTTTTATGATTTTGATATTGTCATTTTATCACGGAGCCTAGACAAGCATATGGGACTGTGCCTGGAGAAGATAATACACAAGAAGGGAATTCCCTTCATATTTAACATTAGAAATAGCGACCCTATTTTTAGACTAAAATTTTATTAAATTGCATACCTTAATATACCTAATGCGTATAAAGGTATGACAGTCCCCCCCCCCCCTCAAAAAAAAAAAAGAGACACCTGTTTCTTACCAGACTACTATACTACTACTGCTGCTGCTGCTGCTACTACTACTACTACTACTACTACTACTACTACTACTACTACTACTACTACTACTACTACTACTACTACTACTACTACTACTACTACTTTTACTACTACTACTACTACTTCTACTGCTATTGGTTCTGCTGCTACATCACTACTTCTATAAAGTGATGAATGAAATTAATACTATTCCAACTTGATGTACTTTCTTTTTTGTTTGTTTAGGGATATGGTACTGATCATATTTGGCTTTCCAAATGAAATAACAGCACTAAGAGTAAGTTAATATGGCTCTTATATGTTATATGCAAATGAGAGAGTTGATGATGTCACTCACTCAATATTTCTTTTGTAGTATATTGTATGAAATTAATATTCAATTATACATTTTTTCACAATTGTTTTTTTAGATTAGACATTAATGTCTCTAGGGAGAGTCTTTAATTCACAGTAGAATATATCAACAGCAATTCCAGTGTTCAGGGAGGATATAAAGAGAGAAAAAAAAATCAATATTCCATATTGTGGGGTTGAAAATAATACAGTTTATGGGAAATAAATGCTCAACTGAAGATGAGAATAACACAAGCTATGATAAGATACAAAAGAAATAGTGAATGGGTGACATCATCAGTTCCTCTATTTGCGTACTTACCAGGATTTTTGGTGAAATTGTTAGAATATGTAATGACACAACTTTCTTTAATAATTTACATAGGCCTACTTTTCAAATTAAAATTTCAGAGTTAAGCTTGTTAATTTTGTCTACACTAGGGAAAATGAGGACAGTTTTGCCCCTGAAATGCTCGAAAAAGCCCTGGAAAACCCCATTCACTGCAATGATGAACCTCATCTAATGTTCCAGATATATGCAGTAGGTTTTATACAGTAGCCCTCAAAAACAAAATTGAATACTTATTTACCTGTATTCAATGTTTCGTTGGTTAAACTTTTCCATAAAACAATATTCTCTAATATATATATCATCTAACAATATACCTGTACTGACCGCACGGAAACGTTGTTAGTAATGTGCTAATAGAGGCCCTGTTACAACCGGTAATGTGGCAGCCATGTCTAATGTTACAACAATGCATTACGTACACATTGAAATAAATGTTTTGACTTCACAATCCGAAAGATGTGAAAGGGCTTACTGTTAGCGGATTAGCACTCTGTTAGGCTAACAACGTTTCTGTGTGGTTGGCACTGGATGTAAAGGAGTTAACAAATAAACATGAACATTCTGGACTCTTATAAAATGTATCTGTGTATCCATAGTTGATCTTACCAATTAGGGGACTAACTTGCAATCCTGAAATATAATGACCTTCAAATTTAAGGTTGATAGATTTTTATTATTTGCAGCAAATATACATTGAATATGGTCATTAGTTAGTGAAGGATGAAACATGTAATTACCCCCTTTACAGATTCGGTACCCTACAAACTAATCTGTGTCGATCCACAATTGCAACTGGGATATCTAAAATGTCACAAGCTGGGTACCAATTTTTGTAAATCACCAAATTATTTTGTCTTTTGAACAAGAATATACCATATCCTCTTTAAAAACCTTTAGTTTGAATGGGCATGGCAGCATCCAACAAAGTCAAGACGACTGCGGCACATCTCTCGTAAGACCCATAAAGAGACAGCATTTCAGTACCGCTTCCGAGTTGTCTCCAACATGCTTCGTGTTGGACCCTGGTGTCGTCTTCCTCTCACAATTCAGTGGCTCATGCAAGAATACAAGCAAGACTTTGATGTCAGGCTGCAACCCCCAAGTCACATGCCCATATCGTATGGTCAGGTGACCAGTACAAAGGTAAAAACATTGAAAATTTATATGTATTACACCTAAATCTATTCCCCACTGCTATCTTTTTAGGTCTTATTCATTTATTTTTTTGAAATTGATATTTTCCTTCTCTTGTGTTTCCTTTTTTCTGCAATATTTAAATAGTAGTATAATCTTGTCGCGTAACTTTGTGTGCTTTCTGTTATCTTTTTGAGGCTCCCATGCATTCTGAGATTTTTAAGGTTGAGATGATAGTCTCCCACATTCCTGTAATGTTCATCTATAGTTATTCTCATTATGGGTAAAAATGAGCAACAGCTGATCAAATAATTGGTTGACCTTTTATAGGTCAATAATTCTTTTGAAGAAGAGTGTCTATGGGATGCCAGAGGGTCACTCACAGATGAATGTGGCAAACAATGTTTTAATAAAAACCTCAAATCTTACTGTAAATAGGCCAAGTGATCCCTCTCCACCCCTTTCTGTACCTTGTTATCTATTCACTCCCTATCTGTGTTTTTTTTTTTTACTTGTCTAGATTTTTTATTTTATTTTATTTTGTGGATTAGTAACTTCTATCAATCATGTTATTTATTCCAGGCCCCTGCTCACAATCCTATCTTTTAAAAGGATCCTAGAACCAATTTTTCCATTACCTATAATCTAATTGATATGTGTTTATGTACTCAATATACATTTATGTATTGTTTGAATATGTTTATATGACTACCATTCAAACTTGATCCCGAACCCAATATATACATTTATACAACCCTCCATCTCTTTCTCTCTCTCTTTCCTTTTCTCTCACTTCTGTCTCATAATTTGCTTCTATTATTTAGGTCAGTGGCTATGGGAACCCAAGGCGGATGAAGAAAAGAAAAGGAAAGAAGGAAAAGAGCTCAGATTCTCAGGAGGTTCCGGATGAAGACGATGATGTAGTAGCAATGCCTTCAAGTCAGACTGCTGGCAAACGATGCATTATTTGTGGAAAAAGATTTATGGTGAATATCTATGTTTGCCTGAGAATAAAAGATGATAGATTGAGTAAATACTAGTCTTGAGGACCCGCCATTTGCTCTTTTGATTGCCAATAAAACAAAAATTGGTAACTCCATGTATCACATTACAAATTTAACAAAGAATGTGTGCACATGACTTGAGCTTGCTTGACCCTCTGACCCCTACAATTTCTTTGACTCCAGTAATCTACACTTATGTAATCACACAAGGTTCTTCCATAGAAAGTTTTAAAAAAAAGATGAAATATTAGAAAACATGAATGTGTAGAGGGAATAATTTTACTTCTCAGATTTGATAAGCATTTCTGGTAGTAAGAGAAAGCTTTCAGCTATGTTCTGTATGGTCCTATGTAAAAAAGTGCTTAACAAAAGACATTTTGTGTCGTCATAAAAAAGTGTGGAGCAAATTGCAATGCATAAAGCAGGAAAGTTATTCCCTGAGTGTTATTTAAAAAAAATGTTAGGTTTATATTGTGAATGGGCAGATAGTCGAGCGGAAAAGTTTCTCGAAAAATAGTTGCATGTTCGGGCCAGGACATAACAATATAGATATTTTGTAAATGTCTTTGAGCCAGCTTTGAATGTAATTGGGCTTAAAACATTTATTGGGATTGAAATACACCTGGTTCGGGTGGGATCTAGATTAATGCAAGAGTGAAGTTAAGGGTTATATGTCAGAGAAAAATTGCGATAAAGCTTCAAAGATTGTTAGAAGCATGGATTATGGTCCAGATAAGAACAAGTTGATATGATTAGATACATTGATCATGATGAGTTGTAGGGCTGCATGGTATATTTGGGTACTTGATTATAACAAGCTGTAGTCTCTTAATAAGACTACATGTTGCAATATAGACTATTACTGATATCTTGTTTTTATTGCCTATTGTGACTGGTTGATTTGAATTGAAGTAAGTTTTGAAGTCTCAAACAAATTCATCCATATTGTGCTGCAATCATCTCAAAGGAGTTTTATTCCTTGAAATGTAGAGCTGCTATGCTATTCCATGGTAACTACTAATGATGCTGCATTTACTGTAGAGTTCTTAGGGATTTCTGATAAAGTAAGTATAAAGCACTTTGCATAAGCAAGTACAATTATAATTATGCAAGCCACTAATTTCCTTATATTCTAAGAAGGGATAATTGCCCCATACAATTTGTTCTTAAAGTTGTCAAAGTTATGAGAGTTCAGTCCTGATATTTTTATACAGGATCTTGTGGATACAAGGATGTTGTGCAGCCCTTGTGACAAATTTCCTTGTTAATAATCAAAGGTGTCTTTCTTTGTCACACAGGATGATGACACCATGCTGACTTGTCTTTACCCATCATGCAAAGCAGAGTATCACATGACCTGCCTTTCAAAGTGCTTCCTGAAACATGAGCCTGACCAACTCTTGCCTGTAGAGGGCTCCTGTCCATCCTGCAAGGAGACTGTCTTGTGGGGTGACCTGATTAGGAAGAAACAAGGCTGCTATGCAAACTTGGCAGAGGTGAGAGATAAAGTCGGGGGAGGGGGCACTGCCATTTAAGATGGACACCACACTCATTTACAAAAGCACATAATAAAAAAAAAAATTTGGGACTTGGTGATGATACATGTGTGTACAGGAAAAAGGGAATAAAAATTGCCAAAATCAGGAAAAATAGGGTATTCTTTTCAACCTGGATACATGAAAAGGGTATACGGTACATTTTCATTGAGGCATTGTACTCTAGGTTGGGGAGAATATGACAAATACTCTTCTGATATTGCAGGATTTTTACTTGTTTAGAGGCCAATTTAAATGTCCATGTACAAGTATGGTGTCCACCCCTCCAATGACAGTTTGTTTTTATCATCAAAGTATGGTGTTCAATACTAGTAGTTTTTTATCGAAACAAATATTTACCATGTTTAACATACTCCCAAGGCACGTTAAGTTTTATCTCAAAATGATTGGATATTTCCTTCTTAAAACAAAAATGTAGATTTTAAAATAACAAATATTATAATGGATGGCTAAGAATGGGATACCAGTAATATTTTATGAGTTAAATAGGATCTTTGAGCCAATGTGGTGGTGCAATATTGGCCTGAACGAGTGCAAGATATATCTGGTATCCCATGATATGAAGAAAACCATCTGACATGATTATTATTATTTTTTGTGATTATTATTCGTGAGACCATGCAATATGCATAGTTTACTGTAAGTCTTTGTGGAATTTGTCAGATTTTATTGCATCACTTGGTCTAATGATAAGATGAACTGTTTATGAACCAAATATTCATTTGACACAGTGAAAAATAATAAGTAGACTACACAGAAAGTAGACCATTCAATGAGATTAAATGAGTATTAGACTCATTTGGTATTAGACCAAGTATAAGGTAGACCAAACGGGTTTAGTCCATGTAGCCATAGAGGCCGCTCTCATTACGCTTCCTAAAACTAGTTTACTGGAAACCGGTTCAGGAAACCAGTTTGGAAGATCGCCTTGCTAGCGTTCCCACTTGATCACACGAATGTGGTTTTTAAAATCACTTCACGTAAACCGATCTTGTTGCTATGGAAACGCTCTCAGTGGGGTGACATGTTCCGCGCGAAGAACGGTTGTGTCCTCACTTGCGCTAAAACTAGTTTACCGAGGCGAAGCGATCTTGAAAACTACATCGCGAGGTGGTTTTCTGAACTGGTTTGGAAGATCGCTACCAAGACCGCTTCGACCGTTCTCACTACTTGTTAAACTAGTTTCCACTAAACTAGTTTCCAGTAAACTAGTTTTAGGAATGTAGTGAGAACGGTGTCATAGAGACGTAGACCAACTGCTTTTATACCAAGTTAATATTAACCTATTTGTTATCCATTCATGACAGATATCAGAAGATGGTGAATCCGACCACTGGGCTGAAGAGCTTAGATCAACAGATACAGCATGAAAATGAAGAAAAAATACACACGTGTCATGGTCTATGGGGACATGAGGCTATTTTGCCCATTTACCTGCACTGCAGAGCCTTCAGTCATGCGTGGAGATGACGCCAGTGATGTATGGGGCCATTCAGTGATGGAAGAGTGATGTAGAACTGCATTTGTCATTCTCTAACAATGTTCATTTATTTCTGAACGGTTTTGTTGATTTCATGAACATGGCGGTACATCACATATCCTGTTTTAATAGGCCTTGTGTGGACTTTGTCGCCATCATGACATTGCTGTGGCAAAAAAAAGGCAGGGTAATATTCCTAACTGAGGTGTTATTGGATAGGAGCCCCATGAACTATTAGGCCTTACAGGGGAAGTTCACCCTGAAGGAAAATTTGTTGTAAAAATAGCATGAAAAATAATGAAAAAATATTGGTGAAGGTTAGAGAAAAATCCATTAAATTTAAGGAAGTTATAAGAATTTAAAGTTTTGGATATGTGACGTCATAAACAAGCAGCTGCCCCATATGTTATGTAATGTAAAATACATAAATTTCAATTTTTTAAGGTTCAGGATGACTTAGTTTTGTTTTCTTTTAATGGGTGTGAAATTATTTGTCGATTGATATGCTAAAGGTACAGCAAAAACCTTTTTTAAATTTTCTGAGAAAATGACATTTCATTAATTTTTTTCACCATACAATATTTAGGAAAGCTGCTAACATATGACATCACAAATCAAATAATTAAAGTTCTATTATCTTTTTATTCTTAGATGGATTTTTCTCAAACCTTCAGCAGTATTTTTTTTCCTGCTATTTTTACATCAAACCTTTTGTCAAGGTGAATTTCCCCTTTAAATGATAACCAGATCAGACATCAGATTTAGGAATATTTTGTTGGTGTGCCTATGCGTAACTGATGCAATATGACAGTATTTGACAGTAGCCCAAACAATAGTCAATGTGCCAGAAGCGGACAATACCACTGCCAATTTCTAAACTTGATCACCGACGTACTATTCTTTCGTTGAATATGAACACCACATAATGCTAAGTTTGGAAAGTTTATGCAACATCTTCATTTAAAAGTATTAGTGCCTGTTGTAATGAAAAATGGGAGAGGTTATTTAGGAAAAGTTTATCATGAGCTATGAACTGGCTTATTCTCGCACTCTTATTTACCATTATTTTGAAGAAATTTATGGCAGAAGGGAAATTGATTTGATTTGTATACAAGTGATGAGTGTCTGGAAGGGAAGAAATAGAAATCATGCATCTTCTAACAAGTGCAGATATGCAAAGATGATGGAATGAAAGCCATCAACATCACAAATTCATTAACACTATTGCAACATTTTTTAAAAAGTGGTCTGAAGTGCTGATGATAAACATCGAAGGATGACTAAGTTTTATATCTATTTGCTTTAGTATGAAAGCTGGATAAACAGTGCTTTGATGTCCATTCAAAATTTACTGTGCATTATGTGATTGACTACTAGTATTCTTTCTAAAAAAGGCAACATAAGTTGTAAAAAAACTCGGTCTAACTGCAAAAGGTAATCTCTATTCGTCTCTTGTCAAACTATCAGATGAATCATCTTACCATCTCAAGAGTCTTAAAATGAGGGTTGTCTGGACATTGTTGTGATGTTATTGCTGTGATTTCTGGGAGTTAAGTTAGTTGGACTAGAGTCTGGGGCCTGTTTCACGAAGGTGGCAACTACCATGGCTCAACAGCCAATCACAATCAAGGTATCCATAGGAGTTGACAATGATATCATAGCCACCAAATTTGTTGCTTTTCTGAAAAAGCCTCTGGATAATGAGAGGGTATACAAAAGTTTTCTAGGTAATTGATTTAGAAGTACATAATGTTAATGATTGGAGTGTAATAACATCAATGTTCACTGTGCTTGGTGCTTTTCATAGTCTCCCTGCAACAAACAAACTGGACATAGTTTTATTCTAGGTTTCAATATAAGAGTGCACTATATTCAATAAATTCAGTGAAGTTTCTGAATGAACAGTCACAGATTCATATGAAAGTGTGGTTCAAGAAAACATTTTATTTTGAATGTTTATATTTTCACTTGGAAAGATGAGAAATACTAAATTCATTGGCTAATTATTTCCTTGCTTTCACTGGCCTTTAAAAAATGATTGTAGCATTTATATTGTGACATCATAGCATTCTAATTACAACAAAGACAGAGTGGCTGTTTGACATGCTAAACCATTTGTTTTATTGGTAAGAAAGTGTATTTGAACAAATATTTCAAGTAATGTACTGATACATGATAGTTTGTTTTGGTTTTGTCAGTGAAACACTGACCTTTTTGTCAATATTTATTTAGTTTTCTCTTATTTTGTGCAGCTGATGATACATTTTTAGTAATACTTATCCTTTGACTTAATTGTATATATTTTTGTCACATGAAGGAAGAGGCAAAGAGAGATAGAAAAAAAGAGGAAATGAGAATAGAGAGAGGGAGACGGAGAAGGCAAGAGAGAGATTGAGAGAAAGAGAGAAAAGTGATGAGGGGGGGATGGAGAGAATTAAAGGGTCCTGGCATTCATTAATGGAAGCGGTGATTTCACCCTGGAATTGCATCTGTTCTAATCTACTGTGAAAAGCTCTTATCATACCAGCAAAAATAAATGTTCTACATTTCATATAACAAAATACAAAATAAATATAGTGACACCAATTGACTCTCTCATTTGTATATATTGCTTGTTTTGTGCACATATTTGTTCTGTAAAAATAAGCCAAACTTCAAAATATTGGAGTGGACATGACCTCTGAAAGAGAGAGTTGATGATGCACTGTTTCTTTTGTATTTAATAATAGTAATACATATGATTTATGTAGCACCTTTTCCATTTTTATTAAATGCTCAAGGCGCTTAGAAGAGAGCAAAACATAAAAGTAAAGAGAACTACATAAAGAGAAGTACAAGAAAGGGCTGGTCCAGCATGAGCAAAGGCTCGATCGCCCCAGGAATTTTTAGATATTGGAATATGTAAGAGACTAGATTGGTTTACTTTTTTTTCAAATAATTCAACTTGTTTGGATGGACATTACATTTAATGATTTACCTACCTGTATTTGCTGATAGTTGTTATATTGAGAAAAAAAACTTCTTTAACCTCAACCAATCTAGAGTTTCAAACATGCTTCTGATTCATTGAAAATCAATTTGCAAAGGAAAATTGACTCTGCAATTTTGCACTGAGGGTGTCTACAAACCGAGCTAGTTTGAATGTGAGGTAGCTAAAAGAGTGCAGATAATCTGAGCAAAGTTTCTTACTGAAATTTAGACTGAAACTTAGGAAATTATGAATTTGGATATCCAGATTTATAGCAACTCTGTAATGTACAATGAGCCCATCTCCCATTCCCTCAGTACTAAAAAATGCTAAATCTACACGAGATAGTAAAGGTAATTCACATCATAAATGCAATAGCTAATATATTTATTTTTAATCAATAGTACCTCAAACCCTTTATCATTTCCAGTCAGGAATCTGCATAACATTCACTGACTAGTTTCTTCATTTTCATTATTTTTTATTTGCTCCGCTCAAAATAACAAATTTCACCAGTACATGCAGTTAGTCAGCCCTTTAAAAAGCTTTATGGGCATGAACACAAAGTACACAATAAAAATCATCTCGTGAAAACTTGTCTAATTTCAAACGATCATTTTAATAAATGTTTATTTATCTCCATGTACATCTAAATACATTGCATCACATTTTTTTGTACACACAGGTAAGTATGCCCCATTCAAGAAACATAGACCTAATAATAGAACAAAATGGTTCCTTTCTACCCACTTTTGGACTCCTTTTCATTCTAGTTTCATAGCAATAAAGTATGCTCTACCTTAATTGCAAACATTGGGACAAGTTTGTATAAAAAAAGGAGCTTATAATTCTGGATACAGAGAAAATAAGAGATAAACCATTCGATCTTAAATCAAATCTTTTATAATTCTTCCATGTAAAATACTGAGAAGTATATGTACACATTTTATGAATCAACTGCCTCCAAAGTAGAAATTCATGGTGGTGTTATGGTACCATGCAAAAAGGTTTTTGCGTAACATCTTTTGCTCTAATTCTTTTAAATCATTATATGGCATGTGTGTTTCAAATTCATGCATCATATATAAACTTCATCAACTGAATTTATCTTCATCTGAAATTAGTTCATCTCTTGAATTAACTGTTGAACTCTGGAATATGATGCTATCATTTTGAAATGATGATGGATGTAGGAAGTGGATGACTTATTTTCAAGGTTGTTTTAAATCCTGTTCACCACATGAAACTGAGTGTGATTCTTGGCAGCTTAAAAGCACAAACTACTCCTACGACCGACAGAACAAGCACAGCATTTTTCCAGTAGTCCACAGCCGGTTGGGACAACTGCAAGACAGTTTCTTCTGCTTTTCACCATCCAGGTCAAGAGTTCCAATCACCTTAGGGGCCATGTGAATATGTGATGAGCGACTGATGTATATATATCTCTAGCATTGATGTCAAAGGGGGGTGGCTCTGAATAAGGGTCTAATCTTCATCATCCTCTCCTTCTAGTCTCTGTAGAATGGGTCCTTTCACATCATTCCATTGTTTCTATAAAGAAAAATAAAGGCAGAGATAAGAGTAAGTGCAGGAAACAGAAAATGACCCACATTATCACCTATTACCATCAGGGCAAAATATAACTTTTAACCCGAACTAGGCCATGGTATTTGGGGAGATCATAAGCAAGGCTCGACATTAGCGGTGGCCCGGGGCCACCAGAAATTCACCTCGGGCAACCATTATTGATCAAATGTTCAGTTTTGGTGGCCCGAATCGGGCAACCAATAATTTTCAAAGTAGCGCAATTTTTCTCCCAATTTTGCACGCATTTATCAACTTTCTACAGGTCAAATTGCAACCCAGTTCGTCGTGCGCCCTTTTTGTTGATCTACACACAAATACACACACACAAAGTTTGCATATTAGGCCTACAGCTATAGCATACAGTAGCTATTATCCAGCCAGCCGCGCCGGCCGGCTGGCGTGAGCTTTGCATGAAGCCACTGCATACAGCTGTACTCTAGATGGAGCTGCGATTAAAAAATGTTGCTGCTAAGAAATCTTCCACAGAACTTTGTCTTTGAAAATCTGAGTCAAAGTCACATTTTACACCTATGAAATGACATTCTACAGTCTATATTACGAAAATTTGGTGTACCCTGATTATTTGCAAGCATTAAGAAGAGGAATTATGACCTCTCTTTTGACTACAAAAGACCGATTTCCAAATGAATTAATGCACATAAAAACACATTGGCAAGTAAATCACAGTCCCACATGTGCATTTGTATGTACATACATGTACTTGGTTTCTTTCGAAGCTGTGTCTTTTCTAGCCAAAAATAAACAGACAGTTTCTTTCTTTCTTGTTTATAAATGACTTCTTAAACCACTCTTGAGAAAGTAAATACTTTGGGAAGGCATTTCATTGATATGAAATGTGAATTTTTCCAACATTTTGGCAATTAAATAGGGAAGGACTTTTCTCACACTTTTTTTCCAGATATAACTTTTGCCGTTTTCTTCTTATTTTTTTTTACAGTGGTTAAACCATTCATACCCCTTCCCATTGAATATGCCTGATTAAAAATATGTTTCTACTGAAAATAAAATAATACAAACTAAAGGATATAAAAATAGAAATGCGCCATTCCCAGAAAGTAAGTGAAAATTATTTGCTTGGCTTTTAATTATATTCCAGTCAGAATAGTCTGTTGCCACAGCTGTTAAAAAATATTCGTAATGGCTTCTTAATTTTCCCCTTTTCCCCATGTTTATATTAATTTTGTTTTATTCATTTTTCTTTCACTTTCTTTTTTTTTTCTCTAAAGTTTTTCTTTTCTTTTTTTCCCTGTTCTTTGTTTTTTCTTTCTTCATTTTTTTTTTCACTTATTTCTTTTATTATTTTTTGTTTTCTTTTTGTAATATACTTTTAGAAAACTATTTTCATTTGTTTCCCCCTTTTATGCATTGTTCTAATTTTGCAGCATATTTTTCTGTGATTTTCTCCTGCTATAATATGCTGCAAAAGAGAAAACAGAAATAAACTGGATTTGGGCCTGCATAATCTAGGTTTTAGGATTCAAAGAGGAAGAAATAAAAAACCATTGTTTTGTACATCTATCTGAGTTTGCTATGCACTATTTATTTACTTTACCAATATGAGTGTGTGTCTATACGGAGATTTAAAAAAAGTCCACACAACCTGCGAACAATGAAATTCATTTATTCTCTTTCAATCATTTCATTTTTACAACGATAGAAACAATTTATATTTTACCACAAGCCAATTAGCAAAGTAAAATAACAGCAAACAAGGTTTACATACAAGATGATAAAGTGAAAGTAACTTGTGGTAGTGGCTGCAGAATTAATATTTCAGAAGTTTGTTTTATTAATTCTTAATGTGTTTCTTTATATTTTTCGGGCCACCAAACTTTAATATCGGGCCACCAAAAAAAATTATTTGATGGTTTTGGTGGCCCAAATGGGCCACCACCAAAAAAAGTTAATGTGGAGCCTTGTCATAAGGCCACTTGAGATGGTTGTTATTTTGGTTTAATCTGCCAAGTTAATATACAAATACATAAGGTATAACAATTCATAAAGCTGGTCAGGATAAATCCATGAAAGCTTTATGTAGAGAGCTCATTTCCAATTGGGTAAAAAAAAAAAAAAAAAAACACACACTTTCTAATTGAAACAATTATTCTCCTTCAAAAGCAAAAATAATTAATGGAAAAGACAATTTATATATTAAGTAAAAGAAAGAAAAGGAAGAATAGCTATTAAAGAGAAGATAGGAAATCAATTAAAATGTAAATTGACTTGAAATGAACAAAATGGCACCTGGATGGTCTGTCTGGAACCTCAAAAAACGAAAAGTTCTCTCCTTCTACCCCCGTCTCGATCGGCCATTTTTGTTATGAATTGTAACAAAATGGCCGATCGAGACTGGGGTAGAAGGAGAGAACTTTTCGTTTTTTTGAGGTTCCAGTTTGTGCCCAGATGTCAGGAAACTGCCACTCGTTAGACCTTCATCCATATAATCGTGGTAAGTGCATAATTTCTGTTTTCACAATTCATTTGGAGAAATATTTAGACCATAAATCACCCTAGTCCGTGAGTATGGTCAAATACACGGTAAGCCCCTGGGCTCCCACCCGCTGCGCGGACGGGAGCTCCCTGGGTTACTTTAAGTACTGCTCTATCATCAGGATCGGCGCTAATGCAGTTCCGCCCCGGCCACCCAAGGGTTCATTACATGCCGTCGCGCACAGAAAATTCAAGCCATAGAAGTAGTGTGTTGTGGACCCAAGAAGTGAGATCCCAGCACGCGCGACCCACTAGTTAGAAATCCACTGCCAAACGCGGTTCGTGGTGCGAGGTTAGTATACTAAATAACTAATACTAACCTCGCAATACGTGTGAGTGCGCCCCGGCTGACTTCGTCGAGCGAATTCCCCCACCAGGCCACCAGTAATATACTGGTATACGCAAATGTCGTAGCAAGTTTCCCAGTCAAGTTCAAGGCCAATATGACCTACACTTTTTCCAATATCGCAATCGGGAACGGCTGTATTTCGGCTTCGATCTTGGCATGCCAGCATGCTCGGCATCATCATCGACATCGTTCAAATTCTTTTTCAATTCTAATTTCTATTTTTTAATGACATTAAATATTTCAACATTCGTACCACAGAAATACACATGATTTTTATTTGATATAATGATTATTTTTGTCCAATTATGCTTAGTCAAAAGTGTCCGATATTTGGGAACTTTACCTGCACCTGTTTACCATCAAAGACAAAGACAAAGATCAATCGATCATCATGACATCATCATCATGTCACATGTCATGCATGCACAGGCAGCCGTTCCCGATCACAATATATGAAGCAGTGGGAATATATGTAATTGAGAGACTTCCTATGACATTTGTGAAGAATTACTGGCGGTGAAATTCTTTCAAAGTCGGCCGGTGCGAAACTGCATTAGCGCCTCAGGATCTTGAGCTCCGCGGCAGTCGCGTAAGCTCCCAACGTAACTTGAGCACGGAGTTACCCGAGAGTCTAGGGAGGCGGAGAAAAACGTGTCCGCTGGTTCTTACCCCTGTGTTGAGGTTGTTGAACAACCCATCAGCGGTCCTGTCGAATACTCTCTCGAAGAAAAATGCCCCAACAAGGATTGTGAGTGCAAATGTTGAAGATCTCCTGAAGAGATTGTTGTACACAGTCTTTGTTAGTGACATATTTTCTATAATAAACGTCAATGACCTTCAAATTATTGGATAAATTATTAAATAACAACGATACTTCGCTCACTTCTTCTCGTTGATCAACCGGCTTGCACTGAAGGTCAAATAAAGGTCAAAGAATAAAGTCAAATTATCAAATTATAATTTGATCAAATTTTATGTAAATTTTCTGTTAATGATTTCTTTCAATTCATGAAAATAATGCATACGAAATCAATTTTTTAGTACAAAGAAGGTACCAATTTGAGTGAAATACAATAATTTATCACTGATAAAATTTTTAATGTCGTGCTCTCATGATCAATATCATTCGCGAATATTAGTGAAACTAGTGTCACAAATTCACGAAGCTTGCGGCGCACTTTTCTACTTTTAGATTAGCCAGATGTCTCACATTCCCAGTGTAGCTACGGAATTCCCAATTCATTGGGCCATTTGGCACAACAACTTGGATGATTTGAATAAAGAGCTGTCAAAGAAAGAGGTAAAAGTATTTTTGCAGTACAACAAGACAGAGTGAGACTGAGTCTGACTGGATGAGCTGCCTGAGCTGCTTGCTTGAATTGTGTCTGTGTTGATGTGGGTGGCCATCGGGGGCGGGGACTTTTGACTTGTTGAAAAAAGGGGTATTCTAATTCACAATAATCCATCATTTCAAACTAATTTTATTATTCAATATAACTTATAAGATGTAAAATTTTTGAAAAAGCAAAGATCTTGAGGACTTACAAGTTACATTATGAGTTACAATGTATTCTTTTTTACGATTTACCCCACCTGGAATCGTACCTAAGTTAAGTACAAGTACGATGATACACCAACCTGGTGGACTGTAGCTTTAACGGATGATGATGGAATATGCTTCGATAGCATGGCACCCGGCCCAGGCACAGACAGTTAAAGAACACCAGCATGACCAGGGGCCTGTTGCATGAAAGGGTCTTTCGTAGAACCGTTCTACAGAAGAGTTAAGACTAAGAACGAGATATCGCTCAACTGTTTCACAAAGCCGATTTCGGCGATACGAAGAATGGTCCTTGGAAAGACACCTCCAGACATGTCCTACGTACGCATGATCTTCTTTGCACACCGCCCGCCACCGTCGCCGTCGGCATTGAGAGAAAATGCATTTACGGCAAGCCACACTGACTCACCTTTAATTTAAACATTTTTGGGGGTTGCACTCTGATCTGGGAGGGCGCCAAGTTATTTTTTAAATGGGGGCTAGTTGAGATCAATTTCAGGTCGTCTTTTTGCACGGCAAGACGACCAAAAACGGATGTCATTTTAACTTCCCCGGGGTATTTATATATAATTTTTGTAAATATGTTTTCCTTTATTCTCCCTCCATCTTATCCCCACCCCTTTTCCATTAAAAAAAAATTAAACTTGAAATATCGAAATGGGCGGCACTATCTCTCTGACCCCCATGCTTTCTCATTATAGATAAACAACATGAAAACAAATTTCTTTAAAGTAAATTATAATAGGTAAAAACGTGTTTATAACGTTCAGCAAAAAAAAAACATGATACAAAACTAAGATGTTAAACATGCTAAATCAGAGCGAGACTAGGCGCCGCTTTTCCGACGGCGGCGGCGTCAACATTGAAATCTTAACCAAGGTTAAGTTTTTGAAATATCATAACTTAAAAAGTATATGGACCTAGTTCATGAAACTTGGACATAAGGGTAATCAAGTATTAATGAACATCCTGCCTGAGTTTCAGGTCACATGATTAAGGTCAAAGGTCACTTAGGGTCAACGAACTTTGGCCATATTGGGGTTACCGGTATTTGAGGAATTGTCATAACTTTAAAAGTTTATGGATCTTGTTCATGGAACTTGGACAAAAGAGCAACCATGTATCCCTGAATATCATGTGCCAGTTTCAGGTCACATGACCAAGGTCCAAGGTCACTTAGGGTCAACGATTTTTGGCCATGTTGGGGTTATTTGAGGAATTGTCATAACTTTGAAATTTTATGGATCTAGCTCATGAAACTTGGGCAGAAGAGCAATCAAGTACCATTGAACATCCTGTAAGAGTTTCAGGTCACATGACTAAGGTCAAAGGTCATTTAGGGTTAACAAACTTTGGTAATGTTGGGGATATTTGTGGAACTGTCATCATAACTTTAGAAGTTTATGGATCTAGTTTGAACTTAGACATAAGAGTAGCAATGTATCCTTGAATACCCTGTGCATATTTCAGGTAAATTGCCAAGATCAAAGGTCATTTAAAGGTCAATGAACTCTGGCCGTGTTGGGAGTATGTTTTGAATTGGCATTATGGTGTTAGGGGATTAGTAGTACTCGTAATTAAGCACACAATGTCACATGACCCACCGGCGGGACGAACGAACAGCGAGATATACGTACACACGCAACCACACAAGCAACATCATTCCATACCCAACCCCCGGTCGTAGCGGACCTGTTGTAAGAGAGCTGTCACAGTGCCTGGATAGATAACAAGAATAAGGTAAGGTTTTCTCCCGGTGTGAAGTTTATATGTGTATAGTGAGTGTATGATTATTTATGTTATCGGCCCCCCTCTTTACTGGCGACGAGGATTAAAGCGATTTTTATTTTATTTTCGGCAAAACATTTCTTTACTTCGCCACAGCCAACGCCGTTGCAGAATCTGCGTTGGCCGTGGCCGAATATAAAAAAGCCGCCGCCATCTTGAAAATTTTAGGCTTTTTATTAATTTGAGCTGTTTGACTCTGTTTCGTCCATAATAGTAAATATAACAAAAAGTAACATATTATTTTAGTTTGAGATTTTATTTTTTGGTGGAAAAAGTTTGATTTTTAGTTCCGTAAATATACTCTATTTTTTTACCGATCGGCACTGCCGTGCTGGCCTTGAAGGAATTCAGCGGCTAGCTCGACAGGAGCTAATCAGATTTTTTTGGACAAAACATTATACGTTGTACTAGTTAGGGTATATATCCACACATTTTGTTTGTTCATATATTTAAATGAAATCTTCCCTCGTAGGATAATTTTTTCTGGCCACCGAGAGTGATTGACTTTTGATGATTTTTTTATTGTGTTTGACGTGTGTACTGATTGGGTTGGTGTTGTGAATTTGCGACGTGAGTGAGCTGAGCTGTGTACCGTATGTGGTGTGAATGGATTGCTGAATATTATTGATGTTGTGAGTTGATTATTTTATTACAAGCCTGAATTTGCTTTTCTCCTTTGACCGCCGCGCTGCTGCTGCTGCTGTTAGTATTTTTTTTGTGTGTATTTATATTTCTGGGTGTTTTTTGGAGAAAACACCAGAAATTTGCTGCTGCTGCTGCTGCTGCTGTTAATTGTTAGAAATTTATTATTTTTGGTCACGCGTCTCAGGAGATAAGGAAATTCAGTCTTGTATTAATTATTTTGTTGCATGCTGCTGCTGCTGTATTGAATATTTTGCTGCTGTTGCTGTGCTGTTGTATTGTTGCTGCTGCTGCTGTATTGAATATTTTGTTGTTTATTGCTGCTGCCGTTGTGTAATTGAATTGTTGCTGCTGCTGTTGTATAATATATTTTGTTGCTGCTGCTGCCGTTGAGTGAATGCTGTGAGCTGTGCTGCTGACATTTGTATTAAATTCATATTCAATCAATTAATTATAAATTGTATAATTATATAAATTTTGTATATATTTAGATAAATTGTACTTGTAAATATTAACTTTTGTTCAAAAAACAAAAAAAACAAAATAATAAATAATAAGAATTTATTTATTTGAAATTATTTCTATATATTTTTCATATCTTTCTTTGAACAAGTGAGCGTTCGATTGTTTGCATTTTTTCTTTTCTTTCCTAAGAATTAAATCATACAGGAATTTTATTTTTTAGGCAAGGTAGCCTCTGGATTTTAATTTAATAACATCCTCAGGATATTTTGAGGTTAGTTCTGCTAATTTCTCTTTCATTTTTTTAAAGTTAATTTTGTCCCAGATTTATTTTGATTTTATCCGCAAGACAAAGTAGTCTGCAGGATAATTTTGGGTTAATTACAGTTCAATTTTGGAATTTAATTTTTGTTACTGATTAATTTCTACATCAAGATGGCGAGCAACATACAAAGAATCAAAATCAACTTTTGTTCGTCTGAGGAATTGATGAGTCTGCCCGGAGTGGGTATGGCCACCGCCAACCGCATTCTACACGCGAGGGAGGCGGCCGACCTTACTCCGGATACATTCTTGTCAATACCTCACATACCGAAGGCGGAACTATTAGTTTACGCCTTTGACTATGAGCCAACAACAACGGCTCATAATGTGGACCGCAGAGAAGTGCGCTCCGAAGGAGACGAGCCTTCTACGAGCGTTCCACTTATTCCATCTAAGGAGCCCCCCGTGAGCCAGGCGTTTGAGGCTTGGCCACAGCACACCCGTGCACATAGCGCACAGGGTGCTGCAGGCCAGACTTCTCAGACACAGGCCGGGGAGGCCCCCTTATTTTTCACAGGGGGGAGGCCAGGTGGCGCTTCTACTCAGCAGCCTTCGGCCTCTCCAGAAGATAGGGCTAAGTCCCTCTGGGCAAATCAATTTTCAGGATGGAACGATGGCCTGTTCCCACCGCAGGGTCCCCACCAAGTTACCCCACCAGGACCCCAGTTCCAATGTGGTCCTCGTTCCCAGGTAGCTACCCCAGCAGGACCCCAGTTCCAATTTGGTCCTCATGCCCAAGTAGATTTGCATGGTCAGGCTCCCGGTACTCAGGGTGGCCGACCAGCAATGACCAACCAAACTACCCAGACACCTCCACATAGCTTTCCACAGGCCGCTCCAAACTTCTCGCAAGCACAGTATGATGAAATGTATGGCGTGATGTTTAGGATGATGCAGATGATGCCATTCGGAGGAATTGGACAACCAGCTCCTCCATACTGCAACCCTGCTGCCGCCTACGGTGGGTATTGCCCACCATGGGCTGGAGGCAGATATCCGCCACACTACCCTAACACTGTGGCCCCGCAAACCTCTCCCCAAGGACCATGTGACTTGCAACATGGGGGTAGCAACCCTGTGTATCAAGGCGCTGGACCCCAAAGAGATGGACATGGAGGCCCAGTATACAGTGAAAATAGAAACACCACAAGGCCATCAGTAAGTCCTGGATACTTGGGGCT
Source organism: Lytechinus pictus (assembly GCF_037042905.1). Taxonomy (NCBI): domain Eukaryota; kingdom Metazoa; phylum Echinodermata; class Echinoidea; order Temnopleuroida; family Toxopneustidae; genus Lytechinus; species Lytechinus pictus. The sequence goes on from NC_087246.1 coordinate 16,413,488, forward strand.
GCCAATAAGAAATCAGCCGCCCCGCGTCACCAGACTTACTTCGGCCTCAAGACCTGTGGTACCAGAGTATGACGACAGAAGGCCCCCTTCTAGACCAACCTCTTTGCCGAAGACCATTTCGTTCGACGGCAAGGGAAGTTGGGCGGCCTTCTATTCAAAGTTCCAACTTTACACCGAAAGACATGGCATGTCTGATACAGACAAGAAATATCAGCTGTGTCTGGCGTTGGAGGCCGAAGCCAGTAAGTTCATGGCCCTCATCCAGGAGAGCAATCCAAATATCGCCTTCTCTGACTTGGTTACCAAGTTGGAGAAGCGGTTCGCTCTCCAGGAGGAGCCGGAAGTTACTAGGATGCAATTTCAATCGGCTTTTCAAAGCTCGGATGAAGACATCATCAAATGGGCAGATAGGCTTATGACCCTTGCAGGTCAGGCCTTTATAGGCCTTCCCGACAAGTTCGTTCAAGAACTTGTAGTGGCAAGGTTCTGCCAAGGTGCCCAAGACAAAGATGCAGGGCATCATGTCCTGACTTCTCGGCCTGGGACATTAGATGAAGCCATGACTAAGTACAAATGGTTTCAGTTTACCCAGAAGACCATGCAGAAGCATGGCCCTAGGCTGAGAAACGAAGTAAGGCAGCTCTCTGTAGGAGAAGATAAGAATGGCCTCAGGGTACAAGAGTCGTGTCCTCCGGAAGCTGCCACCAAAGGAAATTCTAGCCTTGAGGCTAGAATCAGTGCTCTGGAGGCTCAGAATGCAATGTGGGCCTCCAAGATGGATTCGATGGTTGCTGCAATCACGGATCTGTCTCGGAGTACTAAAGAACTTTTGTCGGTGTCAAGAGGCCAGCCGAGTTACTCCTCCGACCGTGCCCCTGTCACACCTGAAAGACCAAAATATACCTCCGGCCGAGCTCTGGGAACACTGGACAGACCAAAGTATACCTCTGGTCGGGCTCCGGGTACATCAGACAGGCCGAGGTATACCTCTAATAGAACGCCGGATCGGTCAGAAGGAGGCAGAAGACCATCTTCGGGCCTTCCACCAACCGATCGGCAGCGAAACTTCGCAGGCTGCTTCAACTGTGGGGAAGAAGGCCATTTCAGTAGGGCCTGCCCCAGAGGGAGATCGCCTGCTCAGAACAGACAACTTAGGGCTGTCACCTTCGAGGAGGAGGAAAATGGACAGGGATCGGAGGAGATGGGGAATCCCCGATCCGATCACAGATCCCCACCATCTCCATTCCATTAAAGGACAGCCTCATGCCACAAGACCATGGTAGCTCGCGGGCACCGGACTCACAAGCAAGTCCAGGGAGCCCAAAGTTCTCTGAGGTAATAGATGTTCCTTGGAGAAATCCACCATGGCCACCAGACATTCCTGGTGAGGTTAAAGATCAAGATATTGAAGTAGTCATTTGTAGAATTATGTCTACTTCAACATTGAGTGTTGGGTTGACAGTTGGCAAAGAGCCCATTACATCTGTTTTGGACACTGCGGCAGCTGTCACCATTATATCAGATAGGCTATTCAAACGCCTCCAGCCTCGGCCACCCATCCTTAAGCGTGTAATCCTTAAGGGGGCTGGCCGAGACATGACAATGGACGGCATGGTGGTAGGGCCTATCAATATCAAGCTGGGTGCCCAAATACTCAGCGAGAAGATTTATGTAGCTCCGATAGCAGATGAGATGTTTGGCGTTGACTTGTTACGAAAACACAATGCCAATATTAGCATGCCAAATGCTATCTTAACTATGAATGGTGAAGACTTACCAATCATACAAAGAGAAGATCCATAAAACAAGGTGATATGATTGGGAAGGCTTATAACTCTTGATTGTAGGACCTGACGTAGAACCTTCAGAATGTGTCCCATTGTGGATACTTATGAATCGGATCTACTCTTCAACTTCCGAATCCCTGGAGCCGCTCTATTGAGGGGCTGGCCCCAGGGGAACAGGAGTTGAGAAGGCTTCTACTTTAAAAGAAATAGATTGGTACACTTTGTTGATTGATTAGACAATGATGTGCCATTAGGTCAAAGAAAAAGGGTCCCAAATGTGGCGGCTGTTGAATCTTTCCCTGAAATATGCATGGAAATATCCAACAAAGCCAACTCATTTGAGATCCGAATAGTTGACCCGGCTGAGGTGGCAGAGGAACCGCCTTCTGACAATATAGTCAAGATTAAGCGGAACCAGACCAAATCCTCGAGCCCCACTGCAAGTGGTTAACATACAAGAAAGAGCCGGCTGAAGAGACTCTGTTTCTCCTCCCGCCTAAGGGAAAGTTTTTGAGGACAAACTGGGAACTCTCCTACCTTTATAGCGGAGTTATCTTGATGGAGAAGGATGAGCGTGATGTCAGGATGATTCCTGAATCACTAAGACATTACATCATCCGGCTTAGTCATGATCCTCCTTCAGCAGGGCATGCTGGGATCGGTAGCTTTCAGTAATACCGATACGGCATGTCGAAAGACACTCACATCTGCATATAGCCAGGTGTGTAACTTGTAAAACAAGAAAGCGACCCGTTCTGGGAGGCATCCTACGAAACGTTTTCATGCGAGCGCCCCCTTGGAACGTGTCCATCTTGAATTCATTATCAATCCTGGTTATGGCAGATTAAAGCCAGGGAGCTCTATTGCCTCGAATAACGGGCAATGCTACTCCCTCGCACCTGTCTCTGCCTGCCACTGTGCAAATCGATTTATTTTATATGATGTGTATTTCAATGCATGCAAGCAATATAAAATGGATGCCTATAATTTCACCTATAATTTATTACCCAATCAATTTTGTATGCATCCCTTATTGTTTATATATTAATAAAAATAGATAAGTTAGTTGGTTGATCACACCCTATATGTATATATTCATTGATTTAAATATTTGTTTATTTTTACTTAGGTACATAGATAAGCACAGTGAGCTTATTTAATTTATGTCAAGGCAGAGACAAGGTAAGAATATCTTTTATGATTGATAATGATGTACAATGTATATATTGATGTATGTATTTGTGTTATATTTATGTTCATGAACAAATAAGAAAAAAAAATAAGAAAAGAAAAAAGATCACAAAGAAAAGAAAAAAAGATCTCAAAAGAAAATAAAAAGATTACAGAAGAAAAGAAAAAAGATCACAAAAAAAAAATGAAGGAGAAAAGAAAAAGAAAACAAAAGAAGAAAAGAAAGAAAAAAGATCAAAGAATACGAAAAAAAGGAAAGAAAAAGATATGATCAAGAAAAAAAAGGAAAAACAAATGTACGTTGATGTATATTTTATGATTTTATGTTTAGGGTTACCTTATGTTCAGTTGAGTTATACCTTATGTTAAGTATGTTCAGATATGTAGAAAATAGGCCACCCAAATTTTTTTAGGGTGGGGGGAAGTATGGTGTTAGGGGATTAGTAGTACTCGTAATTAAGCACACAATGTCACATGACCCACCGGCGGGACGAACGAACAGCGAGATATACGTACACACGCAACCACACAAGCAACATCATTCCATACCCAACCCCCGGTCGTAGCGGACCTGTTGTAAGAGAGCTGTCACAGTGCCTGGATAGATAACAAGAATAAGGTAAGGTTTTCTCCCGGTGTGAAGTTTATATGTGTATAGTGAGTGTATGATTATTTATGTTATCGGCCCCCCTCTTTAGCATCATAACGAAAGAAAGTTTATGGATGTACCTGTAGCTCATGAAACATCGACATAAGGGTAATCAAGTATGAATGATTGTTTTGCGCATGTCTTAGGTCACATGGTCAAAGGTCATTTGGGGTCAATGGACTTAATGTTTTATTATCGTATTAGTGTTTTCTTCTGTGAATGATTATTCATAGCTTTTTTCAAAGGCAGCACTGCTGCTATATCGAATTGCGTAATGCAGGCGAGACTGCAGAGGCATTCCCCTTTTCTTTCTTTCTTTCATTTTCATTATAATTGTTATTTTTTTGCTGAGATTAATTTTAATCAATGAAAATTAATTGTTCGATTTGGGCTAACTTGAGAAGTAAAACAGTGAAACAAAACAAAAAACCTGCAGTAACAAAATAGCTAATATTGAATTTAAGATACAGATTAGGCCTATAGCTTATGAATCCATCACAATCATTACAAATGAAGATAAGCACATTTTAAATCGCAGGGTAGGCCCCTTTCGGCCCCTATGTCATGTTAAAGCAATAATGTAGTCTATACTCCTTAACTTTGAAATGTTGAACATATATATATTTTTTATATTATTTCTTAACCTTATATTCTTATATAAACTTCCATAAATCAATGATCAACTTTAAATATGACCAACGTTTGTGATCGTTGTAATTTTTAGCATTATTTCTGTAAATAGTATTTTTTCCGTTGTGGATTGATTCACACCTTTTTCTATGTTTTAATTATTATTGCAAAGCACTACTTTATCCACTTGGACATGTTTGCTGCAATTTTCATATTTTCATTTTCTTCGGTTACTCATCATGCAACTGAGGTATGTTTATACTCTAAACACTCACATTTGTATTTCTTGCGTTATACCTGACAAATAAAATAAATAAATTGGATTTTTCACACGCAGCCTCTCATATTTTCCTTTATAGTCTCATGCAATCAGACACTGTTGATTTTGTTTACTCCATTCAAACCATATTTTTACCTCAACAAATAATATATTAAAGCATAATTTGCAAAATTATCATTATAAGTATTCTATAAAAATACAGAATATTGAATTAATAAAATGTCGAAATTACTTGGTTAAATCAATTTTTATGTCGGACAAGGGTCTCTTTCGTTGAAATATCAATGAAAGGTGTCTCTAAAATGACACCGTGTTCTAAATAAGGGAAGTAATGAAAATTTCAATTTTATTCAGTTATGTTTATGAATCTTTAAAGTTTTTTCTCTTTTTACCTCATAATGTAAGCTCCATACATCAATTCTACAATCAGTAATAAATAAAACATTTGATCTTCTTTTATTGAAATATATGATTTTATGAAAAGTCGTCATTCCGAAAAATAAAGGTTCAGGTGACGATAAAGACCAAATATTTTTCCGATACTATCGATATCAAACAATGTCGCGGACTTGGAAGACAAAATTGCCATCGTAAAACGGAAAGCGCTGATTTGTCGCCGATCTTCCTATCTCGGAAGAATGGTCCTAGGACGTTCCTACGTATCACTCATCTCGTCATGCAACAGGCCCCAAATCGCTGGAAATGGTACAGAGACGAGCCGCCCGGTTCATCACAGGGAACTACACGGGGATCCATCGTTACAAACATAATGACAACACTTGGCTGGATGTCTCTTGAAGAAAGGAGGCGAAATCACCAAATCATCAATAAGATCATCCATGGAGAAACTAAACTTGACTTACATAAATATGCCACAAGAAAAATAACAAGATTAAGAAGATCCCATGATGAACTATATGAGGTCACTTCAAAGTTCATCACAACCACCCAACTGGCTAATTCATTCTTCCCTGAAGCAATCTGCCACTGGAATAGTCTCATAGCCGATACAGTATCCTCCAAAAGCACTGACATACTTAAATTAAAACTAGACATGCAAAACCTGCAACAAAACATAACAGAGTAATAATACTCCCACTCTCGTCAGCCCTGAGTTACCCTTCCTGGTGGAGGACTTCAGGGAATGGAACTACAAGGTACAAGATTCTGATCGCACCTGGCCAGGCCCAGGGCAGGGCCCGGGGCGCTATTTATTCTCAGCTGAAACAAGTGAAAACCTAACTAACCCAGGGATCTCCGGCTTGCGAAGCGGGCCGGAGTCCAGGACTCGTCCGTGTAATACTAGGCAGACATTATACTCTCCAAAATGGGGTAGAATTAGCCAGGAGGCTTCTAGAGAGTAAAAATCATTTACTAACGTATGCTTACTCTCAACGAAGCCTGGAATTGCTTCCCATACATCTAAAAAACCTGGAAAAAAACCTGAAAAAAACCCTGAAACTTTCGCCCCCGAGATTTCTACTTTCCTTCTAAAAGATCTAGCCCTAAATCATGTACATGGGATAAAACTTCATTTCCGACATTTCTACGCAATCAATTTTATTTTTAAGCAAGAATTCATCCAAAAAATAAAAATATTATGAAAAGACGGAAGAGACTTCCCCTATGTTTACGCCGCCATCTTGTTTCCTATTGTTCGTTACGGACGCGTGTGTCGCGTAACATCTGAAATAACCAATTCTTAATTTCTACAATCAGCACTCCCCATCATATTTCTCTCTACATGCATCTAGCTCTAATTTTTATTCGCTTACAAAATGATGTCACAATGCAGACTTTGTTTCAACGCGCATGCACTTTTTTCCCCCTGAAAATTCTGCGCGATCCTTTCTTTAACAGTGCATTTGATTGGATTAAATAGATGCAGAGTGGGAGGAGCTGGAGATAACATGAAATGAGATAACAAGCAGATAACACCGTTTTCAGAATACCGATTCTGGGGAAGGCCTATGTTAAGAGGCTTGGTAAATCAGAGAGATAACACAATATTTTACACCAAAGTTAACACGATTTTCAGAATACCACTCCAGAAGACTCCGAGTCAGTAAATATCATTCACTTACGCATGCTTACTCTCCACGGATCCAGGGATTGTGCCTATATCACATGTCATGTGCGCACAGGACTGGCAAAATTCCAAATTTCGTCACGCCAAATTCTACTTTCCCTGTAAAATTTCTAGCCCTAAATAATGTAAATGTGCTAGAATTTAATTTCTGACACTTAGACATTATTGATTTCATTTTTAAGCAAACGTTCATTAAAAAAAATTAGAAATATATTATGAGAAGACTGGAAAAACGCTACGCCACGCATATAGAGGGCGGCATGGTGTTGCCGCCCTCTAAATGCATCTCGTATCTAAGCCACTAACAAAGAGACAAGATGGCGACGAAAACATCAGTAATTTCTTTCCAGTCTCCTCATAATATATTCCTCGTTTTTTTCATGAATATTTGTTTAGAAATGAAATCGATAATGTGCCAACGGAAATGAAGTTCTAGCCCATTTACATGATATCGGGCTAGAAATTTTACAGGGAAAGATAGAATATGGTAGTGGTGAAATTTTGAATTTTTGCAAGTCCTGTGCACACAGGCATTATAAGAGAGTAAGCACACGTTAGTGAATGATTTTTACTCTCTAGGAGCCTCCTGGCTAATCACACCCCTCTTTGTGCATGAAATACTTTGGATGCATGAAATTACTGAACATGTATTTTCTGTGGGAGAAGTTGTAAAATTTACAAAATCACTGATCAGATATTTTAACCATATTTTGCTTTTTTTAGAAAATAACAAAACTTAAAAAAATTTGTTTTTTGGCTTTTTGCCCCTTTCAACATCTTTCTATTCAAATTCACTTTTGAAGGATTTTGAAAAGTTTTAAGCATATTGGAATTATTTTCTGAAGTGTAAATGTGCGCGTTCGGTAATACAAGGCCGGTTGGTAATACAACTACTCACTACACTCCAGGGACTCATGGCTGAAAATGAACTGATTTGAACAGTAAAATCAGACAAAAGACTGAAAACTCATCAAAATACAGCAACATTGTTGCCATTCATCTGAACCTTTTTATCAGTCAATATTGGTCAAAAAATAAAAAAATTGATTTTTGCAGGAAATGAAAGTACACATCCTATTCTATACAGTATACTAAAAGTTCTAGGCTGCAATTTATTTTAGTTTCTGAGATATTTGGTGATTTTTCCCGGCAATGCCATACAAATTGTTGATAAAATGCACAAATCCCATAGGAAACGTGTACTGTAGCAAAGCAAACAACAGCTGCGTGCACTTACCTTGGATTTTACCTTGGATGTAGGCATAAAGTTATTCACAACTTATTTGCCCAACCGTGTATCCAAACATTGGTACCTAAAAGTTATTTGGTGTTGAGTGGCATGGGTAGAGCATGGATATAAAAAAACTTCATCTGGATTGTACATGTTCAGGGACCTTTTCCACACCTTTTCCAAATGTGGTTTGAACATGTTGACAGTTTGACTATTCACAATTCAATTATGCAAATGCGCGGTCAGTCAAACCGTTGTATCTGCAATGCATTGACTTTGCACGTGTGATAGCAATACGATTTGACTGATCGAAATCCTAGTCAGGGTTGTTGTATCCCCTAAGGCGTATTTGTACTGGGAAAATCTAAACCGCTCAAACCTAAATTACAAGCATGTTGATGTACATGTAGTTCTCTTGCGATATCTTCTCTGATCTTTGGTTTTCAAGCAATTGTCTTGGTCTTTCCAACCATGTGTTTTTCTAGCAATAAAAATGTTGTAATACTGGGGAACAAAGTGTGGAAATTGCAGTGAACTTTGAAGTCGATTTTCTCTGAAATGGGTTTTCACTGTCGTGTGTGTGATACAACGGTTCGCATGACCGCCGACGATATGGACCAACCAAACTGGTAGACTAGAATTGGCAGCAAAAGTCAAAAGCATACCATCGACTCATGTCATGAGATATGTCTAGATCTACATGTAGGCCTACGGTACTTAAACTAGTAAACAGTGGAGTATATTGAGTGGAAGTGGAATGGGAAAGGAGATAACATGTACTGTGATATGTCAACTGTAGTGAGTCAATGCAATGAACCTGGTGATACTTAGTAATACATGTATATTGAGAACTTGAGAAAGAATGAGGGGGTAGGATTATGATATGGAACATGTAAACATGCCAAATGCACAGAACTGATGAAATCAAATGTATAGCAGTCACATAACACAAAATCAACTGTAACAGTGTTTCTACATGATCTCATCCTCTGCAGAATGATAAAGAAAAGAAAGACCCGCGGGGTAGGACACCCCTCCATCTCGCTGTTACCCTGGGACATATAGAATGTGTTAGAGTCTTACTAAGATATGATGCAGATGTTACACTTCAAAACAAAGGAGGATGGACTGGTAAGTTTTTCAACAAAGAATATTTGATCCCCAAAATTTTGGAACAAAAAAGGGACAACATACTCTGAATAAAAGCAGTCTTACTTCACTTTAAAATGCATGTGACTTTTAAGTTGAATTTGTCCTTGGGCTATTAGTCACAATGCTAGAAGTCTATCACAAATTGTCTCCAATTAGATGATACTTTATCAGCAGTTTTTATATATTGCTTATATAACAAATTTATTGAATTGGATGTGAGAATTTTATAGAAATTGACTGTGCAATAGCAGCAATTATTAAGTATTATTAGACATATGTATATACCTTTGATTTAGTTCTCAGTCATGAGATTATGTATTTTGTCAAAGGTAATTGGCATCATATTCTTGAAGATACTTGATGTATTTATAATTTTTCATGTCGATATGAAAGAATTAAAGGAGAGATAATAATATTAATGATAATACTTTTCTGCTTCAGTACATCGCAACCAGCAAAGGATCTTGCTGGGTCAGATACAATACACTTTCAGAGGGCTGTATTGTTTGTGCACACTGTTGGGCCTGTCCATAGTATTTATATAGTATCTAATATCTGGCTAGATCCACCCCTGATCGGGGGAGTGTTTCATCAACATTTTCATCCGACAAGTTGTCAGATCTGACATCTTTCTCTGATGTTGATTGGCTGAGAGGTACTCTTACTATGGTAACTGTCGGATAAAATGGGACTTGTCGGATAAAACGTCCGACAAGTCCTTTCATGAAACGCCCCCCAGAACAACGCCTCTAAATGTAAACATGTATTGCTCTGGTCATTGGATTCTTGTTTCTTTCTTCTTTCCCTGGGGAGCAATTGAGCAAAACTTTCCAAACTCGATGGCAAGACTTTCTACATTACTGTACATCTATAGGCAACTACTGTAGATAATCAACACCTCATAAATGCTATTATTGCACATTAGCTGTCACATCCTAATGATCTTTTTCTTGTTTGTTTATAAAACCATTTTTACCCTCAGTGATCCAGGAAGCCACCAGTACTGGGGATCCAGAACTTGTCCAGTTGATCCTCCAGCATAGAGATCATCAGAGAGCCACAGCTCGGATAGGAGGGATTCCTGAACTTCTAGAAAAGCTTAGACAAGCTCCAGACTTCTATGTTGAAATGAGATGGGAATTTACAAGTTGGGGTAAGATTAACTTATGTCTCCTTTATAAGGAAAAAACAACAAAACAAAACAGGGTAGTCCTATTCAAGCCTATGGATCTTTGCGGTACAAACAATTAATATTTTGAAAATATTACAATGCATGATTATACACTATTTATAGAAAACCATAAAGAAAAAAGAAAAATAGATAATTCATTTCTATTGAATCTGCAGACACTTTGTTTGGAAATGGGAAATGACTTTGTGCATTTAGTAAGTATGGGCATTGAATTAAATAATTTTGCTGCTGTATTAGAAAACAATCTAATTTGTTTTATACCCTATAACATTTTGAGATATAATTGTTGCATTGATACTGATGTAATGATTCTCATCTGATTCATGTTTTTTTTGTAAACTATTTAGCTGTAATAAACATAATTTGGGAAATATTACAAGAATTGAAATGCATGTATTATATCACAAACATTGGTGCCAAAAATAATCTTTCATGCAAAATTTCATGTTGCACCTTACATGGCTTAGATAGTGGGTATCTTGGTTTTACAAAGCCATGGTGTTAAGAGTCTGTGTACTAATTAAAGAGTGATTTTCTTAAAGCGGAATCCAACCTTGGTCATATAGTGTTGTGTGAGAAATGAGAAGAATAAGAAAAATCAGAATGGTGAAAGTTTGAAAGAAATTTGACAAGCAATAAGAAAGTTATGGCTGCTTTAAAATTGAAATCCCTGAGACTATGAAAATTTCAAATTTGCATCTGGGTAAGTAAATTATGACAAGGGGTGAGGACAACTTCCCCATAGGCCATGTACTTAATAATCAGGATTTTGTGGTTTTCTCCTAAGTACCTATTCCCCTTGGGCAGTTATAAACAAATAATGCAGGTAGCACATTGTTTTATGTCCTCATGAAAGATAAATATAATTTGAAGTAAAACTTATGAAGAAAAAAAATGCTATTTAGCCATTTTATATGTTGGAGTTAGTGGAAGAGGAGTCCTTGTCTTACAACACTATTAAATCACAAATGCAGCCAATTTGAAATCTTCATGGGTATAGTGATATCTGATTCTTACAACTTTTAAAAATTCATAAATTTTGTATTTGTCCAATATTGTTCAAACTTTCATGTATCAACTTTTTGATTTTTTCTTTTCCCTCTAAAAACAATTTTTTATTTTGGTTGGATTCCCCTTTAACAACAAATATATTTTTGTTTTGATGACAGTTCCTCTGATGTCAAGGATGTGTCCCAGTGATACTTATCGTGTGTGGAAGAGTGGTCCAAACGTTAGGATTGATACAACCCTCATTGGTTTTGATAATATGAACTGGGTCAGAGGTAGCAGGAGTTATGTCTTCAAGAATGAAGGTGGGTACTAGCCACTTCTTACTATCTGTTTAGAAATTGATTCAGGTACTATACTGTTTAATGGCTTTAAATGTGCATTGTTATTTTCTAAATGTTCAATAAATTGTCTTAATTCTTTGAGTGTGTCGTAATATCTAAACTTCCTATTTAATATGGTTTTCTTCTACTTGATTTTTCCTGTCAACGATATACTTTTTTGTTTTTGTTTTGTTATATATTACATTGTGACATATACCTGTTTTTTTTTTTTAAACTAAGTTAAATTGAATGATTTGAATACAGATGGCATACATACATATATATATACATATCTTATTGACACCCTTGAAATGCCTTAGATTCCCATATTGTTTAATGATAGTGTCATAGAAAATCATCCACTCAATATCCTTCAGACCTTTTTCTTGTTTGAGTCTCTGGATTTGTTTATCACTGCAGTCGTAGAGTATAAGTGCTTAACAAGTTTAGTTTAGAGTCAGAGACTTTCTTATCAGTGCTGATATTATGGATATGTGACAAGGAGATGAATATATTGAAATTGTCCACTACTTCTCCAAGAAAGATATTTATGGTGATGAAAACCTTCCACAGTTTGAAAGATAATTACAAGTTCTATCATTACATTCTTTCATAGACATTTTGTAAGAAATTTGAACATTTTGCTCTTGATCTATTCGAACTTTAACATGAACACTAGTAGTAATATGAAAATTAAAATTTATGTATTAAATAAAAGCGAAAACTCAGAGTGTTTCTTAAATAAATTCCATGCATGCAACTTGATAGGAAGATTTGATTTCCTTTGAAAGAGTATTTTTTACCAATTAAATTGCAAATTAAAATGTACGCATAACTTATTTTATTTCAACTTGATTTATTATTTAAGAACTGTTGGCACTTTTATACTTAGGATTTGTCAGTATTAAAATAAATTCCAAGTGGAATTTTAAGAGTTGATGAAAGAAAACAAGCCTGAGAGATAAATAGCTTAAAGGAGAATGAAACCCTTGAAACCAGCTGAATCCATATCAGAGAGAAAAATCAAAGAAACATATTGTTGAAAGTTTGAGGAAGATTGAATGAATAATAAGAAAGTTATGAGCATTCGAATATTGAGATCACTAGTGCCATGTAGATCCTCCCAACGGCAATGCGACCAAGATCTGTGATATCACACACGTACAACTCCCTCATTACTTTAGTACTTATTTCACTTATATTCTCACTTTTATAGAGTCTATCACAAGGTGAGGTGTTCTCTTTATGAGATGACAAGTACAGAGGTTTCACAACATTATATCATTGATGAATCGTTTGTCATATGATTAGAATGAGCAAAAAGAGATGTTTTGGGGTATATTTTCAGTGTCCAAATGGGAGAGTTGTACGTGTGTGACATCACAGATCTTGGTCGCATTGCCAATGGGAGGATCTCCATAGCATTAGTGATCTCGCCATTCAAATGCTCATAACTCTTTTATTGCTAGTCCTATTTTACTCAAAGTTTTGTTGATCTTATTCTTTGATTTTTCTGCTTTCACAAAAGCTAACTTGCTCCAAGAGTTTCATTCCCCTTTAAATGTACACACGAAACCTCTGTCTTAAGGAAAGAATAATGGTTTTGATTAAGTACCCCTTCAAGATGTACTTTGTGATGTTATTGAAGTAGACTTTCAGATCAGTCAAGACAGTTTCTGTTTCCCACATAAGTGTTCTTCGTTGATAAAAATGTACAGAATTGTTGATATGTTCTAGGAGGTTATTTATCAGCCACAGTGGTAATATGACAGAATAACATAAAATGTAGCTACATGTATAGTAGATGTAACGTGTGGGTGTGTAAATTCTTAATGCAATCTTGTCTGGGCTCTCTTAGTATTCCTTCAATAAATGTGTAATTGATGGTTCCTGAAGCCGATGATATTTATGTAGGGATTAAAGGATCCCGTTTCAATTGAAAAGTTGTTTTTATAATCTGTTGAGTTGAAGCATAAGATATCAATTGGGATTTCCCCCTCTCTTTCAATGTACTATAATTCTTTGTTGAAATCTGCATGATACACATGATTTATAATAATGGTGAGAGTGTAAATTGTCTCTTGCACATCCATCTATGGACTCTCCTGCTGTAAACAATTTCCCTTTTCTTTACATAAGACAAAAGACAAAGTATTACCATGCAGTGTGCAGTGATGAGCATGCTTCTCATCGCAGGAATATCAGGTCTTAAATTTAAATATTTTCAGACAAGGTCACTTTTAGAGAGGGTACATTTCTAATTACAGGACAAATGGGGAAAAAAAGTACAAAAGAGCACAACTCATATCCAAGGCCAATGAGAATAGAATTGAGGCCTCGAGCATCAACAGCCAAGGGACGGTCTTGGATTATTTTAAGCCCCTGTATGAAATAGTTTGGTGTTAAACTGTTTTCCTTTCGTTCTTTTCTGCATTCAGATCGGAACCAGTTTGAGTTTATGGAGATAGACCATGATGCAAAGGTAGTTTACTCTGAGATGTTAGAGCTTCAGGCTCACCATGACGTATCTAGGATGCAACCTTCAGAGAATGCTATAGCCCAAAGACTCACCTCACCAGTCTCTAATACTTACATAGATACAGAGAAAATAGAATTCACCAGGTATGCCACATTTCTATCCTTCGATTCAATATAGAGATTAAGCTGTTGATGATGGATGTGATGTTTAAATTTGATGTTTAAATTTATTGTTTTTAGATATTTAGCAATTCGTGTGAGCATATGTGTTTACGTACGTTTGTAGAGTAATGTTCTGGTGAAAATACCATGATTAACTGTTGGTGCATACATACAACCAAGTCTATTTGTATTTTGTAAAGATATATGGGTGTTATTCTTATATCAATGGTTAAGTAAAACCTAGATTAACAAGGGCGCTCTTTAATTGAAAGCTAGTTGCCATCTCATTCACAAAGTACAAATGATAAACCCATGATGAAAATTTTACCCCATAAGTAATTTTGTAATAAGTAAGAAGTATATCATAGTATGAGGTTACAATAAATTTTAATTGATTAATTGGTACATTATCTTTGACATAAATATCAAAGAAGGAAAGTAAATCGAAGCATTTCATAGAACGGATGCATAAAATTCTTGTTTAGGCTTGAGGTGAAACTTTGTTTGATTATTGGAATACTGCTCATAATACTTATGATTATTATAATTTTCAAAATAATAAGATATAGGTTATAAATGTATTGCTGTCTGTGTAGTTGATTATCATGTTAAAATGACATCTGAATTTTCTCATTTGCTTCAGTAAGCCTTATATGGGAACTGCTTGCTTCTATTATGAAATGACACCTGTTATTCTTTATCAATCTCATTCCAGAACAAAGGCTGGTATTTGGGGCTGGAGGCATGACAAGGTTGAATCTATCAATGACTACGAATGTAAAGTATTCACCGCCAACAATGTACAACTCGTTACTAAAAACAGAACAGAACACCTAACAAAAGAAGACAAAGATAAAGTCAAAGGTATTATGATTATATTATTTCTTTATTGTGGCGTAACTTTTATTGCGGTGTGACTTATTGTCTAACATATACTTGACCTTAGTTTGTTTTAACACAGGTCTAAACTGAAACTACATGGTTGATTTTCTCATATCATTGATTAATTGACCCTAGGCTAATCACACATTTATTTCATGTCCATTTCCATCTCATTCATCAAGTACATAATGTTTTAATTGTGCTTTGAATTTGATATAAAAATGATAATATGAGGATAAAAGAAATTTTAATAAATTCTTAGTACGGTACGTTATCTTTGTAATGACTCATGAACATTATTTGAATAAGGAAGTTCAAACTTAGCATTCCATAGAAGTATGGAGTAAAATCCTTGTTTTGGACTTAACAGTGATGAGAATATGTCTATATGTGTTTCAAATGGTATGGAGCAGTGTTGTAGCCACACTTTTGTATTTGATTTTGCACAAAGTGCGATAGGAATTCTGCCATACTTTGGCAAAAAGAAGCAAGTGACACATCATTAAAATTTGAGTTATCATTGTTCATTTAAATTTGAGTTATCGTTGTTTCTTAAACACCCTTTGTATGTTGCACGTTAAGGCAAGATTTGGGGAAGAAATGAATGTTCTATGGAAAGATATTGAAGAAAATATGCTGTTAGATTGCATTAATGCGTATGTAAATGATGAACACACATTGCCCATTTACAACAAATTATAATTTTGTAACTTTTGCCTAAGTATGGCAGAATGCATTAGTCAGTTAAACTCAATCACTCAAAATACATGCAGAACACAAGTATTAATTGTGAGCTGTATTGAATATATAGATATGGATTAGACATGTTAAGGATAGAGAATGTTTAAAATTCAAACAGGAACTCAAAAGTAGTGAGGACAATTTTTCATGGCAGAAGATGATTCTCTGATTTCCTTTGTGGCAGGGAATTTATTTCATAACATTTCCTTGTTTCCTTCAATCCGTCTCTTAGTTTTCAAGTACACTGTAAGGAACCTCCATATTAAGTTACTCTATATGCAGCTTGTCCTGTAAACTGAAAAAGAAATGTTATAATAAGTTTTGAAGTCCTTTTTAGCGAATAAAATAATAGTCACTCACTCTACTACATGTCAGATTAAGTAAGAGATACTTGTGTACTTCAAGCTTAACCGAATTTATGTAGTATATCAGTTTGGTCTCATTGCTGATTATTGGTCAACTATGGTAAAATGTCATCTTGCCAATTTATTAAGTAGTCTATGTAATTACCACGGTATAATTTTATCCATCTCATCTACTGATCATAGTCTTTGACCAGTTTTCTCTTCAGCTAGAGTTGTGTCAAACCAAAATTGGTATTAAACAAAATGTGTGTATCCAAACTTTGCTTAAAATGAAATGTTGA
Organism: Lytechinus pictus; assembly: GCF_037042905.1. Classification (NCBI taxonomy): domain Eukaryota; kingdom Metazoa; phylum Echinodermata; class Echinoidea; order Temnopleuroida; family Toxopneustidae; genus Lytechinus; species Lytechinus pictus. Next base: position 16,429,929 of record NC_087246.1, read on the forward strand.
CAAATGGTTATTAGCTGAATGTATTGTGGAACACATATAAATTGTGGGATTAGACCAAGTGGACATTCACCCTTATTGAATTGAATACTTTTGTTTTAATGAATGTACTACATTGTATATTTTCAGCTGATGGTCCTGCATTCTCCTCCCCTCTGCAATCATTACTAGGTGTAGTAGAGCAACAAGAACAGGAAGCAGGAGGTGCGGGGGTAAGTCAATTGTTGTTAGCATTTGGTAAACATTCTACCCAAAGCAGGAAACAGTAAAGAGAGAGAATATTACGGAAGATGTTAATCATCGTGGTAGTATAGAATCGGTAAAGGAAATAGTCTGTTGTCTCACGATGCGGCAAACTGAAATTGCGACGTTTCAACTGCACCTGCTAGTCTTCGTCAGACAGTGAGGTGGACAATCGCAGCGTGCGCCTATTATACCCTAAGCTGCGTGCCGTCAATGCCGGAGCCGCCGTGCTATGATTGGTTGGAGCAACCGACCAATCAGAAGCTGCGGACGGTGCGATCGCTGGGCGGCATGCGGATGTCAGGGAAATCCCGTCGGCTGCCGGCAGCTTACGGTATAAGGTGCACGCAGCGATTGTCCACTTCATTGCCTGACGAAGACTAGCAGGTGGAGTCGAAATGTCAAAAAGAATATTATTATCTTTATCCTGTTAGTGTAGGTTATGATGATAGTGATGGTGGTGATGGTGGGATGATGTTGGTACTGCTTGGCTGCATCATATGACATTCATACTGAAATACTGTGATATTGGAAATTAATGAATAATGCAGATTTGATTCCTTTATATGAAAGGGGTGGCTTGGTTCTTCCTTCTGATCTCGCCTGCTGTCTGCACGACCATGCTGAAAATTGGCATGCACTTTCCTTACAGCATAAACTACAAACTTGAAAGAAAATTTATTATGTATTTATGTATGAAAACATTATTTTCAATTGGAACACCCAATTTCAGTTGAGATTTGATCAATTATCAGTACAAATCTGAAAGAAATGAAATATTCTATATTTCATAAGGAAATACATATAGTGAGTGAGTGACATCACCAGCTCTTCCATTTGCATATCAATGTGTTGTGCAGATGAATGTTTTGTGAAAAACGGGCGAACTGTAAAATGTCATATCTAAGTTATTTTACATCTGATTTTGATGCAATAGTCTTTTGCTTTTTATTAAAATTTTCTTTTTGTTGGGGTGATGGACTTGTCCTTGGTGAGTGTGCATTAGTGTCTATCCAAAAAGTCCAAAGATCTGAATGAAATTCAAACCCATAACCCTGAGATTCAGTGACTGAACCACTACATCATAGCACCTCCAACTTTTTATCCTTCACAGCTCAATGTAACCCAGTCTGGAACCCTCACCAACCCCACCGACATCAAACCGGAGGAATACTTCAATGAGAGGATCCCCCTTGAAGGCAGGGACATCGGCCGGCCCAAGGAGGTCACCACCAAGGTGCAGAAGTTCCGGGCCACCCTGTGGCTATCAGAGAACCACCCCTTGTCCCTCCAGGAGCAGGTCTTGCCCATCATAGACCTGATGGCCATCAGTAATGCCCACTTTGCCAAGCTCAGGGATTTCATCACCCTGCAGCTACCTGCAGGATTTCCTGTCAAGATTGGTAAGGTTCTTTGTTTTTCAGCTCTTAGGTATATTGATGAAGACCAGATAATGATGACTTCCGTGTGAATAAAAAAAAAACTTGACACCTCACAAATCTGCAATTTAAGGAAAAATATGTCATAAACTCGTAATCATTATATATGGCCTGAAAGAGTATGTTCTCCCAAATAATCTGATACCATATTTATGCTGTATGTGTTAACGCTTTGATGATCAGGAGGCATTCTTTGCAGTGATGTAAATTTTGATTTGCGCCAAATTACCAGTAAGGTATGACTGCAATGAATGAATCCAGAAATGATGTCATAATCCTAAAGGGTTGAATTGAAATGCACTTCATAACATTTTTTTTTAGTCATTTACATTATAATTGTTTAATAAACACATTTTTAGTATCAATTCTTAAGCTAATTTCATTGAAAAGGGATTTGCAAAGTTGTTTACTAACTCATGTAGGATTATGACATCATTGGCATCTGGGGTTCATTCATTGCAACCATGCCTTACTTTGGCGCAAATCAAAATTTACATCACAGTAAAGAATACCTCCTGATTATCCAAGCTTGAAGACACCACATAAATATTGTATCAAATTATTTGGGAGAAAATACTCTTTCCAGCCATATATAATGATTATGCTTTCATGGCATATTTTTTTCTTAGATTGGGGATTTGTGAGGTGTCAAGTTTTTTTTTATTCGCCCTGTATAGTGCTGTTAGCCAGTCTGGAATCTTGCCTGACACATATCTTTGACAGTCTTTAGTTTTACTGTTCATTTTGTTGTGTTCATTACTAATCTGTTGAAGAGCTATAATACTTCCTAATTTTCTAAAGAAACAGTAACAACAACACCCCCTCCCCCCAAAAAACGGAAACAGAAGAAGAAAAAAAACAATTTATCCAAGTGGAGTTTTCATAAAAATTAGATATTGTTACATTATTTTAATGGTCAGTTGTTGAATATGATTATACAAAAAATGTCATAGTAATTTTGTTGTTGATGTCACTGTTGTAAATTTAATTTAAAAATCATCTTTCCCTATTTTTTGCAATATTGTCACAAAAATTTATAATTTTTCAGCCAGCCTGAAACTATTTCACTTGTGTTTCTAGATTTTTCTGTAGGACTTGATGATTTCTTAGTACACTAAACTCAAGGAAAATGTGACAAGTAACTGTTGCACTTTTAAGACAAAACTTCATGTTTCTATATAACACACAGAAATCCCTCTCTTCCATGTCATCAATGCATGTGTGACATTTGGAAACCTTTATGCCAAGAAGCAGCCTGTTACGGGTGTATCCAATGAGGTCATAGAGATCTTGTCTGAGGAACCCCTTCCAGCAGCAAGTGAGGATCTGTTGGAGGATGAAGGAGCTTCTCCCAAACCACTTCCCCCTGCCACTATCTGTGTTGTTGATCCACATGTCTTTGATATACCCGGAGGTAAGTTTCTTAACCTCCATATCAGTACTTTGTTGCTTTGTACAAGTGTTCACTTTTGTGCCTTAAAGTTGGCACCCAATAGTTCAACATTATTTTTCATGATAATCAGCAATAAATTCTTAGAATAATATTGAAATTTAAATGATAATCTTCTGAAATGGTTTTGGAATACTATATGAGGCCTGGTTGTAAGGCTGACCTAAAATTTTTAGTGTGATGTGATATGAAACTGAAGTTAATATGGTACCCATGTGCAAAAGGAATCCTACCCGCATTTTCCTAAATAGGATTAATTTGTTTTCTCTGTGAAGTGGAATTATGAACTATTAAAAGCTTCTATTGATTTGTCTATTCATGGAAAAATAGATTGAAATCATAGGTATGTTAAAGAGGGAATGAGATCACACTTTTAGTGATAGATGTCGATGGAGTCTGTTTCATGCAGTTTGTTTGCCTGTGCGTGAGCACTTTGGCCACAAGATATTGCACCGCACCATGACCAAACTTTGCATGCCAACTGCTTTCATCAAATAATTTTTTCTTCAGTTTCTGCAATAATTGTTCATGCATTTATTATTTGGGCAGGTTACTCAAAGTATAGATCTGGGGAGAGTCAGGTTAGGTATGGTGAGGATGAGCTCCTACAGCTAGCCATACAACAGAGTCTTCTAGAGCAACAGCAACAAACCAACAATCAAGACGAGGTCAGTAGTATTGCACACATAGAGCTCTGCATAACTTGTCCATTAGCTCTGTAACTGGACAAATCAGTGTATGTCAGCTGCAGCCAGGACTTCGTTCTTCTGGACTGATTTTTCTATTGCCCAATACCTTTTTAAAACATAGATTTTTTTTTTTGTCAGTTGCTCCACTTCTTTGGAATTCTTAACCAATCCAACTTCATAATTGAAATAACTTTGAAACCTTCATATCTGAACTAAAGATCTCTCTTTTGTTAGTGTGAATAATGTGTGACATATTGTGGGAGTCGGCACCTTTGAATGCATTTCACAGATAAATAGCACTACCGGTATACAAATGCTGTTCGTCATCATTACAACCACCACAACAATGATGATGATGGTAGAGGTGGTGGTGATGATGATCATAATACATGTAGTGATGATGGACATGATGATGATGGTGGTGGAGATGGTCAATCCAGATGATGACTGGCTTGAATGAGCTTTGTCTTTTGTTATACTCTGGTAATCAGTGAAAAAAAATTAGATTTCAAGTTCAGTTTCTCTTCTATATTAATATCTTTTATTTTCAGGTTGGTTTTATTGATGCTCTAGGTGAAACAGAAAATCTACAGTCGATTGAAGACAAACTCTTAGAAAGGTATGTTTTCGTTAAAATTAGAAATTCTTTCATTAAACCGGTATTATTGTATAAAAAAATCCATTTGTATTACTTGTAGGACTTATGAAGTATTTTGTCAAACGTTGGGGCTCCTTTTCACTGAAATTATTTCTATCTTATTGTAATGAATACATTTTTTTGAATGTGCAAATATCAGAATATTGCGAGCAAATCTAATCTTAATTTGACGCTCCTTCCTCACAGGGCAATTCAAGAGAGCCTTCTTCTATCTCAAACAGACGAGAGCAACAATGCATCCGGGGACCAACCCTCATCGATATCCCATGCCTCCTCGAATCATACTGGGGCTACTGTCCCATCTCAGTTACCCCCAGGGGCTTCACTCCCACCCCAACCATCCCCAGGGGCCAACACCACCACCACCAAACCCCCCATCACTACCTCACCGCTACCAGCCCGTCCTGCTCCAATCGGTTGCGAGTTCTCTGGCAACAGGGGTGATGAACTGAGACTGGCCTTGGAGCTATCTGAGAGGGAGAGACTGGAGGCTGATAGGAGGAGGCAGGAGGAGGACGAAGAGCTGCAGAGGATACTCCAGCTATCCCTGACGGAGAAATGACATCCAAATAGGTTGAACGAACTCTCTTCTCCCAAATGGATAAGGCTCTAGTGTTGTGATGGTTGATCCAGTTACTCATGATGGAATCCTCCCCCTCTGCTGTTGACAACTATATACTTCTTTTCCTGTCCAAAATGCTACTTTGGACCCAGCTACATGTATCACACAATTGAATTGAACAGGAAGATTTCCTTGGTATCAAGTTTGATAAAAGGGAAATGAAATGAAGGCTTGACATTTTTAAAGTTACAATTTTGTTGTGCCACATCCGAACAGCTCCCCCATATTTTATGTAATATAAATTCAGTCTATTGCCATATTATGAATGCTTTATTATTATTGATTTATTTTATTTCATATATATGTGTGTATGAAGTTATGGGTGAGCTCATGTATTTAAAGCACAGGCAATTTTTTATTTTCAGAGCAAATGGCAATTTTTTAAATGTAAATTACATGACATATAGGGGAGGTACTCGAATGTAACATCACAAAACTCTTGTTTATTTCCTGTGATAGATTCATTACTTCATTACTATATTTCTTTAATTTTTCTATACATTTATTCATGTCATCAGGGTTAACTTCCTGTTTATGTTTCTGGTTGTAACCCTAATTGTTCCTTGTGTTGGGATGTCTTTCTTCGTCATTGGCACTGTTATGTTAATTCAGTATCATGCACCAACCCTAATACTGTTGTTGAAGATAGCTGGCATCAGAGACACATTTGACCAGGAAGATGTGATGCACCACATATGTAGCGATTGAGATGGTGCAGTCAAATTTGCTCTAATAATATCTAGCTTTGTCTTAGGCATGGATAAAAAACATGAATAAAAGGGAATTAAAGGAGATGAGTCTTTTGACCTCAGCAAGAATGCTATTTTCTAGAGGATTGACAGTAGGCGATTCCATAAAATTATTATGGTAGCCTCTTTGTACATCTGACTCACAGTTTTCTCTATTATTACTTCACTTCATGAACTACTGAAACCATGCAAAAAAAAAAAATTCATATGACCTAGGAAATAGAGACAACTCATATCAGTAAGGTCCCACCTATAGGGGGTTGATTGTGTACATTTTATGGAATTGCCGAGTACGCCTTAATGTACCCTCGAAGATCTTTCCTTTACTTTTTGTGTATTATCTTCCCAATCCACTTCTCATACCAACATGTCACTTATTAAAGTATTTTTTTTTACATAAATGGGAAGATGTTCTTTCCTCTTTGATGTCTAGCTTATTAGGCTTTTGAATTACAATACCAAAAAAGTTGCGGAATCATAAACAAGATAATAAGAAAACTCATTCTCGAGTTTTTGTCTCACCTGCATAGCAGAGTGAGACTATAGGCGCCGCTTTTCCGACGGCAGCAGCGACGGCGACGGCGGCGTCAACACCAAATCTTAACCTAAGGTTAAGTTTTTGAAATGTCATCATAACTTAGAAAATATATGGACCTAGTTCATGAAACTTATACATAAGGTTAATCAAGTATCACTGAACATCCTGCATGAGTTTCACGTCACATGACCAAGGTCAAAGGTCATTTAGGGTCAATGAACTTTGGCCGAATTGGGGGTATCTGTTGAATTACCATCATAACTTTGAAAGTTTATGGATCTGATTCATGAAACTTGGACATAATAGTAATCAAGTATTACTGAACATCCTGTGCAAGTTTCAGGTCACATGATCAAGGTCAAAGGTCATTTAGGGTCAATGAACTTTGGCCAAATTGGGGTATTTGTTGAATTACAGCCATAAATTTGAAAGTGTGTTGGTCTAGTTCATAAAACTTGGACATAATAGTAATCAAGTATCACTGAACATCCTGTGCGAGTTTCAGGTCACATGATCAAGGTCAAAGGTCATGTAAGGTCAAAGAACTTTGGCCACGTTGGGGGTATTTGTTGAATTGCCATCATATCTCTATAAGTGTATTGGTCTAGTTCATAAAACGTGGAAATAAGAGTAACCAAGTATCACTGAACATCTTGTGCGAGTTATAGTAGTTTTCAAAATCAGCACTGCTGCTATATTGAATCGCGTGATGCAGGTGAGACGGCCAGAGGCATTCCACTTGTTTAATTGATTATTTCTCCGGAGAAGCACATTTATTTAGTGGTGGTTTGGTTTTGCTGGGATAGCAGGGAGAGTAGTGATCAGTTAGTGAAGTTAAAGGGTAGTGAATGATTTGTTATACCAGTATGTTATCCAGGGTTGAGATGGTCAGGAAGATGGACATTGTTTGGCTTTCTAATTAAAGGGATAGATTAACTTTGTTGAATTAGGAAAAATTTGCTTCTGACAGATTATGAGGTACTCTGAACTTTTCCTAGTGCATAAATGATACCTGAAAGTTTTATAAGAAATAGAAGTAATTGCTGTCTAAAGAATGGAGTTCCCAGAGGGTAGAGGAATGTGTATATCAGTGCAGTAGCCTGTGACAAAATGAGCCTGTGCCTACTAGATACATTTTCATGGCATTTTGCTATTGAGACATACAATTCTTACATAAATATTATGGTTAATGCATGAGTACTTACCCTGTAAAGCTCAGGCAATTTCTGCCCGACTTTAAAGTTGCAAATTTCAATTAATAACAACTTTGACTGAAACACAGAGATTGATTTTAAGTCTTGAACAAAGTTACATTTTGTCTTTATTTTACTGATTATCTCATTTACTAACTTTCCATGTTGGCTCAGATTCTTGAGAATGGACTAAACGCTTTTAATCACCAATTTTGACACCCCACAGAAATAAGTTTGTAAAGTAGGTAAATGCTGGATGTAAATATGCATTGCAGAGAATGAAGTCATTTTATGCTCAAGTTTGTATATTTTAGTCAGTAATGCATGAAATGTATACACATTTTCATGCCTACTGTAACTGTACATTAAAACTGGTTATGTAGAAACAGTCAAATAAGGTAAATATTGATGTAGATTATTTAAAAAAGTTTATTTATGAAGCAGATTATTTTCATCTTATTATATAGTTTATCAATTACAGTGGAAAGAGTGGGGGTTGCATCAACACTAATTATATGGAAACAACTTATTGCATGACTTTTCTATATCTTTCATCTTTCCCTACTAAACTCAATTTTACAGTACTTAATTTCGATTAACTTGTAAATACAAGAATGCTTTTTTAAATCTATTGAATCAAATCTACATATCTTGAATGAAAAAAATAAGGATTAAGTAAGCAAACATACAGAAAATCATCTAACCACTAAATTTACGATGGCCAATCAATATCATTATGACATATCCATAATGTTAAACATAGCCAATTTTATTGTAAATTTGTATGTTTTGGGGCACAGGATATTCTACAGTGCAAGTACGTTTCTCTTTCGGTAGTTTCTATTTTTAGCACTTCTATAGACTATATTGTTGTATGAGCAGTAACATAAAGTGCATTGTTTACGCTCTTCTATTAAAGCTGATTTCACTTTATTCAGTTTGTACTTTTATTTCATATGTGAGATAATTCAGTTGAAAATCTAGTATGGATTGTTTTTTTTTTTTTTAATCAAAGATACAATATTCTTATTTAGACTAAGTGTTCTTGCATTAAATACAGAGATTTTGTTTGAAGTTGGCCTGGAAATATTTTAACAAATAGCTGTTGAAAAGGCAGTGATTCAGATAATTCAGATATGTTGTGCTGTTTTGCCAATTAAACAATGATCCCCAATTTAATGACTTAAATGACATTGATTGGCTGCAGAATTCTACCATAGAGCCTCATTTTGCAAGGAAACTATGATATGAACTGTACAGCACTTTTATCAATTTATATTCCAATGAACTGTAGAAGAAATATATGAATAGAGCATGATCTTGAAACTTGGCTATAAATGAGGTCATCCAATTGATGTTTAAGGTATCACTAACAAGGTCAAAAGTCACAAAATGACTTCTTCATGTGGTATCGGAAAACTATTTTTTCTAGATTGAGTGAAAATGTATGAAATTGGGGGTGAGGATAATGTTAATGAATTTGTGGATTACAAGGTAAAATATGTAAGAAATTATTTATATACATGAAAATGGTTCTTTCATGTGAGAAACTGAAAAAAACAACCTGAATGAAATCCAAATTTCACTCATGTACCTTACATATGTTCAGGTATGATGGTAAACTGATAAGATTATTAAAGGTTATGAACATGTTTCAAATATCATACTTGCAGCAGAATTGATATATTCTGTGCTCTGTAACTACACACAGTTGAGAATCCATCTAGATGTTTATATTGAGATTTATGAACTGTAATAAATGAAGCCAATTCAGAATGTCTGGCTGAGTTACAATCCATTACCTATTACATGTGTATCTGATGGTTCTAATCATTTCGTCATGAAAAACCAACCATGTATGAAGTACATGTACTTCAGCCCAATATTATAATACATGTAGTATTCATGTAAACCAACCCTTGTAACAGTAATTATTATGTACATGTACACCATTTTTGATGATTGTGCTTATTTTATGTTTCCCCAAGTGTAATTTTACCGATGCATTGATTCTTTGTGCAAGAGAGTTTCATTGAACTTTGTCTTATGACAAATGCTACATTATCAAACTATAGCATTGCAACAATTTGCTTAGCAAATAAAAACAAATACATGTTATTGGTGTTTTTTAAAGAAATATAATAAATTACAAAGTCACATATTTAGGATTCATTAACTTTTAGATTACAGTTCACAAGAGGTTTTTAATCATAATTTGGGTTCAAACCTATTTTTTGTTGAGTTTTTATATATACCTGTACATGTTCAGTACCAATTATTAGGCCCAATTTTGTCTGCACAATTGCTTAATACATAAACCGGAAAGGGAATTATCTAAGCTTTTAAACTTGTTATAAGCCTTAGTTACCATTTATATATGATGTTTGAAATAGTAGAAAATCCTAACTCATTCCCTTAACCCCAAAGCTATTGTTTATGAGGTTTGAGATATTGGTATAAATTTATGGACTGTATTTTCTGTTTTGTGTATTTGTCTAACTTTTCATGAAAAGGTGCAATATTCTTTGCTTTTAGTAGATGCATAATATTTATGCAAGATTTGCAGTATCTATATATATATTTTGTATTTTGCTTCTGATATGTTCAATTATAATTTCTATGTATGAGTTTATTTGATCCTGCAATATTGTGAGTATTGTCTTCATCTGTATCAGTCTAATGTTTTTCATGTAATGGAAAAGGGGGCTTGAAGGGGTAAGGAAGAAAATGCATGGAAAGTGGAAAGGGGGGAATAAAGGAGGAGGGGGAGATGGTGGATACTGGGAAAGAGAAAGAGAGAGAGAGACAGACAGACACACACACACACATACATTCACACACACACACACTAACTACACAATAAATTAAAGATAGGGGTAAATTTAGTGGTAAACAATGTATCATTCTCTGGTGACTGAGTGATGAAGCAATTACTGCTTTGACAGATCTAATCAATTGGTCATTTGTGACCAATCTATCACACTGATATTTCCTATTCACATCGGGATTGCATTTCAAATCACAGGCACAGGAGTCCAATAAATGTTTTTCATCGCTTATCCTCCTCAAACTTATCATACAAAATAATTGGAGATGTAGAAAAGCCTCTGTGATTTAACATCTATAGCTTTGCTTTATTATGAATTGATATAAGTTAATTAGTTCAAAGGTCTACGCTCTGAAACTATACATCAGTAACTGTAAAAATACCAAACTGGGTTCCAAAAGAAATTCCACTCGGTCAAAATGAACAATATTTTTACACAGGCTAGCTTTAATATTCCTAACTAAATGCATGTGAATAATTGAGAGATTGGTTCAATCACAGAGAGGCTACAGCCTCTTGCACCAATTGGTTTCATAATCCAAAATCACAAAATGGCAAAAGAGAGACCAATGAAAATGAGATGAGATTAAAGGAAATTCCCAGTTTATTGTGCAGTGCCCTTGTAAAGTTTGATCAGTTTCTTTTTTAACCCAGTTTAATTGCCCTTATTATCTCACTTGGCACAAGAATACATTATGCATAAAACACAAAAAGATTTGGGACATTCCCAGAATCCCAGGAAACTAGGAAAGATAGTCTCTTGCTACTCCATTGACTTGCAAAACAATAAAAGGTAGCAGAGGTTTCTTGCGCCTTTCATCTCAATAAACACATAGCAGTATCATGCACAATATATTCACATTGATATTCATAATATCTGAAACATTATCCCCAGTTTAGCATGTTAAATTGCTTAATCAGTGATTGTCACTTCAATAAATATGCAACCCTAGTGACCATACAACATGCATGTACCAATAACATAAGAGTTAATGGTAAACCATAAGTAGTGATCAATGTGGCCTACTCATTGTGTCATTTATGTTACATAGATCCTTGTATAAGTTTGTGCCATTGGATAATAAATGTACATGTATTACCCATGTATCTAGGCCCCCTCTTACAGAGTTGAAATTGATCCGATCACAACTATGGATGGCCAGCAACGTCAACATCTAAAATGCAAATTTGTTCAAAACATTTTCTAGATATGATATATATTCATACATTCCTTGTTCTTTTGAAGATTCAGTGTGATTCTCTTTGTTTACTAAGGAGATTGTGCAAGTTTTCTGTAGAAAAAAATTATGGTATGGTTGGATTTCCATCCAGTTGAGATTGATTGGATCAATTGTAACTCTTTGTAAGACGGGGCCCTGCATGGAGAATAAACATTTGCCACTTCCAATTGGGGCATAAAGCGAACAACAATGTGGAGCACAAAATCTATGCACATAACATAATACAGAATCTTATTCTTATCAATGATGTATGTGCCCTGTCTTCCAAAGTGCTGTAATTGATCTTGTAATATTAAACTATAGAAAGCCAACAACAGCATCATCTTCTATGCATCTATGCATGTCTATTAATCACTCAAGCATATTGTTTTTGACAAATCAGCATGCTTCTACATGTTAATGAAGGAAGAATTTACTCCCCCATGTATATACAACAGACTATCACATATATATATGTACACAGATTTCCAAATTGGAGAATGATCGGATCAATCACGAGTGTAACTAAGACTGGGCCCAGTCATAATTTATATTACTGAATACTGATGACTGATCAAAACCTGAGTATCTTTTCAGCTTCATATCCAGCAAAATACCTGTACTATAAAGCACTGGCATGTTCGTTAACAGGCTGTGTGCAGGGACCGTGGAACAGTTTCGAATGTTGGGGGGGGGGGGCTGACCATGCAAAAAATCACAATCAGATGGTAATATTTACATTTATATATAGTTTTTGGAGAAAAAAAGTAGGGGGGAGGGGTAAAACCCCCACCCCTGGTTCTGCGGCCCTGCTAAGTTAAAGTACTGAGACCAACTAATACCAAGTACTGTCAATGGTTAGTAAAAACTGCATGAAATTGGAATGTGAATTTTCAAAATCAACACTTAATTTACTCCACAAATCATAATTTACATGGAAATGGAATCTCTTGTGTGATATGGATGAATATATAGTGATCATTCGCTGCAATCGGGTGGGGGGGGAGGACATGTCCTCCTCTCGAATTTCAAAATTTATATAGCAGCTTCTAGGAGAGGATTGTCTCGTCCCCCATAGAGGCACCAAAATTTCACAAAATTGATGTACTTTTTGTAATTACAATGTTACATATCAATTTTACAACTAGTCAGGGTAATATTTCTTTTCACTCTACTTGATAGAACTGAGTTTAATCATTGTTGTGATTACCTCTGCTAGCACTGATACATGTAGTTAATATTTCTTGTACAAATTCCCCTCAAAACAATATAATATTTGTTTAAAAAAAATGTACATCAATTATAAACTTGATTTTAAAAAAACCTGACTCTTAAAAACTAGAAATAACCCTGAACCTATAGTCTATGAAAAAGATATTAAAATTCTAAAGAGCTTACCAGTACCATAAAACCATGGTAGTGATGAGCCTAGTACACTTGACATGCAGATAATTAAATTTTTGAAGCAAAATATAGAGAATGAATATTTCCTATTAGAGGAAAATAAAAATATCTCATATTAATAAAAGCTCAAATTAATTGAAATTCACTTCATTTCTAGCAATTTGATGGTAAACAGACAACTATTGGCTTAAAATTTAAGGTCAGGAATAGATTTTAGTCTTTATATCCTTAACTCCCCCCACTCCCTTGCTTTCAGATGGGACCATAGAACCTCAAAGGTTTCGCAAACAGGAACAAAAATGAGAAAAGAACGAAAAGCAAGGGTAAATTATGATATCACTATCTAAATATTAAAATCTATCAAAAATTGAATTAAAATTAGATTATTGTATTTAAATGGTCAGATTTATGCTTGCTCACTACGATTACTCACAGATTTTTAAAATAATTTTGCCCCATACGCTATGTCTGGCCCTTCAAAATCTTGGTACATTGAACAAGACACTGCCCACTTGTATAAAAGCAGCCAGCATTGTGAACACATAGAGAGATGATACATAATATTGAATTGAAAAAAACATTTTAAAAAAGCTAGAAAACCTGAGTTGAATATCAGATAATCTCTTGCATTGACAGTCAGGTGAGACTATTTTAATCAGTTTCATGTCATTTATATTAGCTTTCACCGTACTTAGCTTGATTAACCTAATAAGTCTATCCCAGCAAAAAGCTCATGCAAGATCAAATAACACAAAGAAAACTAAGCACTTAAAAACCCTAAAAATTTCATCAAAATTGGATGAATGGATTAATAATAAGAGACATGAATAGGTTTTGCTTCATTTCCAAAAATAATTCTCATGACTGGCCTGCAAATTGAGAGAGCTTATGATGTCAAACATTTATCTTTTATATCCTTTTTTCTAAAGATAAAACACGAACATTTCCATATTTATGTAAAATTTGATTTTACAAATATGTGAATATAAATCACCATGATTTGACTATAGATTGTTTCATGAACGAAAGGGCTCAGTCATTATGAAATTGATAAAAGTTGAAACATTGAATATTCATTATGAATTAAATCATAAATTTGGGGTTTATCTCCCAGGCATCTTGACCCTTTGGGAGGTACATGTAATCAAAATATAATTGAATTATCTATGCAGCCACTTTGAAATCCCCATAAGATTGCAACTTTTGAAAGAATGAAAAATTCTCAACTTTCTAACTATTTGTGCAAGTTAATTTCAGTTTTTCAGTTTTTTCGTTTTCTTAATAAGTCAACTTTTCATTTTGGTTAACTTTGCACCAATGGATTTCTTGGATCATGGCCTTCTTTTCTAATCTTCAAGGAGAAGTCTACCACAGGATAACCTTGGGTGAGTCTGCTGGTCGAAATAACATCGATGTCTGGGATGCAGAATGTTGGAAGGGATTCTTCTGTGATCCCTCCACTTGCCTCGAGCAGGAGATGCGGGAATTCCGTCTTGAGTTGCCTGGCAGCCGATGCTGCTGCCTGTTAATGTGGGAATTCATAAAATGAAACGGCGCATAGTATTTATAGAGATAATTGAAAATGATACAGATAACACAATGCATTTATTGCATAAAATTCTGCAGGAATGCATGGACTGTATGTACATTGGCTCTTTTTGGAGCACACAAGAATGATTTAATATGAAATATTATTGTTTACAAAACTATTTAACAAAACTGTAGTATAAAGGTGAAAAGTGAATGTTCCAAAAGAAAAATATTAATGAAATATTATACGTATGGAACAAACGTGATCAGATATAAAGTGTGCAGTCTCACAAAATCTACATAATTGTAACGATCAATCTTTAGTCAACCCCTTTCTCATCACTCCGTTTCTCTCTTTATGACTTTTCTTTCTCAATCCACTGGCTTTAATTATCCTTACCCCAAAATATGATTACATTTTCATCCTCAAAATTACCAAATACCTTCTATCATTACATAAAAATTACTAATTTCTGTCCCTCCCTCCTCATGTTCTCTCTTTCTCTCCCTCACTCTATTTTATTTACCACCCCCCCCCCCATCCTCTGTCTGTTTCTCTCTATCTACCTCTCTTGTCCACTATCCTTTTCACACTTTCTCTCTTCTCTCTCACTTCTCCTTGCCTTCACCACCCTCTCCTCATTGAATGTTCATTTACCTCTGGTGTGAAATTATCCAGCATGATGATCTCAGCCCCTGCTGACGCTGCCTCTCTGGCCTCCTCCAGACTCCGACATTCCACTTCAATCTTGATTGAGAATCCTCCAGCTTTTCTTGCATTTTTCACAGCCTGTCATATAACATGAACTTATTCATTATTACGTGACCTTTAATTAGGCCTAAAAAGATCAACATCTGTCATGATGTCATTCCTCTTTTTAAAAAATATACAAAAAATGTCATAAAGTATACTTAACTAAATCCATACATGCTTGTAACCAAAAAAAAATACATATGCAGCACAGATTAAACAATTCAATGACAACTAAAATCTAAATACATGACTTCATATGAAGACACTATTTAATCACAGAGTTCAGGAGCTCGCAAAAATTGGATTGAAGCTTGTCAAGGCTACCTCCAATTGCTTTAAAACAGAGTGAAGGAAAGCTCCAATAAAAATAGGTTAGGGGAGAATTTTATTTACATCGATCAGACTTGACAGAGGTGCTTTTCTGGAGTTTACTATATTTTGTCTAGAAATGAGCATGTGAGGAAAAATAATTGTTGTGTCAAGTGGAAAAGAGAGCTCAAGTTTGGGCCTATTGAAGTATAGAAGCATAGATCTAGTATGATTATTATGATTATTATGATACAACCACAACATTAACAGAATTTTGTGTGAAATATTTCTTATTTTTTCCCATATGGGCACTTTGAAATATATATTTTTAATCAATACATTTAATTCATATCAATTAATAACAATAATAATAATAATATAACAACAATAATGAAGATGGTGATGATGATGAAAATGATCATGATGATCATGATAATAATAGGCCTAATAATAATGGGATTTGTCTTAACAGATTTGGGAATAACTAGGGAACCAGAGTTGGATACGTCAGGAGCTGACAGGAGTGTATTTGTTAATTTAATTATTATTGTATTGTGGAGCAGAACCGGTAATTGCATGGAATACCAGAAGGATTTTGAAGATGATGCAATCGTTGACCTTTAACCAATATAGAGATTTCAGAATGGGTGTGATATGACCACATTTTTTTAAATAGGTGACCATTAATAATAATAACAACAATAATAATAACAAAAATAATAATAACAATAATAATAAATAATAATAGTAATAACAATAATAAAAATAATAATGTAGAGATTACTGATAATTATCAATGAGTAGTATGTCTCTGATTATCAAGCCTCAACGAATTCCTTCTTAGAGTCAGTCTTTCACTCCATACATTTTTATTTTGAAACTCAGTAGGCTACTATACTAGTAAACTATAGTAGTAAGCCTATAGTATAGGGTCTACATCGCATTTTCAGAATTTCACCCATCATGGCCATTTTAGCCTGAATACCTGATCGCTTTCTCAAATGAATTTAAGCCTTAAAGGGATGGTCCGGGCTGAAAGTATTTATAGCTAAATAAATAGAGTAGAATTCACTGAGCAAAATGCCAAAAATTTCATCAAAATCAGATAACAAAGCTATTGAATTTTAAAGTTAAGCAATATTTTGTGAAAACAGTCGTCATGAATATTCATTAGGTGGGCTGATGATGTCACATCCCCACTTGTTCTTTTGTATTTTATTATATGAAATTAGGTTTATTCAAAAATTTTCCTCCAAGAACTAGAAAAATTGGATTGACAACTGATTTAGTGCATTAGATATTTATTGCTGCAACTTATTTCATTATAAGGGAGACGTATTATTCACACGAGTATGAAATAATGAAAAAATTATGATTTTATGTAATAACATAGGAAAACGGAAAGTGGAGATGTGACATCATCAGCCCACCTAATGAATATTCATGACGACTGTTTTCACAAAATATTGCTAAACTTTAAACTTCAATAACTTTATTATTTAATATCCGATTTTGATGAAATTTTCGGCATTTTGTTCAGTGAATTCTACTCTATTTATTTAGCTATAAATACTTTCAGCCCGGACCATCCCTTTAAGGTCATGACTCATGAATTTATATGTAAAAACATGCATCACTACCTGTGTTATACTCCCAGCAGACCATATATGATTATCCTTCAGCATGATCATAGATGATAAGTCGTATCTATGGGTATCAGCCCCGCCCACCAACAAAGCATACTTCTCAACCATCCTAAATCCTGGGGTTGTCTTACGAGTCCCAGCAACACGGCCTTTCCAATCTGATTTCTCGGCTAGATTTCTCAGATTTCTTGCTAAAGTTGCTACCCCACTGGCCCTTGCTATACAATTCAAAGCAGATCTTTCACCCATGAGAATATTCCGTGCTTTGCCTTTCACAATAGCCGCTAGAAAGACTGGTTCCAAAAAAGCCCCTTCTTTTGTTTCCCAATGCACCTCGCAGTCAACTGCCTTAAACACCGCGTTGAAGAACGGAACCCCCGCCAGAACTCCGGGTGACTTGCACAAGAGTACCGCTGTCTCTTCCTTTTCTCCCACAACAATTCCTCCATAATCGAAACTGGGGATATCTTCTTTAAGCCATGATTCCACAAGACTTGAAATAGAAGATGGTGATAGTAAATATTCCAGGCATGAATTTGAGGATGTATTTGTCATGATAAATAATTGAGAAAGTCGATTCTTGTGTGACTTATAAGGTAATACCACCCCCACCTCTGACTCTGTGCCCCGATCCTGTCCTTGTCGGTATTTTATAGATGGCAAATATAGCGATCTTCAACGCTTATATATAAGCGTCGAAATTTGTAGCCATCTCCTTGTATTAGTCTATATTATACGACGTGTCAAATTGTAGCGAACTAGTTCGCTATTTCCAGATCTCCTCTATATATATATACACGACGGGAAATTGTAGCGAACTAGTTCGCTATTTTCCAGATCTCCTGTATATACATACGATGGGAAATTGTAGCGAACTAGTTCGCTATTTTCCAGATCTCCTCTTAACGACGGGAAATTGTAGCGAACTAGTTCGCTATTTTCCAGATCTCCTCTATATACATACGATGGGAAATTGTAGCGAACTAGTTCGCTATTTTCCAATTCTCCTCTATGTATACGATGGGAAATTGTAGCGAACTAGTTCGCTATTTTCCAGATCTCCTCTATATATATATACACGACGGGAAATTGTAGCGAACTAGTTCGCTATTTTCCAGATCTCCTGTATATACATACGATGGGAAATTGTAGCGAACTAGTTCGCTATTTTCCAGATCTCCTCTATATATATATACACGTACACGACGGGAAATTGTAGCGAACTAGTTCGCTATTTTCCAGATCTCCTGTATATACATACGATGGTAAATTGTAGCGAACTAGTTCGCTATTTTCCAGATCTCCTCTATATATATATACACGACGGGAAATTGTAGCGAACTAGTTCGCTATTTTCCAGATCTCCTGTATATACATACGATGGGAAATTGTAGCGAACTAGTTCGCTATTTTCCAGATCTCCTCTTAACGACGGGAAATTGTAGCGAACTAGTTCGCTATTTTCCAGATCTCCTCTATATACATACGATGGGAAATTGTAGCGAACTAGTTCGCTATTTTCCAATTCTCCTCTATGTATACGATGGGAAATTGTAGCGAACTAGTTCGCTATTTTCCAGATCTCCTCTATATATATATACACGACGGGAAATTGTAGCGAACTAGTTCGCTATTTTCCAGATCTCCTGTATATACATACGATGGGAAATTGTAGCGAACTAGTTCGCTATTTTCCAGATCTCCTCTTAACGACGGGAAATTGTAGCGAACTAGTTCGCTATTTTCCAGATCTCCTCTATATACATACGATGGGAAATTGTAGCGAACTAGTTCGCTATTTTCCAGATCTCCTCTATATATATACGACGGGAAATTGTAGCGAACTAGTTCGCTATTTTTCGGATATCCTCGATATATACGACGGGAATTTGTAGCGAACTAGTTCGCTATTTTCCAGATCTCCTGTATATACATACGATGGGAAATTGTAGCGAACTAGTTCGCTATTTTTCGGATCTCCTCGATATATACACGATGGGGAATTGTAGCGAACTAGTTCGCTATTTTTCGGATCTCCTTTATATGTACACGACGGAAAATTGTTGCAAACTAGTTCGCTATTTTTCGGATCTCCTCTCTAAAATATAAAACATGGCAAACTAGCGAACTAGTTGACAATTTTTCTGATCTCTTCATATACACGAGGGGGCCGGAAATCGTAGCGAACTAGTTCGCTATTTTTCGGATCTCTTCTTCATATGCACGACGGGAAATTGTTGCAAACTAGTTCGCTATTTTTCGGATCTCCTCTCTAAAATATAAAACATGGCAAACTGTAGCGAACTAGTTGGCAATTTTTCTGATCTCTTCATATACACGAGGGGGGAAATCGTAGCGAACCAGTTCGCTATTTTTCGGATCTCCTCTTCATATGCACGACGGGAAATTGTTGCAAACTAGTTCACAATATCTCATCTCCTCTCTATATATTATATCTCCTCTCTATGTATAGTCAAACTATAGCGAACTAGTTCGCAAATTTTCTGATCTCCTGTACGTATGTATATACGAAGGGGAATGGTTGCTGCAAATTAATTCGAAATTTCTCATCTCGTCTGTATTATTGAACTTTTTGCAATTTTTCGGATCTCCTCTCCATGTATACGACGGGAAATTGTTGCAAACTAGTTCGCAATTTCTCATCTCCTCTCTAAAATATAAAACATATGGGAAACTGTAGCGAACTACTTGGCAATTTTTCTGATCTCTTCCTATACACGAGGGTGGAAATCGGATATCTCTTCTATACAGTGCGTATCAAAAAAAGTTTACACTCTGAAAAAGCCCTGGGAATTAAAAAATATACAACATGTGGGTATTTTTTTCACATATAATT
Source organism: Lytechinus pictus (assembly GCF_037042905.1). Taxonomy (NCBI): domain Eukaryota; kingdom Metazoa; phylum Echinodermata; class Echinoidea; order Temnopleuroida; family Toxopneustidae; genus Lytechinus; species Lytechinus pictus. The sequence continues at coordinate 16,450,054 of NC_087246.1, forward strand.
ATGGATTTGGGTCTCATCTATCCAATGAAAGTAAAAGTTTTGACAGAATATTATACTTGATTGAGCACTGTCCATTTTTGTAAAGCTCGCAGAAATCTGTTTGCGCAGAAATGCTTGTTTTCACGCGGTGTCTAGGAAAAGGGCGAAATCAAACTTACCCTGCAAAGCATTTCTCATAAATTTCCCTAGCACTTTTAGCCAATTGAAATAAAACGGATACATTCAAGCATTTTGTAACAATTTTGCCGCTCAAATTTGAAATTTCAACACTTAGTAAGCACAACCTTTACCCTTTTGTGCCGGCTGGATCTGAGGACATAACTGAATCTGAACAAAAGTTTATATCAGACATCTCCAACATTTTTCACTAAGTTTTTATCATTTAAAGTTGGTTTACATTTCATTTTTCATTTGTTACTTGTTTCTCCACACTTTTCCCAAGCTTGACGATGATTAACAAAATGAAAATCAAGCCTAAGCCGTTTTATGTAAATCACAGCTCAGTGTAAAGCAAATATCGTCACGATGGCCTTGGTGTGTGGGGGAATGGAGTGGGGCGCAATGCACTCTTCGAAGTGTTTTGGGCATGGAAACAAGTTTAAAAAGGTAAAAGATATCTTCATTTTACTAGCTAAATTCCACGTGTTCTTCATGATTAAGGTCTACTTTTATTCGCATAACTATTTCGAAGTTCTGCGCAAATCATTTTTCACCAACTTTTCAAAAGTAAGTGGTGCTCACTCAAGCGGAAATATCTTTCGACAGTTATATTGTAATTTGCTTAAATGGATCTGTACCAATGCTAAAATGTGGAAAAATCGTCAGGATATTACAAATATATAATTTTACAGGTTTCTTTCTAAGTGTAAACTTTTTTTTGATACGCACTGTATATACACGTGGGTGCATTTTTGCGAACTAGTTCGCTCTATTTTTTCGGATCTCCTCTATATATACACCAGGGGGAATTGCAGCGAACTAGTTCGCTATTTTTTCGGATCTCCTAAATATAAATACGAGGGGGAATTGTAGCGAACTAGTTCGCTATTTTCCAGATTTCCTCTATATGTACACGAGGGGTAGGCCTACTGTAGCCCAGTTCGCTATTTAGATCGGAGCGATCTTCAAAATTTGTAACCATCTATCCTATTAGTCTATAATATACTACGTGTTGAACTGTAGCGAAATAGTTCGCTATTTTTCGGAGCTCTAGTTCACGAGTGGAAATTATAGTCAAATGAATTGTAAGTTCTCATTTTTGGTAAATTACGACATTCCTGGTTATGTACTAACTCACATGCAAATTACCTTGTATGCTTAGTTCTACATTGAAATGCCCCCTATATGAATGTTTTTCCTAGTGTCTTTGTAGTTTTTCAAGCCATGTTGAAGTAAAATTAAAACATCTTTCTTTTAATAGGTCAATTTCATCATGAAGAAGGAGCGGTACCTCGAAATCCTGCAAGAGAACATGAAAGAGTCTGATGAAGCACTTCAACTTGGCCCCAATTGGATCTTCCAACAGGACAACGATCTAAAGCACACTGCCAAGAAGGTCAAAACATGCATGGTTTCAGGAGCATGCAGTCAACATTCTGGAGTGGCCGAGCCAAAGTCCTGATTTGAACCCAATCGAAAACCTTTGGAAAGAGCTGAAGGTGAAGGTCAACACAAGGAAGCTAGCCCAGCAACCTGAAGGACTTGGAGAGGATTGCAAAGGAGGAATGAGCCAAAATCCCGTAGACTGAGACATGCAAGAACTTAGTAACAAACTATAGGAGACGACTCGAGGCAGTTATTGCGAATAAAGGCTATTCAATTGATTATTAACTTGTGGTTCATGACAGCGGTATGAATACTTTTGTAGAAAATCCAGGAAAGTTATCTATTATTTTGATATGAAAATGAGGTGAAAATAAAAATGGCATGCTTTTGTACATGATACCTAAATGTATTTGACTGATTTGTAACTGACTCCATTTCTTCCCTTTTTTTCTGAAAAATGCACACAAAAAACTGTGATTTTTTCGAGATACTTTATCTTGCCATGTCGACTAAATAAGCTTATTATGTCCGCATGGCAAGATACGTTATCCTGCCAATTCCATATAAATTTTTTTACGTCAACATGGTGAGATATTTTATGTTGCCAAGTCGACTTGTAACAAGTTATATGTCAACATGGCGATATGTCAGGATTCTTGCCGGGACTTGTACACTTCATATCTCGCCATGTCGACAAATCGACTTGACAAGATAGAATATATCGCCATGTCGAAATAATGAGCTTATTAATTATACATGGCAAGATAAAGTATCATCGTAATAAGCCAACAATTTTTAGGGGGCTCGATATGGTTTACTGACGGATGCATGGATCTAATATCATTTGGCTGCTACCCAGATGGTCGCAGTGATGTTGTTGCAGCTAACCCGATAGACTTGTATAGTGCTATCAAACTATATCTAACTGGTCTGTTATTTGCCTCCAAACTAACTACTGAAACAACTAAACAAAATATTCATAACAAATTTAATGATCTATTTAATGGCTTTGTAGTTTTGAAATCTCCCAAACTCACTGCATAACTAGGCCGTCAAGTTCAAGTCCCGTCCGTAATGGTGCATCACAATGATTTAGTTCAAGTTTATTTATTCAAAACCAAGAACATCAAATCATAATCAAAATGGATATACATACAATGTAAATGAGTACATAAACATACATCAATTAGATTATAGCATAGACGAATTGGTTTTAGGAGCCCTACTCACAAGCTTTGCTGGAATACTTATGATTATTAACATACAACATAGGATATATACTAGTCTACAAGATACAAAAGGAGAGACAAAATATGTTTATATAAGGTTAAGATGATTTGTTAACAAATTTAAAAGAGGCATAAACATGTTTACCAAATACGTATCCACACAATCAATTACATTATATTTTTGTTCCTTCATAATAATTTTATTCTGACGAATTAAACCCCGCCATTCGGCTGTTGTAATAGCTACAAGGTCCCAAACTTATTGTTCTGTAAATGTGCATGCGGTGATGTAATGATTATGAATATGTTATTTGGTTAGAATAATTCATTCGATGAGCGAATATCTCGTCATCGATAGTCCTTCACGGTGAGGTTTAGCGCTCACCAGCCCTACCCCGGCTCTACCCCTCCGGATCCTAGTGATAACTGATGCATTGTATTTATTCATTACGTACCATATTTGCTAATTCTAGATAAAATAAATTAATGAATGATGCTATATTAGAATAAATGGACATTAGACCAAGTGTGAATTAGATCAAATGAAAATTAGACCAAGTGACGATTAGCCCAACTGGTCATTAGACCAATTGGATATTAGACCAAGTGGAAATTACACTAAATGGAAATTAGACCAAGTGGAAATTTGACCAAAACGGTCATTACACCATGTGGCAATTAGACAAAATGATAATTAGACCAAGTGGAAATTAGCCTAAGTGGAGATTAGACCAAGTGGTGTTAGACCAACTGTAAATTAGACTAAATAGTTTTAGCCCAACTGCTCATTAGACGAATTGGATATTAGACCAAGTGGGAATTAGATGAATTGGATATTAGACCGAGTGGATCGAAATTAGCCTAACTGGTTATTGGACCAAGTGGGAATTAGACGAATTGGATATTAGACGAACTGGCTGTAGACAAAATGAGTTCAGACTATGTGAAGTTGGACGAACTGATAAGTAGACCATGTGGTATTAGACCATCCGATAATTCACCCACGTTATACGTATCGCATAAAATTAATAAGAAGTTTCCAGTGTCCGAAGCGAGCAAGCATATATGCCGACATTCTTATTACAAAAATACAAGGTTGTGATAGATTTTGACATAATATTTGGAAAATAATATTTCGTCCTAATCCTATTCATTTTCTCTCTTTTTTTTATTGGTCGTGATTTTTTTTTTTTTTTGGGGGGGGGGCAAAACGCCCATGTCCTAACAGCCATTTCCTAGCTTTAATTTATGAACCATATAAATGTGTAATAATCCTATGCAAACTAAAAAAAATGATATTTCATGCATTTTGTCATGAAAAATTGAAAATTCTGGGCAATGTTTGTAATCTTGAACAGAACGCATTATGCAACTAGATAATTACCATGAGCGCGAAGCGCGATCAGAAGTGTTAAATATGCATTATGGCCTAGTCGAAAAGGGACCTGTTAAAGGACATTTTGCAGTTATGATACATATTTCAACGATTAAATATTGCGAGCGCGTAGAGCGAGCTGGATTTGATAACCCTTTTTGTGACCCTGTACAGAATATCTACCTCGCTAAGCAGACTTAAAACTCGAAAACATTGTTTTTGTCTATTATCGTAAAAACAGGATATTTTAATTCAGCCGCATTAATTTAATCATTTTGGGCAGGACATATATTTCACTAAAAACAGGCAATACGAGCAATGTTGCGCCACCGGTCGAAAATGAATTTGCTCAAGGGCAATTTGGCGCCCTCGGTTGAACATATAAAACTTGGCGCCCCCATGTGAAACATGGATTTGTCGCATTATTATGGTCAAAATTAAATTAGCGCTCCCCTAGTTCGAACATCAAATTGGCGCCCCGCTAGATCGAACATCAATTCGGCGATCCCATAGTTTGAACATCAATTTTGCGCCCCCCCCCCTCCCAGTTCAAACATCAGTTCGGCGCCCCATAGTTCGGTAGTCATTTTAGCGCCGCCTCGTTCGAACATCAAATCGACGTCCGGGTCAACAGCTCCCTCTTTCGTTTCCCATCTCATTTTCTTTCTCTTATCCTCATTCCCCTTCTTTTCTCTTTCTTTCTCTCCTTCTTTCCCCCTCTTCCTCTCCCCTTTTCTTCTTCTCTTCTTTTCCTTCCTTCCTCCTCTCTCTCTCTGCTTCTCTTTATTCTCCCCCTTTCTTCTCTTTTTTAGTGTCTTCCTTTCCCCATCTTTTCTTTTCCCCTTTTATTCTCCTTTTCTCGTCTTTTCTTTCACTCTTTTCCTCTCTCTTTTCTTATCTTCCTTCCCCCTTACTTTCTCTTTTTTCTTCTCTGTTTTCTTCTTTTTCTCTATTTCCCCTCTCTCTTTTCTTATCTTTCTTCCCATCTTCCTCTCTTTTTAAATATTATTATTACAGCTTTGATCCATCTAAGTCATAATAGACTTTTTTAAATACATCAAGCGCGTTCTTCTTGCAGTCGTTAAGATTAGCGCGTTCATCAAATAAACTACCTTGTTACGCAACTTGTATGCGAGTGACATCACCTTAGTGAATATAACGCCGCAATTGACAATACAGCGCAGTATATTCCCCGAGGTGACGTCAAAACCTATAATATAACAAATGCGATCCTCGCAGCTATGGTCACGTGATGGCGTATTGACCTATCACTGATTCGAATGTACATAACCTATGTAATATTTACCAATATTGTGTTCGATAGGGATAATTATTGTGAACTATTTCGCAATTTTGTGATCTCCTTAATATCGCATACATTCGTAATTCCGAAGCTTTGTTATTGCGATGGTTCGTAATTACGAAAACGAAATGAGTTTCTTAATTCCGAAGGTTCGTTAGTCCGAAAAAAAAGTGAGATTCGTAATTCCGAAGTTTCGTTAACCCGTAAACGAAAAGAGGTTCGCTATTTCGAAATTGTTATGATTAACGAACTGTATTTCGTTTTCGGATTAACAAACCTTCAGAATTACGACTCTCACTTTCTTTTCGGACTAACGAACCTTCGGAACATGTAACCTTATTTCGTTTTTGGAATATCGAACCTTCGGAATAACACCACACATGTTCGGATTAACGAACCCTTTTACATTTTCAGATTAACGAACATCTAGGTATCAGTGGGCAATTTACTTGTTTCGGAATTAGGAACCTTCAGAATTACGAAGTGTAACCCCTCATAATATATACTGTAAATGGGGAACTGTGTGACGTGGATGAATCACGCATATGAAAGGGGATTTTGAATGCGCGTCCAGAACTGAACACGTTTTATGGTTCCATTCACACACAAGACAATTTTGAAGTTCGAGGGTGTCAGTTTTCCTTTTTCAAGCACTTTTTTAAATAGACCACAATCATACTATACATGTTTACGTACTGGGCACATGCACATCCACACACACAACACCCCCACACCCTCACCTTTGCTCACACAAGCAAACACATGCACACCCGCACTCAAAGACATATACCAAATACATATGCACAAACCGGGTTGAACATCACAGAATATAATAAACACTTTTCTATTATGAGAAATACAAAATCAATGTTTCTTGGTCATATACATATCATCTTGGCAATACTTTGGCAGTAAAAATCTCACACAAGCATGAGAAATTTGAGTCAATGGCATTGAGAACTTTGGCAATAGCAAACCACGATCAAGGTATACAATACATACAATTAAGAAAAGACTTCGGTATTCGAAACATTGTGAATTAATCAGAAAAGGAGACATCAGTACCACAAGAAAATGTAGAAACAGTGAGTCTACTGCATGCTCGAAATCTACTAAGTAGTTCAATACACTCAATTTTATGCTTCATTTACAACACAAATTGAATTCGCATTACATAGTCCCTTGAAGCACAATTATATGTTACATTTTACACTGGGTAGACAACAAGGTCTCAATTTTATTTACAAACTCCTGTTACACAGGGGCATGGGCTGCAAGAATTCGGTTCACTATGATATGAAACACCAATCAGTTATTACTTTTTATGCAACATTTCATGTTGTTACATTGTGGATTACAATCTCATACAGAGTCTCCCATAAAAACACCTGGCACAATTCAGGTCCAGCATGTGCAAAACATTTGACATCACTGGAAAGACCAACATTTCATTGACAACTTTTTGTTAAGTAAATTCAAGAACTCCCAATTGGCTTCGCAGTTAAGAATCAAGTGTTTGGTCTATCCCACTTGACATTGTGGGGGAATAAGACAACTGACAAAGTATAAAAAGTGAAAAGATTATGTGTATGACCTCACCACTAAATAAAAGAATGCTTTGTTAGGTCATAGACTGAATCTATCTTTTGTCAATCATTGCAATGACTTTTTTGTGTCTTTGGGGCTTAGCATCCTATAGGAAATTGACTTATAAAAATATGCCCCATATATATACATGCTGGACGATGAAGAAATATGATGTATTCAGTATTATGCTTCAATTACAACACAACTTGAATTCGCATTACATTGTCCCTTTAAGCACAATTATATGTTACATTTTACACTGGGTAGACAACAAGGTCTAAATTTTATTTACAAACTCCTGTTACACAGGGGCATGGGCTGCAAGAATTCGGTTCACTATGATATGAAACACCAATCAGTTATTACTTTTTCTGCAACATTTCATGTTGTTACATTGTGGATTACAATCTCATACAGGGTCTCCCATAAAAACACATGGAATCAAGTGTTTGGTGTATGACCTCACCACTAAATAAAAGAATGCTTTGTTAGGTCATAGACTGAATCTATCTTTTGTCAATCATTGCAATGACTTTTTTGTGTCTTTGGGGCTTAGCATCCTATAGGAAATTGACTTATAAAAATATGCCCCATATATATACATGCTGGACAATGAAGAAATATGATGTATTCAGTATTATGCTTCCATTACAACACAACTTGAATTCGCATTACATTGTCCCTTTAAGCACAATTATATGTTACATTTTACACTGGGTAGACAACAAGGTCTAAATTTTATTTACAAACTCCTGTTACACAGGGGCATGGGCTGCAAGAATTTGGTTCACTATGATATGAAACACCAGTTAGTTATTACTTTTTCTGCAACATTTCATGTTGTTACATTGTGGATTACAATCTCATTCAGGGTCTCCCATAAAAACACCTGGCACAATTCAGGTCCAGTATGGGCAAAACATTTGACATCACTGGAAAGACCATTTCATTGACAACTTTTTGTTAAGTAAATTCAAGAACTCCCAATTGGCTTCGCAGTTAAGAATCAAGTGTTTGGTCTATCCCACTTGACATTGTGGGGGAATAAGACAACTGACAAAGTATAAAAAGTGAAAAGATTATGTGTATGACCTCACCACTAAATAAAAGAATGCTTTGTGTTTTATGCTTTGTTAGGTCATAGACTGAATCTATCTTTTGTCAATCATTGCAATGACTTTTTTGTGTCTTTGGGGCTTAGCATCCTATAGGAAATTGACTTATAAAAATATGCCCCATATATATACATGCTGGACGATGAAGAAATATGATGTATTCAGTATTATGCTTCAATTACAACACAACTTGAATTCGCATTACATTGTCCCTTTAAGCACAATTATATGTTACATTTTACACTGGGTAGACAACAAGGTCTAAATTTTATTTACAAACTCCTGTTACACAGGGGCATGGGCTGCAAGAATTCGGTTCACTATGATATGAAACACCAATCAGTTATTACTTTTTCTGCAACATTTCATGTTGTTACATTGTGGATTACAATCTCATACAGGGTCTCCCATAAAAACACATGGAATCAAGTGTTTGGTGTATGACCTCACCACTAAATAAAAGAATGCTTTGTTAGGTCATAGACTGAATCTATCTTTTGTCAATCATTGCAATGACTTTTTTGTGTCTTTGGGGCTTAGCATCCTATAGGAAATTGACTTATAAAAATATGCCCCATATATATACATGCTGGACAATGAAGAAATATGATGTATTCAGTATTATGCTTCCATTACAACACAACTTGAATTCGCATTACATTGTCCCTTTAAGCACAATTATATGTTACATTTTACACTGGGTAGACAACAAGGTCTAAATTTTATTTACAAACTCCTGTTACACAGGGGCATGGGCTGCAAGAATTTGGTTCACTATGATATGAAACACCAGTTAGTTATTACTTTTTCTGCAACATTTCATGTTGTTACATTGTGGATTACAATCTCATTCAGGGTCTCCCATAAAAACACCTGGCACAATTCAGGTCCAGTATGGGCAAAACATTTGACATCACTGGAAAGACCATTTCATTGACAACTTTTTGTTAAGTAAATTCAAGAACTCCCAATTGGCTTCGCAGTTAAGAATCAAGTGTTTGGTCTATCCCACTTGACATTGTGGGGGAATAAGACAACTGACAAAGTATAAAAAGTGAAAAGATTATGTGTATGACCTCACCACTAAATAAAAGAATGCTTTGTGTTTTATGCTTTGTTAGGTCATAGACTGAATCTATCTTTTGTCAATCATTGCAATGACTTTTTTGTGTCTTTGGGGCTTAGCATCCTATAGGAAATTGACTTATAAAAATATGCCCCATATATATACATGCTGGACGATGAAGAAATATGATGTATTCAGTATTATGCTTCAATTACAACACAACTTGAATTCGCATTATAGTCCCTCTAAACACAATTAAATGTTACATTTCAAGAATTTTGATAAACTCCCAATTGGCTACGCAGTTAAGAATAAAGTGTTTGGTTCTTATCTATCCCACTTGAAATTGTGGGGGAATAAGACGACTGACAATGTATAAATCTAGGCAGCTTGTGATTTCCTCTTTTTTGCCGTTTTCTTCTTTTTTTTACAGTCGCTTCCTTAAACATCGTTGCTTCACTGCATTACTATGTTCAGATGAATAATCGCATAGGGTGACACGTACCCCCCCCCCCCAGATCATATAAGCGCAAATCTCAGGTAAATCCTTGTTCCGTTTGAGGCAAATGATGGTGTGCATGTTTTACTGGCAGATACCTAACGACATAGGAATTGGTTGTTTTTTTTTTTATATCAGCATTAGCTCCGAACAACATGGTCGAGGCTAGACCTAGACTCAACTTCTAAGCTTGACAGACTCTACAGAAGTTCTGGGCCAATTGATCTACTCATCGGTGCCAACTATGCAAAACTCCATCTTGGGGATGGAAAGCCAAGAGAGAGGACATCTAGTTGCTAAGCGAACACCACTAGGCTGGGTGGTGTTTGGTGGTTAACCAGGCCAGAAGGGTGGAAACGTACTCAATGTACAAGTAATCAGAAATCCCATTGTTCTGCAGGATTTTTGGACAGAGTCTATGGGAGTGGCCTGTCCAGATATTGAGGCAGATGAACAGAAGTTTATCGTCAAGGCTTGTCAGAACAAAGGTCGACAGTGGCTGGTTCCATATCCATGGCAGAGAGACCCAAAGGAATTGCCAGGCAACAAGGCACTGGTGGAAAAATGCTCAGTGCTACAGAGAAAAGGTTGCTGAAGGATGCTGAGCATGCCAAAAGCCTATGATTCCAAGAAGGACGCGGAATGTTCATCAATGCAATGTCTGCGTTGGGGATGTAGTACCGTAATGCTCGCCGACATGAACTCTGTACGCAGCAAGTGGACAATCGCTCGCGTGATTGAGGTTTACCCAGGTGACGACGGTAAAGTGCGGAATGTTAAAGTAAAGACTATGGACTCTTGGACTCTGAATATCGTCGCCCAGTAACCAAGTTAGCAGTAATCTACCATGTTGAGGGATACGAAGATTAGTACATATAAGTCTTCTTTTAGTGAGAATAAAGAGACAAAATATGTGGGTTTAATTTGCCATCCAACCACTCACATAGCTTCGTCTCACTCACACACGACAACCCTAGGGTTTTTAGCTCTGTAAGGGCTTCCTGGATCTCTTCCTGGACCAATTGTTAGGTCTTGGCTTTGGCTATGCCACCGTACATAGGGCGTTGTCATTTCCTGACCCTTGTGACAATCTCTGGTTCTTCATTGTTCTCTGTGTCATTGTCGTCTATCTGAATTTTGAAGTGTATCAAATTTTGATAACATTGAGAAGGCTGAGGTGATGGGATGATTTACCAGGTATTTCTTCCTCAATCCAGATACAACTTTCAGACTTGCTCCTTGTAAAGCAACTGCAGCAGGAAGGCATTCAAGGCCATAACCTTTGATAATGTCAGAAGGTCAATTCTAGCCAAATGTTGTATTTTTCCAGTTCTTGAAATTTCTTTTCTGAGCAATTTTGTTTATACTGTTCATAAGTATATAGTTTAAGGTTAACAAAAGCACACTTATATTAACTATACCCTCATTCATTCATAAAATACACAATGTGCACTCTGTTGCACTTCGGTACTAAGAATTCTTAGAAAGTGTACAGCTTTCACCCATCCCTGGCTCCTGGCATGCAAAAGGTGCTGATGAAAAATTCCACTGTCCATGTGACCTCCAAGCATTAATTTCCCATAAACTGTATTGTTTTACATGCTGCAGTGAATTAGTGAGGCACAAAATACATATCAATGTGTGTATGTTTGATGTCCCATAAGTCACAGTTTTGAGCATTAAGTTTCCCTCATATGCTGCAATAGACTCCTGCAGACAAGCATTGGACTTTTTTAACTACTACAGTACATGCTTGCATTAACGAATCAAGTTGCATCTGCATTGGACTTGAAATAGCTCTAATGGGGGGACATACAATTTAGTCCCATAAGTCACAATTCCTATAAGTCACATATACAGTTCATAAACCATGCCACCCAAAAGCTGTGCATGAGAGCAAAGCAAGAGACAAGAATGCTTAAAAGCTGGAGGACAGTATGCTGACTGTAAGAAAAACAGTCAGAATATCATAGGCAGTGGGGGGAACTTGCAATGTCTGCAGCCCCGAAAAAAGGAGATAACTGAATATGAACACTAAGCAAAGCTGAGTATAGGTGAATTGGTTTGTTTCACCTAGGCTTTTACCCTATTTCATCCTATTTTTTTTAGGTGCAGATCACTCTCTTCGTTTTCTTGTCCTTTGAGTATGCATTCATTATGTTACATATGATGTGAACTTGATATATAGTCCCATGGAAACTAAACCTATTGCAATGTCCCATCAGTCACAAATTTTGTAGTTCAGCGACCCTCTGGATCCTGTCAAAATAAGAGCACCAGTCCTCAGATGCATAAGGCTACCATGAGCAGACCTTTTACCAAGGGCACATACAGCACTCCCTACCAGCCCCTGTAAATGCCAAAAAGTTGTTCAGAAGCTTGCAATCAAGTTTTCTCAGAATCATTCCTGCCGCCTGCCAATGGAAAGGAACATGCGCATTTATAGAGTACCGAAGTGTGATGTCACAATGTCATGACATCGAAACGGCCGGTTCTAAACTGAGTCGCAGCTGCACGATCGTCTATACAAATTTGTATTTGAAAAAATGGTGATGCGTGTTGTCCCTGCTTGTTGCCATCATTCTTAAAGTGTTGTAACAGGGCACTGGTTCATAAAGCTATTCATAACTTAAGAGCGACTTTAAGAACGACCGGTGATCCTTGTGGTAAATGTCATCATAAATTGACAATGTTTTAGCATGTAAGAAATTAGGATGACCAGTCATTCTTAAAGTTGCTCCTAACTTACAAACAGCTTTATGAAACGGCCCCCTGGTTAGTTCGTTTAGAACCAGGCCACCATGACACCATGGCAACTGACATGATGATGTCCTTACAGGCATTCTAAATTTATATCAAAGAGATGACATATCAACCCAAGAAGCTGGCAAACAAGAATTTGTGATAGGGTGCAACTCCATAATATATTTTTAAACCAACTTTTTTGTATTGCCTGAAGTGTATAGTTAATGAATCTTGATGTTCCCTTTGCCAAATCGTGTCCCATGGGTTCCAAATTGGCAATTTTTGGCAGCCATCTTGGTTTCCTCATGAAAATCAACTATTTTCATACTTTTTACACAGACAATGGTAAAATCTTCCATGTAAATGAATACACTTTTTACTATACAAGTATACATTTAGTTTAGATAGTAGAAATCGATTGCAACCGTTTTCTACACAGTCCAGTTAATAGAATTTATGCCAAAATTTTCAGGTTATTTTGTCAAAACTTTGCATGTGCACTGATATCTGTCTGTTTTATCATTAACATCAACAACTTATTAAAAATATCAGCATTCGACACGAAAGAGAATATATTAACAAGAATATTGATATACTTCATGGCAGCATTAATGTCTTAATTTGCTTACATGTAATACCGGTAGACTGAAAAGGTCATTTTCTTACCATACTGTACGAGACAGATAGAGAAAAGCAACATTTTTTTGTCCCATCTGTAACAAATAGGTCCTATATGTCCCATCAGTCACAATGGAAAGTGTGTACATTCTTATTCTAATTTTTCAATTTTCATCTCTTTGCTAAATATTTATGATTGTATTTGTTTATTTATTATTTTGTACTTATTTGACTACAGTTCTTACTGCTTGCTGACAAGTTAGGAATATTTTTTTTGGTTAATGTTCGCTTTATATACATGAAAAGATAATTCTGCCCTTTGTTGAATTTATTTCTGACACAATGGCATGAATTATTAAAGGTGTCATCTTATTAGGGAATATTTCTTCATGCTGAAATTAAGTTAAACTTAAAAAGTCTGTTATATATTGATAATGATGTCATACCATTACTCACAATTGTAGCTGCGCAGGCGCAATGCGGAATAAACTTGCTTTGGAATCATATACCAAGAGTATCAGACGTGTGCTTATTTATGTGCCTTAATTACTAATTACTGTAGATTAATTAGGAGTACATAACAACAAATCTGGCGACGAGGATTAACTTTTGTGTTTGTTCTTCACTTTGGGAAAGTTCGAGTACCTGAGGATGGCTACTTTTGGAACAATTGGTGAATTTCGGGAAGACGAAGGGAGTTGGTCCGAGTACATTGAGCGTATGGGACACTACTTCGACGCCAATAGCATCATTGATGAGGGGAGGAAAAGATCCATTTTACTAAGTGTTTGTGGAGCCTCAACCTACAAGTTAATGTCAAGTTTGGCGGCACCAAGGAAACCAGGTGAAGTTGAGTTCAAGGAACTTGTGAAATGACTGATCATCGAGATCCAAAGCCATCGGTGATCGTCCAACGATTCAAGTTTAACAGCAGGTCGAGAAGACCAGATGAATCGCTGTCAACTTACATTGCTGAACTGCGACGATTGGCTAATGAATGTAAGTTTGGTGCTATTTTAGAGGAGATGTTGAGAGATAGGATTGTGTGTGGAGTGGCAGATGATAGAATACAAAGGAGATTATTGGCTGAACCAACTCTAACATTCGAAAAAGCTAAAGATATTGCATTTGCAATGGAATTAGCTGATAAAAATACAGCCGATCTCCGAGATCAGAACAAAGGCGAGATGGTGAACAAAATTGCTCATGGTGTTCGTCATCGTAAGTCGTCACAACGTCCTAATTCCAAGAAACATTCCTCATGCGGTCGCTGCGGAAAGGGACAGCATCAAGGAGAGGCTTGTCCAGCAAAAGACGGAGTGTGTTTCCATTGCGGTAAAAAGGGACATTTTGCCGTGGTATGCAGAGCCAAAGGAGAGAGGAAGGACCAGACAAAAGTTTTCCATCAGCAAGGGAAACAGACCGCCTCCAATAAATCTCGGACTCTGCAGATCGAAACAAAAGAGGATGATGAAAACGAAAGCTACGGGCTGTATACACACTCGACGAAAGCTTCCAAACCTCCTCCGATTATGACTCAGCTAACAGTAAAAGGGAAACCTATAAACTTCCAAGTGGACACGGGCTCGGCAGTAACGCTCATCAATGAGAAAACGTGGCTCTCTCAGTGGAGTGACAAAGAGAGGCCTAAGCTGAGCGAACCAAAAACGCGGCTTCGTACATACACCGAACATTTAGTCGACATTATCAGAGAATGTGAAGTCGCCGTATCCAAGGGCAACCAGGAGGACCGCTTACCTTTGATAGTTGCGAGAGGCAGAGGGCCGAATCTCATGGGAAGAGATTGGCTGCACGAAATAAAGTTGGACTGGAGGGAGATAAACTTGGTCAGGGTCAATGACGCAGTAGACAGACTGTGTTCAGACTACGCGGGACTGTTCACACGGGAACTTGGAAAGTTGAAAGGTGTAGAAATAGATCTGGATATTGACCCCGATGCATCGCCTAAGTTTTTGAAGGCCCGTCCAGTTCCATTTTCACTTCGAAGTCGTCTGGATCAAGAACTGGATCGCCTTCTAGCAGATGACATAATTGAACCAGTTCAATATTCAAACTGGGCAGCTCCAGTGGTTCCAGTCGTCAAAGGAGATGGATCCACTCGAATTTGTGGGGATTATAAAACCACGATTAACACAGCAGCTCGATCGGATACCTATCCGATCCCGAGAGTAGAAGAGCTATTTGCAAGGCTTGCAAATGGAAATTCACAAAACTGGATCTTTCTCATGCATATCAACAACTAGTCCTGTCTGAGAAATCCAGGGAGTTCATCACTATCAACACGCATAGAGGGTTATTTCAATACAAGAGACTGCCTTTTGGAGTTTCGACTGCGCCCTCGGTGTTTCAGCGGACGATGGAGTCATTGCTGGCCGGTATACCAGGTGTGGCTGTCTACCTAGATGATCTTCTCATCACAGGAGAGTCAACAGATGCCCACATGAAGAACCTGAGAGCAGTCCTGGATGTTCTTCTGAAAGCTGGACTAAGACTGAAGAAAGAGAAATGTGTGTTTCTCAAGGACGAGGTTGATTACCTCGGACACACAATCACTGAAAAGGGTCTTCGTCCTACGGGGGACAAGGTGCAAGCCATTACAAATGCGCCCGAACCAAAGAGCGTAAAGGAACTTCGCTCGTTCCTAGGCTTGCTAAATTATTATGGTAAATTTCTACCCGACCTTGCATCAAATTTAGAACCTCTTCACCGGTTGTTGAGGAAAGACGCAAGATGGCAGTGGGGTAAAGAGCAGAAACAAGCTTTCGTAAGAGCCAAAAAGTTGCTTAATTCAACTCGAGTGCTAGCCCACTACAATCCGGAAGAGCAACTCATACTAGCTTGCGACACTAGTCCGTACGGTATCGGAGCCGTACTCGCTCATATATTTTCGGATGGGACCGAAAAACCCATCGGGTTCGCGTCGCAAACACTGAATGTTGCGGAACGCAGATATTCGCAATTAGATAAGGAAGGTCTAGCAATCGTATTTGGGGTAAAACGGTTTCACCAATATCTGTATGGCCGGAAATTCGAAATAATAACGGATCATAAACCGTTACTTGGTCTGTTTGGAGAGAGGAAAGCCATTCCACAGATGGCTTCTCCGCGCGTCCAATGGTGGGCAATTACACTTGCGGCATACGAATATGTCATAAAGTATAAAGCGGGAGAGAAAAATTCAAATGCTGATGCACTCAGTAGATTACCGCTAGAATCTACCATACCGGATCCTCCGATCCCGGGGGATATCATACTTCTCATGGATACGTTAGATAGGACACCGATAACGCCCTCGCGCGTCCGTTCTCTAACCGACAAAGATCCGATCTTGTCGCGGGTCCGTAACTTCATCTTACAAGGATGGCCTACAGCAGATGAATTACAAGATAAGGCATTCGGTCCGTATTTGAATAGGAAAGATGAATTGAGTGTCCATGAGGGAGTAATATTGTGGGGAGCTCGCGCGGTGCTTCCTCCATAATGTCCGGGGATAGTGCGTATGAAGGCAATGGCGAGAAGTTGCGTATGGTGGCCACAGATAGACAAAGATTTGGAGCGTAAAGTTAAATCTTGCGAAAAATGTCAATCACACCAGCGACAACCGTCGAAAGCTCCACCCCATCAGTGGGAATATCCAAGTAAACCGTGGTCGCGAATTCATGTCGATTA
This sequence comes from Lytechinus pictus, assembly GCF_037042905.1. Taxonomy (NCBI): domain Eukaryota; kingdom Metazoa; phylum Echinodermata; class Echinoidea; order Temnopleuroida; family Toxopneustidae; genus Lytechinus; species Lytechinus pictus. Next base: position 16,466,826 of record NC_087246.1, read on the forward strand.
CGCAGGTCCAGTAGAAGGGAAAATGTTACTAGTAATAATAAATGCGTATTCAAAATGGATAGATGTTCACATTATGAATAAATCGACTAGCGAAGCGACAATAGACAAATTGAGGGAAGTCTTTTCGGCACAAGGTCTTCCTCAAACGCTGGTTTCGGATAATGGGCCCTGTTTCACGAGTGAGGAATTTGCTATTTTCATGAAAATGAACGCAATCAATCACATTCGAGGTGCACCATATCACCCAGCTACTAATGGTCTCGCAGAAAGAGCAGTGCAAACTGTGAAAGGAGCCCTCAGAAAAATGAGTGGACCCCTTCAGACGAGATTAGCAAGTTCTTGTTGAGTTACCGTACAACTCCACAAGCTACCACAAATCAGTCACCGGCAGAATTGCTCATGAACCGAAAGTTGCGTACTCGCATATCTTCTGTTCTGCCTGATGTGAACGCAACCGTTGAGAAGAAGCAATTCTCTCAGACCGCTCACACTTCTCGCAAACTTCGCGAATTTAGGATAGAAGTCCTTGTGAGAAATTACGGGCGAGGTAACCAATGGCTACCCGGAAAAGTAGTCGAACGTAACGGTCCGGTATCCTGTCGTAAATGTCAATGCCAATAACTCGACGCTGAAATGGAAACGTCATGTTGACCAATTGCGAAGTCGAATCTCGACTTCATCGACCTCGAACGACGACACCGGCCCGACACACGAAGATGACGTTATCATCCGCGCGGATCGTGAAGACAATCCTGAAGTCGAACACGATGACGGTATAAAGCATTATCCTAGACGAGAGCGGAGAAAACCAAACTATTATGGATTTTCGTAATTTCGGACACAACAATAATTTTAATAAGATCTTGTCTTGGATTATTAACTCACATATTTTTGGACCTTGTCAAAATTCCTGATTTAATTGTCTAGTTCAGTGAAATAAAAAAGTATCATTGAATTTATTAGTTTAATTCTAACTTCAGTTTCCGACTGACATATATCATTTTATAATTATTAAAAGTTTTGCAAAGGTAATATTTGAATCTGGGAACTGATATCAAAAAAGAAATTGTAAATTTCATGACCGGTTGAATGTTACTGGTACAGTTATTGAGTTGCAAATTGAATTGGGATGTTGAAAAGGTATGTTTAATCTAAGGGGGGAGAGATGTTATATATTGATAATGATGTCATACATGTCATACCATGACTCACAATTGTAGCTGCGCAGGCGCAATGCGGAATAAACTTGCTTTGGAATCATATACCAAGAGTATCAGACGTGTGCTTATTTATGTGCCTTAATTACTAATTACTGTAGATTAATTAGGAGTACATAACAAAGTCATTGAGAGGAAATGGTGTATATATCGAGGAGATCTGGATATAGCGAACTAGTTCGCTACAATTTCCCCTCAGGCGCGGATCCAGGAGGGGGCCGAGCCGGCCCCGGCCCCCCCCCCTATTTTTTGACAACCTGCAGAAAAAGTGTACTCTTTAACTTGATAGAAACTATGAAAAACAGAAAGAAAAGTAAGAAAGAGGTATCATACCCATGATGTGTAATTTACAACCTCGTAACGGCCGGCCAACCCCGAAAGGAAACAATAAAAGGGTGAAGGGGAGAATTAGAAAATAAACTTTATATAAAAAATTTCGCTCGCGCTTCGCGCTCGCATTGATTGTGTAATGAATCCCATTCAAGAGGATTAAATGGCACTTATACATCCAGATCTGAAATCAATTTTGCACACAATATTTTAGCTCGCACATCAAGCTTTATTATTTTGTCTGTTTTACACAAATTGTTTATATCAAAGTTTTCAGCTCGCGCTGCGCGCTGGCATTGTTTGATTTGTGAGTTACCTATCCTCTGGAAATTCTTACCAAAATATGTCAAAATTCTCCTTTATCATGTCAGTTTATAAAAGAAAATGAGCTCGTGCTTCGCGCTCGCATTTAATTATTTGAGAAACACAGCTTTTTCTGTATTTAAATAAAAACGCGCTTAGACTGTCCAGTTTTCAGGTCGGAATATCAAAAATTTTGAGCTCGCACTTCGCACTCTCATTATTTAATTGGTGATACTTGTATCCTTTTCATTAATCACTAAAAACAATCCTAATTGAGTCCCTTTCACGTTACTATGATAAAATTTAGGCTCGCGCTTCGCGCTCGCGTTGTTTAGTTGGATACTTATCTTTTTTCATAATTATAATTATCTTCAGAATCTTCAGGTCTAAGGACATGAAATATCAAAGAATTTGAGCTCGCGCTTCGCGCTCGCATTATATATTAAGACCACACGAGATACCTTATCTTGTTTATAATAATAAAATTAACATATACTTAAAACTTCAGTCTCTCGTTAGGACTACCCCCTAAAAAACCGAAAAAATCAGATTATAGCGGCCAATCGAGAAAAACGTTGATAAAAATATTTTTCGGCCCCCCCCCTATTGGCGAAAGCTGGATCCGCCCCTGCCCCTCGTCTATAATCGAGGAGATCCGAAATAGCGAACTAGTTCGCTACAATTCCCACTGGTGTATATATCGAGGAGATCTGGAAATAGCGAACTAGTTCGCTACCATTTCCGCCCGTCGTGTATATACAGGAGATCTGGAAAATAGCGAACTAGTTCGCTACAATTTCCGCCCGTCGTGTATATACAGGAGATCTGGAAAATAGCGAACTAGTTCGCTACAATTTCCCGTCGTATATATATATATAGAGCAGATTTGGAAATAGCGAACTAGTTCGCTACAATTTCCCGTCGTTAAGAGGAGATCTGGAAAATAGCGAACTAGTTCGCTACAATTTCCCATCGTATGTATATACAGGAGATCTGGAAAATAGCGAACTAGTTCGCTACAATTTCCCGTCGTGTATATATATAGAGCAGATCTGGAAATAGCGAACTAGTTCGCTACAATTTCCCGTCGTTAAGAGGAGATCTGGAAAATAGCGAACTAGTTCGCTACAATTTCCCATCGTATGTATATACAGGAGATCTGGAAAATAGCGAACTAGTTCGCTACAATTTCCCATCGTATGTATATACAGGAGATCTGGAAAATAGCGAACTAGTTCGCTACAATTTCCCGTCGTGTATATATATATATAGAGGAGATCTGGAAATAGCGAACTAGTTCGCTACAATTTCCCGTCGTATGTATATAGAGGAGATCTGGAAAATAGCGAACTAGTTCGCTACAATTTCCCATCGTATACATAGAGGAGAATTGGAAAATAGCGAACTAGTTCGCTACAATTTCCCATCGTATGTATATAGAGGAGATCTGGAAAATAGCGAACTAGTTCGCTACAATTTCCCATCGTATGTATATACAGGAGATCTGGAAAATAGCGAACTAGTTCGCTACAATTTCCCGTCGTGTATATATATATAGAGGAGATCTGGAAAATAGCGAACTAGTTCGCTACAATTTCCCATCGTATGTATATACAGGAGATCTGGAAAATAGCGAACTAGTTCGCTACAATTTCCCATCGTATGTATATACAGGAGATCTGGAAAATAGCGAACTAGTTCGCTACAATTTCCCGTCGTGTATATATATATATAGAGGAGATCTGGAAATAGCGAACTAGTTCGCTACAATTTGACACGTCGTATAATATAGACTAATACAAGGAGATGGCTACAAATTTCGACGCTTATATATAAGCGTTTAAGATCGCTATATTTGCCATCTTATAATTTCCCGTCCTTGTCCTTGAATTGATGATCCCAATCCTAGCTCCTGTAAAGAGTTACCGGTAGTAGTCGACGCACTTTCTTGTCGTCTGCTGTTTTGTTATTATGAAATTAGTTGAACTATCTCAATAAATCTATGAAATAAATGGTTAAAAGAAACATTTGAGACAGAAACATAATCATTGCAGCTTATTTTAACATAACAATTTTTATAACTCTTCATATTTTATGATTGAATGAATAATATCGAGGAACTGATTTAGTGCTTACAATTAGGAATTGGTTGTCTGCGGTGCGCTTTGTTAACCCGGAAGCTGAAGCTGAATGCATGGGGACATCCCGATAGACCGCGGGTCCGATAGACCGCGGGTCCGATAGTCCGCGGGTCCGATAGACCGCGGGTCCGATAGACCGCGGGTCCGATAGTCCGCGGGTCCGATAGACCGCGGGTCCGATAGACCGCGGGTCCGATAGTCCGCAGTGTGTGTAAAATTATGATCAGATGTATCAAATGTCATCGAGAGGTCCAAAGGTCAAATGATACGAGACCATGGGGCTCTATCAGGTGCGGATCCATGGGGGGCCGAGGGGGAACTGCCTCACCCCCCCCCCACCCCCAGCTCAAAAAAAAAAAAAGAGGGGGAAGAGGGGAAAAGAGAGAGAGGAAGATGGGAAAAGAAGAGAATAGAAAAGAGAGTAAGGGGGGAGGAAGGAAAAGAAGAAAAAGAGAAGAGAGAGAGGAAGAGGGGAAAAGAAGAGAAGAAAAAGAGAGAGGGGGAAGGAGAGGGAGAGAAGAAAAAAAATTAAAAGAGAAAAAGGAGGAAAGGAAAGAAAAAGAAAAAAGGGGGAAAAAGAAAAAAGCGGAAGAGGGAAAAGAAAGGAGAAAGAAAAGGGGAAGAAAGAGAATAATATTTAAAAAGAGAGGAAGATGGGAAGAAAGATAAGAAAAGAGAGAGAGAGGGGAATAGAGGAAAAGAGAAGAAAAAAGGAGAGAGTAAGGGGGGAAGGAAAAGAAGAGAAAAGAGAGAGGAAAAGAGAGAAAGAAAGGACGGGAAAAATAGAAGAAAAGTGGGAAAGATAAGATAGGGGAAAAAAGAAGAAAAGGGAGAAAGGAAGACAAGAAAAAAGAGAAGAAAAGGGGAAAATAAAGAGAAGAAAAGGAGAGAGAGAGAGGAGGAAGGAAAAGAAGAAAAGAAGAGGAAGAGGGGGAAAGAAAGAGAAAGGAAGGGGAATGAGGATAAGAGAAAGAAAAAAAAGAAAGAAAGAAAGAAAAGGAGATGGGAAACGAAAGAGGGAGATGTTGACCCGGACGTCGATTTGATGTTCGAACTAGGCGGTGCCAAAATAACATTCGAACTATGGGGCGCCGAACTGATGTTTGAACAGGGAGGGGGGCGCGAAATTGATGTTCGAACTATGGGAGCGCCGAATTGATGTTCGATCTAGCGGGGCACCAAATTGATGTTCGAACTATAAAGAGCGCTAATTTGAATTTTGACCATAATGCGACAAATACATGTTTCAGAGGGGGGGGGGGAGGGCAAAGTTATATTTCACATGGGGGCGCCAAGTTTATGTTCAACCGAGGGCGCCAAATTGACCTTGAACTTAGGGGGCTTCATGCAAATTCATTTTCGACCGGGGGCGCAACATTGCTCGTATTGCCTGTTTATAGTGAAATATATGTCCTGCCCAAAAAGCTTAAATTAATGCGGGTGAATTAAAATATCCCGTTTTTACGATAATAGACAAAAACAATGTTTTCGAGTTTAAAGTCTGTTTAGCGAGATAGATATCCTGTTCAGGGTCACAAAAAGGGGTTATAATCAAATTCAGCTCGCGCTACGCGCTCGCAATATTTCATCAATGAGGTATGCATCCTCTGCATCAATCCTACATGTAAGTGAATTAGTGTTCTTCAAGTCAACATACATAGGCCGATCCACGGGGCAAAGATTTTGCCCCCCCCCCCCCCATGGTGGCGCAAAAAAGGGGTAAGAAACAGAAAACGAAGAGAAAAGGGACAAGCAATTAAAATAGGAATTATACCTTAGTCCTTCTTAAGTCAGTATATAAAAAATTGAGCTCGCGCTTCGCGCTGGCATCAATAAATTGTTTAGTTATATACGCATCCCGACCTCACAGTTTTTTTTAAGAGAACGAGAAGCACAAGCTGAAAATATTTGATATTCTAACCTGACAACTGAAAATGTATTTTTCATTTTATCATTATACAAGTTTTCAGCTAGCGCTTCGCGCTCGCATTCATTTATTAATAGATATGCATCGTGTTCATCATAACAACTACTAACATTGGCGAATCCAGGGGGCCCGAGGGCCCTTCCCCCTAGTGACGGAGCAAATAAATTGGGAAAAACGGGGAAAGAAAGACAAAAAGAAGGGGAAAGATAAAAGGGGGAAGACGAGTGAATAAAATAAGGTCAGGAGAAGACTTGAAAAATAATTTTTTAAATATTTAATGTCACTATATTAAAATTTCGCTCACGCATCACGCTCGCATTGCCTGTTCGATGAGATACATATCTCGGTCAATATAGGCTGATATATAGTTCAAAAGATAAAGTTTTGAAGTCAATATACAAAACATAATTCAGCTCGGACATCGATCTTTCATTTTTTTTTGGTTTTATTTGCCAATTTATTTTTTTAAGTGCTCTGGAAAATGTCCGTTTTATGGTGTGAATCAACATTTGCAACATTTTGTGCGCTCGCATTATTTGCTATGTAGGCCTACCTTTTGCCTTTTGGTATTTCATATAAGATTATCTAAATATTCCTTTTCAGGTGTCTCGATTCTAAAAAAAATGAAGGCCTATGCTCACGCTGTGCTCTCGCATTTTGGTGAGTTATGTACACCTATAACAAACTACTTAATTCCCCCCCCCCCCCCATTTAAACATTTCGGATCGCGATTTGCGCTCGCGTTATTTGCTAAAATATATCAACCAATGAATCCTATTCATGATTATAAAAATACTTAAAATTTCCAGTTTTCAGGCCACATACACTGTCAACAAATTTCACACACTCATTAGGCTTATTAGATTAATAAATATGAAATAACATTTTTATGAATTCATAATAACTAAATTGTCCCTTTTTCATAAATAAATATCGACACGTTTTAGGAAAAGAAATAGAAGATAGTCATCATTCTTATATGATGACAAAATATCCTTAGGCTTAAAATGTCTCGATCCTAGGTTAAAATAATAATAAAATATCAGCTCACGATTCGCGCTCGCATCATTTATTTAGTGCTGTCCACATCGACGTCACAATTTTCCTATATCAAAGTGCTGTAAATAGTGCTTAAATTGACTCATTTCATATCGGAATTTCAAATATTATTTTCAACTCGCGCTCTGCGATCGCATTATTGATTTTCATGATGAAAAATGAAATGTATTCAGAATGCAGATTCTGTCTAACTCTAAAACACGCGCACGCATTTTTTTTTTTAGATACGCAGCTTGATCTTATTCAAAACGTACTAAAATTATCCAGTTTCAGATCAGAATATAAAAAATTTTCTGCTCGCGCTTTGCGCTCGCATTATGAAGACACTAAAAATTACCCTTCCTTTTTCATGATTGACAAAACATGACTCGAGCGTCCTGTTTGGGGGTTTGAAATCTCATCTTTTTAGGGTGGAATATCAAAAATGTTCAGCTCGCGCTTCGCGCTCACATTATTTAATCGTTGAAATATATATCGTCTTAATGGCTAACTGCAAAACGTCCTTAACAGGTCCCTTTTCGACTAGGCCAGAATGCATATTTAAAGGTCAAGTCCACCCCAGAAAAATGTTGATTTGAATAAATAGAGAAAAATCAAACATGAATAACGCTGAAAACTTCATCAAAATCGGATGTAAAATAAGTTATGACATTTTAAAGTTTCGCTTATTTAAAAAAAAAACAGTTCTATGCTCAACTAAGTGATATGCAAATGAGAGAGTCGATGATGTTACTCACTCACTATTTCTTTTGTTTTCTATTGTTTGAATAATACAATATTTCAATTTTTATGAATTCGACAATTAGGACCCCCTTGCTTGAACCACAAAATGCTAAAATAATTGAATTACATGTGTTCAGGGAGGAATGAAACTCTGTTTCACATGACAATGACGAGAAATATAATACAAAAGAAATAGTGAGTGGGTGATGTCATCGGTACCCTCATTTGCATACCGACCAGGATGTGCATATAAATGTTTTGAAAAATTAAGCAAAACTTTAAAATGTTATGTGTTATGTTAACTTTCTTTTTTTACATCCGATTTTGATGAAATTTTCAGTGTTATGTTTGTTTAATTTTTCACTTTCTATTCAAAGCAACTTTTTGTTGGGGTGGGCTTGTCCTTTAACACTTCTGATCGCGCTTCGCGCTCACGGTAATTATCTAGTTACATAACGCGTTCTCAATTTTCTGGACAAAATACATGAAATTTCATTTTTTTTTAGCTTGCATAGGGCTTATGAGATTATTACACATTTATGTTGTTTATAAAGTAAAGCTAGGAAATGACTGTTAGGACATGGGCGTTTTGCCCCCCCCCCAAAAAAAAAAAGAGAGAAAAGGAAAGGGATTAGGATGAAATATGATATTATTTTCCAAATGTTATGTCAAAATCTATCACAACCTTGTATTTTTGTAATAAAAATGTCAGCATATTTGCTTGCTCGCTTCGCTCAATGGAAACTTCTTATTAATTTTGTGCGATACGCCATATCGAGCCCCCTCAAAATTGTTGGCTCATTACGCCACTGGAACAACCCCTTCAAAGAAAAAAAAAATAAAATATCAACATTGAGCGGCCGATGGGGGAAAATATGGGTGAAAAAATTCGCCCCCTCATTTGCGGAAGCTAGGTCCGCCCCCGGAATTAGGCTTTCAGGATAAAATACATCAAAAATAAAAAATAAATCAGATCGCGCTTCGCGTTCTCATTATGTATTTAGGCCTTGTGAAATACCTCAATGTGTTTTTTAAAATAAAATCTCAGATATTCTTTAACTTCTACCCCCCCCCCCCATTTCATTGATTGTTGTTATCTTGGTGCCCTCTACAAAAGTTCAACAAGACCCCCCCTCGTGCACCCATGCTGAATAAATACGCCACAAATGAGGAGAATGAGTCGATTGCTTCGTGATTGCATTATTCCCAAGAAGCTATCATTAATATTATTGAAGGCTATTCTAAAACAACTAGCAAAGAAACTACAGCTCCCGTTCACACAATATTCTAGTAGGGCCTACTCTCGTGAGAAATTAAACCAAATTGAACCCCCCCCCCAAATCACTCGCGCTTCGCGCTCCCATTGATATTTCATTATTATATTCATGGATTTTTTTTTTAAGAACACATTAAAAGAGTGGTCTTTAATTGCCTTTTTAAAATGTGATTATAAGATAATTCAAAATCCATTTAAGGCACTTAAGTTAGCCTGGCTGGAAGGGAGTGGGCGCAATTTTTCGAAAAGTACACATGGGCGCCAAGAATCAGGTCAAATTTGGGCCCCCCTTCTCACCAAATCCTGGATCCGCGCCTGGGTTCTATAACAATAACCAAATTAGGGCAATCATCCACTGACAACTACTTCAAGGAAAATATGATCCCCATATTTTTACCGCCGGGGACTGTTACCCCCAGAAATTTACCCTCGAGACAATTACCCCGGATAATTACCCTTAGTACGGAGCCTTTAAAATGCCATCGACGTGACGACATGGCATGATACTCTATCTTGCCATGTATAATTAATAAGCTTATTATTTCGACATGGCGATATATTCTATCTTGTCAAGTCGATATGTCGACATGGCGAGATCTGAAGTGTACAAGTCCCGGCCAGAATCCCGATATATCGCCATGTTGACATATAACTTGTTACAAGTCGACTTGGCAAGATAAAATATCTCACCATGTTGACGTATAACTTTTATATGTGGACTTGGCAGGTATCTCGCCATGCCGACATAATAAGCTTATTTAGTCGATATGGCAAGATAAAGTATTTCGCCATGTCGTCAAGTCAGTGGCATTTGAAAGGCTCCGTACTAGGGGCAATTGGCGTCTAGAGGGTAAATTTCGGGGGGGGGGGGGTAACAGTCCCTGACGATAAAAATATGGGGATAATATTTTCCTTGAAGTAGTTGTCAGGGGGCGATTGTCCATTCGGTCATCGTTATAGAACCCCATGGACTCGTATCAATGACCGTTTGACCTCTTGATGACATTGGATCTCACTATATCCTGATCATTATTTTACACACACCGCGGACTATCGGACCCGCGGTCTATCGGACCCGCGGACTATCGGACCCGCGGTCTATCGGACCCGCGGTCTATCGGACCCGCGGTCTATCGGACCCGCGGACTATCGGACCCGCGGTCTATCGGACCCGCGGTCTATCGGGCTGTAACCGAATGCATGATATGAACCATGCATACCGCCGGTAATATTATGAAGCAATACGCTGCGAAAACGAAAACAACGTTTTGCTTGATCATGATGATGTCTGTGTTTGTGAAAACAGTTTTTGGACAGTTTGTTGGCTAACACTAAAGAAAATACGTTCTACATTGGTCTCATCTTCAAAGTTCTACCTAGAATAGTCTATTCTCTTAAGACAAGAAAAAACAAGGAGCAGGCTGAGCAGTGGACAATCGGCTGATCGGGCATCGCTTTTCTTCTTCCCTGGCCGCGGTCGCGTTGATTTCCTCCACTCTCGATTACCGTCTACCCATCTGGACTGGGGAACTGCCGGATCCAGTGGTTATAGCGAAAAGTGTTTTTTTTTAAATTAGATTCAGGATAGAGCTAAGCTCAGGATCTTTGGAATCGTTCTGTATCTTGATGATGTCTGTTTCATTGTGTATCATCAGAATTTCTGTTAACGACAACTCTCCGATTCCAAAATCATTGTCATATTCAAGAGGTAGATCTGTGGTTTTAACATTAACAAGTTAGTCCGGAGGGGGGGGGGGCAGTCAAATATATTGCTGTACACTTACGTGACCAAAAAACGCATTTAAAGGGTTTTTTTTTTTTCAGTTTTATACGCGGGCCCCGCGTGTACTGATTTTCAAGAAAAAGGGTGGTTTTGAAAGACCGGTCAATGGTCAGTTGCGGGGCTGGGGTCAAATGTAATTAGGGTATGTTTTTTTTCCAAAGCTTTTTATTTAAAACTAGCCAAACATGTTAAGGGTATGTTTTCTCCCCCAAGCTTTTTCCCCAAGGTCATATTCTGGCAACAACATGTACATGTTTAGAGGCCAAATTGTGTACATAAAGCTCGCGAAAAAATTGTTTGGAGGTTATTTTGCACACAGAGAAAAACTCGTTTAGGGGGTGTTTGGAAATAATTTGGTCACGCATGTGTACAGCAATACATTTGACTGCCCCCCGGCCCCGGGGCAAGTTAGTCCTAATTTTTTTTAAGTTGATAGCCTAACTGTTAGCTATTTAAGTGATTATTTTTTTGTCTAACATTACTACTAGGAACTTAGGAAGTTTAATTTCAGTAGCCATGGTAGAATAGCAGAGTATTTGGTTGAATTGAAATAGCCTAACAACATGCCTAAGCCTAAGGCATGATAATGTTCAGTCTTCCTATTAATTTAAGTTATAATTTTGAGAATCGAGACATTAAATCATTCAATTCAACTCTTTTAAAATGTCATTTTTTAAAAGTAGATTTATCTAGAACTCTATTATGATTAATCAAATTGTGACTTAGAATTTTTTTAGATTAACAAGGTTTTGTTTGAATTTCATGCAGGAGCAGACGCGATGGCAGAAAGTCCACCACTGCTATCTTCTTCACCTCCTCCTACTCTGATGGCCAAACGGCATGATGCCCTCAGTGATAAACCTTCAGTGGCATGGGAGAAAGTGGATGAAGATGGACGAAGTCATCCAATCCTGGCCAAGGCAGAGAGCACCGAAGCCATCTTGGAGAAATGCATCGGAAAAAGGGAAGAGACAGAGATCCAGATCGAAACCTACAATGTTGAAGGTAATTTTAACTGGGAATGAATCTACAGTCAAATTGATCAGCTGAACTTATTGGGGGAAGGGGATGGGTCATTCCCAATTGTTTAACATTTGTGACAGAGCAATGTTTTATACATAGCAATGTTTTCCCGGCTTTAAGGCTTTAATCAACATGTCAAAACAGAGCAATGTTATATACATAGCAATGTTTTCCCGGCTTTAAGCAGTACATGGCAATATGGCTGTAAAAATATGAAATGTGAAATTTAATCAACATGTCAAAACAGGAAGCCACATCTTTTTTCTGTGATAACCAAATTAATCTTTTGAAATTCGCTATACAGGTAGAAAGGACCTCAAATCTTCTTGCCTGATGTGGTGAAGAATTGGTTCTAAAGCTACACTGATATCACAGGAGGCAGGCATAATCATTATTAAGAAATCTTGACACATCTAACTTTATGCTCTTTAGAAGTTTAGATGAGGACATTAACTGATAAAAAGTAGATTATTTGTATGAGACATTTGCTATTGAAATGTACAAACTGTGCATAATGGCTTGCCAGCCATGATGTCACATAATTTATTAAAGTCGATTATAATTTGTTATACTTTTGTTGTTGATGCCATTTTGAGACTGCACAGCTCTTTCGTTATACACTGTCAGAGAAAATGATTTTGCTAAGTGTTAAATTATTGGGCTGAGAAGCTCTTTACCTTAATGTATTGAACTCATTATTCCAGAATTTCTTTTTGTTTCAACTTTAAAAACTTTTTTGTGTGCAAATAAAGTATGAAAGAAAAATTGAGATAGATATTTTAATGGGATGTAAAGGCTTACTGGGGAAGTTTGATATTGGAATTCTGTCTTGTAATAGATAGAGAGATAGAAAGTGTAATGGGATGGAAATGCTTGCTGAGGAAGTTTGATATTGGAATTCTGTCTTGTAATAGATAGAGAGATAGATAGAGTAATGGGATGGAAATGCTTGCTGAGGAAGTTTGATATTGGAATTCTGTCTTGTAATAGATAGAGAGATAGATAGTGTAATGGGATGTAAAGGTTTGCTGGAGAAGTTTGATATTGGAATTCTGTCTTGTAATAGATAGAGAGATAGATAGAGTAATGGGATGGAAATGCTTGCTGAGGAAGTTTGATATTGGAATTCTGTCTTGTAATAGATAGAGAGATAGATAGAGTAATGGGATGGAAATGCTTGCTGAGGAAGTTTGATATTGGAATCCTGTCTTGTAATAGATAGAGAGATAGATAGAGTAATGGGATGGAAATGCTTGCTGAGGAAGTTTGATATTGGAATTCTGTCTTGTAATAGATAGAGAGATAGATAGAGTAATGGGATGGAAATGCTTGCTGAGGAAGTTTGATATTGGAATTCTGTCTTGTAATAGATAGAGAGATAGATAGTGTAATGGGATGTAAAGGTTTGCTGGAGAAGTTTGATATTGGAATTCTGTCTTGTAATAGATAGAGAGATAGATAGAGTAATGGGATGGAAATGCTTGCTGAGGAAGTTTGATATTGGAATTCTGTCTTGTAATAGATAGAGAGATAGATAGTGTAATGGGATGTAAAGGTTTGCTGGAGAAGTTTGATATTGGAATTCTGTCTTGTAATAGATAGAGAGATAGATAGTGTAATGGGATGGGATGGAAATGCTTGCTGAGGAAGTTTGATATTGGAATTCTGTCTTGTAATAGATAGAGAGATAGATAGTGTAATGGGATGGAAATGCTTGCTGAGGAAGTTTGATATTGGAATTCTGTCTTGTAATAGATAGAGAGATAGATAGTGTAATGGGATGGGATGGAAATGCTTGCTGAGGAAGTTTGATATTGGAATTCTGTCTTGTAATAGATAGAGAGATAGATAGTGTAATGGGATGGAAATGCTTGCTGAGGAAGTTTGATATTGGAATTCTGTCTTGTAATAGATAGAGAGATAGATAGTGTAATGGGATGTAAAGGTTTGCTGGAGAAGTTTGATATTGGAATTCTGTCTTGTAATAGATAGAGAGTTAGATATAAAGGCTTGCTGGGGAAGTTTGATATTGGAATTCTGTCTTGTAATAGATAGTGTAATGGGATAGAAATGCTTGCTGAGGAAGTTTGATATTGGAATTCTGTCTTGTAAGAGATAGAGAGATAGATAGTGCAATGGGATGTAAAGGCTTGCTGGGGAAGTTTGATATTAGAATTCTGTCTTTTCCATGAATACAGGTCAGATTAAAACTAAGAGGTAGTGAGGTAACTTGTTCTTACATCATTGTGACTGTGCCATAAACCAGCAATGGCTTGGTGGTAGGGCCATTGATCAGCAATTAGTAGATTCAAATCTAGGTTCAAATCCTCCTGGTTCTAAGATTTTTGTCTGTCTTATTTTTTAGATCAAATATGCGATCTTATTTAATCTACAAAATTTGCTTCTTATGAAGGCTTAGAATGAAAAACGACTTTGAAGTTTTTAGTTATATTGATTTGCCTTGGTAATCAATTTCTGATAGACCAAAGAAGTGGACTATTTCTTCACTATGTAAGCTAAGCATTGATATTCTTATCTTCCAGAAAGATACGAGGATGAGTGCACAGATCAGATCAAGGAAGAACCTAAACCGAGCTATGCCAAAGCTCTTGCTGGGGTGAAAGAAACAGACAAATGGCGTTCATCCAAGGAAAGACAAAGTCAAATTAATCAGTCATCGACTTTTAAGCCTGTAAAGGGGGACAGTCTATGTAGTGACACCACTACTACTAGTGAAATCACATCTCTTGATAGTACTGATGAAGACTCTCTAAGCATAGACAAGGACAAAGGTCAAAGCTCAGAGTCTGACAAAGTTCAAAGCACAGAGAACAAAGGACAAAGATCGGAGAGCAAAGGTCAAAGCTTAGAGGGCAAAGCTAAGAAAGGCGAGGCTTCGGGTAAGAGTCGCCCTAGAGTTGTGCCTCCAGTTGATAGCTCTGTTCGACATGTATCATCGAGCATTAGTCCTCCAACTGTGTCATCTGAAGCCAGTGAGGGCGGCAGATCAAGCAAAAGTCCACTGACGCAGATCAGGAGAAGAATAACATTCTTTTCAGGGAATCCTGTGGTGGATGTTACAAAGGGAATAGTCCATCTTTTCAAAGAGAAGTAAGTATGGAGTCTCATGGTCGATGAACACTACTCTGGCATTTGGCTTACAAAATGGTTGTCTTCCTGATAGTTTTTTTTTTCCTTTTAGCACTCCACTGTTTTTACTAAAAAAGCACTAAAAGCAAACAGGTACCGGGTATATGAAAGTAAAATCATAAAATGTAATGATCTTTTAATACCGCACAAGTCCATCAAAACCTTGAAACTAAACCTTGAGCAAAATTTTATACAGCTCTGCTGCTATATATAGTATCAGTAATAAGTTTCACTCCTTTGACTAGCAGCTAGTAGAACATGCATGATTTTAACATGGGGGTTCTGTCTAAGGGACTGTTGCACCTGGACAATATATGCTGACCTACTGTACCTGTGGCCATCTGTTAATCTGTTAATTCCCTTTCTTGATATAAAGAAATTAGATTAAGTAAATGGCTTGCCATAGATTTTCATACATGATAGACACTGGCTAAAAACGTTCAGATGTGACAGCCTTATCAAATTTGATTTATGAAGCAAAGTACTGATTTAAATGGAACAAATGATTCTTATTCTTTTTCTTAGATTAATTAGTAATCACAACTTAGGTACTTTGATTTTTTACTGCACCTAAATGTCAAAATCTATTTGTTTTGTTTGTGATCAGTCACATGACGTCTCTAGATGAAGGCATCATTCGTAGTGATATGATCTGTGCTCTGGCTGTCCCGGCATCTCTTATATGTCATGATCTACTGCAGTTCTTTTCTCCTTTGGCTGAGGGCATAGAACACATCCGAATCGTCAGAGATTCCAACCCAAACCAATACATGACTCTTATTAAGTTCAGAAATCAGGTGGGTAATATAACATCATGCGATTGTGACCATCCGCTTCAAAATGCACAATAAGTTGGAAGTTGGATAGAATGAATTTAGATATTTTCCTGTAGTTCGAATCCTTAGCTTTCAAGTGATATATAGCTTGTCAAAAGTGATCAACAGTAACCTTCAGATGTAATCGATTAAATGTAGAGAAATTTCAGTAGGGGGTCATTCCATAAAGGTCGGACGTACATTCGGACACATTTAAGAGCTGAATCTCCTTTGATTTAATAGCAGCGTTTTAATTTTTCCAGTATATTATAACATGTGACCTAGGCTATCATTACACCATGACAGGACCAGGCTGCTATATAAAGAATAGAAAATATGGGCAAAAATGTGAGGGGTCGGACGTACATCAGACAAAAGCAGGTTTTATGCTTTTAAAGTTCATGTCAAAATCTCTGTGATTTGTGTGATGCAGTTACTGAAATTCTAGTATTGGCTGTTAGCTAAAGGATGAATCTTTAAAGAACTGAAGTGAAGAAATTGATAGACATTGCCTTGTTTTAGTTACAGGCTGATCTATTTGGGGTCGGACGTACACTTTGAGGGGTCGGATGTACATTGTGCAAAATATTTGCACACTGTACATCCGACCCCCTTTGAAGATCAGTTACACAAAACGTAGAAATTCTAAACTGGAATTTTTTTGTTATACATACTGCTTGGATAGTTGTCTTTCACATAAGACAGAATTAACAAATTAATCTGATGCTGGTGAAGAGTTTTGCTTGATTATAGTTGACATGCATCCAGACAATGTACGTCCGACCCCAATACTGATTTTCTTACAATCAAGCAAAATACTCCTCATATCTGTTATAAATGAGTCAGAGGGGTTAAACTGTTTCCATTTTGATATCTACATTTTTAGACCACATCAATAACAAAACAACACAACTATTCACACAATGCAGGATATTTTTAATATTAAACTTCAAGTAAAATGTATCTTTTTTAATGGTTTGCAAAAGACCTGACAAAGAATTTCTTCAACATTAAAAAACTTATCCTGTTACAAACTTTTTTTAAACAAGGTGGGTTTCGAATAATGAGTCTTCCCTGATGTTGCAATCAATTGTATGCATTATGACCTTTTGACCCCTAGATGACCTTTGATCTTTCCATCCTCAACTTCCTCAAGAACATATGTGGTTTTTCCCACTGATCGTTTTGTTCCAAGTTTGAGCAAAATTAATGCAGAAATACAACATATGACATTTTTAGCCCCAGATTACCTTTGACCTCTCCATTCTTTATACCCATGGATAATTTGATCCAAGTTTGAAAACAATTGATGCACAAAAACCTTTACCTTTAGCAACAGTGTTACCCCCTGAGTCATTTGTAATATGTGGAGCAATTTGATTGACTGTAAGAAAATCAGTATGGGGGTCGGACGTACACTGTCTGAATGCATGTCAACTATAATCAAGCATAACTCTTCACCAGCATCAGATTCATTTGTTAATTCTATCTTATCTGAAAGACAACTAACCAAACAATCATAACCACTTATCCAAGGCTCGACATTAGCGGTGGCCCGGTGGCCCGGGGCCACCAGAAATTCACCTCGGGCAACCATTATTGATAAAATGTTAAGTTTTGGTGGCCCGAATCGGGCAACCAATAATTTTCAAAGTAGCGCAATTTTTCTCCCGATTTTGCACGCATTTATCAACTTTTTACAGTTCAAATTGCAACCCAGTTCGTCATGCGCCCTTTTCGTTGATCTACACACAAAGTTTGCATATTAGGCCTACAGCTATTGCATACAGTAGCTATTATCCAGCCAGCCGCGCCGGCCGGCTGGCGTGAGCTTTGCATGAAGCCACTGCGCTGCATACAGCTGTGCTCTATACTAGATCTAGCTCACCCTATTCAGACTCCGGGAGCTGCGATAAAAAATGTTGCTGCTAAGAAATCTTCCACAGAACTTTGAAAATCTGAGTCAAAGTCACATTTTACACCAATGAAATGACATTCTACAGTCTATATTACGAAAATTTGGTGTACCCTGATTATTTGCAAGCATTAGGAATAGGAATTATGACCTCTCTTTTGACTACAAAAGACCGATTTCCAAATGAATTAATACACATAAAATACATAGGCAAGTACATTACAGTCCCACGTGTGCATTTGTATGTATGTTGATACTTGGTTTCTTTCGAAGCTGTGTCTTTTCTAGCCAAAAATAAACAGACAGTTTCTTTCTTTCTTGTTTATAAATGACTTCTTAAACCACTCTTGAGAAAGTAAATACTTTGGGAAGGCATTTCATTGATATGAAATGTGAATTTTTCCAACATTTTGGCAAATATAGGGAAGGACTTTTCTCACACTTTTTTTCCAGATATAACTTTTGCTGTTTTCTTCTTATTTTTTTTCTTTCATTTTTTTTTCAGTGGTTAAACCATTTATACCCCTTCCCATTGAATATGTCTGATTAAAAAATATGTTTCTACTGAAAATAAAATAATACAAACTAAAGGATATAAAAATAGAAATGTGCCATTCCCAGAAGGTAAGTGAAAATTATTTGCTTGGCTTTTAATTATATTCCAGTCAGAATAGACTGTTGCCATGCACAGCTGTTAAAAAATATTCGTAATGGCTTCTTAATTTTCCCCTTTCAAAAGTTTCCCCATGATTTAATATATTAATTTTGTTTTATTCATTTTTCTTTCACTTTCGGTTCTTTTTTTTCTCTCTAAATTTTTTTTTTTCCCCTGTTCTTTGTTTTTTCTTTCTTCATTGTCTTTCTTTTGTTTTATTTCACTTATTTTATTATTTTTGTTTTCTTTTTGTAATATACTTTTTGAAAATTATTTTCATTTGTTTCCCCCTTTTATGCATTGTTCTAATTTTGCAGCATATTTTTCTGTGATTTTCTCCTGCTATAATATGCTGCAAAAGAGAAAACAGAAATAAACTGGATTTGGGGCCTGCATAATCTAGGTTTTAGGATTCAAAGAGGAAGAAATGAAAAACCATTGTTTTGTACATCTATCTGAGTTTGCTACGCACTATTTATTTACTTTACCATTATGAGTGTGTGTCTATACGGAGATTAAAAAAAAAAAAGTCCACACAACCTGCGAACAATAAAATTCATTTATTCTCTTTCAATCATTTCATTTTTACAACGATAGAAACAATTTACATTCTACCACAAGCCAATTAGCAAAGTAACATAACAGCAAACAAGGTTTACATACTGTACAAGATAATTAAGTGAAAGTAACTTAGTGGTAGTGGCTGCAGAATTAATATTTCAGAAGTTTGTTTTATTAATTTTTAATGTGTTTCTTGATATTTTTCGGGCCACCAAACTTTAATATCGGGCCACCAAAAAAAATTATTTGATGGTTTTGGTGGCCCGAATGGGCCACCACCAAAAAAAGTTAATGTGGAGCTTTGACTTATCATATCATTTGTTACAAGTTTGAACAATATTGATGCACAAAAAAAGAAATTTGATTTATACAAAAACTGTCAAAAAATGACTGAATAGCCTCTTGTCTTTTGACTCCTAGATGACCTTTGACCTCATCAACACAAACATGGTATAAGGATCATTTGTACCAAGTGTGAACATGGTTGATGCAGAAATAAAGAAATGAGAATAAGTCAGAATTAAATGAATAACCCTTCACATTTTCATAACTTACACCCCTGTTGGCAAAAGTGGAATAGTCTTGACACCCATGTATCATTATAGCAATGGGCAGATCTATTTCCCATAGAGGGGCGATTGCTGTATCTGAGATTGAGGGGAATAGGTAATTTCTTATTTTATATGTATGGAACTTCTTTGTTTAATAAATTTCTCATGTATTTGTATGTTTTTATTTCGATTTTTTTAATTTCCTGCAGGCTATTGTTCAATCATAATTACCACTAAATTGAATGATAATTTGAGATGAAAAAAGACAGTTTCCATTGAATGTGTACACAAAACACAAATAAATCATCATTTCTTGAAGATGATATCATATGAAAATCTACATATTGTCAAAAATGAGTGGTATTTTTTGTGAAATTGGTCTCAAAACTTGTGCAAGACTTCAAAGAAAAAAAAATGATAAAACTACACAGCAATATCACCTATGTTAAGGTATATCATGCAAAATGTTAAAGATGGAAGGTAATTTTTGCCCCCAGTATTCGTTGGGTAAAAAAAATACAAAAGGTCATTGTTAAGCTATGTATAAAATTGAAATTTGTATATGATATTGAAAGACTTATATGAGTAAAAGATGTTATGATATTTAAACTTTGCATCTAAGCAGTGCAAGATAACTTCATAAAAGAAGTTGCAATGGGGTCGGACGTACAGGGGGTCGGACGTACAAAAAAGTTGTACGTCCGACCCCCATTTAACTTGAAATCCCTGACTAGTGGTGAGCTGCCTTCTGGTGTATATATTAAATAAACCAAACTTGCTTTGCATCTGACTTTGGAAAAATTTATTTGCTTTTGTTTTGCTTGTAAGAAAAAAAGTGTATGTGAAAAGGGGTCGGACGTACATTTGAAAGTGCCTGCTTCTAATATTTTTTATTTAAAAAATATAAGAAAAGTATAAAAAAACCTAACTTGTTTTTTAGAAACCTAACATAATAACAACTTGGACAACATCCAACTTTAATTATTTCAAAGCTTATATAAAGTTTAAAATATGTTGCAAACTTGACCTTTTAAAATAAGTAAAATTGCAATTTGTTGCTATGGTAACTTCAATGCCTTGCCAAAATGAAACGATACATTATTTGAAATGATTTCTTTCAGATTCATACATTTCAGTGTCTTAGCTTTCAAGTGATACCTAATTTGTTCTGTTTGTAGGATTTTGAAATTTTGACCAAAAGGTTTACTAACAGCCCTAGGAATAAAGAAAGACAAAAACACGATTTGAAGTTGATGATTCACTCAACCATGGTTTATGCATACTATGCAAGTTATTTGAAACTGCCCAATTTGGGAAGAAATAGTCTCAATAAACCCATGTATCTTGTTTGTTTGGGTTTTTTTTTTTAAACTCAAAGAAGAGTTACTCTTTTGAAGAGCTAATTTTCTGAATTTTAATTTTTGAAAACCAAATGACTTTTTTGGCTCTTTACAAGAACCTTGTCTGACGGCTTGTTCGTGGTTTTGAGACAGATGTTCACAATTACAGTGTACATGTATCTGTGTATTATGTGATTTAGATTTTTTTTTTATAGATTTTATTTCCGTTCAACAATTTTTTCAAAATATAATCAAAGTAACAATACATATTCAATATAATCGATAATACAGACAAATCAATGAAATTTCGTAACAAATGTTGAATATAAATTAAACAAAACTACAATTTGTTTCAGTAATATTATCAATGAAAAGAAACAAGAAATGAACGGAGGGACTTGCCAAGAAAAGCAAAAGCTTGTAGAGAAGGCAAGCCCCTAAACTTAGTTTCAATACTAATTATAAACAAACTATATATACAACTCTATACAAAAATCGAGACGGACACAGAAGACAAACTTAAAACAAGTAATCCACAAATATCAAAATAAAACGAATAAGCGACAACATAAATAAGAGAAAGTAATTCAAATAATAATAATTACAGTGGTAACACAAAAAAAAAAGTACTTACAAAATCATAATAGGGAGGGAAAAGTGGCAAAGGAAAGAAAGAGGGAGATAAGGGAGGTGCAAATAAAAAGTGCAAATGAAAGGAGGAACATGGCAGGTGCACAGGTCGTAATGTATTGTATCATGTTGTAGTGTTGTTGTTTTTTTTATAAGTAAAGTTTGACAAATTTATTGGCAGTTAAAGGTTAAGTTATTATGTAGTTTTAGTTTAGGTTATGTGTTAGCTTGACTTGTTGGTGTGGAGTATTGACAAATGAGCATCTTTTTAAGTTTGCGTTTAAAAATATTAAAGTTTGTAGATTCTTTAAAGTCGTTGGGCAGGGAATTCCAATACACAGGTCCAAAAAAGATAAAAGAGTTTTTCGCTAATATAGTACGGGTAGGGGGTAGGTGATAACAATTACGTTGTCTCGTTGGGTAATCGTGTATAGAGGAGTTTTTACAGAACATATTTGAAAAAATTGTTGGGAGATCATCTTTGTTTAGTTTATACATAATGTGCAGGAAAAGACCACCCTGATGTTTTGAATAAAATAGCAATTTATTTCATTCTTTGGCAAATTGGATAAAAACCACAAATTTGAAAAAAAATTGCATGGCCATGGAATTCATGATTCTTGTCATCTTGAAAACAAGCTATGGAAACTGAGTCAAAGACACAAGTTCCTATATTTTTTTTTAAATTCAAAATAATTCTTTTGCTTATTGCCACTACCACTACTACCACTACTACTACTACTACTAGTACTGCTTCTACTACTACTACTACTGCTGCTGCTGCTGCTGCTGCTGCTGCTGCTGCTGCTGCTGCTGCTGCTGCTGCTGCTACTACTACTAATACTGTATACTACTGCACTACTGCTGCTGCTGCTACTACTACTGCTACTACTACTACTACTTCTACAACTACTTTATCTTCATATACTTCAACTGCTTCTACTAAAATCAAATTGTCTATGTGTTATTTAAAATTTGTTGCTTTAAACCTTTGAATTTTTCAGAGCCATGCAGATGAGTTCTACAAAGAATATAATGGTAAACCATACAACTCATTTGATGACTTTGTCTGCTATTTAGTCTTTGTTTCAAGGGTAGAGTGCATGAAGTCATGTGAGGTGAGTAATTTTGTTCATTTCATAACATTTCGTTATTGTTTTGAACTTGGTGTGTCTATTTTAAAAACTTTTTCAGATGGCAGATGAACTTGAAGTAGTTGCAGTAATATTTTTTATTCAATGATCATCATATTTCTTGGAAATAGATAATGAACACACTTTTTTTCCAAGGTAAGAATATAGACTCAGAGTGAAGGTCAGAAATGTGAAAGAATGCACGATGATGTTTCACTTTAACTTTGAATCAAGGCTAAGCTAATTTTATAATATTACATTGTTAATTGAGATGTAGTGAGATATGATTGATAAATAAATGCAAATGTAACTTGAAAATATCAAGACTCAGATGCATGCATAAAATTGGTTGAAAAAATAATATTGTGTTTTTTTTTCTTATTGCACCTCTTTATGCATAAGGTCCCAGACTTGACTGAGTAACCAATCTCTGACCCATACATGTACATACATTTTCTACTTTTTCATATTTTTTAGGGAGCTAGTCTTGCTACTCCAGGCCTCACAGAGCTACCAACATGCAATATTTGCTTGGAGAGGATGGAGGATTCAGTAGAGGGTATCCTTACTATCTTGTGTAATCATACATTCCATGGTAGCTGCCTCACCAAGTGGGGAGATACAAGGTATGTTCTCTAGTCGTAGGGCTGATTTTATCAAACAGTCTCAAATTCAAAATTTTGGGCATCCCATAGAAATATGCGTTAATCATAAATCATTATTCTATGGGTTATCTAAGAACTGAGATTACAGTGGTTTCATGAAGTGGGCTATTTTTTATTTAATTTTTTTTTTTAAAACAAACATGAACTTTTGACAGTATTACAGTTATTGATAATTGTATGTTGTGAAAATGCTTCTAATTTATTTTTGTGTGTCTTATACTATAGAGTACCAAAATCAGAATATTTACAGTCTAGTATAATAACAAAGCAATGGTTCTAAAACTTGGAATCCTTGCGCCAGACATGTATTGAGTGATTTAAATCCAGGGGCCTTTATTGATAGTAGACATTACAGTCAGAGACTATTAGTTATTTCAAACTGTCTGGAACCAGCTGACAGGGAATGAAGGGATGTGACATCACATTTTGTACTCTAGAAAAACATTCTTTTTTTGGGGGGGGGGGTTCATGTTGTTTTTATTTATAGCAGCTCAGTGTCCTATGTAAAAAAAAAAGTAGTAGAATTAAAGTTGAAATTGATTTTATTGGCAATTTAGATTGAAATGATAGTTGATGATCTTGATTGATTTCGTATCGATTCACTCTTTCACGAGAAGGAGATCAGCTCCTGTATTCAATTTTTAGTCAGAAAAATTAAGAATTTACTAACATATACACTTTGATATAATTGATAGTGTGCTTAATAGCTTTAAATTCATGAATGTGCTGAAGTATTATTCTGTGATTTTCCTTGCAAAATCTGTGTTAAATTGTTTATTATATATCTAACTTCAATCTTCATATTTCTATTTCTGATTAAGGAAAGGACACTTCCTATAGGAATGGATAACAAATGAGAGTAGCAATTGATTAGGACAAATGTCAGACAGTTTAAAAAAAAATAGTGTTGAATCACCTCTTGCCTTCATGTATTTTCCCTGGTTCTTTTATATTTCAATGGTAGTCTGAGTTCAAGTAGACTTCTTTGTGTTTTTTTTTTATTTACAGTTGTCCTGTATGTAGATATAACCAGACACCTGAGCCATCAGTAGATAATAAATGCTTTCAATGTGGAGCTCAAGAGGTAAGTTTGATCAATGTAGAATATAAACCATAATTTATAAAATATACAATTGGATGCTTTAAAAAAAATATTTAATCAATTTTGCTTGCATTTTTTTTCAAATACCCCTCCCCCCTCATTTCTACTTGGCAGAAGCCAAATTTTATTTTGTTAATTTTTTGTTTATTCTCAAATATCCCCAATGAATTGTATGATTTATTTGTAATTTTTATATGGAACTGTCTCATTTGTGCAATATATAAACCATTTGACATATGAACTTTAGACTTGATGCATGCATGCATATGGGAGTAATGATCTGGTCAGATTATCAAAGTTCTTGAAAAGAATTAAATCTTATTTGTCTCTGTGGCACAGACCTACTGAAAATCAT
The DNA here is from genome assembly GCF_037042905.1 of Lytechinus pictus. Classification (NCBI taxonomy): domain Eukaryota; kingdom Metazoa; phylum Echinodermata; class Echinoidea; order Temnopleuroida; family Toxopneustidae; genus Lytechinus; species Lytechinus pictus. The sequence goes on from NC_087246.1 coordinate 16,491,480, forward strand.
GACTGCCCACAGGCAAGATACCGTTTAGTTGTAAATTGAAATATCATTTTTTAGAGCCTTTCTTTCATAAATTTTGATTATGTTTTGATACATAAAAAAATCAAAATCCAATTAAATCTGGGGGTGATTAACAGCTTGAATGAATTTTAAGTGAGAAAAAAATCAATTTAAAATTGATGATTTGCTTTTTGAAATAAATTTCACCTACTTGAATAATCCAGAACAGACTGATGTGTGATACACATAGGTCAAGGTGGCTCCGGGGCCGGCCTCAGTCCACTTTCAACATATAAGTATCTTGGGCCTGTACATGTATGTACTGCATCTTGGCTAGGTTATAATATCAGTTAAATAATTGTATTATGTATCTGTTCATATCCTATTCATCCAATCATTGTGTTTGCAGAGCCTGTGGATCTGTCTAATATGTGGTCACATAGGATGTGGGAGATACGTAGAGGCCCATGCATATCATCATTTTGAAGACACTCAACATACCTACGCAATGCAACTTGGTAAACAGAGAGTCTGGGACTATGCTGGGGGTAAGTTACTTGGTAGGATTGATTTTTTTCCATCAGTGATTGCCCTTTTATGAATAGTGTATGCGGACTGGATGCTTATTATTTAAAATGTAGTGTACCAGAATTTTACAGATTATTAAGGGCTGCTATTGGAGGACTTGATTTATATGTAGATGAAAGTAGTGCTTGATTCAATTTCTGGTATTACTATAAGATTTAGTGTTCCTTACCTAATATGACATATTATATGGCTTCACTTTTAGTGTGATAACACACTAATCTCCTATCCGATACATTCATACCGGATTTTGTTTATACGAAGTAGCAAAGCAAGTGCTTTTTCTCTCACCATTTTTCTCTGTATGATTTCTCTATACAAATGAAATCAGGTTATAGAGAAATCATACAATTATTTTTTCTGTATTATTTTAGCTTGAAAGTATATTTTAGGACTAGCTATATATAGTGCACAGTCAATTAGGGACCACACACAGCGTTGGTCATTTCGCTCCTCCTTTAAAACAGGTTAACTTTCCTTTAATAGTTAATATATATGCAGTTCTTTTTTTTCTTTCATATAATGTTAGAGTCTGTGTATATGTATTTGTATCTGTTGATCTCTTGAGAGGAAATAGATGAAATTGAAATTATCTTTACTTTCTGTTTTTATAGATAATTACGTGCATAGACTGGTTCAGAGTAAAGGTGATGGGAAGCCAGTAGAATGGGAGAGAGGAGATGGACAGCCGGAATGTGATGAGAAGTTTGATTCCCTTACACTAGAGGTAAGGAGATGATAAGCGCATGATAACTTTTTTTTTATGATGCCACCTTGATTTCTTGGCCTAAATCTATTACCCTTTATAACAATCAGCTATGACCTTTTTCTAAAATTTTGAAATTTAGAGAGTTCCAATGTCATGTTTGCCTCGAATGATCACTTTCCAATCATCCTTGGTGAGAGCTGAATTTTTCCCATCTGAGGTCAATGTTTTTTTCACATTGTCATGTTTCCGTGCATTGAAGAGAAGATTTAATCTCTTGGTGGTCACGTCTTCTTGAATTTATGTTCTTCTGTTTCGAGGCTTCGATTGTTCTTGATTCACTTGATCTCTGGCATTGTATCTAGAAAATTTCACAATGATAACTCTTGGACTAGCTTGTACACCTTCTGATGTGTTTTGCGATGTTAAGGATGAGAAAGGTCAATTTCACTGGGACTAAGCACAACATTCAGCTTCTTCTTAACATGGTCTATGATCACAGCATCAGTATTCCCATTCACTGATTCCTTCATGCCGTGGAAACAGACAATTTCTTAGACTGTATTGTCCCTGGTTGTCGAGGGTTTCATTAATGTTGCCATACTTTTCTGCAACTTCTGGATATGTCATTCTTGTTCTGGAAACTTTGATTTTCTTGGATTCTAGGTCCATCTGGAAAGCAGAATGTAATTAACCTTCTAGCTTGTCATCCACGCTTTGTAGACAGCATCCACTATCTGCTGGATAACTCCAATGAATGCAAGACTTTTTGCGATTGGTCACTAATGATGGCTTTCTATTTGGCGGGAGAATTTGAATTAAGTTTTTTATCGGCGCGTGCTGATCCATTGGATGAACAGTAGCAAGATCTCTGCCCTATGAGGAGCTTGATAGCCAGGAATTCCTTGGTGGGCTACTACTGAGAGTCTCATAAAGATTCATAACTCCATCGTTCTTTTGGATATTCTGGTTTTCTTCTGATGATGATACGAGGCATGATTTCCAACTTTTGGAAATTTTTAGGCAAGATGTCTAACCTATGAATAATATCCAAATGTGTCAGATAACAAAAAATCAGTTTGTAAGATCATAGACATTCAGTTCACTCTTCCACTTCCTGATGGGTTTCTATCAAGCAGCGACAACTCTCACCTTTCCTCCTATCATATCTAACAAAAGCATTAAGAGGTGCATGGTTTTTGTGATACATTTTTTTTTTTGAAAAATCCTGTTTAAATTATTTCATATGTATTTTCCTGTCTATCTGCAGTATACTTACTTGTTGAATAGCCAGCTTGAATCCCAACGGCTCTACTACGAAGAGAAGATGACAAGGATAGAAAGTGATGCTTTAGCACAGGTATGTTTAGTCATGTGTTTGACTGTTGAATTTGAGCATTTCTATGTAATGACTGGCCGGAATTCACAAAGAAAATCAACTTCAAAGTTTACTATAATTTTCACACTTAGTTCCCCAGCCTTACGACATATTCATTGCTAGAAAAATACATGGTTGGAAAGACCAAGACAATTGCTTGACATAGGTATCTTTATGTTTACAAAAAAACAAGAATCAGATAAAATATTGCAAAACAGCTACATGATTGTAATTTTGGTTTGAGCAGTTTAGATTTTCCCTGTACAAAAATGCCATAGGTAATACAACAACCCTGACCGCGATTTCAATGTGCACGTTCAGTCAAAATGTTGTATGGCATTTTCTCTTGCAAAGTCAATGCAGTACAAAAATGATGGTATGGCTGACTGCTCATTTGCATATTAAGTGCTCGCAGCTGTTGTTTGCTTTACTACAGAACACGTTTCCGATGGGATTTGCGCATACTTTCAACAATTTGTATGGCATCGCCGTGGAAATCCCATCACATCTTAGAAACTGAAATAAATTGCTGCCTAGAAATTTAGTTATGAACAGGATAGGACTTGTACTTTCACTTTCTGCAAAAATCTCAAATTCGATTTTTGACCAAAAAAACGCTGATGATTTGATTTACCAACTTCAAACTTTCCTGGCTCATGTATGTATATGCATAAGGATGATCTGATTAGATTATGAGGTCACAAGTTCAAAGGTCATGGGAGTCAATTGAAAATTTCAGCAGTTACATGTCTATTATAATCTTGATTTTGCAATGGCAAGGACTCAAATTTAGACTGCTTGCAGTTGACAATTCATCTCCTGTCCCTCCTCCCTAACCCTTTTTCTGAATATATTACCACTTTTATTGCTTTCAATTAGAAAGCATAATTGATTGTTAATTAATTCTTGGTTTTTAGGTATCTGAGATAGAAGTGCGGTCCAGAAAGTTGATGGAAGAAAGAGACAGAGTGGAGAGAGAAATGCAGAAAAGTCTCAAGGAAAAACAGCTGCTTGATAAGAAGAGTTCCTTTATGTCTGATAAATTAGGCAAGGTCTTAAATCAGCTTTCAGAAGAATTGGAGGTATGTGTATAAGCAACTGAACCGTTACTGTACTGGGCTATTTGAGAAGTTTGTACATCTGTTTGGCGAGGGATGGATGACTACCCCACCCCCCCCCCATTTTCTCAATGGAATATACAAGGGAAATCTGTATTAAATATCTGTAAAGACACTGTTTAGCTTCACCTAATTCCAACTTCTGTAATACATTTATTTGTAAACTGCCCCTAAATCCTCTATCATTCCCTTAGTTCTCAATCATTATTGGCCCCTGTACCAACCACTCAAATGCATTCTCCTCAACTGCACATTCCATGACCCTGTAACACACATATTTACAATCACAAATGTCCAACAATGATTCTGATTATTAGGATAGGGCCAAAATGGGTTGTCCTCTGGTGACCAACTGCTGCTGGTCAGCAGTGCAATTCCTTCCACACCAGTTGACTACTGGTAATACATAAGGAATTCAGTGTCACCAAAGACTATGAGAATGTAACCATTTTAAGATCTATATTCCCTAACTTTCAAATGATACTATCTACTATCGGCCCATATTTTTGCCATGGCCATTTTGTTCTGTTTGTGACTTACACATCTAGTTTACTCCCCTGCAAGTCTGTGACCTTTGAGACCATTTCTCTTCCGAAAGGTAGGAGTAGAATTGATCATCAATGAATTTAGAAAATTTATATATCATCTCTAAAACTTAAGAGCTGCTTTAAAGTAAAAAGTCCTATTGGTCCATTTATTATTATGAGCTTGGCAGTCACTAATGTAATATTGTGGATTGATCAGGTTGTAAAAATCGTTATTTTTCAGATGAATAAGTGTCTCCGAGCAAATCAAGCTGACTGGCAAACAAAGGTCACTGCACTTGAAAAGAGGTTGGATGAAGATAGCAAAGCAAAAACAGAGGTAAGTTCTGATAAAAGTTCACTTATAATAGATCTATTTTTTCAGAGGTGATATCTGGTAATGTAAGCAACAGGAATTTCCCATCCTGGATACTCAAATGAATTGTATTGAATGTAGGTAAAGCTGTTACAGAGAGGAAATGTATTGGATCTCTTTATAATGCTTGCATGCATATTGCTCAGGTGGGTGTATAATCACAATCATAATTGCAAGTTTTTTTGTAAAACCTCCTTAAAATGTCAAAAAATGTTAACCTAAAGCTAATTCAGTTTGTTCTACATCCAAATGACATGTAGTCAGCATCTATGATATTTTGCAGATTGGGGACTGATTTTGGTATTTTCTCCTCATAAAGGTCCTAGTGTGTTGATCACTATACTATACAAATGCTGTTCATCATCATCATCATCATCACCATCATCATCATCATCACAATCACCATCATCATATCACCATCACGATTATCAATTCATCATCATCCCCATTGATCATCATCACCGGCACATATCACCACCACTACCACAACCCAGTACCACCACCAACACCACCACCACCATCATCATCATCATCATCATCATCATCATTGATAATATTATCATTAAACTCATGTATATCTTGCAGGAGATCAAGGATTTGAAGGAGCAACTGAGGGATCTGATGTTCTTCCTGGAGGCCCAGGAAACCCTGAACAAGACTCCTGATAAGACCAGACAAGAGATCCAAGAAGGTCAGATCACCATAGGTGCTTCACCCTCGCCCGATGGACATCCTGGTAGGAGAGGCAGGAAAAAAGGGAAATAGATTGATTTCACATGGAAGAACATTATTCTTTGTTCCTCTCTGGCCTCTACGCAGGTCCATTTGGTAATTGACCACAGCTTGGCAAAGACTTCCCTGTTTCTGCTGTAGTTGTACCCAGAATTGCCTGTACCTGTACTCTACCACCATTTAAAAGTCTTGTGTATGCTTTGGCAGGAGAGGTCTCACCAATGCTAGAAGATTTGACTTGAGGCACACACCAATCAAGACACCAACTTAAACAGACTATCTCCATGTATCAGTGTTCATTAGCCATGCAGTCACCTCTCTTTCTGAATATAAATACAGCTAAGTGTGTTCTGGAGGTAAACAAGTAAGTTTAGCTCTTCAAGCCAAAGCCTCTACCAAGCAAAGATGCAATTCACAATCCATCCATCCTTCTCATTGTCTTGATAAATCTGTTCAGGTGTGGCAGGAAAAATCCAGCTCCATTGACATTCTTTCAAGTAGAGTTAATTTATTCCTGTGTCATTTTTATACAAAAAAAAAAATCATATTTTGAAGCGACTGTTCGATTGTCTCGTAAGTTAATGAGAAGTAAGTGCTGTTTCCATTGAATGTCATATTGCATTCAACAGGCATTCTCATAATAACTAATATGAATCAACACAGATTGTCCTATGCTGGTGGATATTTATTTATTCCTCTTTCATTCATTGATTCCGATTGAATCCAATTGATTGCAAATTCTAATACTGACTCTTCCATCAATTCATAGGATAGTTTATAAGATGAATAGATATGTGAGTGTTAACTATACTTGCAAGGCATTTTATATCACATCAAAATTCTCATTACTGATTTGAGAATTTCATGAAGCGGAAATATATATTTAAAAAGATGATGATTGATTTCAATGTTGTGAACTGAAATAAGGCCATTTGCGACACACAACTAAATATCACTGTAAAAAAAGTCTGTAAACACATATGACTACTAGTCAAAGTGATAGCTGAATAACATATTTTCATGTGCATCCTGTGTACATGACACTCCTTCAACATGTCTTAAACTATAAAATTTGCCCCTGCTAAAGATAAAAGACATATATATCATATGAAAATCAAGCCTATTGTGTGGTTAAATATACCCTGAAAACAAAGAACTCCCCAAATGTATACTTTTCTTTGATTTTTGCCTCTTTTTTTCCAAACAAACTTCTTTCTGGCGGGGCAGCGCCAGGATATTTTGATGGGGAGAGGGCAATGTGACCTGAAAATGGGTGATGTGAATTTTTCTCAATTTAATGACTGGGGAATGAAGAGTAAAACAACCCATACCTCCTTTTTAGTACTCTTCTTTTTCTTTGTTTTTCTTCCCTTTTCTTTTTTCCCCTCATTTTTGTTTCCTTTTACTATTAAACAAAATCATTAGGTAATCCCTGCCACCTTATAGCTTTACCCTGATTTTGGTTCATATTTTGGTAATTTTAGTACCCTAAACTTGCTCTGCATCTTGACCAAAAAGATCGAAACTTTTTCTGATTGCATATGTGTTCATTGAGAGTCAAGTGCCCTCTCATCGGAGCCTTGTTAATTGGATTGAAGTCAATCTTAACTATGGGAAACAATTGATGCCATAATCATGAATTATCATAAGAGTACATGTCAATTATGCTCATTAGTATTTTGCGTCATATCAGCGTGTTCCATTTTGTTTACAAAGTGACAGTGTGCATGCCGTTGTGAATATATTTGCTCACTGGGTTTTCATATTTGAGATTGAGTAAACCCTAATAGATACATGGGCCCTTATTCTGAACTTGGGTTTAAATTACACCCTGGTTTAAAGTTGTGGCTTAACTATGGAGAGCCAATTGGAGCACAAATCCCTAACAGTACACATTCAATCTATTTACTCATGTGGCACTCGAATTGTTTATAATTGTCTGGGAATGAGAACTGAAGTAATTTTCTGCGTTATGAAAGCAAAATGAAACAAAATAGTTAACATTAAAAATATACAATATAAACAGAATTTTTGGCTCCCCATAATTTTAGCACAGAGTTAGACCGTGGTCTAAGCTAAACCTGACTTCAGAATATGGGCCATGGTGTCCGCATTCTTCATCTTGTCCATTCACCATGCAAACTATCAAAGCACCGTCTCCTAAAACTGACAATCTCTCTATACCTGCCAAAATTAAAGGGGAACGAAACCTTTGGAACAAGTGGGCTTGTGTGGAAAAAGAAAAATCAAAGAATAAGATCAAGAAAGTTTGAGAAAAATCGGACAAATAATGAGGAAGTTATGAGCATTTGAATATTGCGATTACTAATGCTATGGAGATCCTCCTATTGGCAATGCGACAAAGATTTGTGAACAACTTTCCCTGTAAGGGACTATAAAATACCCCTAAAATGTCCCTTTTTGCTCTTATGGTGATACAAACTCTTTATCCATAATGTATTCTTTAAAAATCCGTATTACATGCCCTCTTATAGAAAGAATACATGACCTACTGATAGATGTGATAAAAGAGGCAGTTTAAGTGAAATATAAAGAAAAGTAATTAAAAAAGTTGCTCACAAGTGACATCACACATCTTTGTCGCATTGCCAACTGGAGGATCTACATTATGATAATGATCTAAACTTCAAATTCTCATAACTTTCTTATTATTTATTCAATTTTTCTCAAACTTTTGTTGATCTGTTTCTTTGATTTTTCTGTTTTAACACAGGTTATCTTGTTTCAAAGGTTTCATTTTCCTTAAGTTATTATTAATATAGTGTGTGCATTAAACTCACTGGAAATCAGATTTGGTGCATTACGTGTCTATTGCTATTATTATATATTTATTTCTGTATGATATTGTCAAGGAAAAAAATGAAATTTGTAAATTAAAATGTTTTTCATGAGATGACAATTTCGAGAATTGGGATCAATTTGTAAATTATGAGAACTTAATGTGAGATACAAATGTATCAAGAAGGATTGACTTTTAATGTTTCCACCCTCCCCCACACACACACACCCTCACACCTACACACACACATCCCTCAAAGTTTAAACCTAACCAGGCCCGGCTTTTTGGGTGTTAGAAAACAGGGGGAGGGTTGAATCAACGCCCCTTGAGATCTCGGCTGCTGATCGCGCGAACGCTGTGAAAATTGGCATGATAATAATGTGGGATGTAATCTACAAGGCTGTATGGTTAATTTTTCCAAAATATTCGATTTTTTTTACATTAACTATGCTAATTTATGTGTAAATCAGACCTTTTGGCTCTCATTCATTAAAAAGCACTCCAAGAATGCTATTTTTGTGTAAATATTCTTTATACCATTGCTAACAATTACTAATGAAAAATATCCTGGGGGCCGTTTCATAAAGCTGTTCGTAAGTTAACAGCGACTTTAAAAATGACTGGTGAACCTTTCTTACGGGCTTAAACCATCACCAATGAATATACCATTTTCTACAAGGAAGGATCACCAGTCATTCTTAAAGTCGCTCTTAACTTACGAACAGCTTTATGAAACACCCACCAGGTTCGAAAATGAATTTCTAATGTATTTATTTGTTTTTCAACCTTTTATTTTATTCATTTTTACACCAAATTTATAGCAGAACCTTTTGAAACATAATTATGCTCAAATAAATTAATTTTAGCTTATGAAAGTAAATATAATCATATCCTTATGAATATTTATTTATTTATTAGAACATATTTATTCAGGTACAAAAGATCAGCATAAAACTGTTTTTCATCAATGACCTGAGTCAAAGTCAAAGTCAAAGATAACAATGCTTAGTAACATAGATAAACAAATATTTTTACTTAAATGATAATATGAATCAAACTGAAATATTTAAGTTATCAAAAGGGAACAGATACTTATTATAAAACTACTAATTGTATAATTTATTCACTGATAAAAAACACTGAAATGATAGCAATGAAATAATTATGGCATTATAGAAAATCGAGTGAAACAATGACAATCAGTTATAAATGTATGTCTAAAACTATAAAATATCAAAGGGTTAAGATCATTACAAATAATAGCAATGTGACATCAATGTTAAAGAGGAATAAGGGAATTGTAAAAACAATAAATGAAATATCAGTAAGGGTTATTATAGACAAAATCATTGGATTACAAATACTATCTAAGATACTATATAAGATGAGAAAACTCAGTTTGCATTGACTTTGTACTCAAAATCACGTGTTTGGAGTAACTTTAATATGGCTTTTCTCTAGCACTTTGTATCTTCAAGAAAAAGCTCTATATAATCCACTTACTATCATTATTTGTTGTTTTCTTCCCCTCCGTTCAAGTTTCAAAAACATGGAATCGTTCGTATTTCCACATATTATAGACGGGGAAGTTTGGTAGATACAGTAATTGTTTTACCTTTTAGGCTTGTGATTTTTTACTGTGAAATTACAATAATTGCATGTTTTATAGGCTTGTATTTTGTCTCAGCTTTAACCCTACTGCGGCCGGGATTGGGGATAATGACCCCCCCTTCTACACTTGCTGCTTACTGACTTCTTTTTAGACCAAATTAGCGACATCCGCATACGCCCGAGATCTTAAGGGGGTCATGATGCCCCCCCCCCCCCGGTATTGACAAGGCTAATATGTGACAAAGGAAAATTATTCGAGGACAATTACTTTGAATTTAAAAAAGTAAACAAGTTTTTATCAGCAATGGAAATCTATTTTCTCTGGTGTGGTGTGTACTTATGGCTGATGCAATGTGTGTGAGTGTCTTCTGCAGTGTTACCAGGTCCAAGCTGAAATTAAAATCCACAAGTAAAGAAAAGGGCAAAAAGAAAGAAAGAAAGGAGATGAGAAAAGCAAGAAAGAGATACGAGGAGAAGAAAAGTATAATGTCGAAAGGGACTATTAAACAGGGGGGGGGGGGGACTTGAAAATAGAAAAAAAAATCTGGTCATTGTTTAATTTCGCTCGCGCATCGTGCTCCCATTTGCTGGAGGGGGGATATTATGGTCTGCTCAATAGGATAACATGAGGCATTGAATATCTCGTTTTCAAGTCAATAAACAATGAGCATAACTAATTCTGCTCGTGATTCGAGTTTTCATATTTTCATGATTACAAAAAAAGTGATGAACAATATTGAAAACAAACTACACGCTCGCATTTTTGTAATTATCAAGTTCCTCTTCCTTAAATTCCCACAAGCAGTCATTGCACTAAATCAAACAGTCAATCAAGCACTGGCTACACTAAATCACAAAACCCACACAACTTCTTGGAGCAAAATACACTATATTTCCCTACGAACAATATTCTAGAATTTAATGCACATGAAAGTACAATTTATCTGCATGATAAATCAAGTTCGTAGCTTTAGGACCCATTGCAAATCGGTAGGCGAAATCAAGGTGTTTGGAAAACAGCAGGATTTTCGTTTTAGTGAATTTTGTGATATTTTCTCCTTGGTTAATGATCTTTAGAATATCCACCACAAATAATTATAGGCCATCTGTTCAAAAATTGAAATTTTCATGTTTGTTAAATTAGTCCTAGGTAGTTTTCGGTCCCCCGACATACTTAGAAATGTGGAGCAGTGGCGTATCTAGGGCAAATGGTGCACGACTGTTCGTAAGAATTTATAAAGAGTAACCTATTAAAATGCAAACCCGTAGCTAGAGATAATAACAGGGGTGGATCCAGCCAGTAGGGGGCCCGGATTTTTTTCAGCCATATTTTCCCCGATCGGCAGCTCGAAGATGATTTTTGTTTGTTCCTTTGAAGGGGTAGTCCTAATAGTCACTTCTTAGCTTTATAAATCAACACATAGTATCACAATCCTTATTCATATAATGCGAGCGCGAAGCGCGAGCTAATTTTTTTGTTTTTTATGTATTTTGTCCTAAAATTTGAACATTCTGAGCAATGTTTGTTATCCTGTAAAAGATGTGTATGCATCTAAATAATTACTACGAACGCGAAGCACGAACAGAAATTTAATACACGTTTTGAACTGATCGAATAGGAACCTGTTATCTGCTTGCAGTTAGCCATGAAGACGTTGCATATTTCAACAATCAAATAATGCGAACGCGAAGAGCGAGCTGAAAATTGTTGACATTCCTACTAAAAGAATGGAAATTCTAAGCACTTTATGTAGTTGTATTGTTTGTTATCCAGGGCCTCATGGAAGATAAACTTTTGTTGAATGAGCTACCTTGGTGAAATATGAATAAATAAATAAATAAATAACTTAAACAAAATAGCTATTTAATTATTTAAACGATTGATGCGAGCGCGTAGCGCGAGCGGAAAATTTTGAAATTTAGACCTAAAAACGAGACAATCTATTCATGTTTTGTAAATCATAAAGAGGATGAGTAATTGGGGATCTTCCTTACAATAATAATTCGAGCGCAAAGCGCGAGCATAAAATTTTTATACCGTACGTTTTGAACTGATCGAAAAGGAACCTGTTAAGGACTGCTTGCAGTTAGCCATAAAGACGTTACATATTTCAACAATCAAATAATGCGAGCGCGAAGCGCGAGCTGAAAATTTTTGACATTTTTTTTCTATCTAAAGAATGGAAAACTTTAATCAATTTTTGTAATCGTGAACAGGATAACTACATAACTAAACAATTGATGCGAAGCGCGAGCGGAAAAATTCGAGATTTAGACCTAAAAACGGGACACTATTCATGTTTTGTAAATCATGAAAATGATTAGTAATAGGGGATCTTCCTACATTAATAATGCGAGCACAAAGCACGAGTAGAATTTTTTTGATTTTGTGATCTGAAATTGGATAATGATGTAAATAGAGAACAAGTTGCGTATCTGAATAAACATGAGCGCACGTGTTTCAGATTTAGACCTAGATTCCAGGCATTCTAAATACATCTTTGAAATGAAAATCATTAAAGCGAGTGCGAAGCGCGAGCTTAAATTATATGATATTCCGATATGAAAAAGGGTTAATTTATGGATCGCTTTTAATAAAGAGCAGGGGTCCGTTTCATATAGAGTTACAACTGTGTAACTTTGCCATTATGTCAAATACCATGGCAACAGGAACAGGGCTCAGCAAACAATCACAATCAATGTTACCATGGTAGTTGCCATAATGGCGAAGTTACAACAGTTGTAACTCTTTACCTACGGGGGGGGGGGGCAGTCTGCCCCCCTGACGAGTCACAACTCATGCAAAGGACGTATCTCTGCCCCCCCCCCCCCCGAAGACCTTTTTTGCCCCCCTGACGAGCTTGAAAACCTTCTTTTGTTTTTTTCTGGTTCGAAATCCTATATTTGTGGTTGAAGGCCTTTTTTTTTTTTTTTGCTTGTCAAATTTTTTGGCGGACGGTTTTGCCCCCCCCCCCCTGTGGAAAATCCTAGGTACGCTACTGAATGGCCCCCTGATATTTTATATCCTTATTACTTTGAGTTTTGACATATAGGACCGGGACATTCTAAGGACATTTTGTCATCATATTGAAATGATGACTATCTTCCTATTCCTCTTCCTAAGCGCGAGATGAAACTTGAAGGTATTCCTTTCTGAACAAATTAAGGGATAATTTAATTATTAAATCAATATCTTATTCATTAATCTTATAAGCATAATGAGAACGCGAAATATGTTAATAATTATTATGGTCTGAAAACTGGATATTTCAAGCATTTTTGAAATTATGAATAGGATGCATGAGTTAAATTTCAACAATTAACGCCAGCGCAATTCGGAGCCGAAATTTTCGATAAACTGTCATAAAATGAGGATTTCAAGTAATTTGTTAAAGAATTAATATTGAGATAATTATACATAACTCACCAATTAAACTAGCTGATACTTTTTGGCAATCATACCTGCATAGGGATATTTTGAGAACTTTATGGAATACACGAAATGATAGGTACCTGACAATCAAACAGCGCGTGCAAAATATGTTAATATGACATTTTTACACAGCACTTTCAATTTGTTAATCAAACAAAGTAATGAAAGTTCGATTACCGAGCTGAAATATGTTTTGTATAATGACTTCAAAACTTAATATTTTAAACTCCATATTGAGCAAGATATGTGAATCACCTAACAGGCAATGCGAGCGCGAAGCGCGAGCGAAAATTTTATATAGTGACATGAATCTTTTTTTTTTCCCCAAGTCTTCCCCTCATCTTATTTTTTCACTCGTCTTCCTCATCTTTTCTTTCCTTTTCTTTTTTCTCCTCTCCTCTCTTTTCTTTTTCTTTTTATTCTTTCTTTCCCCCCATTTTTTTCTTTTTTTGCTCCGCCAATAGGGGGGGGGCGGGCCCCTCGGGCCCCCCTGGATCCGCCTATGAATAAATTTGGTTTTTTGCGTTTGGAAAATAAATATTTAAGACTGTTCGTTGGAAATCCTGAAGAGGATAAGTATATAACTTTTCAAAAGTTGGCACGAATATTCATCCCTGGGTAAAGACATGCATTTTCTAAATGTGTTGGAACAAATTTTCTTACATGATATGTTGGAAACTAAATTACCATGGTAATTCCTTCATTCCTTTGCCTTTTCTCTTCTCCCCCCCCCCCCCTCTTCTTTTTTTGCGCCCCCTGAAAGTGGCGCCCGGAGCACGTGCCCCTTTGCCCCTCGGTACGCCACTGATGTCAAGTACATCGAATACACTGAAATAATGAGTTAGTAAGACCTTATTTTAAACTGTAAAACCTTACTTTTTGCTGACGACACAAATATATTTTCTAGCCACAGTGACATAAGTTATTTATAACAAAATATGAATATTGAACTTAATGAAGTACAAGAATGGTTCTCTGTTAATAATTTAGCTTTGAATATTCAGAAAACGAATTTTATGACCATCACTAGAAACAATGTAGATAACAAAATATGTTGAAGTAGAAAGGGTGAAGAGTGTAATGTTTTTTTTGGAATTTACATTGATGATAATTTAAAATGGAAAAGCAATTTTAACAAGAAATATATATAGGTGTCTTAAATAGATTACGTGAATTTGTCCCACAAAATATTTTCTTAATGCTTCACCGTCATCTCAATTATGGAATCATCGCTTGGGTTCTTCAAATAAATATTCATTAGAAAGAAATTTAGTTTTACAAAAAAAGAGTAATCAGAATGATATCTTATTCTGGTTTCATAGCTCATACTGCTCCACTCTTTCTTAAGTTTAAAACATTGCCTGTGTATTAATTATATAGTTATATTATTGGTATCTTTATTTATTTATACTACAAGAAATTACTTCCAATAAATTTTGATTCTTTATTTTGTAAAAATTCTGATATTCACAATTATGATACTATATAGAAGAAAATCTGATTACCGTGTTTCATGTGGGAAATTATCCTTATCCCGAAAGTCAATCATTCGTAATTGGTCCTGTATTCTGGAAAAAGTCTCCCTGAAGATGTAAAAAGTTCACTATCCCTAACATGCCTAATGCATTTAAATATAAACTTACAACATTTCTTCTACAAAAACTTTAATTTCCTAGACTAAGTTACCTCAATTACATTCCCCCCTAGTCTTTCTCTACAACACTCAAACTTTTATTGACAAAATTGGGATTATGATATAAGTTTTCAACTTTTTAAATGATCTCCCACATTTACATATACTGTTTCTGTTCTTGTCTGATTTGAGTATTGTTCAGATTTTGGTTTATTGTTTCGTGTAGTGTATATTTTCCTTTTGCATTGGAATATTCATATGTATTCTGTAATACCATCTTTACACTGTATTGTTCTTTTTATGAAGTGTGGAAATAAATGAATCAATCAATCAATCAATCAAAATTAAGATCTGCATAAACCTCACCAGAGACGCCGAATTAGCGTTTTAACCTTATAAGAGTATTGCTTCAACTGTTTCAAAACAAATAAAGTTTAATAGAAGATAAAGTTGAAAATACGAGACAATCATCATGTATAAAAGAAAGAAGGTCATCTTAATTGCCTCTTGCACTTGTCTATATTTTCTGGTGTACATTGAACAAATAGAAAAGGTAATTTATTTTGTGAACATTGGAGCTCTTAAAGATTTTATTACTGACGCGAAAGAGATAAGCAAATTTTGCATCGACACCCTGTATTTGCAATATACATTCTACATACACGTTCGTACTGATATCGGAAAAGCTGTTTAAAGCAGATACCGGGAGCAGATAGCTGAAGAAAATCATACTTAGTTATGTAAGGGCACTTGAAATTGTTTAATTCTTTTTTAACCAAATAATGTGATATTAGGCTACAGTATACTTTTGAGTGACAGACAGACTTACATCAATCGACATCAATCCAGACGTCTGATTTGGAAATATTTACAAATTTTGAGAGATACCACGTCCCTCACAAGACCCTCTTCATCGTCTCATGATATTCTTTGTTTGATGTGGCAATTAAAAAACACATATGATGAGTTGTTTTACTGTATATCCGTATGGCATTTACAATATGAATACACCGTCGTATATACAATATTCATATAAAGTTACGTAAAGAAAAAATACATAAGAATAAAACAAGCCTAAAATGCTGACCATACAAAACTTTTCAAGATGAGTCACAAAGTTAAACAAACAAAATGTTTATGAAATGATTTTACTTGTCATCGTACTGTTAAGAAATATTGATCACGAACCTACTTTTACGGACAATTCTGATAAATTATTATCATATATATCAAAATATTATTATCCAATAATCTGTTGCAAAGTGTGCTCTCCACACAGTTGAGGTAAATGTGTACCGGCAGAAAGTAATTCCTCAAAAAGCTGTCGATGAGCACTGCAATCGGTATAGATAGACTAGCTTTAGTCTATATGAGCGACTAATAATGTGCTCTATGCAAATCCTATATTATTTAAACTCACGTCTGTATGAGATTGTATCGCAGAAAAAGTGAGCTTGAAATTATTTACCTTTCGGTCTAAAGTTCATTTCTTAAAAAAAATAGATCGACCCACTGCCCACTCGACTCGATCATAGTCGTTCTCGCCCTACCCTCGTCGCCAAAGCAATATAAGAGCCTGAATCAGAAACTTCTGAACAAATTTATATTTTTCTGTTTAATATAATTGTGCAAACACGGCATGTATGATCAGAGTGGATTGTTTGTCTTTCTTCGTCATCTCGCCTCGCAATAATGATGTAAGCAATAATTGGCGCACATGATCGACACGCCTTTGCACATGTTGCATGTGGCGTTGTCTTGGTATCTCTGCGCTCCCCTTTAAAAAAAAGATATATGCTTCTATCTAGACAGGTGAAGACAACATGGTAGTTGGTGCAGACAACCATCTTGAATTCCATCATCCCCATACATTCTGAAGAAAACATGGCCGATGAGACGTCTTGCTGTAAACGTATACCGATCAAAAGGGGGGATTTTGGACTGAATTGGAAAGCCCCGCAAGATTTCGCCAGATCACAGGTATTTTGAAAGCCTTAATGTTTTAAGACTACGCCTAGTATCATAAAAACTATAATTGAATGTCTATATACGGCAGCCTTCACAAGCTAATTGAAAATTGATGTTCCATGTGAAATCAAATCTAGTATGCCTTACATGTGGTTTGTGAGGTATTATATACATGTATATTTATTTTGAATTTTAGCATGCATGGTTCCAGTCAAAGTGAATACATAGTGATAGGTACGAAACAACTTTAACGTGTTTAAATAGGTCTATATCAAATAATATTGCTTAATTTAACACCTGCAAAACATAACGTGATGATAAGTCTACTTCTACCAGACTTTATGACATAGTGTGATGAGAGCAGTCAAATAAAAGAATGACACAGGGAACCAAATGTTTGCTGAGTTTTCGTGTTTGTTATATTTCGTCGGAGCAAATGTCTTCAGAGTACTAGAGGATATAGATCAGTATGGCTAAATAAGCATATCACCGCACATCAAAGATTCAAACAATATCATTATTCTTCCATAATCTATAGATAATTATATGAATGAATGAATAAGTATATATTCAAGCAATAATTTAGTTCATTAAAATAAACGAATAAATAAAAAACCATACCTCGAAAGACATTGTGACAGAACGTAAAACTAACAACTGTTCTAGTACCATCTAGTATAAGCGAAAGTGGTCAGTGGTGAAAATATTGATATTATCAAATTTGAGAATATGCAATAGTTAAAAATCAAGTCCACCACAGGAAAATGTTGATTGAGTCAATAGAGAAAAATAAAACAAGCATATGTAAGGCTCTGAAAATTTCATCAAAATCGGATGTAAACTAAATAAGTTACAACATCTTATTTGAGTTATTTTATCACAAAATAAGTATAATACTATATGTACAACAGTGACATGCAGTTGAGAGAGTCGATGATGTCATTCACTCGCAATTTTTTTCTTCATTTTTTCAACCATACAATATTCAAATATTCATAGATAGAATAAAGACCAACTTGAATTAACCATAAAATGTTAAAAAATTAGTAATACCACATTTTCAGGGAGGAATAAACTTTGTTTCACAAAAGTCATGACAATTTGAATTTTTCATAATTCATAACTAAAAAAAAATAGAAGAGAAATAGTGAGTGGGTGATGCCATCACCCCCTCCCCCTCCCAATTGCATACCGCTACTAGGATGTGCATGTATCTTTTTGTGATATTAAGCGAAACTTTACAAAAGTCATGAGTTTCTTAAACAGACGATTTTGATGAAATTTCACTATTATATGTTCTTGTTTGATTTTTCTAGTTTTATTCAAATTAACTTGTCCTTTAAGGATGTTGTAAAACATCAATTATGACTGTAATAGTCATTCTAATTGTAATCAACTTCGAAGGTCAGTGTTGAAATAAGACTGTGTACACTGGGTATTTAGTTATTTAATTAGCACTAATAATAAAAGTCCAGAGCACTTTTTGATCACAAAAACCCGCTGATGATTGTCCTTCGGATAATGGTTATCCACTTACCCATCATCTCTCATGCACTTCCTTCCATGTTTTTTTTAATCTTAATTTCTCTCCCCTCTATATTTCTACTTCTCCCTTTCTCCCTCATACTTCTGTCTCTCCTCTCTCTATCCCTCTTCCTCCATAATCATTACGACAGGCGCTCGATAAGATTTTATTATTTGATAGGGACATTGTCCTGATTGTTATATTAAGAGTTCATCAAACAAATAAGCCGTGCCGTTTCCTTGCTTTATAGACGTTCAATTAATTCACGTAACGAACATGCATGTTTGCATGTTTCCTAGGCAACACAAACACTTCTTGGACAAGGAGCTTCAGTCATAATTCTGTAACTGTACAAAAAATGAAAGAACTTGTATAACTATACGTGTTTGAGTGTGATAAGTGAAACTGAAATTGGCGCATCCCAAACAAGATCGTCAGAAATGAGCAGTATAAACAACTACATTTAATTCTTTTGTAATTAGTAAATTATGAAAATGCACAGGTTATTGTTAATATAGTGGTTAATAACTTGGCACGTAAATAGCAAAAAAGTTAGATAAACAACATTATTAATGCAATTACCGCTTTGAAGAAAATCATACATCATCACTTTGGTCCGTCGAGAAAGAACGAGGCGACTCTATCTCTGGCTTCTGTACAAATTTGAAATTCGAAGGGAGGGGGATGGGGACACGTTTACACGCCCCTCTCCTATAGGGATCGTAGTACATACATTGGTATTATAGTTACTTAGTAAACAATAAAGGAATGGAATCCATTATTAATGATTATGATTTAAACAAAGACTTCAAAAGGTTAGGCTAAATTGTCTTCTGTTAAAATTATAGAGATAAAAAACGGGGAACGTACAAAGCTATAAATTATTATAATCACTCTTAACAGTCTAATTGTGGTGATAATGAAAAGATAGACCTGCAACTCCAATCGTTTTTGTTATACTTCAACAAAAGAAGATGATAAGTCTACCTAAGATACATCATAATTCATAAAAAATGAATATGGACATATTTTTCTTTTTTTTTCTTCTCAAATTTGATATTGTACAGGCATGTGTACATATTGCCCTTGATGATTTCATTAATGAATCCTGATTTTCATATATGAAATGCTTTCTTTGCAGGTGGTTTTTACCGGCCAAGTCCGTGTATTGTTTATCGGCCATATAAAGCAATAAAGGAAAGGAATTAAAGGGGTACTCAGGTCTGAAAATATTTATATCTAAATAAATAGAGTAAAGTTCACAAAGCAAAATGCTGAAAATTTCATACAAATTGGAAAAACAAATAATGAAGTTATTGAATGTAAAAGTTAAGCAATATTTTGTGAAAATATTTATATGCACGTCATCATGAATATTCACTTTCCCTTTTCTTATATTATTACATGAGATCACAATTGTTTCATTTTTCATACATGAGTGAATAATGTGTCTCCTTTATAATGAAATAAATTGCAGCAATAAATGTCTAATACAGTTAATCAGTTAGCAATCCATTTTTTTTTCAGTTCATGGTAGGGTCCATGCGCCACTGATCTTAAATGACAAGTCTTCCCCAACAAACAGTGGATTTGAATGAAAAGAGAAATATGAAGAAAAAAAAATCATCGAAATTGAATGAAAATAAGAAAGTTCTAACATTTCAAATTTTCGCTACTTTTTCACAAAACAGAATTATATGCACAATACATGGAGAGTTGATGATGACACTCACTCATTCACTATTTCTTTTACATTATACAGTGCGTCCCAGAAAAAAACGAAACCGAGATTAAGCGACGATTTATCATAACTTAATCACAAATACAATAGACAAATGACCTACCAATGTCAAGCTTAGAATCTCCTCTTTCATCTGATATTACTTAGATTATTCCTCATTCACGCATGAGTGAGCAAAAACAATTTGAAGAAAGGATACCAAAAACTCATTTGGCGGGGGGTATCTGAATTTCAAAAAGAAAATCGCATGCCTAAAAAGTTCAATATCTGCTCTTTTATTTGACACCTTAATCACAAAAAATGATCAAGAAGTAAAAAAGTTATGTTCACTCGAAACAATGCTTGTATTTCCATAATTTCATTAAATAAACGTGTTTTCACCGGTTTCCCACAGAAGCTATCGCATGGTTAACAAAAGACTTAATGCATGGCTGATCGTCAACAAAACGGAGTGTCGAGTGAGTTTGAACGCTAGCCTGTAAAACCTCTTTATTTTATGAAATTATTGAAATTCAAGCTTATTTCAAATAACCAGAACTTTTTTATTTCTTGACCATTTTCTGTAATTGAGTTATCAAATTAAAGAGCAGATATTGAACTTTTTAAAAATGTGGTTTTCTTTTTGAAACACAGATACTGCCCGCCAAATGAATTTTGGTATCCCCTCTTCAAATTGTTTTTGCTCACTCACGCGTGAATAAGAAATAATCTAAGTAATTTCAGATGAAAGAGGAGATTCTAAGCTTTACAATGGTAGGTCATTTGTCTATTGTTTTTGTGATTAAGTTATGATAAATCATCGATAAATCTCGGTTTCGTTTTTTGTGGGACGCACTGTATATGAAATATAGGAGATTATTATTTTGTTTTTGCAGATTTGACAATAAAGAAGCATTTTCACAACGGGTTTGAGCAGTCATGATTGTGGATCCACACCTTCAAAGAGGAAGCAAAAAATACGATATTTCGTATTTCACAATAGAAATAGGGGAGAAATAGTGGGTGACGTCATCATTTCTCTCATTTACATACTGACTATGCAGAATTGATAACTATTTTGTGAAATTAAGCTAAATGTTAAAACGTCATAACTTTATTTATTTACATCCGATGTTGATGAAATATTCAGCGTCACATTGGCTTGATGTCTCCCTGTTCATTCAAATCAACTTTGTGTGGGGTAAAGGATTGCACTTAACACAGATCAATGGATGCGTGAAATCCTCTTTCCACTGAAATAGTATGACTTTAGCGGGAGAGTCACTTGGCTTCATCATGGGCTAATCAGAAAAAAATGTTCTTCTCATTCCATCTATTTTGCAGAGGTTACTCCTGGTAATAATAATTAAAAAAAACATTAGTCTCAGTGTAGAATCTGGCAGCGGGACGCGTTTTTTTTTTTAACAATGTAAAGTAGTTTAACTAGAAGCAATAAGCTCTCGGTAATACATAGAATTATGTCATTAACTATAAGTATTAAAATATTACAGTGATAGTGAACAAGATAAAAACTCAAGATGTAAATGTTTTAGCACCTGCATCGAAGGTCATTTAAAAAAAATCGGCGATTCTATATGCAGTATCGACTATTTGAAAATGCAAGATAGGTTTTCTATGTCACGTTTGCATTCCATATATGTTTCTAACAATTCTTTTTCCCCTTTGGTGTTTATCTTATCTAGTGGCCAATTCCAGGTTGGTTGTACCAGATATACAGGATCCTTTTTATGGTATACATCGTCGTGTGGTTGACGATGAATACTGCCTGGCAAATTGAGGGCATCGGAGGCTTGTACTTCATCTACCTCACTAACTGGTCTTTCATTGTGTTGGCTTTTTATGGAATAGTGGCGGCGCTGTCATCAGTGTTCTTCTTTTGCAAGGGAAAGAAGAGACAGAGAACGACAGCCGATGCATCCAGAATGGAAGATGGCGCCATAAACCCATCATTTGGTATATGTCACCACTTTGGTCATATCTATGCAATCTTGATAAACCATGTATAGCTATAAGTTTGTTAACCACTATCGTTGAACAGTTTAAGAAAAATCGAAGTGCTATGATCTTGTTCATGATTCCATTTAAGGTCTATAATTATATAGTCATGATAAGCTCGCGCTTACATTATTTAGTTAAGCCTTACGGGGTACCTTATCTTGTTTGCAAAAATTAAGATTTTAAATTTCAGTCTTTCAGATCCCTCTTCCAACCCTAAAAAAATAATTAAAAAACCCGAAAAGAATACTTTAGCTCTTCGAGCGGCTGATCAAACATCCCTCAGTATTTGCAAAAGCTAGCTGGATCTACCTCTTACAGTCTATAATTTAGATGGCGCAAAGACCCAAATATCCAATCGTTTACAGGTTCTTGATAATGGATAATGTATCCCTCTTTTATTCATCATACAGTGGCAGATCAGGAAATGCCGTCCGGTGAATTAGGTAACGAATCACCAAAAACAAATAGGCCTACGATGAAGTCCACAGGACATCCTACTCCGTCTGTCTACGAAGAATACTCCACCAACCCTTGGTACTTCAAATTAACTTGGGTTCTTTTGAACATCAACGTTGCTATTGCCCCACTGGTATCTATCATCTACTGGGCTCTCTTACACGATTACAGCAACGACGACGATGACTCTCGCGATCCACTCGGCGACGGAATCAACGTGAATGTACACGGCATGAACAGCGTGCTGATCTTACTGGATCTTTTCGTCTCGGCTTACCCGTTAAGAATTGTTCACATCATCTACTGCATCATCTACAGTCTTACGTACGCTCTGTTCTCCTTGATCTTCTGGGCTGCTGGTGGCGTAGACCCATACGGCAATAGATACATTTACCCTATCCTAAACTGGGAAGACATTCCCGGCTTGACCTGTGCCTACATGTTGGGTCTTGCAGTAATCCTGTTTGTAGTACAGTGTGTGATGTACGGACTTTATAGATTGAGAGTGTTCCTTGCAGGAAGTTGTTGCAGGTTATCTCAGGACCGAGAAAATGACACTTTGCAACTTTAAGAGATCCCTTTATCCGATTCACACCTCAAATTATAATATAGCCATATTTTGTTTAAAAACTATCAAGTAAAGAAACACTTTTTAAATTGATAACATAATTTACATAGATTAAGTCTTTTCTTGTGGATTAATATTTACAGAATATTAAGTGTAACCCATTAAAACATTTTAAGATCGGTCACACCGCCCAAACTTTGTTGGAGCGTTCCTTGAACGGTATAGGGAGAGGAGGCCGAATTTCGACAACGCTCGTCACCGCGCATAAAATGGGGGAAAATCGAAAACACGGGCGTTGCTTTAGCGGTGCATCGCTGAAGCCGGCGTTGCTTTAGCGTTGGTTTAACGGTAGCGAGCGGTAGCGAGCTTTGGTCCGCTCCGACACCTCAATACCAACGCCAAACCAAAGTTCATCACCGCAATGGATCGCTGCTTCAACGCCCGACACCGTTCCAGCAATCCCGTGTCCGCTCGCAACGCTTAAAATCGCTCCACCAAAGTTTTGTGCAACGTTTAATCACCGTCCGGGCAAAGCTGGCGAAGCAGCGGTGGTCCGGCGTTCAAGATTTCTGCGTTGGCCTAGCGGACCCAAGCGTCCACGAACTTGCGTCTAGCGGCCCGGTGCTCATCTTTGACTGCATTGTTGGAGCGGTGGTGAGCTTTGCCGGAGCGGAAAATTGCCCGCTCCTCATCGCTCGCAATATTTTGTGCTCCTCAAAACTTTCGGAGCGAGCCTGAGCGTATACGGCGTTGCCTTATAACGGGGGCCAAATTCTGCTAAACGGTGGTGAACGGTAACAAGCGGTGATGATTTTTTTCACCGCTCCAGGAACGCTCCAGCAAAGTTCTGGCGGTGTGACCGGGCCTTAAGGTCATTACATTTATATTGTCACTTTCATGGTCAATACAATTTATTGTAGATTTAATATGACGTTCGTCTCCACAGTGTGCGTATATTTCACTTGCCTATGTGATTCTTTATTATGAGCATTTTAACCTTTTTAATTCATCTTTTGTTTGCAGCACACCGCAAATAAACAGAAATACTAAAACAAAAAGATGAATCTTTATATGAATCACAATGAGCATTGATCATTAAACGTAAATTATGGCATCAGCCGAAAGATGTGTATGTGAAGTTACTTTTCATATAATCATTGCGTTAAATAAGATTTGCTCAAAATTGCTAAATGTGAGAAATTATACATGTACAACAGCTTTGGAAACTCTTCTATTTTAAATATGTTGCGAAATAAATTAATGAAGAGAACAATGGTAGGCGTAGCTTAAATCAAGGTTCCCCGGAGCTATCTGCCCTTTGGAAAAATTGGTGATGTCGAAAAAATGTCTGCTGGGAATCGAACCTGGGCCCCCTGCTTGGAACGCCGCATAGTGGGCCAGGAGAGAGCAAAAGTGCGCCAAAACTGGTTTTTGGTCATGAAACAAATTTGGGTTTTTTCATGTTCTAAGCAAAGATAAGAACCTGTAGAATGCCTCCATACAATATTTCTCCATTAAATTGATTATTAGTTGCCCATTTTTATTCAATATTACCGGAAAATGACTCTTTACGGCTACCGCATGTGTAAATGACACGTTTTAGATATTTCACTGTTTTAACAAAACGGATTGCTTAATTTATTTCTAATTCACGGTGCTCTTTGATGAATTATTGTTTTAAGTGATCAAAGATTTTCAGGATAAAATGATAATCCCTTCAGAGGCAATTTTGGACGAAACCATTTGACAATGGGGGTTTTAGTTTTAATGAGCATTTCTTTTACAAATTGCTGCCGATTGCTGCGCTGTAAATACCATGACGGTCTTTGTTATAGTTCATGCTTTACACTGATACCAAATTTAGCTGCATATACGTGCATTTTCTGGAGATATGACCAATTTTCCAACTACATGTTCGCCGTATTTATCACAAAAATCGTTCCAAGTTAGTGCCCCATTATGCGCGTGCCGAACGTTGCGGGTGACATTAAACAAACTCCCCGTCGCGTGCTGGGAGGGGGGGGGGGGGGTGTCTGGCTCAAGTGTCCGGCTCTTGTGACTGGTGTCTGCCTTTAAAATACTTTCGTTAAACATAGGTTAAGGCAAGCTTTCATTTCCAATTCCACTAAATATATAATAATACATGTAACACAACTTCATTTTGATGCCAAACTGTTCCATCCCGTGTTCCATATCTGATATGCTGTCATCCTGAGAAGATTAATTCTTAAAGGAGAATGAAACTCTTGGAGCAAGTTAGCTTTTGTGAAAGCAGAAAAATCAAAGAATAAGATCAACAAAAGTTTGAGTAAAATAGGACTAGCAATAGAAGAGTTATGAGCATTTGAATGTCGAGATCATGCACTAATGCTATGGAGATTCTCCCATTGGCAATGCGACCAATTAGATCTATGATGTCACAGATGAACAACTCTCCCCTTTTGGACACTGAAAATATACCCCAAAACATCTCTTTTTGCTCATTCTAATCATATGACAAACGATTCATCAATGATATAATGTTGTGAAACCTCTGCACTTGTCCTCTCATATAAAGAGAACACCTCACCTTGTGATAGACTCTATAAAAGTGAGAATATAAGTGAAATAAGTACTATGGTAATGAGGGAGTTGTACGTGTGTGACATCACAGATCTTGGTCGCATTGCCAATGGGAAGATCTACATGGCATTAGTGATCTCAATATTCAAATGCTCATAACTTTCTTATTATTCATTCAATCTTCCTCAAACTTTCAACAATATGTTTCTTAGATTTTTCTCTTTGATATGGATTCAGCTGGTTTCAAGGGTTTCATTCTCCTTTAAGGTAAGATTCCCGGGTAAGATTTGTTTTGTTGTTCATAAACCAAGTAGGGGCTACTGTATATCGCTATAACACACATGGCTAGGGATGTGATAGGTCTCACGCAGTTTTCTGACAAAATATGAAAATGTGTATAGGACAGAGATGGGATATACGTGGGCTCTATTACATGTATAAGTTCCATCTTTATCATTATTAGTATTTATCCTCCCAAAGGGTTTGTAACTTCACATGCACGTATGAATTCGTTTATCTCTGGCTCATTCTAAACGTATATTTCAAAAAAAAAATTATCCTAACTTTTTGAGGGGTACACATTTTACAAGCTTTGCTTTTCAGTGGACCCCTCCATTCTTCTCATGATATATGATTAGATTGATTTAATTATATTTAATTATATTGATTATATTGATTTAAATTTGACATGCATGTTAATTTATATTTGAATCACTTATTGAATATGTATATTATTTATTCAATGTTGAATTTTGTTCATGCTTTTATTTAAATTGAATTGATTTATCATGTAATTATTTGTATTATGTTGAAGAATGAAAAATAAATTGAATTGAATTGAATTTGCTATAATTGTTATAAATATCGATCAAGAAGGAAGTGTATATTATCATTTCAAGGATTGTTTGGTTTATGACTCTCATTGACTTTATATGTATTCCACAGACGATGGTAACAGGTGACATTGTGATTAGTAGCAAGTTTTTAAGAGTACAACAATCACAGCCTCTTCCCCCTGATGTTCAAAGTATGCTAAAAGATCCTCTCACCAAAGACATAATAGTTGGTGAGATAGTAGAGAGAGACTGTGATTCGGAATAACTTTGTATACGCCGTTCTTGGTGAAATAGGTATAGGCCTTGTAGGGCCTTGTACTGATTAACCTGCAGACGACCCGGCCTCTATTATTTATCACTGGAATCATTATTTTTAAAGATTTCACTGTCCACTTCTGGTATCAATCCATTTTAATTCATGTAGGTGTGGTTAATCATTGTACCCAGGGAATGAAAATACTCCTTTTCATTTTTTTTTTACAATTTCACTTTGAATTTTACAATTCAGGATTCATGGTAGGGCGCCCTCTTTAAGCGATATTCAAGTCACCAATTGAATTATTTTGTACCCCGAGCACAGACTTTTCTTGTTTGTTTGCCTGTTTATGTGTTTGCTGTTTGCTAATATGCTCAATTATTGCTGAAATTTCTCTAAAACTAGTTTCTGAAATTTTGAAACTTATTGTAGAATTAGAAACATGTAATTTCTTCTCAAATGTTAACAGCCAATCAGAAAACAGTATTTTAACGACGTCATCAATATTTGAAAATACTTTTATTGAATTCTACGGGTGAAATTACCCCTAGTTACCAAATTTAAACGTACAAATGTGTGAATAATGTGTTTTGTATACTCTTTTCACAAGCGATTCAGATAATCAGTCTAATACAGAACACTGTAAGGTAGTTAAATATGCAGATGACACATGTATAATTGGACTAGTTAAAGACAATAATGAAGTTGAGTACAGGAATAAGGTAGCTGATTTTGTTGCAAGTTGCAAACAGATGTCATTGTTGTTAAACACTAAGAAAACAAAAGAAATGATAGTGGATTTTCGGAAAAAGAATTATGACCCTTGCCCAATTGTCATTGATCAAGAGGAAATTGAGATAGTGTCAGAATACAAATATCTTGGCACCCACATAGATAATGATCTGAACTGGAATGTTAACACTCAAAAAATTGTCTCAAAGGCGAACCAGAGAGTATACTTTCTGAGGAAGTTGAAATCGTTCAGCGTCAAAAGAGAGACTCTTCTGTTCTGTTTTGAAAGTTTGATCAAACCTATCATTTCTTTTTCCTGTGCTATATGGTTTTTTGGTCTAACTTCCCAGAATAAGGATAGGCTGAGCAAGGCAATAAAAAATGCCAGTAAAGTGATAGGTTTGCCAATACCCCAGTTGGAAGACATAGCTTACAAAGCAGTCTTGGATAAGCTACATAGTATCATCAGAGACGATACCCATCCCCTCCATGACTTTGTAGTTTTTAATAGGTCTGGGCGGATCCGGTTACCAAGAATAAGGACTAGTAGGTTTAGATGTTCTTTCCTCACAAATGCAATGGTTCTGTACAATGCATAGAATGCAGAGTTTAAACGATGAGCCCCCCCCCCTTAAATTTATATCATGTGCAATATTGTTTTGTTAGTGGGCAATACCCTTCAAACTGAAACCGAAATACCGCCAAGTACTTACTCCAACATGTATTTTAATCCAATTGATTTCTTGTATTGTACTTAATTGTCATGCTATATTACTTTTATACGTTGCGGGGGCGGCTGTGCTGAGGCAATGCTGCTTGGTCCTGAGGGGGGACCGCCGGGCGTGGTGGTGGTTTCCAGCACTGGATGGGTGCCGTTTCGACATCATTGTTATCGATGACTTGTAGTGTGTAGTGTGGGTTGGTATGGTGTGTTGTGTTGTGGTGTGAGATGTTTCTGTGGTGTGGTGTGTTTTTGGTGTGGAGTTTTGGGGGTGTGTTTATCGGCATGGTGTGGTGTGGATGGGTTTTTTGTGTTTTTGTAGTGTGATGTGTTGTGATTGTTTCAATGTCGAACCGGGGCCCATGGATGTGTTGGACTGGCACCGTGCTCAAGGCATTTCCCCCCTCGGCACCAGGTAAAGTTTTCAGTGCAGAGCTCTGCCCTTGCAGGGTATCATATTGTTCTGGGTTAGTATTAGGTCTTTGTGTAATTTTTGCTTTGTATATTATTTAATGCCATTATTTTTGTAATTATTTATTATATGTTATATATTGTTCTTTGTATACCAACAGCCGGAATATGATTTTTGTGCCAATGTAATTTTTATTTTGAGCATGACATTTTGAATATCTGAATATCTATCTGAATATCTTTTGGCGCACTTTGGGTTCATTCTGGCCCACTGTGCGCCGGTACCTTAACCACTAGACCACAGAGACGGGTTAGTGGCTAGGGCGACCCCGATCTGATTGACCGTCAGATAAACAGGTTCTCGACACTCGACATATTTTATTCACTTTTAAATATCAATCAGTCAGGGCCCTAGGAACGATTTTTTCAGTGGGGGTGCTGACATTTGCTCAAATCTCTCTCCAAGGGTGGGGGTGCACAATTGAGTTTTTCATTGCTCTTTCATATATACACACAGTCACACATGTAATGGCACCCCCACACAAACACATTTATATATATAGATATATATATATATATATATATATATATATATATATATATATATATATATATATATATATATATATATATATATATATATTGTAGCCGAACCGACTTTCTTTCCTGACGAGCTGGTTCGTTTCGGCTGCAATATACAACCAGTTGGTGTAAAGTCCGTCTTTTTCACTTCTGATTCTTTGCTCCTTCTCAGTAACTTAGATTATATCTCGTGGATTTCAACAACTCCGTTATTCCTTATCTCCATTTTCTCAGTCATTCCAGTATTCAGTGTCTCCGTAATCTCAGTATTTCGGTATCTCAGTAATTTCGGTACTTTCAGTATCCTCACTCATCTCAGTATTTTCAGTATTTCGGTAAATTCAGTATTTTCCGTATCTCGATCAGTAAAGTCAGTATTTTCCGTACTCTTACTTCTCGTCAGTACTTCCAACACTTTCGTACTTCTGCTTTCCGACCAAGTATACTTGTAGCTCCATACAACAAAATAACGACAGGCAGGTATCAATGCATTCAGTTCTTATAACTTTACTGAGAAATCATGCTCATCCTGTCGCGGCAGGTTCCAATGAAAATTGACCAAAGTTAGGTTAAAAAACTTCTTACTGCCAATCATTTTGCATGGCTCATAATTGAGCATGGAGCTTGATTATGCTGAACGTGTAAGGAGGGAGATTGTCACAACATAAAATCCAATCTTCTTTTAAAAACAGTTAAAGTCATGAAATGAATATTTTTAACAACAGCTTTATGGTGATTGTCACTACTAGTTAAACCTGAACAGTGAAGAACAATTGAAGATAAAAAATGGGACACTATTCATATTTTGTAAATCAGGAAGATGATGTGTAATTGGGTATCTTTTTACATTAATAATGTGAGCGCGAAGCGCGAGCAGAATTTTTTTTAAATTCTGATCTGAAACCTTAGGCACGTTTTAAATAAATAAAACAAAAACAAGCTGCGTATCTGAATAAACCTGCCTGCGCATGTTTAGATGTAGACAGTAGAATCTGGGCGTTCTAAATACATATTTTATATTATGAAAATCAATCATTTTCAGTATATTTCTGTCATTCACCATACCTACCAGATTTCCAGGGGGTGGTGCCTATGGAAAATAACACACGCAGCACCCCCAAGGAAAATTTGGGAAGTGCTGCAGCACCCCCGCTTCCCAGGGCCATGCAATCAATCCAAACATTATATGAATACACCGGCATGAATGGGGGGTGGGGGGGGGGGTCATCTCTGTGGGAGCGAGGGATAATAATTTGTATACTAAAATGCATTGGTCACTGATGACTTTAATCCACTGATTCGATGACGTTATAAGAAAACATCAAGGACAGCAACATAACCCAAATCTTAACAATATTAATCATTTTTATAAGAGGCTTAATTTTTTTTTAAATTAACATAACAACCGACTAAATATTTTAATTGTGAATTAAATATTTGCCACATCATCTCTACATAATTATTAAAGAACACTCAAAATCTTTCCTTTCTGCAATCATTAAGTTTTCACTTGCAAGTTTTGTGATAGATCTTGACAATATATGTAGAATTTATATAAATTTCACCCTTCTTCCTTTCCCTTCCCTTCCCTAATTCCCTATTCTTTCAATTTCTTTCCTTTCCTTCCCCTTTTAAATTCTTTCTCGCATTTTATATTTTGGGTGGAGCTTTAGGGGACATGGCACCACCCCCCATAGGCGGATCCAGGGGGGCGAGGTGCCCAACCCCCCCCCCCCCCCATTGGCGGAACAAAAAAAGGAAAGAGAGAAGGGAAAAAAGGAAAAATAAGAGGAGAAAGACGAGTGAATAAAATAAGGTGAGGGGAAGACTTGGAAAATAATAAAAAAATATATATCATGTCACTATATAAAATTTTTGCTCGCGCTTAGCGCTCGCATTGCCTGTTCGATGAGATTCATATCTTGCTCAATAGGCTGATATGAAGCCTAAAATACGTTTTGAAGTCAATAAACAAAACATACTTCAGCTCGGACATTTCATTATTTTTGTGTGATTTACAAATTGATTTTTTTAAATAC
The DNA here is from genome assembly GCF_037042905.1 of Lytechinus pictus. Lineage (NCBI taxonomy): Eukaryota > Metazoa > Echinodermata > Echinoidea > Temnopleuroida > Toxopneustidae > Lytechinus > Lytechinus pictus. The sequence continues at coordinate 16,522,768 of NC_087246.1, forward strand.
ATTTTAAAAGTGCTCTGTAAACTTTCCGTTTCATTTTGATTGGTGAGTTATGTATACCTCTATATTAATTCTATAACAATCCCCTTTCATGACAGTTTATAAAAAAAAGAATCGGCTCGCGATTTGCGCTCGCATTAATTATGAAAAACATATTATCCCATACATCCTATTCATAATTTCAAAAATTGCTGAAATCCACGCTCTCATTAGGCTTATTAGATTATGAATTAGAAAATAACATTTTCACGAATTCCTGATAACCAAATTGTCTCTTTTTTCAGAATGGAATATCGACAAGTTTCATCTCGCGCTTAGGAAGAGGATTAGGAAGATAGTCATCATTTAATGTGATGACAAAATATCCTTAGAATGTCCCGGACGATCCGAGGTCAAAATGATAATGACAATATCAGCTCCCACTTCGCGCTCGCATTTAAGAAGTGCGATCCACATCCACTTCACAATTTTCCTACACAGTGCTTGAAAAAGTGCTTAATTGACCCTTTGTCAGGTGTTTGTCAGACCGGAATATAGAATATTTTCAGCTCGCTCATCGAGCTCGCATAATTGATCTTCATGATAGAAAAAAGTTATTCAGAATGCATAGGTCTAAATTTAAAACACGCGCACGCATGTTTATTGAAAAACGCAGCTTGTTCTTTATTTGAATTATCCAGTTTCAGATCAGAGTATAAAAAAAATTCTGATCGCGCTTCTCGCTCGCATTATTAATGTAGGAGGATACCCAATTACCTGTCCTTTTCATGATTTACAAAAAATATGTCTTGTTTTTAGGTCTGAAATCTAAGTTGTTTTTCACGCTCGCGCTTCGCGCTCGCATCAATTGTGATTATACCTATCCCTTTCATGATTACAACAAGTGCTTATAATGTCAATTTTTTAGGTCGGAATGTCAAAAATTTTAAACTCGCGCTTCGCGCTCGCATTATTTCATTCGTCCCCTCAACCGTGTAGCCAGGATTTAATTTTGGAGGGGGCGGTAAGTGCACGCAAAGCGTGCCAACCATTACAGAGCGCGCGAAGCGCGCTCCCTAGGGGGGGGGGGTGCAGGGAGTTTCCCCCCTCCCGCGCGGAGCGCGAAGTTTTTGATATCTCATCAAATTCAAATCAAAAGAAGGCGTCTCTTGCGTGTCTAGTACCCTTATCAACTTGAATATTGACTTGCTATTATTAAAACAAAATTGTTTTCGAAAGAAATTATGAGCGCCCCAAAAATGGGAATAGATTGAAGAATTTGAAATAATTTCTCTTACCGCGCGGAGCGTGGAAGCTTAAAAAGTTTTATAAAAATAGAGAACAGAAATGATTATGCCTACCTTGGTCACATCAGATTTGATTGTAAAAAGTGTATCCACATCAAATTTCTTTAACTCAAGTCGAAAAACAAAGTAGAAGACGGGTGTATATAGGAAGGAAATAGACGCTAAATTCCTTCCCGCTAATATTCAAAAAAATTATCTGAAACTTTAACCTGTTCTATATTTGATATTTCTTAGATTATATATAACTCGAATAAGAAGAAAAACGAGCTCAAAATGTGAAAGGGATGATGCAAACTAGAAGAGAGACTTTTCCTTTCCCATGCTCGCGAAGCGCATGCAGAAACCTCTGTGATTTATTTTGGAAAAAAAATTGTGTAATTTCGCTCATATTAAGCGCTTCCTTTTGATTAAGAAACTTCAGAGATATTCAAAATTTCAAATCAATGGCGCAAAACAAGACATGGATGTGCAGCGATATATATCGTACATACTTTTGCATATAGCACGGCACGAATTTAATGCTTCCCCCTTTGAGCAGATACTTTGCCAAAAATTCCTTGCTGAAAAGCGGAAGAAATAGCATTTGGGGACTCGGGGAGTGACGGTAATGTTTACCCGCTCCGAACAGAAGAGCCAAACTTTTCTGTCAATGCAATATTAAAAAAATACTTGTCATACTCTTTACACCCATGTATACTTTATAATTTCTGGCAAGAATATACGATTCCCACAGCCGGGGAAGGGGAAAAACGTAGAAAAAAGGTGTGGGAAACAAAATGGAATGGCAATTTTGATATTTTTTTCCGCGCGGAGCGCGAAAGCAAAATTTTGTATAAAGAGAGAAGAACGCCTCGTTTAGATTTTTATTCTTTTAACAAAAAAAGAAGGGAAAAGACAACAAAGCTATACCTTTCTTCCCTTTTCTCCTTTCGCTTTTTCTTTTTCTCCTTTTCCACTTCTTTTTCTTCTTTTTGGGAGCGTTTTTTTTTTTTTTTTTTTTGGGGGGGCGACCTCCCCACCGCCCTCCCTGGCTACGCACCTGCGCCCCCTGTACTGGCGAAAGCTGGATCCGCCCCTGCCCCCGTGATGCCAGTGCACGTATACTCTATGCTTTTTCTTTTTGAAAATCAATGGAATATGGTGCTAAATTACAGGTTCTTTTGTCTGAAAAGTGTGGATCGAAGGAACGAAAATGACCGAGCCAGAGGATGTGGTCCGAGCTAGGGGGCATCACAGTAGGGATCAATCATTTTTTTAATTTCTTGCTTGAAATAATTTGACACATATTGATAATAATTTTGTTTACTTCAGACGCTTTTCTTTCTTGCAAGGATCAGAGAGGCATTCTGATAATGTGTGTGTGAAAGGGGGGGGGGGAGCAATACAGGCCTACATAATGATTTCGCTATATAGTATTTTCTGAAAATATATAGAGAGGCGGTTTGCGTTCATTACGTCCCACCTGGATCCGCCACTGCTCGAGAAAATTCATAATTTAGTGAACTGTCCAAGGAAGTTCTTATGACCGGAGTTCCAATGGGCAATAAATAATTTTTTTTAAGCCGCTGTTCATTTCTAAAGAAGCACAAACGAAAGTAAGACAGTATGTTGCCTTTGGTATCTGGCCGTTCGAAGTCGCAATTTCATGGAAACCGGGAAGTTCCCTTAAAAAAATATATATATTTTTAATAATATTTCATCTTTCATAATTTATCAATAAACAAACTGAAATTTGTGCATATGATAAAACATTAATTCCTAACTGAGCCATATTGCTGAAAGAAATCCCAGACTGTATCAAGTCCAGTAAAATTAATGTTAACTATGGTAGTGACGTGCATATGGGAATTCGGCCTGAATAGAACTAGATGTTGACAATTTTCCGATCGCCTCCAACAAAAATAAATAAATAGATCAATAAATAAATGTGGTTGTTATAATAAGATTCATATATCAAAGTAGAATCTTTTGAATTGTTTACTTATACCATGAATAGAACATAGGTTTATTTTCACTTTTCATCCCATATGGGATTAATGTTTTTTTTTCTTTCACCACGGACATCCAAGCCCCAAATCCAGTTTATTTCCTTTGCATCTGTAATAGAAGAAAGTCACCAAACTATACTAAAAATGAGTGAAGAAAAGAAGAAAAAAAAAAGAGAAAAAAGAAAACAGAAAAGAGAAGAAAAGAAAAGAGAAGCAAAAATGCAAGAAATGAAAAGAAAAAAAGAAAAGAAAATAATCAAAAGAAAATGAAACTAAAAGAAAAGAAGAAAAAAGAATAGAAAAGGAAAGAAGAGAAAAGAAAACAGAAAAGAGAAGCAAAGACAAAACAAGAAAAGAAAAGAACGAAAAGAAATGAAAAGAAAAAAGAAAAGAAAATAAACGAAAAAGAAAAGAAAAGAAAACGATAGGAAAAGAAAAAAAATAGGGAGAGAAAGCAAAAGGGGGTAAATAGAGGAGAAAGAAAAAACCTTAAAAATATATATATGAAAGAAAGGGGAAAACCGAAATAACCTTTTAAAAATGGTTCAAATTAAGCTGTGACAAAAATATTGTCAAATTCTTTAAATAATAATCCCCATAACGCACGGCGTCTCATATATACCTACCGGAATCTGGCGAGGACTTGATTTCGACTGCAGCAGGTTAACTTAAAGTAAACGTAATTTGTGTCTTTTTCGCTAACGTACGCGAGCTTAGTTATTCAAATTCATTATGAATATGCCTAATTAAAATTGAATCTGAAGGTTGTTGCAACACTATTATCACTATATCTCAGAATCGACGTTATCTGCCGACGAGGTCTGGATCCGGCTGCATCAGATTCCAACAATAACGGTCCAAGCGTGATCTACCGCCCGTACCGGTACCGGCGCGGCGGCGTGCCGTGGTGGATGCCCGATTATGTCGACGATATCGTGCTTTACGTGTGGATTTGTTCCAGACAAGACTAATCCGAATCCGAAGGAAAGAGTGCAAGCAAGGTGGAAAAATTTGAATTCAAACTTTGAGGATTCAAATATAAGACTTGGAGATGTTCTCACAAGATCAGGAACGGAAACAGGTGGTGAGTGGACATGGCATACGAAAAGATGCTGCCGAACTTGTTGGAGAATCCAGTTCCGTAAGTACCGACTATATCTTTACAATTACAGCCTACAGGCTTACAAGTTACAGCTACCATTGGCATTGGCAGTGTGTATAAAAAAAAAGATTTAAGTTCATGTATTAAAGAACAAGTCCACCCCAACACAGAGTTGAGCTGAATAAAAAGAGAAAAATCCAACAAGCATAACACTGAAAATTTCATCAAAATCGGATGTAAAATAAGAAAGTTATGACATTTTGAAGTTTTGCTTAATTTCACAAAACAGTTATTTATATGCACATGCATCCTGGTCAGTCTGCAAATGAGGAGACTGATGACGTCATCCACTCACTATTTCTTTTGTATTTTATTATATGAAATATGAAATACTAATTTTCTCCTCATTGTCAAGTGAAACAACGATTAATTCCTCCTGAACATGTAGAATTAGCATTGTTTAATACTATATAGTTCAGTCAAGTTGGTCCTTATAGTCAAATCTGTAAAAAATGAAGTATTGTATAATTCAAACAATAAAAAACAAAAGAAATAGTGAGTGAGTGACATCATCGACTCTCCATTGGCATGTCACTGAGTTGTGCATATATCACTGTTTTGTGAATAATACGCGAAACTTTAAAATGCCATAACTTTCTTATTTTACATCTGATTTTGATGAAATTTTCAGCAATATGCTAGCTTGATTTTTCTCTACTTATTCAAATCAACATTTTTCTGGGGTGGACTTGACCTTTAATGAGTACTGTTAGTAAGAACTAACATTACTGTGTTTCTCAATAAAATTTATTTAAATATTTTTTTAAATAATTTTTATGATTTATTTTAAATTAAAATCAATTTTTGTATACAACTCTTTTTGTTCACAAAATTATAAAAGATTGATAAATTTATGAAAAAAATTCTTGATCAATCAATGGTTTTATTATTTCTTAGAGTGAAATTTTGATTAAGTCATCTTTTGGCTTTGCTCCTCTTTTTCATTGTTTAATATTAAAAACAAATGAGATAACACTTAAAATTTGATTTTTTTTTAATGAAACGGGAAGAAGATTAAGATCTGAATGAATGAAGCTTAAAATATCACTTGAAATTATAGTTTGTTATCCATTCATTCATTTGTTTATTTATTTCTTTCTTAACATTATTTGATTCAGTAATTCAAACTTGTATATTTTCTAGTGCCTAATAGATTCATAGTTTTGTTTTCTTTTTTATATAATTGTTTTGCATTGTTTGACATGTGAATAACAGCAATGCACAAATATTTTGTAAAAATTAGTGTCCTGACATTATTGTATGGGCTTTCTTCAAGAAGATCTAGTCCTAGATAATAGTGTTTGCTGGCTTTCCATATTTATTGATTGACTGAATTGATAAATCACTCTCCTCTGTAAGACTCAGGTACATGTAATTCAGGCAAGACTGCTGGCCTGCCTACCACCCATGTAATTTGTATCTACATCTTCTATCGACAGAGTGGGACAGAGCAAGGCAAACTCTTGAAAGAATGAGTGTTGAATGGTCGGAAAGATCAGTAACATCACAGCGTTTGCCAACACTTGGGCATCACAAAACTTCTTCAAGGAAAAACTTCAAAACTTCTCTTGTCAAGCACATCCAGCAATCCAAATTCCAGTATGTCTTCAGGAAGCTGATAAGTAAAAAGTCTGTCAAGGAAGTATGGGTTAAAGAAATCAAAAAAGCGATCAGGCAAGAAATGAAAATGCTCAGGAAGGAAAACATCTGTCCCTCATTCAACAGAAAGCAGAATGGTAAAGTAAAATGGAAATCAGTCGTAAAGCGTGTCAAGAAGGTAGCTCCGCTCTTCTATGAGGTGATTCTTGCTTCTATGACCAAAAGTGACTTCCAACAGGACTCGATGACAAGGTACATGTATTAGGTTTAAAATTTGATTGATTCCAAGTGCTGCTAGGCAGCAAGGGACACTGGCACCAATCAAGACGGTCCCAGACCAGTAAAAATTGCTGTCGGGCCAGTTACTTTTCAGAAATAGCCAGATTCACTGGTCCAACTTAACCAGTAAAAAATACTGTAGGCCTACATGTATATATCAAATTGATATTTTCTTCTTTTGTAAATTCTAAAAATAGCTCTGGTGTCTCAGGTGATGCTTTTGCACTTTATAAAGTGAAATTCAAATTACAGGAGTTTGGGCATATATTTAGTAAATTTTGTGAAAATTTTGAGTAAAAAAAATGTTTCAGTTTTCAAAATTTCTGGGGGGGGGGGGAACTGCCACCCACGATGCGTACACCTTAGGCATAATCATGTCTTTCAAGAACAATCACTTGTTTTCAGTAGGAATTTATGTTCTTGTACAAGAAAGGCAATATTAGTAAAACTGTCCAATGTCCATGATCAAAAATCACTGATTCAGCTTGTTTCATGTAATTAGTGTAATGTTTTCATCACCATTTTCATCTTCCTGATGAAGTACATTGTAATGGTCAATTAAAAATGCTTCAATTTCTTTGTTACACACTTTTATTTTGTCTTTGTAATACTGTACATTTGACAAAAACACAAGAGTTCACAGTAGCCTAAGCTATGACACAATGATGCCAATTACATTATGAAATATATCTCCCCTTTGTATTAGTTTTGTTTGTTTCTATTCATTTTATCATACACGGGCTTCAAGTGACTGCAGATATTTTTGTTTGATGCAAACTGTGTAGACTCAAACAACTATGATCCATTTTCTTGTCATTATTCAGGGAAGACTTCAAATTGCTTAGTCCCAGGGTAGGCATGATGATCAACTTGCCATTTTTTAACCTGCATGGTGAATGCAGAAGATATCAGCGTGAATTAACCCTCAACCTGTTCCGTCTTGGTGGGAACAAAGCGGCAAGTATCTCCAGACTTTTCAAAAATCATTGTATGTGTTGTCACAGTCAGTCAGGGTTGGCACTTGGTGTATCATTCATAACCATAGTGGTCATTAGGCTGCAGTATTACAGTATTTGAAGATATGTCTTCACCATTCTCTCTGACATGGTGCTATAGCTGAGCACCACTTTAGGGCAAGGGTTGAAGTTATACTTATAAACATACATGGTGGCGGACACCAACTGGGACGATATAGTATTATTAGAAGCTGATGAAGTTGAGCATGAAAGATGTATGCTCAAATCATCTTTCCCTTATTTGATTTTGTTCATTTAAGGTTTGAAATTCAAAGTAAAATTTTCAATTCGATATAAATAGGGAAACTCATTGGATCTAAACCAGTTTAGATTTTTCATTAATTGTTGAATCAGTGGACCAGGCACCGATTGGAGCAATGCTTTTGGGACCAAGTTTGCAAATGTGAATGTGATGACCCACCCGTATTTTTTTCCAAATCTAACATAAATTCTGTAATAAAAGAAAGCATCAGGGTGACAGGAGTGTCCTGTTATATTTTTTTTCATTGCTTGAATACTACTTGTATTTGACCTCCACAAATCAACAGTGTTGATTTTATTGGCTGATTGTGTAATTTCCTGTTGAACAGGTCATTGACTTTCTGTACCATCTTGGAATAACCAGAGGATATGTGTATGCTTCAAGATATATACGAAGGAAGAAGAATTCTGTGTATAAATGGTGCAAAACAATAGAGGTATGTGTAAGTTAGAGTCATCTCTCCCTCATTCCCCATACTACTTTATTTCTTAATACAGGGTTGGAAGATACACCTGCCATACTACATTTTTATATAACAATTATTCCACTGAGAATTATCGGAATGTAAATTTATCAAAATAATTTTTTTTTTCTGTAATGTCTATAGATCAAGCATATTATTAGATTTTTATTAAAAGTTTGCTGATTGTGTGAATGATCCATTCTCACTCCAGCACAAATAAAATTGGTTGAATGAGAAATGAAAACCCTTGTTGATATGCAGCTGAGCAGCTCTGTTTTTATAAAGATTGCTGTGTCACTTTCTTTGTTTTTAAAGGGAAATCCAGCCTTGGCTATAAAATGTTGTGTTGGGAAGGAAAAAAATAAATCAAACAGAATGGTGAAATTTTGAAAGAAATCGGACAAGCAATAAGAAAGTTATAGCTGCTTTAAAATTGAGATCACTAATACTATGTAGATTTCAAATTGGCAACTGAGTAAGTAAATTATGACAAGGGGCAAGGACAACTTTCCCATAGGCCATGTACTTTATTATCAGGGATTTGTGGTTTTCTCCTAATTGCCCATTCCCCTGGGGCAGTAATATAAATATAACCCAGGTAGTATATTGTTTTATGTCCTCATGAAAGAAAAATATAATTTGAAATAAAACTTTTGGGGAAAATGACATTTTAGCCATAATATGTATTGGAGTACATGGAAGAGTAGTCCTTGCCTTACATCACTATGACTTCCCATATGCGGCCAATTTGAAGTCTCCATGGGTATAGTGATTACCAATATTTATAACTTTTAAAAATTCATAACTTTCTTGTTGTTTGTCCAATATTGTTCAAACTTTCACCTATCAACTTGTCTGATTTTTCTTTTCCTTATAAAAACAAGTTTTTATTTGGGTTGGATTCCCCTTTAAGTAGTGGAATGAGTATGAATATTTGGCATCAGACAGAAGGATGGTTGACTATGAATCTAGGATGAAACTTCTATTCCGGTTTTCCAATGTTGGACAAATAATTCTTGGGCCTAACATATACTCAGTTCTGGAATCCTCTGTCCGCAGAACAAAAAAAAAAAATATTATTAACATCATTTTACCAGAAGAAATCTGCCTTTATATAGCACCTAAATTCTAAACAAATGTCTCTAAGCACTACAACATGAACACTATCTGCCTCCTTGTGAATAAGCATGCTAAACTTTGTTCTGTGCAATAAATGTATTCATTATCTTATCAACAACTGTCTGACTGCCCTTCTGTCTGTCTGTCTGTCCATCTGTTTGTGTGTCTGTCTGAGCAATACTAGCCATAATGAAACCATTTTGTTGTTTTCAATGACACCTGTACAGGCTGAACAGAACTCACCTGGAGCTCACGCAAGGGACGATATGCGTAAGTAGACCATTATGAATTGACACCCCCTCCCAGTAATCAATAAAAATAAACTAAAAAATAGCAATTAAAAATGAGCTGTGAAGGGATTGTTCACCAACAGCAGCTCAATATCTCCCTTGGCATGACAACTCTAGTTGTCTCTCAACTAAATGTTCCTTGAGGCTTAGGTAACCCTCTAATGCCTGTGAACTACATGTAGTGTAGGAATATTTAGCGCTATAAATAGATATGTAATTTGAAGACTACACCAATGTCCGACATGATTTCATGGTGCAGATGAGGTTATTGT